>NC_059665.1:18750000-20000000 GCF_905147105.1 Pieris brassicae
TCAATTCTTGATTCGTAGTATTATTTTACAGAATAATCGTAACTAGTACTTTTGTGTAAAGCTTACATTTGGTGGAGTGAAGCGCTGTTAAATAGTGAAAGAAACCTTGTTCAAAAACTAATTTAGTAAAATTAAACCATTTTGTCTCAATTTGATGGCGTAAACTCAATTTGATGACACGATTGTGACAAAGTGAAATTTGTCAAAACAATTTTAAGCGACGGATTTGGATTTAAAAGGACATTTTAATGCATATTTTGACATGATTAACAAGAAGCAAAATTTCAATTAAAATCACAATATTTTATTTATTTATTATGAAACAATGGTTGACTCGATGTCCGAATAACTTTGTATTAAACTGTTTAATAATATTAGAGATCAAACATAAGCACAACATTTGACAGCATTTGTTACGCACGTGTTGTTAATCTAAAGTGGATTAAGTAACAGTTTTAGGCCAATTTATGTCTGCGAGAGGCAGATAAGAAGCAATTTGGACAATTACTGTTCGATTTAATGGGCAAACCGGGGGGACAATTGAATATCGTGGTCGCAAATGAAAGGGAATTTAGGTCAGTACTTTTTTTTATAACCAGGGACCTACGTCGTACCCAGCAGGCAGGCATATGACCGAGAAGCTAAACAGCACACTAGTGTCGTCCCCTTTCCTAAAAAGGGACTTTGTTAACTTTGGGTTGGTGTGTTTGGTTGGCGTCTCCCGGGCCCTGGCGACAACTACTCCGGAAATATCCTCATAATATTTATGGGTCAGTACTTGGATAGGATATTTATAAATCTAAGAAAAACATCGATAAAAATAGTATAAGACTTATAAAGAATGTACGAAAGATCATATTTTTTTATAGAACTGGGAGCAAACGGGCATGAGGCTCACTTGATGTTAAGTGATACGGCCGCCCATTGACACTCTCAATGCCAGAGGGCTCGCGAGTGCGTTGCCGGTCTTTTAAGAATTGGTACGGTCTTTTCTTGAAGGACCCTAAGTCCAATTGGTTCGGAAATACTTCAATGGGCAGCTGGTTCCACATAGCGGTGGTGCACGGCAAAAATGGTCTTGAAAAACGCTCAGTCGTGGAATGGCGGACGTCGAGGTGATACGGTTGGAATGTTGTATTCTGCCATATTGTAATACGAGTAGTTCACCTTGTTCCTTGAAGCATCGAATACTTTTAATTTCTTGAAAGACATCATAAAAAAACTGTGGGTGAACCAATCACAGTTGTTACACGAAACATACAGAGATTTTCTAGATAAAAGCTCTATAAATCTAGAAATGATCTTTTAAAAGTGCAAGTGTAACACGTAACGTAGACGCCCAGACCTAATTTGTTAAGCTGAGTTCACCTAATGGCTATATTGACAAGCGAACACGTAAGATCAAAGACCTTCCCTTCCTGTATAAATCAAACTGTTAACTGCTGTCAGTTGACATCACTCATAAATTAGCGAAAACAAAAGATTAATTATTGTTTGAATATGATTTAAAATTAGTCATTTATATTACGGGTTTCTTACGACGTTTAATTTCATAATATTTTAGATAACTTGAACTATTTTCGGCTTCCGCACAATAAACAAATAACATTAATCAGTAATATCAAATTGTTATAGTGCTATATAGTTATTTGAATCAAGGCTTAACACGTAATTGAATTAGTGAAATTGTCCAAACTAATCCCTGGGTTATCCTTATCACCGACCGACTTACAAATTGATTAGCCATGTGTCGTGTCGACTGTAGGTTTTTACACCGGGGTTTTGTATTCAATATACAAGTCGTAATGTCTACTTTTCGTTTTAAAGCTAATATACAAAAGAAAATATTCCTCTACAGAAAAAAAATCTTACCTAGAACGATTAGTATTTTGAAAATAGAATTCTGGGCATCACTGTTTTTACAAGTGAAAACGCTAAGATTGTTTTTAAAGTAAAGACTTTAAATTGAAGATGCAAAACGTCAAACACAGTTCAACATTTGGTCAATGGCAATTTAACCACAAACAGTTTTTCCGTCCTGTATAACTAAACTATAAATAACTATTTATATTATTCAATTTTATATCGTTTTACGGCCTCCTAACATTTTTGTATTAAACAAATAATTGTATCATATACTATGTGCTGAAACGTTTAAGTTTAGCAGATTTTGAAGCACGTTTTTATAAGATCTATTGCAAAGGGTATAAGTGATATTAGAGCAGCGATGGCCCAGTGGTTTCAGCATGCAACTCTCATCGCTGAGCTTGTAGGTTGTGCTCCAATGTATTTTCTGTCTCCATGCACATTTAACATTTGCTCGAACGGTGAATGAAATCATTGTGGGGAAACCAGCTTGCCTTAGACTCAAAAAGTCACACACCTACCTACCTAACCTACCTAACCTACACCAGAGGTTGTTAACCTACTTGCCTATTAAATTGACGAACAATCATGAAACAGATACACAAATCTGAGGCCCACAAAAAAAGGTTGTAACGTCACAGGTATGGTGATATTAATTTCAAGAAAATACTTCGTCGTAGGTTGTATTAATATTGTAAGGTCAAATGTTTACTGGCTCAAACAATAAGTACATGATAATAACTACGTATACGAGTATACGCTTCGGTAGTTTGGAAATAATCGCCGTCATTATGACCAATAAAACCAAAAAGGCGGATAAACTAGCTGTGATTATATTAAGAAAATGTAATTATGGTAACAAAAACTATACTTGTAAGTACAATGTACTCTGTAAAAACATTCTACAATATTATCTAGAACTTGTAATGCTCTGTGGATTTACGCGGGTGAATTCGGTCATAGGGTGATATACACTTGTCGCAGGTTCAAAAAGGTTGTTATTAACCTCTGCCGTACGTCATATTGATTTTAAAAGTCAGGGCACGTCCGGCACGGGCGCCGATAAGAAGGCAATTGCAACTCAAGTCCCAAACGATCCAACGCACTTCTGCCAGATTGACCATATGAGATTAACAATTTAAAACCTGTATGATGTCCATCATTTTGCGTGGTGTTGCCGAAATAAAAACAATGACATCGTGTTCTCTTATAACATTATCTCCGACATTCTACAAACACCGATAGCACTGTTTATATTATAAAGAATATATCTTTCTCCCAAATTGAATTTACGCTGTGATGAAACGAGACAGAATCAAATTTGATTTCATCTTGAACATAGAGTACCGTGGTGTTGTCATTAAATAACAATTGGTCATGACGTTTTCCCGCGTAAATATCTCTCACCTAGATTATTGGCTAGCGCAGTTTGTAAAAGTACTTTAAAAAAATGTTTATAAGAAAAATAAAAATATTGTTTGTGCTTAACGACCCTCCATATCTCATAAGTTAGTCGTAAAATATTGAGCTATATTTTCTTTGACAAAGTAACTTGAAGGAAGTAGAGGTATATTCAGTTAAGGGGAATCCTCACCCTTTTTAAAACTCCCTTGTAACGTCTTATTCACTACATAAATTTTACCAGCTCGTTAAATGAAATGTTTCCACTGAATAGTTTTGTACAAAGACGACGCCTTCACACTTAGCTCAATCCTTATATTTATGTTACTAGGTCCCTTTTTACTTTAAAGACTAGACTTTCTTACTCGTTCATTAAGCATTAGCATACTGCTCTTATTTGTTTTTTTTTATAATTTATATAAGTTGGCCATATATCCTATAGGATGACCTATAATCAGTTGTTACTAGCTCGAATTTCGAATTTAAAAATTCGTAGCTGAATGTATCTAATGTAGAGTTAAAATTTTATTACTAAATAAACCAAAAATAAGTATACTTAAATCACTTATTTTTTCAGTTGAACATTACTACATTTTTTAAATTGTAAACATAAGTTTAAGCCTAAATATGAACAAAAATATGATAAAGTATATTAATTGGAAGAACCTTTCTTACCTTATTTACATGAATCAATATTGAAACTATATTTGCACACATTAAGAAACATAATATAAACATACTTAATTCTCTTATGTAAGTGATAACTTCCAGGATAAATTGTCTATATGTAAATAGTTTTCATTTAAAACACTAATATATCCTTAGACCGTATGTATAACGAATGTATTTTGACAATTAACTTTTCTTTTATCCTTTCCTCGTTAAGTATAATTGCAATAATATTTCCATTTCGCATCTCTAGCGGAGTAGAAAAACACTTTATGCCCATTTCCGGAAAAGACGTTTAGTGGGATTCATTATCCACCCTCGACAAATACTGGAGTCTTTAGGCTCGATACACACTATGATGCTAATCACGGTTCGATCTCGCTGCGGTCTCGGTCCGATCCCGGTCCGGTAAAATATGTATTTATTGATTAACACTTCGTTACATTACAATATAAAAATTGAACATAAATATATGAAAAGGAGGGCAACTGGCGGCCTTATCGCCTTCGAGCGATCTCTTCGAGGCAACCACTGTGAGTAAAAAATGTTTTTATTAAATTACATAATATTCTTAGATAAGAATGAATTAGAGTATTCTCACGATCGTATCGCTCCAGTTCGGATTCGATATTATGCCGGTACCCGTTGGACGAAAATAATATTTGACTGGAGCGAGTAAACTAACTATTGTGATTTCTAGCAGAATGATCAGTGCTGCGGATCACGTCACGACAGACTGATTGTGGAACAAGTAGTGTAGACACAGCGAGATTTGGTCGAACCGAGACCTGAGCGAGATCGGACCGCGAAGAGCATCATAGTCTGAATCGAGCCTTAGGGTTCCGCCTGTAGCTTTGTGACGATTAATTAAAGTTTTCATATGAAGCAAAAAGACAAAAGTCAGAAGTATAAATTATTTGTGTAACTCAAGAGGCTTTTTAGTCAGAACTGGAAATGTAACGCCTTGGATACCACTTTCTCTATAACATAGGACACTTTAGCTAATAAATGATTTGATTGAAGAACACTGAGTTGAATTGTGTAAGTGTTTTTATTTAATAATTTAATATGTATTAGATTATACTCTTCTTGATGCCATCCTTAAGAATTTTGAGAATAGTATGGAAATTGAAATGAAATAGAAAACTGTCATTAATAAGTAATGTTAACTTTAGACATTATGTTTGCAAAACTAATGATATTATATTTTTACATTTCTTTTACGGTTTTATACCAAAATGTGATAAATAAAATATAACAAATAATTTCATCATAATGATAACTTAAACAATATTTATACTTAATTGAAAGCCACAATGTTAGGTTCTTGCAATATACTTGCAAAATATATGAATTATGTTATTTCGCCCACACACGTGGTACTTACAGTCAAAGCGATTTTCCGCGACAGTGCAACAAGAAGTGTTTTCATTCCTAATGGAAGGGATGTCTCCCTAAACAGTAAGCCCCAAGACGAGCAAAGGCAGAGCTTTAAGCTCGATGGCCCTATAAGTACGAATTTGTTTTCGGCTTCGCTGGCTTAATATATCCTTGATGTTCGTTTTTATCTCAAGGACAGCTTTGATGTTTTGTAGTGCTCTTTCATTCAACAAGTATTGCCATGTTTTTATTCGTTAAAAGCGTTTAATTACCTCTCAGCACATAATATCTTTCAAATTATTTTAAGTTTTCACGACACGTTTAACGCAACCATTCTGTATATTTATAAAAAAAAAAATATTTTTTTTATTTTCGATTTGTGTTATTTAGAAGTGGGATGGGTGGAACTATAGTGCTGTTCAATTTTTGAATTTTAATTCTATTATATATATATTAACCGGTTGCAATTTGATGTGAGAAGATCTAACACGAGGCAGGAAGTATAATCTGTGATCTAGATCAGATATTATTAGCTGTTCCTTCCTCGTTCAATGTAATGTTATTTCTCATAACCTATAAGTCACGTTAGTCGTAAACTGTGCATTAATCTACTTTGAGATAGTGATCGGAGCGCACACTGGTCTTTATAAACAAAAGAACTTCGTTGCCGTATGTATGATGACTTCATCACTTATTTTTAGGTTAAAACAGCTGAGTGTATACTGTATATCTATAGAGCGTATTTCTTTTTTGTTTTCGTTGCTTTTACTTTTGTTATTCTTATAATATTGAAATAATCTTAGAATTACAGTCAATAGGAATTTGATTCTTGGTCAGTTTCCCTATAAAGAATATTATAAAAACTCCGTTTAATATACTTTTGGCCAGAAGTCACGCTTTTTTAATTTTAATTATTTATGTATCTATTTAGTTATAAGTAATAAAAGAGTGAGTTTATCAGAATTGAAATGAAAGTATTATTTACATCAATTGTATAAAATATTATTCTACGTTAACGTTATTTTAAAATAGATGTGAACAAATTAATTCAAATTTTTAGTAGAGATTGCTCGAAATAAAACTACCAATGCCCACATGGCAATACTTTACACGCGATATTCTAAAACATATCCCAGTAAAATATTTAGAATTTTTGTTACCACACCTGCTATGTTGTAATTTGTTCGTTTCTATAGTGTTATAAAAGATTAGAAAGGGCTAGCTAGCGTAGGCTAGAAATGTTTAATAATAAATAATATATGCTCAAAATCATATAAAGAATACCGTAATAATTTTATATGTAATGTATTTATATATCATCTCTGAATGCCTATTTTCAAAAGAAATAAGCAAGTCAAATGGATTTTGAAGACCACAACGCACACAAACACAACGACGCATTGCACTTTCTCATACACACCTCACCAGACAAATTATTAGCACATTGTCTTTGTAAGTAATGAAATAGTTATAGCATAACATAGGTACACACATTTAAAAAAATGTATATTATAAATTTTAAAAAGGTGTGAATTAAAATAGTTAAATAAATAAATAAAGATTACAACAACATTTATTTTCTACATATAAATAAAATAAGCGAGCATTTGGAACTTTACTCTAAGCAAACTAGCACATAGTATAAGTATAAAAAAAACTTTGTCACAAACAATGTTTGGTTTTTAAGAAACAAAAAAGCTCTAGCACAATGAGATGTGTGTAATATAGTCCCTTCAATAGCGGAAATTAATAATTCACGCAATTTAATATTTGTATTCGTCAAGACGCGCTCGTAAAGTAAGGCGGGGGAACTTGAATTTTTCAGTCCGATTTTCGTAAACCCAAAAGTACTTCTCTTAATAAAATGAAATTTTAGTTCCCTGTGTAAGGAATGAAAGAATTTTAATAAAATCTTATAGCCAAGCTGTTTGCATAGTTTACTGGTTTTGGAATACATAATATTTACATTTAAAACTTTGTTATTACACGAATTCTTGTATTTAGTAGTACGCGAAACATAAGCACAGAAGATACAATCTGTATTAGATTTTCTTCCTATTCTTTTTCCTTCCACTTCCACTAGATTTTAGTGTGTAATTGGCAATTTAAACTGAAACAGATGATAGAGACGTTAAAAGCAATAAAGTTAAATGTTATTAAAACGAATATACAACATAAATACTGGTTAATTTATGTGGTGGAGCCGACTGAAATGTTTTACCCCCAAAATATTTGTCTGTCGCGATATCCGTGTCCTGGCAACGAGCCAAACGGATCACTTTCGCCAAACTAATAAAATATAGTAGACAAAATATTACACGGAATTCAGGCGACAAGGAATAATAACATAATTATAAGCCTTGAAATATCGTTAGATAACGATTATTATTTCTATATGTATAAAGGATATGATTAAGGTTTTAATTATTATTTCTATATGTATAAAGGCATTTTTATAGAACGAAGGACAACCAGAGAGAAGGCTAATTTGATGGCACACATAATACAAGAAAGCTCGCAAGTACATTGCCAACGTATAAGAGTAACTACGCATTCCTTAAACCATCAACAAGCTGCCAAAAATGATTTTATAGAAAATAATATAATATAATATAATATAATATAATATAATATAATATAATATAATATAATATAATATAATATAATATAATATAATATAATATAATATAATATAATATAATATAATATAATATAATATAATATAATATAATATAATATAATATAATATAATATAATAAGCATATAATACAATATAATATAGTACCATAGCAGATGTCGCTACTAAGTGATCACTTGCAATTCAGGTTTTTTTTGTATAAATCAGAATCTGTGTGGTTTCAGGGAAACCAGCTTTTATTAAAAATATATGTTAGTTATAATAATACAAAATTATAAGAATATACAGTGCGTGGAGCTGCAGATAAATGCGACCTGTCAACATGTCAGGATTTTAAGATGTTAATGATAATTATGTTTAAAACCGCGATGAGTACGTATATGTATATACGATGTTATATGAGATATTACTATAAATACCGAGATAACTTTATGGTCGTATTAGAGACAAAAATAATCACATTATATTTCTATAATTTAGAGTTGTAGATAATCTGTGGGAGGCCCGTGCCTTACTAATCAAGGCACGTCTCATTTGGCAGGGGAGCCATAGGCTCAGTTCTCGGTGGAAAATAAATGTTTTGTATATTGTAATAAATGTTCGGTTTGGGATGAGTGAGGACATATTCAAATAAAACAGATGCAGAGATGACTACCCCAAGTCTGGTCTGTGACTTGAAACACAATGGATGGTTCTTCGACAGTGTTACAGTTACAATAAAATCTATACAATCAATTCTAACAATGCACATCACACATAAACATTAGAAGATATTAAATTTCGGAGTAATATTGGTGTATTTTTTAAGAGAAAGCAGACAATATTTATTAAATTATTTATGTCTAAAGTTACGATAAACTTCTATAATATACATACAGTAAGAACATTTCAACTGGCTAAGTTTACAAAAGTCTCACGTCATTACGATACGTATAAAAGCGGAGTTTTAATATAGCGTAGGTGAATGAACTGTTATTATCATGTAGATATTGTTTACGCAAAACTCAAGAGTGCGGTTCACTCGTAAACTACAGCATTGTGTGCAAAACTTTGAAGTTGCTAAGGAAGGAAGTTGGATTGTTGCGATCGTGCAAGAATTATCGTTTTAACTGACACTGTAATTAGCGGTTTTCGATGTTCTAATGCGTTTAATGGGTTTCATTATCTAATTGTTGTTGAATGTTTTAAGTGATAGTCTAATAGCCGTGTCTGTGAAGGAAAACATAGCAAGGAAACTATCATGTCTTACTTAGACCAAATAGACAATGTTTGCAAAGCAAAGCTGTGTTTGATCTTTAAACACAGATTATTAATGAAATAGATCAAAATTAAATTTGACTAAAAATAAAATAATTAAAACCTGTACCTATACACAATACACAATACCAACTCAGGTCATAGACATCTCACATAACAAAGCGTTTGATTCACCGAATATCGACATGACCTCCTTTGATGTTTCATTCACCGCACTTATCGCTGCCATAAAATTAGGTCGTTTTAAAACAGTCTACATTGAGATATAAATATTTACGATACGTTAGCAAGGCCGAGTGGCGGTGTCACTCGATACTTGCGGCCATTGAGATAACTATTGCCAGGTGTTAGATAATACTGGCCGCCGAGAATATAATTTGTATATTTATGAAACTGAATTTAGATTATAAACTTTTTAGTCGACCTTTTTCGTCAAGTGCTTAAACATTACCAAGATTTTTTATCGGTAGGTATTAAAAGTCAATGTGCCTTATTCGAAATCAGTCTTACCGTTTAAAGAAAACTACTACTTATTATTCAGTCTCTTATGAAAACTTTTTTGACAGTAAACAGACTTATTTTTATAAGTAACTGTGTGACTATGTCTATTTTTCTAATTATTACAATCTAAATTAAAATCAATAATTCGTAACGTAAAAGCCAAAGTAAGTTACATATTCGTATATTGTTAAATGGTTCACAGACCATACAAAGCATGTGACATTACTGAAATACATCGACAGTCGATCATTAATAATACAACACACCTGCTATGAATAGTTCCTGGTCTACAAGTTGTAAGGTATTGGTTTGGCAACTCGCCTGCTTGTAGTCTCTTGTGGGTATAGCCATAAACAATCGTGATTTTGTTGCTCCATGGTTTGCAAACCACAGACTGATAAAACTATCTGTCATTGTAGGGCCCGAGCAAATGTTTACGTATTCGAAAGTGTTAGATGCAAGGGATTGACAATTGCCCAAATTAAACGATCAATGTCATCAATGAGTGTTGCGCGCAAATATTGACTATCGCAAATGACCGTTCGGAGCATAAGGGTCCCCTATTATAAAGCTGTCAACTTAATATTGACAGATGTGATCGAGCTAGGTCATAGATTACAAAGTTACTTTCTCCTTGTCATTGAGTCATCGACGTGTATAGTCAGATCTAGGGATGTACTATTCTGAATGCTTTACTACTTATTTTTTACCTTTTTAACTATTATATAAATTCGGAGGGTCAATTTGCCTCTGGGACAGCCATAAAAGGCAGTCATTGCAGCCCATGGTCATGGAAATTAGATAGAATGTCGGCATTTGAGAGAGGAGTTAGCTATCTTTATGAATGCATGAAGATCGCAATGGACTACTGAAACCTGTGTGTTTCTAATAATAATATTCCATTGAATTGAGTACAGCTCAATTTTCCTAATTAAATTATATACATACATTTTTATTCAAGTATTTCAGAACTGTAACTATTATTTTTCATTACGTTATCGTATTTTGATTATCGCTGGCGTTCATTAAAAATTACAAATATTAACATATGGTCGAACACCGAAGAGGAAACCGGCCTGCCTTAGACCCAGGCGTCAGTTGTCAGGCACAGGACGATCGGCTTCTTGCTAATAAATTGAAACATTACAATATTGACCATTGACGACATACATAATGTATGTATTTATATTTAAAAATATTTTCACTTTTTCTGAGAAACGATAGCGATACAATCTTTATCCTATCATAAACCTTTCACATTCCCTGCAATGGTTCATTGACATAAAGTTCAATAAGATAAGAGTTATGTCATTATTTACAGCATTATTAATATTAAATATTAACATAAGGATCATAGAATAGTTGATAAAATGACATGAATGTAATAGATTAGGTAGTATATAAAGTTTTATTTTAGTTGAAATGGACAAAATTTCGAAGAAAATTTAATAAATTCGGTTAGAGTAAGTTTTTGTACCCGTGTAACACAAAAATACCCATTTCGATCATAAAAATTTATTTAATAGAATTTTTACAATAAAAAACCATTTTTTAACTGAATTTAATTAAAATATTGCCTTATAAAACCGAAAGAGAAAATTGTCGCATACAAAAGATATTAAATAGTATTCTAAAATCCCCAGTCACATAACAACTACGAAGACATTAAAGATTCCTTCACAATTCTCCGGGGTATGTAATTTCGCAGACGGTGCAATATTGTCAGAAGAATGCGTTTTGTCTACCAAACTGCCGCGAGCGACTGTTGACAAAGAATAACTGCTAGTCTTTTACTACGGCATTTGCAAGTGCTTAGGAATACAGCATAACATAAATCAGAATAAACGTACGAAAAATACGTACTGGACAAGTGTATGCCAGTCAAGTGGCGAAGGAAATTTTTGAGGATATCGCCATGTCCCAAGAATCAATGACGTGCGTCACACACAGAAGCATGACGAGCAAAATGTTTGAAATCATTGAAATGGATGCCCCAATCCCCAATCGGTCGTTACATTATTCTTAAAAGTGCAATTTTTATGAAGGAATTGAATTCTAAAGCATTGAATATTTGGGCCTTTAGCTTTTTATCATTATTTTTAATCCAGGACTTGATATTACAATGCTCATATAGACTAATATTCAAACTCCTTGACGATCTAAATACCGCTTCGTTAGTCATACTAGCGTACACTCTACACATTACGAATGCCTTGTCATATTAGAAATTCTTGTCTTTGACGCTAAAGGCATGCATATCAAGCAAATACGGGCCAAAGGGGTTGGCCACAAGACGGAGAGCTAATGGCACTCACGACAGCAATAAATAAGGATACTACCATTATTTCCTTAAGGATCGTCTTATGGGCTTCTTAATTAATTTGGAACTTTCTGAGGTCTCCCGTGGCGAGCAATTTGAATAATAGCGCGGATAGGGCGAGAGGGGGTAATTTTAATTGCAAATATTTATGTTAAACGAGCCTGCTGGCGACTTCATATTACAAAGAATGATCTATTGTTCTGTTAAATGTGGTATTTGGAACTAAACGACCACTCAACATTACTTACTGGACGATAAGATGAACATATTACCTGGAACAGAAAAGTAGATTGAATATAAAGATAAAGGTACATTCGAGTACAATTACTCGTATTTTTGCAGTCGACAATAACACTAATGACCTAAGCACGAATTTATTACTATGTAATTTTATTTTATGAAAATTATTATTAGCTATATAGGTAGATACATATTGGTTTAAATTCAGTCAATATAAATTATTCAATTTAACGTAGGTAGAATACGAGACATCCATCATAAGTTGAAGTGGGCACGTTAAGCCCATCTATTAGGATGCTAGACTTGTCTTAAGATAGAAGGTTATTGAAGGGGAATGACATAATATTGGTTTTACAATAAGTATAATATGTGATTTTAAAATAAAGGGCACACTTCATTTTACAAATACAAATGATCAAGTGGCCCAAAATTTGAGTTTTAAGTTGGTAAAATTTACTAATGTAATATTACGTACATTTTTTTTTAAATCGCAATTCTATTGTAGATGCACGGTTAGAGTTTCTTATTCAATTACGGCATTTGATTTAATATTTTATTAAAATGTTGAACCAAACACCGTAATTATTCTATTTAAAAATAGACTACCTTAACAACTTAGTTATTAACGTATAAACCGTTAGTGCCTTTTCAAATGAAATAAAAATTAAAAAAATGTCACAATATCCACACAATTTAACTATATTTTTTCATACGTGAAACGTGTATATATAACAGCAGGATTATCAATGTCACCCACTTACCTGATTACCGAATTACAACATGTTTACGAACCACTGATAAACACAAAAGACAAGTACATTAAGCAACACCTAGTCCCGACTATCACGCTTTTAAAAGATTTCCTAGGAATTTTGCACGACACGCAGCTTCTATTCGTCACTGTCGAGTAATTAAGCCAGCCACGAGAATAACATTTCCGCGTTTGAAAATAACTCCTATGATTATTGGAAAAGCGTAGTTTTTCCCATAATCGAAATTAATTTGAGCGAAAATAAATAGAGGTACGTGCGATGTTGGAGACGCTCTCACGCAATGTCTTGAACAGAAGTGTTTAAAATGCAGGGGGTAATGAACGATACAGACATGTATTAATACATAATTGTTGCTACATATATGACTCAAGTGACACACTTACTCTTTAAGGTATGTGAGGCTTTTAAACAATGTAAACGGATAAAGAAATAAAGAAAAGGCTATACAAACAATATGACGGTGTTTTCTCTTATATATTTTATGTAGGACTATTTTGTTTTAATAATGGAAAATTATGTACTATTCTCATTACTTCGTGCTTGTCAGGTTAAGGCCTGAATGGTATTCAAACACAATCTACCTCATAATGTCGATATTTAAGATAAACATAAAAAACTAATAAATGTAATAGCAAGATTTCACGTCATTATCATTGTTTTCCGCGTCACTTGATCTTTATATCGGAAGACATTGTGTGAAAATTCTATTAGAAAGTTTTATAATTCTTTCTCTTTTGAAATTCAGTTGTAATGCTTTTGTTTTTAATATACTAAATATTGGTTATCTATAAACAATTTCCTTTTAGCCGTAAACAACAGCATATGGTGTCATGCAGGGTGCGTTGACACCTGGCACCATAGAGCAGAGTATCCCAAGCGTGAACCACGGAACTGTATGGCTTTCGAATGTTGTCTAACTCATTTGTGGTTGCACGTGGCATATAATAATAATACGTATTCGTAATAATCGTAATTTCAGTTATTAAAAAGTACGTTTATACAACGAAAAGTCGTTGCTGTGTTGTTGAAACTTACATGTTAATGAGTTTCTAAAGTTATATGTAAATGATAATAAACAATTTCATGAAGTAGGTATAACTTTTTAGGTCAATCCAAGCCGTTTTCCTTAGGTTGTTATCTTCACCATTTGACCAAGTCCCTAATTGCGCTCATGAACGCTTTAAACGCGACCAGAGTTGAGAGTAGCACACTAAGAGAGTAGTAAATATTAAACTAAAATTTCTCAATATTCTTAAGTAGTATGAACATTTTACCAATTGTAAATACGGTATAAACTACACCGCACTAATAAGCAGTTATGTAATATCAATAATGCAGCTATTAGATTATTAGATTCTTATTTGTTTTCTGCGACTCAGGCAAACTTGCTGCAGTGGTCTCTGGCAGAATGACCAGCGCTGTGGAACAACTCTGCTCCTCAGCATAATGCTGAGCCAGGGCCAATTACAACCACAGCACACACGCATTACACAATTAAACCTTTTTCTTTAAAAAAAATTGTTATCTCTCTATTATTATTATTTTTTTATTTTTTTATTTTATGATTATTGTTATTTTATATGTTTCTGTGTGTGTGTTTTGTTAGTAATAAATGTTATGACTATGTCTATTATTACCGGAAATATATCTTGTAACCAAAGAGTTATTATAAGTTGTCTTATGATTAGATTATCACCTTGAGGATTACTAGAGCGACACGACCGCAAAAAATTGTTTGGCAACCGCGTTCGAGGCCACCTGACTCAATGAACTTATTGTTATATTGATCACAGGTAGATTAAATCGAGATTATGTTTTTTTGCAAGTGTTTTTTTTTGTTTACCAGTAATAATGTATAATAAAAACTTCGTAAAAACTTAGTATATGTTTTATAGGATATAACAAAAAAATAGCGCCTTTAAAATTGGCAAATATTATATTTTTTTAACTAACTAAAATTATACCAGCAATGTAGCGCAGACTGGTATAATATCGGGCACACCCAAGGGTGATTGGGGGATCTAAACTTTTACATTATTATATATTAATTAGACTTCTAGCGTACATGTGTCTTTCTTTTGATATCTTGAAGTCTCGAAAGTCAGAACTTAATTAATTTAATATAATACTAAGCTTTAAAATTGCTTCTATGATTACAAGAGTGTTCGATAAAACTGATCGTTAAATCTATTATTAACGGTGCGTTTGAGTTGGTTATGTAAACGATTATTAAAAGGCAAATAAATCAATCACTTGATTTTGTTTACCGTGCTTCATCGTTTGACCCATTAAAACTCCGCTGTATTACATTTATAAGTGAACTAAAAATATAATTGTTTCTAAATACATTATCTCATAATTATTTTAATCACATAAAAGACAATTGTCTTAATTAAGTTGTTGTTGACCTAGCTAAATTACTCTTTTAGTTACGTGAGCGAAACTAAAGGGTTTTACGCTAGAAACATTTAAAGCTGGTTTTTCATAGATCATATTTCAAAGAGAAAAAGCCCGATTGACAAGTCACCCGTTTTTCTACTTTGAAAGGGTAGCATTGCCTGCGGGGAATCAAAAACGCTACGTCGCTTCATGTTAGGGGAAAATTATACACTCATCTCCTTACAAATAGATTGTAAAAGGTTTCGGATCTGTCAAACATACAGGGGAATGTGCCTCGGGGCTAAACAAGTACAACGAAATCTGCTAACAGAAAAAGAACTGTAGAAAAAATTAACACTGAAATGCAATGTATCTGTTGCCGTTGCAAGAATTTTTTTGTAGTCAAAAGATCGCACATAGTATATTTAAATATAAAAATGTGTGCATGTACTAGTGAAGACATAAGAAGTGAAACTTTTTTTTGACCTTATTTTTCGAAAAATGATCTACTATATGTAACTTTACAGAAATTCGTTAAATAAAGTTAAATTAGATAAAGTTTAACAAAAGGCTTTTATTATCATAGACCTGAATACAAATAATTCAATTATTTCATTTTACCTTATTACTACTAAGACTGTTACAGAATTTCATTAATTGTAATAGAATTATTACTATCAATGTTATCGTTATTACATATTTCTGTTATTAATGGCTTCGAATCTCTTCGAATCAACCGTGGTAGGGACAAGAAAAATATGGAGCGTAACAGAAAAATGTGACGCGTAACCGAAAAATGTGACGGTATTTTTTTTCCAACGCCGATAAAGACTCAAAAATGCTAATTAGGACATACCTCGCGTATGTATGTGAGTCTTTAATTACGTAGTCCGTAGTCCTTACATAATAGGTGTGAGTTATTATATTTTTCAAATTAAGTTAATGACTTGTCACGTGAAATTGCAGAAGTAGATGTCCTTCGAATCGAGATTCGACCTCGCTTACATAAGATTGCCGTGACCCTTCCATTCTTAACGCTTTCGATAAGGCATTTCATAAAATTTATAAAGTAACCTATATTAGACCAGTATAAGGATTTTTGATATGCATTAAAACAAAAAAGAGCTTAATAAAACGTGAACAAATAGGACACTGTTACCATGGTTACGATGTTCTTTTAAAACTTGATATCCAATTCCAAAACAATTAGACCAATTCTCATAAGGCCGGCAACGCACTTGCGAGCCTCTGGCATAGTGTCCATGGGCGGTATCACTTAGCATCAGGTGAGCCTCCTGCCCGTTTGCCCACTATTCTATAAAAAAAAACAAACGCGGTATTGTTAATGTCAAATTGGTTCAATAATTTAGAATCGCTCTCAGCAGCGTCGCGTCTAAGTTAACGTGTCTTTCGCGCTTATCTGAACGTTTTGATTGCATAACTAAGGAATAAGTTAAATTATTATTTACACATTTTTAGTATGTGGATAAAGGCTGACCCTTTAAAACCGAAAGTAACATAAATCTATACTTATATAATAATCAATTTATCATTTACATCTAAAATAAAATACATTGCTTTATCGAGAGATATATTTGAAAACAGTCTAGAAAATTGACTCAGAGTTCAAACACACAAATACGGTGCCTGAATATTGAATGAAGATTCACGAAGTTTGTCTCTTCATATGTTAACTGTCCGCTGCAGGAAAATTCCGTAAGAACTTGTTTTGACGTGTCCCCGTGTCCCCTCCCTGGGGATATTGGGCACAATAAAAATTACCATAACAGTGTAAACATCTTTTGACCCTTTCTTATAAAGATTGGCGATGTCATTTTGTTAAAGACCTATGAAAAACAGTGATCGCTAAGCGTTTTATTTCGAGTATACTTTCCTTTCTACTTTGACTAAAAGTATCTTCTATAAGTACCGTCTATCGCTTTAGTATTTTACCGCAGACACTTATAACTTGGCAATAGACCTATCATTGTTATCTTGAAGTGTCTTTCAACCTTGAAATCTGTTCCAGATAAGTCTTGAACAGATTTCTACAGCTAAGGCTGTAAGTGTTTTTAAACACTACAAAATAAAGACATCTTTATCTTAGCCGAGGATATTATTTAGAGAGGCTTAGCGCGAATGACTCCCGAGTATAAAGTAGTAAGTCGATTTTCAATTTAGGAGTAGTTTGTAAAAAGATCGTTACTTTGCAAGATTTCTTGAGCCAACGACTTCAACTTGAAACCACTATATTGACTTTCTACAATACTTAACATAAAATCACAATAATACTAATTAACAATAATCAGGGAACAACCGCTAATAACAATAACATCCATCTATACGTTTAAGTCTAAGCTTTGATATATTTTTTATAGTAAAAACAAATGCAGTCTATGCCCTACACTACGCGATGTACGTACTGAATGCACAATAAAATTCTTTATAAAGCTTTTAGATCATATCTCCAGCAGAAAACTCATAGCATTTACGCATATGCACACAGCGGAATGCACTCGGCATAAGCGACTTTCTATGAATTTCCTTACCGCTGGAAGTGTATCGGAGCAATTAACTCGATATCGTGCACTTCGCAGAACTTTGCACATCGGACATTCTCTGCGGAATTATTTTGAATGCGTATTAAATTTCATGGCTTTTTACGCGATAAAACCGTCTTACGGATATTTTTAAACCAAATTTGAAGTGACAGCTACAAAATGGTTAATAGTTTTATTTTAAAAACTTGGAAAGAAAGTCCGACACGCTCACATTTGTTCATTAAGAGATTTCTTTAGTAAAAAATCTAAATATAACGCTAATGTTCAATTTTGCAGCTGAATGTACCATTCTTTACAATTTATTAAACGACTCTAAGTAAGACTGCAGTATCATAAAGTTGCTATCCTTAGGTACATCATCATTATAATTTAAGAAAACGTTTCAAAATATTTTTAATCAAAACGTTTTTTTATATTGTAAAATTGTATTTTCAGGATACCTTGCTGGCGAAAACGTGACAATCGAGATCACTAACAGGTAGATTAAGCACGTTCTATGAAAACCGAGGTGAACGTATTCACATTAATGGATTTTTACAAGACAGGAAAGAAATATGCTTTTTTATGCAAAAAATACATGTTATATATACTATAACTAACGAGTTTTATTATGTTACAACTATTTACTTAGAATTTACAATTAGGTTTTTTTGACGTCGTCCGTGCTTTGGTCTTAGTTTAACGCTGCAAATTAAGTTATGAATCTCATTTTTTGTTGTTGGCGACGCTCACACAGTATCATAATTAGACAGTTATCATCTTTATACTTGATATTAAATAAAAGTACATATTTCATGTAAACAGCGCGTACTAAACAGGAATTGTTTACATATCTGTGGATTCCTACATGGATCTGTGTCATCAGTGTCCTTAATTTAGATATTTTATGAGAACATCTACATTAAGAGAAGTATTTTTGTCCAAGTAATTTATTTTATTTTATTCATATATGTGATAAAACTGTACAGCTATAAGCGGTATACAAAATACGACTTCGGGTCTTTGGGCCAATAAAGCCCAAAATATGTGGTAAAATTCATATATAAAAAACTTTATTGTTTTACCTTTGTTTTGCTATCGTATTCAGAATGTAAATGTTACCTGTAACAGAAAAAAAATTAAATAAATAATACTGAAAATCTATTTAAAGAGTAAAGCTTAGTTCCTAATCTTCATCCCACGGGAAGGGTGAGGTTGAAGTAATTCCCAACTTCATAATTCCTCGACTTATATATTAAGTTTTAGCTACTGGCGCTGGATAGGAAATAATATTTGCTTGAGGAATATAAAGTCTTCATTGGTTATTTTAAAGCACAATTCTGTAAAATGTTCGATCTTTTAAATTGTTGTAGGTTCTGTGAATAAACAACTTAATCATAATATTAGAATTATTTATTAAGTCTTAGTAGCGTCTTATTCACGGACATTTTAAAAATATTTTAGAATTCAATTTACATAGCCATTATATCCCGAGTTAGTCAAGGCTGATGCAACTTTAATGTTTAAATAATTTAGAAACCGGTCCCTTAGTATTTAATAGTAAGCGTATTATAAAAATACAAATCATTCCTCTGTACAATATAAGTATAAATGACGAACACTATCCATCACAGCGAAATCTCTTTCGAATAAACCCTATTCAATTTGTCGTGTGTTTCTTGTGCATTCGCACCATAAGCAGTGACGCAACAAAAAAATAGAAAGGCAAGTGTGAAACACTTAAGATTTATAGGCTCTTAACGAGAACGGATTGTAGGGCAGTGGACCCTTTGAAGTATGTTTACTAACATTGTGATTGACTTCATGTTCGATCACAAGTCACATTGTGAGTAATAAGAGTAGTATCATTATTTTTATTACAATAATGATCTAAAAGATTTTGCAAAAACTTTTAATTATATTAACAAAATTATCATTTTCATAATACAGGTAGTAAAGAATTATATTTAAAGCTATGTGAGGTACCTACATATGATGGAGAAAGAATTTAGATTATTCAATATTCACATTAGGTAGTGCAAATGATTTGTATTATTTAAATTCTTTGACTATTAAAAACTATATTTGAATCGAATTTTGTGAGTTTATCAGTGCTTTCTAAGTTTAAAAATTGTGTGCTGTTTGTTTTATCTAATAGGCAAGTAGTTGATCAACTTTCGGTACCTTTTTGGGTCTGAGACATGTCGGTTACCTCACGATGTTTTCCTACACCGTACAAGTGTTAAATTCGGAAATAGACAGAACGTCCGTACACATCCGTTAATCGAACTTACGTCCTCATGTGAGTTGCACGCTGAAGCCACTAGGCCAACACTGCTTTTTTACTATCCTTTGTTGTATTAACTGGAGATCCTGGGTTTGATTTCTAGCGCAACAATAATTGTTTCGTGTTGGTATGGTAATCACTAGTTTGCCTTAAAAATTATCAAAGTCAAATAATTTATTTCAATTAGACCACCTAAAATGGCACTTTAATCGTTAAATAAAATATAAAGATGATTCTAGTTGCCCCTTCCATAAGGTAGTTATGATAGAGGACAAAAAACTCCACACTTCGGTACTCTTTTACAATATCTGTATACATTAGTTATATAATTATATGTGAACAACAAAATAGACCCAGACTTGTATCTGCCAAATTGCGCATTCCGGAACTTCAGAGTTGAACAATGTCAATGTAAAAACACTTCTCTCGGGACCGTAACTTATAACAAATGTTCGAAACAATGTCCCTTTCCCTACACTTCCTTAAAAAGGGTCATTTTTAGTCTTAAAACTAACCCGATTTGTTACTTAACGTATACCTTTGTCTCAAATAGACATGACATTATTGAATTCGGGTTAAAGGTCGTTGACCCGTGTTACAATCTTATAATATTGCTTCGATACGCTCCGTGAACTGTGAATTAGCGATGCGTGAGTCTGAGATATGAATGTTTCATTTGTCATTTAGATTTCTGTGTTCTTATATTATGGGAAAGATTCGGTCTCAAAATGTAATAAATAAAACTAATACAATTATCGATCGGGCTAGGATCTACATCGATCTCTATGGGAAAATTAGTCAAAATCAGTTAGAACTTGATCGTTGAAGGTTTTGTGTTACAAAAAACTTAAAGGTCATAATGGCAACGTTTTACATGCAAAAGTATTTTTATATGAATATGTATTATCCAAGTTTCCAACATTTGAATTGATTACATATGAGGTGTGTAATTAATACATCCGCTCAAAGGAAGTTAGTCTTAGCATTATTTATCATTATGCAAACACATATCTAGATTTCCTGACAAATTTGACAGAATATATTATCTTGCTAAAGATACGCATTGAAAATCGTATGTTTTTTGGGACCTCATATTACCATATTTTTATCATCCTTCTGTAAATGGTTATTAATAAGGCATTAATGAGTCGTATAATATTTACCGAATCAATGGATTTAAAACATGAAACAGAACAAAAAATATAAATGTCGAGTCGTAAGTTTTTCTGTCTTTTTTCGGAAACAAAAGACTATAACCCGATGTGCTTCGAAAATCAAACTATCCAGGTGCCTTTCCCTTTACTATAACATAAAAACATCATCAAAATATAGTAGTTTAGTCACATACACCAGAAAAAGTAAATACGTAAAAAATTATAAAGCACTAACGAGAACCTGGCTATGTAATTAATTCATAGAATCGTTCTCCTCACGACACGTTCTATTTTTAAATTCTCAAGAAGCAAAATAAAAAATGCTAAGCGCGAATTGAAATTCCCGAACCGTTTTTGGAGATTGAAGAGGCTTTTATGGAAATGGAGTGCGTGCATCGGCCGATACTACGATAGGCGGACGGTATTACGCTTCCGATTTAAATATTTACACCTCCCCCCACATTTAGGTACACCTGATGTTCAATATCACTACGCCGTGTTGCTTTCATCGCAGACTATTATGCAAATTGTATTAAATACCTATTTAACTTAGAGGCTCGTTTACCACCATAACTTATGAACCGCCAACCGGTTTAGGTGCTTCGTGGTGCTATTTATCAGGTTTTACAATTTGTATAAATTGTGTAAGTGGTATGTAGTAAAAGAGGCGAACGACCTTTGAATGTATATCAAACATTATACAATTAACATAACTGCCATAGTTGACGACGATATCATAATCGATTTGCCTGTTGATACGTTATGTATAGAGCTAATTGACTGGATATAGCGTCGAGCGAGTTTGCCGCGTACAAATTATTTGAAGAAGTTTATTAAGTATGAGGGTGTGCAAATATTTTATCAATTACCGTCCAAAATTCGTAATATTAGCGCGTTTAACCAATTAAATTGGGACGGCTGATGGTGACGTGTATCTCATATTCTCATGTAACATACATTTTTTGTACTGAGAAATAAAGTTCTTTATACACTGTATAGGTAATACTGTTGGTGTGTGTAGTGAGCCTATTCAACTTTTTTTTAAGTTATAGGAGGCAAATGGGCAGGAGGCTCACATGATGTTAAGTGATACAGACACTCATACTGCTGAAGGCTGGACGGCTGGAAGAAGGTGACATTTGCGAAATTTCCTTATCGTACGTACTTAAATAAGGTACATACTTCATGGAAATTTAGTTAAGCTAGTTGATATTTACCATGATGATTTATTCGAGGAGTTGTTCGGATTAATACCAGAAGCTGAGTTTCATCATTTAACGTCAAGGCAAAATACAAAATACCATCCTTATCATCTCGTCGTCGTCACTCGTCGTTCCACAACTGAGCGGTTCTGCCGCGCACCACTACGTGGATCCAGATGCTGAAGTATTTCCGAACCAGAGCGAACCAACTCTGAAAATGCCGGTATCGCACTTGCGAACCTTCTGGCAATGTGAGTGTCCATGGGCGGCGGTGTATCACTTGACAGCACTCAACACCAGGTTGCAAATGTCGCCTTCTGCCTTCTGGCCTTCCAGCCTTCTGGCAGTATGAGTGTCCATGGGCGGCGGTGTATCACTTGACAGCACTCAACACCAACTTGCAAATGTCGCCTTCTGCCTTCTGGCCTTCCAGCCTTCTGGCAGTATGAGTGTCCATGGGCGGCGGTGTATCACTTAACAGCACTCAACACCAGCTTGCAAATGTCGCCTTCTGCTTTCTGCCTTCTGGCCTTCCAGCCTTCTGGCAGTATGAGTGTCCATGGGCGGCGGTATATCATCAGGTGAGCCCTCTACCTGTTTGTACTCTTACATTAATAAAGGGTAGTACAATGTGTTTCGCTTCAATCAATAAAATTCAATACAAGACAGTACAGACAATATTCCCGCAAAAATTCAAATATCGAATCACTAAAATGGTCAAGCCGAGTCCAATTAAATCGAAAGTGGACTCATATTACATTGCATCATTAGCATGCATAATTTTTCAACAGTCCCGCATGCATGCATAAATTATTCATGGTGCCGATTGTTGCACTGCGACAAAACTATGCAAACGAATGCCTGATTCGAAATAAAAGCTTTTAAAACGGATACTCGATGTGCAATTCATAAATCATGGCGCTTCACCAATTTACATTTCAATTTCAATAAGGAATCGGCTTCAGTTTGTAATGCATATGTAAATAACAATATTATGCATGGTACATGGTTAGTTCGGTAGCGCCAGAAAAAATATCTAACCATTTGAGTCTATTTATCACAGTGTTCTGTATGCGTCACAGTGGCCTATAAAATTATGAAGACGACCTTGTAAGAAGAAATTTTGTAACATATTAGACGTTGGTAAGAAGGTTTTACTCATTGCCAAAAAACCGATTAATACAAATGAAAACAAACATTAATTAATCTTTGATTCAGAATAATACAGGAAGTTACGGAAACCGTTCAATTTAATCGCTTAGGAAATCAGTATGGTTATTAAATATACGTCCCGAACTATGGTACCCATATTTGATTTTGAATCGTTACTTCCGTTGAGATTTGAACACTAAGAGTTATTGCCACTAACAGCTTCGAATTCCGAATAGCAATTTAATCGGAACCCTCTAAGATATTTCAATCTCTTGCTAAGTCGAAATCACACGAAGTATATATATGTAAGTATTTGATAGAACCAGTTGTGGTGAAGACATGGATATTATTACAAGGCAAATATCGTACTGCATTTGTATCCTCTAGATTATCTTCCGTCAATTAAATATTATTTTTGATCTTATCCCTTTAGATTTTTTAATATTACATACTATTATAATATTTTTTATCAGAGCTATCTTATAAGTTATTAGTTTGATATGCGCCGCTCTTATATACAAATATTTACTAAAATAACACTATCTCATATCGCTAATTACTATCGTTATTAAATAGCTTGGTAAATTAAAAAAGGAATATTAATTGGACTCTAGAAACTAACGCCAAACTAGAAAATAAAATCATTCAAATACTCATTATACGATAATACATATTATTTCACGAAAACTAAATATATATATAACCATAATTTTTCTGAATGCTAATGAAAATGAGTCTAATAAAAAGAAAATTATAGAAAATCATGATTGCGGAGGCTGTATTATCAATGGCTGCTAATGAAGGTAATGAAACCTTCCCACATTTGATTCAATTACTACACTAGCATTGGTACATGCATTTTTAGAGGTCGTTGACCTCACGATTGTTTATCCAGTTGCAATATGATATTTACAATTCATTTAGTAAACATTTCTTAGTTAGGTATTTTATTTATTAACGCTGGATAACCAATTATTTCTGCATACATTTTTATGGGTCTTGATAAATAAGTCTACTAAGTATTTAACAAAATACAAGCTATATAAAAAATGAACACAAAAATTCATTTTGATATAACAATTACGTTAAAAAATAGGTCAAAATTATGTACAATTTTCAATCGTTAACATCTAAACTTGCCATTTCATTCAATGCGGACACAGCAAGTAAATATAGGTAGCGTAATATCAATTTGGGTATGAACGTTGATTTAATAATCAAAATCACTGCAGCATTCAAAGTGCAATTTCGTTATGGGGGATGATATTGAATCCGTGAAATATATTTGGCTGTACTCTGGGGATAATACGCTAAACCGAATCAACTTTCCACTCGTATACGTTCATTGTGGAAAAGCCGTTCGGGATTTTCAGAAGCGCTTTATAAGTGTTATTAAAAACTGGGATCTTAGCATTACAACGTGTTTTTAAAGTATAAATCAAATTTGCTAAGATTAATACATATACTAGAGGGAATATGGAGGGAGGTAAGACAATAGACCAGAAGCTGAAGAAAAACACTAACGTTTGGCTAATACGTGGCATGGTACAAATCTGTACCATACCACGTATACACGTTCACGGACACACGTCCCATATAAAAAAAACACAGATTTTCACAAAAACAGAAATGCTGTTAGTTTGTTCATACAAATTATACCGTTTTTTACTATCGTGTAAAAAAACAACTCACAAATACACCGCTATAACGGAACAGCTTCTTGTCTCACACTTATAAAAGAAAATCTGTCTCATTCCACTGCAGCATAAACATGATATAACAGAAAGTAATGGATGAAGTAATTTAAACTGTGTAATAATATTGACTACGTTAAGTAACTTATTTATTTTTGATTAGGTAGGTTTTAAGAGCAGTGTTGACATAGTGGCTTCAGCATCTAGCATCCCAAGCGAGATCGTAGGTTCAATCCCCGCTATGCAACACAGTAAAAAATAGTACCAACATCACTATAAACGTTTGTCTTCACTCGTACGGTAAAGGAAAACATCGTAACGAAACTGACGTGAATTAGACCCAAAAAATTGACGGCGTGACTCAGGTACGGAAGGCTCATAACCTATGATAAACAAATGAGCATGAAATAGATTCAACAATCCGAATGCTAGACCTAAAGTTTTTAGCTCCGCTGTTTTCCTTTACTTTTTATTACATGGGTATTCTATTCTATATAAAACTGTTAATTCGTATACAGAATTAATATTTAGTAGAACCATACCTAGGTAGGTTAAAGGGTTCATTAAAGAGTATACCAATATGAAATTTCAATCAAAGCCCGCGAATAATCCAAACATTATTAAATTGTATGCATATTCCTGTTGTTTAATATCCGACCAGACAATTAGGGTTGTCCAGGGAATAGCCGTCAATCAGATGTGGTTTCGATCCACACAGGAAGGGTCAGCCCTGGTATTCAATATTGGAATTATATGAATGCTTATAAGTATGCTTTGCGGTTTTGGATTACCGGCGAATGTTTCAAAGGGTTGCCTTTGTCAGGTTTCTATTCAATATTGGTATTGTCTTACAAAGCTAAAATAGTTGATATGTATGCACTATGCAACTCTAAAATGGCAGCTATTTTAAATTGTACTGTAGTAGTATGACTTCTAGACTAATACAATAGTGCAAAGTGACATGCTATTAATGGATAAAATAATTAATATATAATAGACGTAATGTAGTTGGCTTCTTAAAAACTTGCTTTAAATTAATAAATCTTTTTGGTGTTTTAGAACAGAATTTGTCTTGTGTCCGTTAAATTGTGCGTTTCAACTTCGACAAGGCACCGACTTTTCTACGTACGATCGGATTAAATAAAAGCCTGTCTAAAGCGCAGTAAAATAAAACAGTAACAGCACCACAGCGTATGTCAGGCACAGAATTTCTGTAACAAGGAATTACGCTGCTGCGCCAATATTTATATAATGGTGACAACCCTCGTCCGGATAAAAGGCGTAATCTTTATTGTTAATATAAAATAGTAAAAATCGAAAATACTACTTTATATTGTCTCGAAGTTACGCGGACCTAATTGCGTCTATACTATCAATTAAGTTCGAAACAGAAAATAAAACAAAGACATTGTGTCTAGCCTCCAGCGCGTTCGAAACCTAATACCAAAGTGACAGTTTCAGCGCTGTAGCGCTTTATTAAGTTATATTTTTAATTGGAGTACCTGGAGACCTTAAAAACTGATTAATATGATAGATTTTGTAACTAACTAGACTATTTTGACATCCTTAAAAAAATAGTATTTCATTATTGCACGTCCTAGTACTTTCAATAATATAGGAAAAATATAACTAACTTGATACATTTTCTTTTTATTAGTAACGGTGTATCTTTAACCGTTGAGGAAATGTTCTTCAGAGTAGTCAAAGTGTCAAGCGCTGTGGGGCTTTTCAAATATCGGCGCTTGTGGTACAACTGTAAAACACCGCTTCAGAAAGCGATCTCGCAATAAAATAGACGTTGGAAAGGCTAAAGGGGAAAGATTCGATCGCTTTGATCTAGGCTTCAGAGTATTCCTTTTATTACTTGTATCTAAGCACTTTAAGTTTCGAAAAGTTTATCTATTTGATCTTTACTTTATTGGGACGTAGAAATATTGATATAGTTTTGTCTCTTTAGAAAAATTTATGATATGATTCATTGAGAGCATCGTTTCTCAAGCGGGGTTCACAGTATGTTGAAAAATAATAACTACAACTTACATATAGGTTCAAAAGATTCGTTTATCATAGGAATTAATAAAAATAGTTTAGTATGATAAAACTAAATATTAATATGTAATAATTAACTTGAAAAAATAAAAAGGTTAAAAGCAGTGAAGAATATAACGTACGTACAGCTGATAAAAATAGCGCGCTATGTACATATTATTATATTACAATGACGGGGTCTCAAGACTGATTTACTTAACGTTTTTTAAGAGCGTTTTTATTGTAATTAACACATTATAAGGGAGTAAGCGGAACCTTGACTTATCTAGAATCCCGAATTAGATTACAATAAACGAATATGATTTATTAATATTGAACAATAATTGAAAAAAGGAAATGCGGAAAACTAGACAAACCGGCATCTTCCAATTTTTCATAAGTAGCTGAGGATCACTATCGCGTCCATAGCAAAATAAACTTATTTTATAATACAAAATTAATTCATTTTTAGAGCGTGAAAAAAAGAAGAAATTAAGATTTCACGCATATTCACTTTGTCGTATATATATTCTACTTTAAATCATAAAGGCGTAGAAAAAGTAGTTTCTTTCTCTGTGGTAAAAACCTAGGACAGGTTTACTTTTAAGGTAAAACACACTGCGTCGCGGTCGTTTTGGCATAAGAAAATAAAACATAGACAATATACATAGTTTCTTGTCGTACTTTGCTATGTAAAAGTTTTTTGTTTTTATTAGTATCCCAGATTTTTCTGTGTTCATTTGAGAGATAATAACGACCACTAAATCTTTAAAAAGTACAGAAATAATACGTACTGAATTATAAAGACATAAAAGCTAGACGATGCCTAGAACGATAGAAGCCTACAACTTGTTTTCTATTCTAGGTTGAAACCTAATGAATAATGTATGGCGTAATCTTGCTTATGGCTTTGTGCTAGAAACATTGTGATCCATCTCAAAGGCTTATGATTTTAGATTAATCTGTAGTATATGCAGCGCGATAATATATATATAATGTTGGATAATCTATTTTGCTAGTATAGGTCAGTTTTTCAAATGTTGAATAAAACAGTATCGAAAATCAAAGAGTTCCCAAAGAACTAAAAAAGCACCCATAAACTGGCTTCTTTAAATTTAACTACGACTGAATTCCGGCAAATACCTAGCAAAACAAAATTTATAAGGTCATAATTATAATATTTTCGGTTTAGGAACAAATCGATATTTAAAATATTTTAAATTGAGGCGAACACTCACACACTTTCGATCAATTATTGTCGAAGTCGACATTAACTGATCGATAGGCAATCGCTTGAGTTTAATTTATTCAGTCACCCATTTTAAGAACCTTATTAGGTAATTGATTAAGTGTTTAGTTAAAGGCAATCTAATTTAGACGAACAAAGAAAAATCGTTTTGTAACAAGAGCATTTCACTGTGGCTTTGGTTGGATAGAAGGATATTGTACTGGCTGGAATTGAACAAAAAAAACACAGAAAATTTTATTTTTTTATATGTTTTCAGCATATAGAAAACGCGTTCTAAATTCAAAAAATCCACACAGATTTTTGAGTCTAAGAAACCGGTTTCCTTACAAAGTATGCCTTTGCCATACGAGTGTAAACAAATACGCGTAAGAAAAAATGCTCGGTGGACACAGATTATATAGGCATGGCTTGAGAATCATTTAACCACGCTTAAGTCTATTAACGAGGGTATAATTTACAATTTGTTAACGAAGTTATATTTACTATATTGTAATTATAATAGGCTTTCAAGTACACTATACTACAGTGACATTTTAATTTAAGTTGAAGACAATGAGCATTCGACTACTTGTAGAACGGGACTCGTGCGCTCTTTTTAATTAGCATACAATAACTCTTTACTAACCAAGTTGAAAATTATTCATATCATACCTGTCCTCATTTAAGATATTAGACCACAAATACTTTAATAGTAATGAATTACACAAGACTCAATCATAACACATACGTGCTTTATACTTGTCTCGATTTCAATCCGTAATATAATATGTTTTTGAAAGACGGAGCCGTTATGACCAGATACAATTTTTTTTTAATTTTCGGCTTGCTAGTCTAGGAGAATTCTGAAGGGAAATGCTTTATATATATCTAATATCATACGAGCGTTGAAATATTCATTCAACCAGCAACCTCTTCGCACCGAACCTTTGAAAAAAAGGAAGATGTTTTTGTATAAGATATATGTGATCAATGATAGTCTGATTAGATTATTTCTGTAATATATTGATTGAATCTGCTTTGTTCTATTAAAGCGGTATGTAAGAGTCTTAATTAATGCCTGCAGCTATCGCCTTTATCTTCTGATTGACTGTTCTCACTACATCCCTATGCACCTTCACGCCATACCGACCTTTTTTACGCTTACATAAACACGATTTTTGCGTGAATTAATGCAGTGATCATGGGGACGGGAAGGGAAACATGTGCGTTTGACTGAAACAATGTAGCAATATCGGGGAATTGATTGGAAAACGATGTTGCAAAAATTACAATTTGAATAATTCAGGTCCGGGATTTTACGGGTTTGTTGACTGTTTTTATTTGTTCTATTTTGGGGTTTGTGTTTACTTAATGAACAAATTAACAGCGTTTTATTAGTAATCGATAGCAAATTTGTTTGCACGTATTTGATTTTATACTTGAAAGGTAATTTCAATACTTTCCTTATTCTACCTTTAGGTGTGGGATTTCCAAAAATAATTCCTTATCTATGCAATGTTCATTGACTGTACTGTAGAAATTCAGAACTAGTTAGGTTTTACACATTTTTCAATGGATTAAAAGCGAATTTGGTTATAATTAATGTCTTTCAATACATCGAAGAAACTAACAATAATTACTAAAACACCACACACATACTTAAGACCCTTTTCATTATGAAACGTATATTTACTATACAAACTATAAATATAACTGTTGACCTTAACACGCATGTTAAGCGGCACTGACGCGTGATCACTTTATAGTAATTAGTGGCACCAATTGGCAAGTCAATGAACATTGGACATACACATTCCACACGCAAACCATTCTGGAGAACAGCTGAAAGGAATGAATGAAATGTATACACATTGTATTAAAATCAATACAAAACTACCAGTCTGCTTTCAATGACCAACCAATCCAGTGAATCTATAGAACTGACTTGTTACTTTGGTAAGAATTCCTATTTCCTGTCGACTGTCGTATGCACCTAAATAGATAGTAGGTTGAATGTACTTTTAAACAATATTAATACAACGCAGAGCTTAAAACTACGTAATTTAATCATATTTATATATATAAAATTCTCGTGTCACAATGTTTGTTCCCATACTCCTCCGAAACGGCTCGGCCGATGCTTATGATTTTCTTGATGCATATTCAGTAAAACTGAGAATCGGCTACTATCTATATTTTAATCCCCTAAGTGATAGGAGCTAGTTTACTATATAAAAATATTACATTATATTATAAAAATAGTATTGTTATACTTCAAGTGAATTAGTTATTATAAATTAAATGATTCTGCGATCTTAAAGTCGCCGGCTTCCGAAACGAGAAACTTCCAGCGCTACCTCCCAGCAGATCACAGAGTCAGCAGGAGTGAGTGAGTGAGTGATTTACACTACATGTACAGTGCATTTTTATATTTCTTAGGAGATGGAAATTATTTCTTTGTTAGAATCATGCTCTGGAATTACTTACGAAATAAAAGGGGTTTTTTCAATTGTCAATACCGTCTTCACGACGACACAAAAAATAAATTCAAGTAACTGTTATGTCTGACGTGAAAAAAATATACAAAAGTACTGTTTAATTTTGAGTGACTTCACTTATATTAAATATATAGCATTTTATTTATTACTGTATTCATGTATATTTGAATTTTTTTATCATTAGTCATTGTAGTCTTATTTCAATGGAGGCAACTAAGATTACTGAATATTCTAGTTAAGTATTTACAGTTAAAATAATTATAAGACTTTTATTTATTGGTTGCCAAAAGCAGGTTATAGAACACGTATCCCAGGCTCCTGGTTTAGTGGGAACTATATTTCCGAACCCTGTAACTTTCTATACACATGTATAATGTAGTAATTTCGGGAAGAATTAGAATAATTTAAATACTCAATAAAAAATAATGAAACATATTAAAGATCTTGTTTCATTTTGTTTATAGACACGCTCCTAATTATATTCAAATTATTTTGAATGTTCCGGTGTAATTATCAGTGTGCGTGTAATTTTAGTAACCATTCGAATGAATTAGAGACTATTATGCCGATCGTAATACTCATTGACACTGGCTTGTTAAAAGAGAAAATGCAGCCGTATATTACACTGAAGAGTTTCATTTAGACGAATTATACCTTATTTATTTGTAATTTATGAGATATTAAGAGCAAATTTCTTTATAAGACATTCATCTACAGCTACACTATTAAAATATAAATTAAAAGTATAGCCCGTTTTACTCGTGCTAATTCGATTGCCTTAGTCGATAAATACTGGAACAAAAGTATTTTTTCAGTAAACCAGTAAGACCTGAGGGTTTCATCAAAATGTCATTTTACATATGTCTTTACTAAGACATCATGGAACATTACGATCTAGCCTAACTTAAGACTAATAAGTAATTTAAGTCTAACCTAATTTGCTAAAAAGGATTTTTAACAAAATCAAGTGTCCAATTACACTACTTACAGTCTCTATTAAAGAGAAAACACTCTGTTATTGTGTTCTATTTTTTCACTCACATCTAAATAAATAGACTGACTTGGCCATCGCATGAAAGCATAATGTATCATGTGGAAGTAATACCTTTTACATTGAGGCATCTTTATCTGCTAGAAGTACTTTAGAGTTTTGATTCGGTAATTCAGTAAGTGAGAGGATCAAAATTGAGAAACGTTACCTAGTTATAATTCTTAAACTACCGTGTTTATACAACTCAGTTTCATAGAGGTGGGTCGAAATGGTTTGGACCTTTTCGAGAAAAGGATGGTATCGTGCCGGTTTTTTGCTCAACTTGGCCATGGACACTGCCATGCCCCCAGATGTAACAGGCTTTAGAAGGGCTTTGTTCGTGAGGCTTTATAATACACAATGCATCGTCTTAAATACGTACTTTATAATAAGAGTTATATCATTTATACTAAAAATTGTAATTTTACTAACCTGTCTAATGTTTCCTGTTAAGGTATTTATTGAACTACCTGTTCTGTGTGTTTAAATCTGTTTTGGTTATTACGTATTTGGGTATAGGCGATAAGTGTTGTAATACGAATTATAAAATAAATATATATTCGTTTGAAAATATTTCAATGAGTTATGTAATCATTTATTATTATTAATAAAATAATAATAACCAATGGCGCTACAATCTTTTTAGGTCTGGGCCTCAGATTGTTGTATGTGTTTCATGATCATTTATTAATGGAATAGGGAAGTAGGTGATCAGCCTTCTGTGCCTGACGCACGCAGTCGACTATTTGGGCCTAAGGCAACCGGTTTCGGCTCACGATGTTTTCCTTCACCGTTCGAGCTAAAGTTAAATGCATAGGTGCACAGCCGGGGTTCGAACCTACAACCTCAGGAATGAGAGTCGCACGCTGGAGCCACTAGGCCAACACTGCTTTGCAATTTTTTATATTTTTAGCTATAATAATATTTAACATGGTTTAAGTATGATTGAAGTGACCGTTTGCAGTATTTATTGATATCGTGATTACTTATTTTATATTTGTAACAATTGGTTTATCTTGTCTCTCTGGTTAAAAAAGGTTTCGTTTTAGGGAGATAATTGCTGATCACTTTCATAAGAAAAAAAAACTAAAATAAATACAATACTATGTCCTTGTTCACGACCGGAGGGGTTAAGGGGCTTTCATACTTTATATTGTAGTCGTAGCGTGCCGTTGGCAGTGTCGAGTTTCTCGCGAAACAAAATATGTATCTGTCAAATCAAGTTTTCACAACACTTAAATTCATCCTGAATTGATAATAATCACGCACGCAGAATTATTTCAACATCATTAGTTGAAAAACATTAATTATCATAGAGAATATGATTTCTTTTATATCTCTTGTCTTGTGATAGTGTCATTACGAAAACGTCAAATCATATAATAAAACTGTTGATATATCTATAACTAAAAGTAAGTGTTGGATTTGTTGCCTCATAAAACCTGTATTTTTGGGGTTGCAGTCGCAACCTGTGTTGCACAATTTTAGGTTAACATCAATTTAAGCTAGTTTAATAAATTGTTGTATTGATTGTAGGTTATTAGAAGCGGTTTAATGATAAACTTTTTGCTTAACAGTTCCTGTGGGTTTACTACTTTAAATAAATTCATTCAAAACCGTTTACGACGACATCGTTAAGAACCTACCGGTTATATTGACTAACAACAAAGGCCCCGGCTGAATTCTTGTATTGAATTGTATTAGGTACTTAATAACAACTACATCGGCTGTTACGACTATCGGTTTTTACGACTGCGAAATAGGTATGGGTAGGTTTGACTATACTTTAGAAATACTATAATTCCGCAATTATTGATGTCCTAATTTTGTTTTAATTATGTTTCCTTTAAATGTAACTTGATATAGACATAATTAAATTTCCGGTTTTCTAAATTACATATTGTTATTAGTAACCGATGGAAGACCATTAAGTAAATTAGCAATATCCCGTGGGATATCTGAGACAAAATTATAATGAGTGAGGGAATATTTACGACAAACAACGTCCTGAATACGAACAACAATACAGAACCAAAGATCAATAATTCCTTAACCAAGGAATGCCGGCAAAAGTCTCAATTTAGATGCCACGTAGGAGGTGTTCAATGTACCGAATATTTTCCTTAGTCACATTTCTAGTTGCAAATCAGTGCGGGGTAGAGATATGTTTTATTGTTACTTGATATAGTACGTCATTATAGTTCAACTGCACAAATTATAATTAAAAAATCAACGTTAAGATCAAAACCAGTCTACTGTTTGGATCAGTCTTCTTTTCTCAGTAGTGGTCCTTAGTGTTTAACAAGTAAACACCATGTACGTTATCCACAAGGTGAGCAATCAATATTCCGAATTGGTAGGCACAGAAGTCAAAGAACTTAATAATATAGCCTTTATATTCCGAAACTCTGTGATCTGTGATCGGGAAAATATATTTCACTACAGTAAGCCGTGTCCTTCTTGATGCCTTCTCTAACACTTTCCACTATTATCTATGGCTTTGCGACGCTTCTACATTTGTAGCTACTTTGAGTTCGTCCTCCCATCTTTTGCGTCGTCGGCCTCTCCTCCGTTTTCCGTCTTAAGAGATTCCGTCAATAGTTTGCTCCATTCTGGGGGCTCCGTAGCATTAGACCTGAACATCTTCATTTCATTTCGTCTATCTTAGTGAGAATGTCTGTCACACAGCCATTTACGCTTTAAATAATTTTTGAATGACTTAAATGAAAATACGCCAACATGCCGTTGTGGAGCTTGAAATAAGTTTCAGTATCGGTGTGTGTAACAGAAGTCACTCTATACTATAAATAAATTTATTATTATAATATACATTTAGGAATTTGGATTTTTTCTAATAGGGGAAGCCCGGGCGAAACGCATATGTTAAGGGATAATGTTAATAAAACCGCAATCTGATAATCAATAGAACTCTTTGTACTTTTAATTTGTACTATAGTTAACCATCTTTGGAAAATAATCAGATAAAGTTAAAAAGTTTAATGATTTCTATATTAATTATGAGCATTAACAAAATTATCAATTATCCGTTTTGCCCGGGCAGTTTGGGGCTACGGGGATACGCTCCAAGGGCAAGAAGGATAATGTTGAACTAATTACGATCAGTCTTGGCATTCATTAAAGAAGTAGCTGCCTACTTCTACATAAGAAGTTCAGTCTGCGTGTGCCCAACTTCTCCGTCGATTACATCAGATCCAATTTTCGGCTGGTAGTTCAGTGTGTTTTTGGCACACTAAATAGTAAAAATCTGATTTCGGGTTTTTATTCGATTGTTTGACTGAGGATTTATTTAGTTTTAGTCTTGCTGGGACCCAGTAACTCTGAAATTTTGGAAATATTATTATTTGCCTTCTGAATTTGAAATGCTTGCTAAGCTTTGACGGGAGTAGACGTCACCTCTGATTTCTGCCTCTTGTGTTTGTGGCCCTTTTTTGGAGTAGCCATAGTTGGAATAGCATTAATTTGGAATGGCGTGAGGCTTGCTGCATGATGGTACTGGATGATTTTCTGCTAGTCAATGAGTTAAACGTTCTTCCAGTACATTGGAATTAGGCAAAGGCGTAGTTTACCTATAGTCTCTATTTCTTAAATGATGATTGAGCTACAGCCTCTATTGCGTTCACTGTTGCTGCTGGAGAATCATTTAAAGCGCAGACGGTTGCAGTAGACGATGTTCCATTAAAATTATATATGCCCTCTGTCAACGATGCATCATTTACAGGGCCTCCAGTCATAGTAGAGGAAAAGGACGATCGGCCATCTTTGATGTAGTGTAATATTCGTCTCCAAAAATTATGTATCCTAAGGCCAAATTCCCGCTTTTCTAAACTATATTCTGGACCGAATTGAATAGAATTAAAAATATCATATCTATAATTAAAGTTATCAAAATACTGTTAAAATATTTCTTACTTAGGAAGGTCGTAATAGAAAAACTAAACGGATACCTATCCATTTTGCCCTAGACGCTAGATTAGAAACAAGTCAAGACATGAAATAAGTTTACTAGGTAAACAAAAGGTAACCATCACAAATAATACTTAAATAAACGTGCAATTGGCTAAATAAAACATTTCGTAGATAACTAATGACTAATATAAAAATGTTAATGTACAAAAATCGTAACAAAACAACGATATTTCTTTTTACAACAAATGCACTCGCGTATTGGTTTGGTTAAACTGTCATGGCATCGCCGGTCGCACATGAAACGAATTTAAAAAATTGCCAAAGCGCCTTCTATAATAGATTTATAGAAAAAAAAGGGTTATTCATTTTTCCCGCACTATGCTTCTTGCCGGAGCTTCCCCTAAATACTATGTAATCTACATAAATCTACTTGTTGTGACTAAACTACAAATACTTGTAATATTGGTATTCACATACACTTCACTCAAAAATAGCATCCCCAAAAAGATGTTTTACTGTACCTGCCATTTAAAGATTAAATCAAATTAGAAATTATATATATACCCAATAAAATAAAACCAATAAAAATATAATTTTTATATTCGACAAATATTTTAAAAGTAATTAAAATAGAAACAGTGTATGTGGGTGATGTCCCTCAGGAGAATGTAATAGCCCGGAGGTTCATGAAAAGGGGCTTTGAATTCCTTTATGAATAGTGTAAGATGCCCCTTTGTGGGAAAATTATTTTCTGCAGCCTTTGTGGATATGACCAGATATTTAAATTGATACTCGTAAAGTTGGGGAAAATAGCTTTTGGTCTATTTATAAATATGTGATTCACTTACACATACTGCTATTATTTTATAAAATATCAATAATTATATATTAAAAAACGCTTGTATCTTTACTTTATTTCTGACATTTTTTTTTACATTCGAAACGTTTACAAAAGGACAAAAACAAAAGAGTATCGCAAAATTGATACCTGCGGTCGAAACTTTTTTGACAATCCTCTGTCGGTTAAAGTGAAAACAAATTGTAAAATTGAGTGTGGTTTTTCGTATCGCTTTCACTGAAACATGAAAAGTTTGCGGTTTTTCTCAGATGATTCATTATCAAGAAGGCAACGAAGCGATGCGTTAGATAAATTTAACTTGATTGCGTTCAACGTTTAAGCATTTTTATACTTGATATACTTGGAAGGGATAAATTGAGATGTTAGCCACCGCTGTGCTGCCAGTATCAAGCCTGAGTGATTAAACAACTATTCTTTATAAACTTTAATGTGTCTGAAAAGATTATGGCTGGCTACGAAACTGGTTTTACTAGTCCATAGGAGTAAAAGAAGTTTTTTGAAATGCTTTTGCTATGCTAATGCTAAACACATTAGAATTGATAGAACTTTCCTTCGAGAAAAATATAAAGTTTCTACTCAATCATAGCAACTGCCATAGAAATTGTATTTCCTATGACAGCGTTACATTGCGTTTTCACTTTCATCATCCATCCGCAATCTTACAATCATTATAATGTCGTATGTTATCTTAAGGAACTTTGGTTGGGAAAAATGTTATATGAACAAATTTAACTGTCAGTAGGTATGTCAAAGTTAGACCTAAAGTTATTTTGAACTCAGTTATGTGAATATAATTTTATTATAGAAAAATTCACGCAATAGCATTAATGTGTTTTAGATGTAAACGGTTAAATTTTATTATAAATAAGCGAGCAAGAGGAAAATCCATTCAACTTTATCGATATCGGAATAAATTGTTAATTGTACATACCATAAATTTCTAACTACAATGATAGGAAATATATTTACTTCAATGTACCTTTTATAACGGAAGAGTCATCATGCTTATTAAAAGACGCACGGCAAAGACAATGGAATTGCATAAAACAGCGGCTCCAGCGGTGCACAGAACTAAGATAGCCTTCATTGTTACGGAAAGATTTATCTGTAACTGTACGTACTTTGAACAGTCGCTCACAATATAATGCAGTACAGAGAATGTAAAGAAAAACATAAAGCTTTTAAATAAGAATATTGTCTTTTTTGCGAGCATTATCATCGTTTCATACAAACACGTTTCCTAAGAAGAAAAATTTTAATTTAGTTTTCACATTTTTATTTTAGAGCAGTGTTGGCCTAGTGGCTTCTGCGTGCGACGCTCATCCCTGAGGTCGATGGATTTTCTTTCTCTGCGCATTTAACATTAGCTCGAACGGTGAAGGAAACCGACTTGCCTTAGACCAAAAAAAGTCGACGGCGTGCGTCAGGCACAGAAGGCTGATCACCTACTCGCCTATTCAATTTACAAATGATCATGAAACAGATCTAGAAATCTGAGGCCCAGGCATAAAAAGCCATTGACTGATTTTTTTATTTCTCATTTTACATGATAGTTATCTTTTTTTATCCCGCTGAATTTTCTTTTATGGGTACATATATAGTCTTGTGTTACATTAGTCGTCTCTGTGATTAAGTAAAAATTATTCATAAATAGAAGCAGATATATGCCAATTATTAATAAATTGAAGCAGAAGCATATATTGGAAATAAATTTCTTACCTGCCTAAACGAATAATTATATATATAGCTACAACAATGGTGTAGGTTTTATGTTCAAGGTATACGTGCCAAATTATAGAATGCGTCGAAAACAATAGCTTATGTAGATTCACACAACCTTGAAGCCATTGAATATATAAAAACTAACAAACATTCTATACACATAAATACTTGCGAGGGGGAAACCGCTAAACAGGGCGATAAAGGCTATTAGTGACGTCCGCGATAAAGTTTATATAATAAAAACCCGAAGTACTAAGAGGCTGATAATAAGATAGTCTTATCAACTACGCCTGCCCCAAATTGAGTGGAGGAATTATGGATAAACTTTCTATTGCGAATAAAGATAATGAGTAGGATTAGCTGTAAACATTGGAGCCCAATGTAGACTAAGTTACGTAACAATAAATCAATACGAGTTTCAACTAGTTTCAATCTCAATCATTGAGAACTCACCGGTTTATTACGGTTGATTAAATTTATGGCTTTCGTAGTCAAGACGGTATATTATTTATAACCCACATTAATTTTTTTATCAAATTCAGAAAGCAATGTTTGTTAAGCGATTCAGCTAATAAAAGTATTATTAAGGGGACCCAAACGGGAGGAAATGAAAGCGACGAGAGAATGAAATTGGAAAACTTGTTACAAAATTACTTGAGATGAAAAAGAAAATAAATAAGCCTAGAAAAGTTGGAGCTACGTGCCCCGTTTAGCCACTCTTGTTTACCTGGGGATGAATTTATCACATTTTTTGTTTCTGATTAAGGAAAGCTCTTTTTGCCGTTATCTTAAACAAAATACTTTATTATGTCAGCTAAATTATTTGCTTATCTTAAGTGATTGAAACATTACTACTTTCCTAAAAGAGCATTTTCATAAATGTTTATGATATGTACCATACATAGATAAAGTTGCTTTTAATAATACAAAATTAGTTCTGACTGTAGGTACAATACGTTTTGTATAGGACAAAAACATAACATACACTCAGTATGTGTATTACTTCCTTTAGATTAGCATATCATTCAGTAGCACAGCAACCCTTTATTAATATAATCAAGTATAACTTCGCAGGCTCACCTTTTGTTCCAGTTTCCGATCTCCGCGTACCGTCGGCCGTTAGAGCATCCGCTCCTTCTCACTTCATTTCCTTTAAACGTCTGCACGTTCCCGTTAGGTGTTAATATTCCATTTGAAGTATTATTGTTTCGCTCCCGATTCCTAGGGAAAGTTCCTGTTCCCGATCGGAACGTACCCAACTGCGGAGGCTCCTCTAGGAACTGCTGGAGTGGAAGACTTACGTTTCCACTCCAACTCTTTCGATTTACGGCGAAAGTTTTGAACGTTCTGTTCCCATTCGTCGGGGATGGCGTGACCCCGCAGAAGCTACTTCGATTATGACTGTTCTTTATAAACGCACTGTTCTGCAATGCGATCTGAGGTTTGATCGGCACCAATGGGGACGCCTGGTCAACAGACATCGTACTTTAGTAAAAGTAGACGCGACCTACTTTTTTCTATCTACATTTTGTCTGTAAAGAAAATAAACGCATTGTTAGAATCGCGAAAACGTAAAAACGAATTGTACCATCAACACAGTTTTCCATAGAATGAATTAACCTAGTTTGGGGTAGTCATGAGTCATGTTATAAATCAACTAATAGCTCTGAATACTTTAAAGAATGTCGACTATAATTGATACATGTTTTTAACTGAGCTCAGCAAGTAAAATCATTAATTAATAATTGTGTGTCAATTGAGGCCAATGAACTGAGGAATCGCTAATACATACGCTCGTACCGTTTTCTTCAAATTACGATACGTAATTATTACAGAACTAACAACTTTTAATAGTCGTTAGTATATAGGCCTATGGACATATATTTTACTGAAATAGCATTTACTATATGTCTGAATATAACATTCAGTGTGAGATTCTTGTTTCTATTTCTGAGCGCAATTTTATAGGCGAAGTAGTCAACTTGCCTTTAAAATACTTTAAAGAAAACAAAAGAATCATCCACAATTGTGAATAATGGCCGTACAAATACTGTTGAAATAAAGTGTAGTGTTGTAAATAACTACCGGTCACCACTATTGTTACCTAACTAAAGCCACTGTAAAACAAATGTCCTTTTCTCTTCGAAACTTTTCAATTAGTCGCACTATCAGTGATGTAAAATGGCTTCAATTGAATGATAAAAGCTTGCGTTTGTTGACCTTGAAACCCATTGTACTCTGGTTCATTTAACTTGACAATTGACTATTTCAGTGTTGTGATGCAGAACTACTTTCTATTGAGTACGAGATCTCGCCCTCGTCGCTTATATTGTGTGAATGATGATCACCATCAATTGTACTACAGCTTATAATCTTTAGTAGTATCTTTATTATTATCTATATTATTAAACAAGTGTACTACATGCAATAGTTCAGTAGGTACTTGTAAATATATGTATATAAGAGTTATTATATTCTCAAGCTTATTGTATTGTCTCTTCTCGATTTTCGCTACATTCGCATTACATAAATAAACGAGGCAAACTAATTGAGGTCTATAGAATGTTTATGGATAGAACTATTTTTTATAAACCATAAATTAGTCGCTATTATACTTCAGACCACACACGTCGCTTTTGGGATCTTATACTTCTGACTAATTGCCCAAAAGAATGAAAAAAAACCATTAGGAGCGTAGTCAAATAATATTTTTACAGACATGTAAAAGTATGTTTAGAGAGACTATATTAAAATGACTATATGTTAAAATATTAAAAGTAACATTTATAAGAATGTTATTTATTAATGAAAGTTATTTACGGGTACTTGAGCACACTTCAGCTATGGTCTGAAAGCATCTATCATAGTAAACTAATTTTTATTGTCTGCATATTTGTTTATCATTCCAATATGAGAGTTCTAATTTTTGAAATGTCTATGGAGGTGTGACTGCGCATGAACGACATTTTCTTTACATAATCCGTGAACTTTTTACCCTTGATCCTTATAATAGATTCTAATAAATGTATGGCATATTGAGCAATGTTGGCTAAGTGGATTAGCCTGCGACTCTCATTCCTGAGGTCGTAAGTTTGATCCCCGGCTGTGCACCAATGGATTTTCTATTTATGTGCGAATTTAACATTCGCTCTAACAGTGAAGGAAAACATCGTGAGGAAACTGGTTTGCCTTAGACCCAAAAAGACTACGGTGTTTGTCACAGGAGGCTTATTACCTATTAGATTGAGCAACGATCATGAAACAAATACAGAAATCTGATGCCTAGACCTAAAAAGGTTGTAGCGCTACTGATTTTTTTTTAAATGTATGGTAAGTATTGGATAGGTATTTTGTTCATTGTTCTCACGAAAATTAGTTCACAACATCCTGAGTACGTTGCGAATTATAGTAGTAACATAGTAGGCCATTTTACGATACTTATGACGTATATACTCGTTTAATATGGCAACAAAAAGCTAACGAGATGTGACCCAGTGCGCGGACGCAGCCAATTTGCATCTTGACCATTCACGCGTCTACTTGAGATTATGCAATCGTTTTGTAAGGCTTATATAATCTTTCTTTTTATTGCTATATACCGGTCTGCTTATAATTTGTTTAGATCGCAACTTATGTAACCGTAGTAAATATTGCGCAGTCATCATACTTGCTGATTTATTATATGATGATTTTTGACATTAAGCTTCGACTGTGGACTATTGGACACTGTCTATGTGCGAATTTAACACATGTTCTTACACTGAAGAAAAAATCGTAAGGAAACCGGCATGTCTTAGATCCAAAAAAACGACGGCTTGAGTCACAGTAGGTATGATCACCTACTCGCCTTTTAGAAAAAACAATACGTAGCGCCACTAGAGTCAAGTCTACAAGAATTACCCCTTATTAGAACTAATTCTACTGGCACGCTATTAACTAAAGTAATTTCGTTCTTCTCTTTCTTGCAAATTATGCTTCCTCTGCGATGAAACTGATAACGTTAAAACGACGATTCAATTGGACTTATTTAATCTTTATGAATTAACATACATTGTCTCATACGCCCATAGCTTACGTATATCTATAATTTATTAATTTTGTAAACTAAGACGTAATAGTATGAGCCTGGGCCGACTTAGAATTTAAGTCATTAATATATTAAACGTTAAAACTGTCCACTCAAATACAAAATACAATTGAAAGTTTGATACGGGATGGTTATTTTAGATCAGTATGATATCTCTCCATATAGTAGCCAGCTCTAAAAACTCGACCACTACCTTACTGGGACTATATAAGAGATGTAGTCTTTAACTTGTTTATTATTTATAGAAAGTAATCAAATGGCCCAATGAATTCTCTAATAAAACGTTAGTGTAAATACCAGTTGTAAAATGTAGGTAATTATAATCATCGAATGCAGTTCGTTTCCTGTTCTGTTCTTGTTAAAGATAACGCCCTATTTATGCTACAACTATTCAGATCCAGAAGGTAATAGAGACATCGATTTATGAGGCTATGTAACTTAAAACATGCCAAAGAGACACATTTCTTTCATTCGTATGTGAAGCCTGAAATACTTGAAAAATGGATCTATAAAATCAACCGTTATTTTATTATTTTAGTATGTTGTATATAGGAGACTATTTATTTAGTTTATTTTATTTATTTAGTTCTATTGAGTTATACTTCTAGGAGTTATACTTATTTGGAAAAAGGATGAGAGGAAATTTTTACGATGCGCGCGCAGACCGTCTCCGAAAACAACACTGAAGTTAGTACAGTCAACATTTTAAATTATGTATTTTTTGTGACATTTAAATAAACTTATTTAACTAGATAATGCGTTATAATAAAACATTGAATGTATTAAATACCTTTTTCCTATTGTTAGTGTCGTTTTTTCTACAGATGTAGAATAAGGAGAAAGATAAAAATTTTGAAAATACTTTTTTTATGAAACTATCTTTTTATATCTTATAAGATCTAGTAATACATAATTAAGAGGAGTTATTTTTATTATAACGGCCGTAATATCTACAACGTGTACGAATAACTAGTGTTGTTATGGAAAAGCAACTACGGTTTTAGCCCATAAGAACATTTTTTCAATATATCCAGATCCCAGACAAAAAGCACGTTCTCAGAAGTTCTCTTAGTCACACACAAGTATGTATGAGGAAAACCATCATTTGTAGTAAGAAAAACTTGAAAGCGTTTTCCCCTAGCTTTTAGTCTAGTTCTTGTCTGCGGTGAGTGCCTGCAACACTTAAAATATTCACGCTTGCGCAGATGCTTGTTAAAGGAACTAAAATGATAACATCATTGTCTAGGAATTTCTTATTTGGTCGGACTCAACAATTTCCAATAACTAACTAACGTAGATTAATAATTTGATATATGTCTAAACGGTTCAAGTTCACAACAAAATTTCTGATTAGTAAACGATTGTTTTAGGAAAGATAGTTTATCAATCAAAATAATCAATTACCATCTAAAATTCGCAATATAAGCGCGTTTAACAAATTCAAAAGGGCATAAAAATACATGTCACAGTGAATCTACTAAACTAAAATTGGGACGAGTATCTCGCACATACATAATATTAAGTTTCTCATATAAATAGAATACAATTTTTGTAATGAGAAAATAAAGTTCTTTAAACTTTATTTAGGTTTTAAATGGTAGAGTTTTTCAAATCTCTTACAAAATAATGTGGATTTATTAATAAAACTTAATTTCATCACTCATTCAAAAACTCTCCACTACTTAACCTAGGAAATTAGTGGCAACACACATTTATGATATATTTTACATCAAATACTTTTAATATAAAACCATTTATCAATCATTCATCGGCTTTTTGTAAACATTCTTTAAGTAAAACAGCTCCAACTCCAGGTCACACCAATCTTTTTGCTTGGTGATGAAATTTTTAGTTATACAAACGCTATTCAGCTGTTGAAAGTATGAATCGTGAGCGTGACTAATACTTAAGATGCATAACCGTCGTTCAATAACATTTGAGTTCTTTAAGAATAAATTTAAATCCATAAATATGAAGAATCACATACTGGGGCAAAAATCACAAAAATCATTATTCTATTATTTATTACTATCTCAAACCAATATTACGCAAATACAAATGTTTTAAGACCACTCAGATAATGTTAATTCTTTTTAAACCGAAGCTTGAAAAAAAATATTCTAAATTTAAATTAAGTACTACTAAAAAGTTCCAGTCCCAGTACTAGAACCAGTGTAGCCGCTTCGACTCTTGCTGCGCTTTAATAAAAGCTAAAGTTTTCATTTATTTCGGTACAGCATAATGAAAATTAAGGCAAAAGTAAAAACAATGTTATGTTTTTATGAGAGGAAATGTATCTGTTCTAATTTAATATTAAAAATCGAAAGGTGCTGCAGTCCGCAAAACAGCTGTCCATATTTTTAACAGGCAGGTGCAGGAATTGTTTAACCTTATTGCCTAACAGCGGTAAAAACTGTTATCCTTAGAATGATTACGTTCGTAATCAAGGTGTTATGTATTGATAGAGTTGATTGATCTTAAGAAAAAGTTGTTTGAGGATAAACTTGACGAACATGGAATAATCGCGGTATGTTTCTAGCATTAAGTTTTTTTCGTGTTAGGATATTAACGTAAGCTTAACACTACGAGAAATGGTTATAAATTTACAGCTTACGTGCGACTTGTTTTGGCTCTTATGTAATTTAATTCATTAGAACTATTAATAGTGTACATTTCTTCTTAGCACATTCAACGGATATATATCCGTTTATTCATATATGTAAGCCATATTTTAAAGTGAATTGCACTGGATTCCAATTTATCGTAAAAGATTTCATACACTCATTCTGAAAAGCATTTTAAATTCATCGCTTCCAGAAGACATATTCACACAACAACATTTTGGGGGAATCGCAGCAGGTTAGTATATTGTTGTTTTTATTTTATTTAGTAGGTATCACTATTTAAAAAGTACGCCGTTAATGCGCGATAGAGACCAAATTTTATTACCAGTCAATACTAACTTTAAAACGTAGGTGTTAACCTTTTTTTACATTGGATCTGTGGTCTGGATATTCTATTCAAAATTATAATGAGTCCTATTAATCAATTGCTATAGGTTATTTAGAGCAGTGTTGGCCTGGTGGTTTTGGCGTGCGACGCTCAGATCCTGAGGTCGTAGGTTCGAAACCCGGCTGTGCACCAATTGATTTTCTTTGTACGTGTGCATTTAACATTTCATAACAGTGAAGGAAAACATCGTGAGTAAACCGACTTGCCTTAGACCCAAAAAGTCGACGGCGTGCGACAGGCACAGAACGCTGATCACCCACTTGCCTATTAAATTTACAAATGATCATGAAACAGATACAGAAATCTGAGGCCCAGACCTAAACAGGTTGTAGCGCCATTGATTATTATTATAGTTTACTTAAAAGCCTGATCAGCCAATTTGTATCGTTAAATTTCTATAAAATAGATCTAAAACAGGTCATGTAGGAACGAGGAAATTTAATAAAGCATTTAAAGTATTTCATTGAGGCAAAGACAACCAACAGTTGAGACTTATTTATTGAATTATAAATTTATAATATATTAAAAAAAGTACTATGTGGAAATTAAATTTACTAAATCTCTTTTAAAACTACGTGAATAAGACTACTGTACAGTCAATAGATCACTCGGCTAGACTACATTCATGATTCATTCAAGGATTGTGAACTACACAGTTAGTTACGTGAAGTTTAATATACGGCGAATACGCAGGTGTCATAACATAAATTTAACTTATTGCACACAATTGTACTGAAATATTAAACTCAAGAACTACTTTAAAATGACTTGATAAAGTTTTGATAAACTAAAAGATAATTCTAGACTTACGGATTCTAGACTTATACCTTGGGATTGGGAAAATGCTTGAATTATAATAGATATGTATATAAATAGAGTAAATGACTTTCGGTTCCGAAAACGGTGACCACATAAAAGCAGCTTTTTATGATTCTAGATGGGACTGGAATCAAGTAGCCCAATCTAGAGAGGACTATCTTTGGAGGAGGCCTTCACCTACAGAGAAATTCTTGCATAATGAAGAATAATAGTTTAATAGTAAGGTTAAGGAAAAATTAACACAAGTAAATTTAGGATACAAACTTAATTACTAACAAAACTAATAATTGTATGTCAGTAAACTTACTTAATTTATCTTCTTGTTTTATAAGCTGTAAGAATTAAAAGGCTTTTTTTATTTTTGTCATTATTAAGGTCTCATTCAGGTGAGAAATAGAGAGTGTCAATTAGTCCAAAATAAACTTCATAAAACAGCTGAAAACCTATGTCATAAAGCCATTTAAATGTTGTATATAAATGTTAATACGATTTTCTACATGGTCGGTAATTGTATGTATGAAGGCGTAGCATGTACGTTATATTCAAGGGCAAAAATACCATAGAAATGTTTAATATTCTTGCAATAATTTCCCATAGGAACTCCGATATTGACGTTATTATTAATTGCTAATTAATGTTTTGTGTTGCAACAATTGTTATTATTGTATCGTTATTTCTAAGAAATTGGTATCGTGTATTACTATTACTATCTAACTTTTAATATTATCCTGCCATTTTCTATAAAGTTTTATCTAAAAGTACATGAAATCGATTTTTAAAATAAATAAATTTTGGTTTCTATCAAAAATAAAAAAAACAGTTTTTATATTTGTTTAGATTTCCCACAAAATCAAACAATTTAACTACTTATATCAAATAGTAATTATAAATTTAAATTTAAACTATTCATTCACAAGCAAGTAAGTCTCGCGTGTGTTTATCAATGAATACGTAAACATTTACGTTTTTTGAATATATTATACGCTCTAATTTACACGAAACTAAACCTTGTGTCAATGTTAGTTTGGGGATTTTTAAATTATTTCTTCACTCGTTTAGACTCGGTAAATATCTGTAAGAACAAATGACATTGGTATAAAAGTCAAGCAAGAGTCGACGTTTCTGTTTGCAAATATTCGATAAGATTATTCAAAAATGCCGAAAGATACACCATAAATATACGTTTAAACGTTATAAAACGTACGTGATGTTTTTATAAACAACAATACAAATTGAATAACAAAATAGTGTTTTGACTAAAACTGACAAGTAAATGGTCCAAAACCTTTTACTGGAGTATATTATTAGTATTCCGATCACGATGTAGGCAGGAAGGCTTTGCCACAATGTGTTCGCGACATCCGATTCTTGTCCAATATTTATATACCTCTTATATAATGTTATCAAATTACATTTATCATGATAACTATTAGGATCAGAAATCGTGGTTGGATGTTATGAGGAAATACAAATCATCAAATTCAAAATATCTAATAAGGTTTTTAATTTCCGAATTAATTTAAATGAAGTCGCTTGTTAGTTTAATTTTGTCGGCTCACCAGCGTAATGTCGGTTGCAGCGTTGCAACTTCATTACGTATAATCAACACGAAATCTTATTGGCGCTGCACCTTATTCGTAAGTACTCATGTCCTTTTCACACGATTTTTTTTATTTCTCACAAATTTCATAATTGCTTGATAGTCGCAGTTTTAACATGATGTTTGAGAGCATAAATAAAAATATTTCAATTCAAAGCAGTAGTTTCCGTGATAGGCGCGCTTAACCAAACAAACTAACTTACACTATTATATATTACATGGATATAGATCTATACTATTATTTATTGTGCATTCAGGTTCTGTTACCTTAGTTGCAGATGGCGTGTAGCCTGAAGATCTAGTCCAGTATACCGCGTTATAATTGTTTCTCGATAGAAGACTGATAAAAATGAAACAATTGAAAAGCGGGAGCCTCACAATTCACACACCATTTTCTGTACTTATTATTATAATAGCTAATACAACTAAGATAAAATGTTCGTTTATTATTTAGCGTAATTTGGAAAACGGTGTTCAATATAAATGAATTTTGCTGGATAAAGTCCTTATAAATTGTTTTTAAGAAGTTAGTGAGCATAGGCTTATGTCATATCTTATATATCGTCATATTTAATTTCAGATTCGCCACTCTCTATCTTCAGTCGGTAACACTAAACGTCGTGGTCAGCAAGGAAACATCTGGCGCAGACAATCTGTTTTCACCGGTTTCCGTCCAGCGCCTCTCTTATAATAATGGTATACAGTTTTAAGGAAGATGAGTCCAGTCGAACCAGGTAGACGGAAGTTCAACTTCGGCCGCGGCAAACGGCCACGTTATCTTTTGCCTTCTGTGTTACCAACTACGATCAGTTTCTCCAAGTTTATCGTATCTGAGACAAAGACTCGCCATAATCAAATATATTTCAAAAATATAAATCAAACTTAATTATAAGTTAGAAGCTCTTTAAAACTTGAGATAAACAACACAATTTGTTGAAGGATGTAACTTCCGGAAAAGTGTTCGCCCATTAATCATTGAAAAGAAAATAACGAGCCATTCTTATCCTTTTGAGAGCATTTATTATTCTAAGCGAGTTTATTTTTTAAAAGCTTAACAGCTATTCTGACAGACAATTAATTTATCGTTTCCATAAAGATGCTGTTATGATATAAAATCAGGGTTTAAATACGGAACAGAAACAGCCGTAGTCCAGTCATTATTAAGCGTTGACGGTTACTTTAGCCATAGAATAAAAATTTAAAAAGTTTACCATAGTTTCCGTTGCCGTCCATTGTCCTACGTTTCCTTAAATTAGTGGTGACATAAAAAAGTTGCACCGTCGTTCGTTCGCATATATATGGGATTTAATTATTAATATAGGTTCTTATTTTAGAGGATAATAATTGGAGGCAGGTACAAGATGGTAAGCCGTCTTAAAATTACCCGCTGACCACCACTGTAGAAGAGCATTGTGTGGCAGAAGTCACTGGAGAATGAAAATGCAAAATTGTAAACAATACATATTAAGATGAAAGCAGGTAGCATAAATTAGCAAAATATGATTATCAATAGAAATGTACGAGTACCTTATCAATGGTATTTTCTTTGTGATATACACAAAGAAAGTAACTATTTTTTTACGAACAAACGATTTCACTAGTATTTGATAAAGAGTTTTATTTAAACTCGTTTAGAGCTAAGAAATCTGCAGTGAGAACAAGCTAGACTGGATCTGATTAATATTGAAGACAGCGAGCAGGCAATTAAATCTTTCCAAGAATTTGGCCAGAGTTGGCACAAGACCGCTATGTGCAGTATATGGAGATGAAACAATGGGTGCCTTTAAACGTAACAGTGAATGCTCCATATAAGGATCAGAAGTAAAAAATCAAGGAAAATTAATATAATAACAATAAAAACCTTTAACGTGATTTTATAATTATTACATCATTATACTACTAGTGTCACACTCAATATTCTCTGTATCTGTACTAAATCTTTTCGTTAAACGTTTTTAAAACCCATTATAAACGTATATCTAAGCCTAAAGTTGATATTGAATATTTTGCGTTTAACGTCTATAGAAGAAATATACGTATAGACTTCTTTGTATTGCGTTGATAGAGTTTTTATTAAGACTAGTTAGCAATCTGATTCTTCTCGAACTTCGTCAACGTTAGTAACAACCAAGAGGAGCATGTCGCTAAATAATGATTGTATATTCGTAGGAGACATCGATTGCAAGTCATGGCATTTCGTAACAATCGGACACATTCCATCGCGCAGTGCAACGGCCCCATGATAGACTTGGTCCGTTTACTGATTATACAGAGTCAAACATACATTTTAGAATCAATAAACGTGTTTGTGTCCTCGTTTTTTAAGTCGTAAATAAAGTATTGCAAATATTGTATCAAAAGTAATACGAAGTAAAAGCTTCTCAGAGAGACCAAACACATACCATTGGCCGTATAATACCAGAAAGCTCGCGTAAATTTTAAGGATTTTAGAATTTAGGTACATTTTACCCTTTGATCGCTTGAAGGAAATGTCTCATCGTTATTGACTGAAATGTTGCAAAATTGACAACACGTGCGTAAAGTAGGCCGCTTGCGCAATCCATAGTAGCAGCATTTATCATAGATTGTTGCCCTCACAAGTTAATCTCTACGCCTCTCTAAAATAACGGTTCATTTTAATCTCGCTTTGTTTTTGCCATTTGCTATGTCTGAAGATGTCTGAAGAAAACGAAGGATAAGAATTCCGATAAAAATATACTATAAAGGCTATAAATATAAAATACATCAGAAATAGTCTAGCGTAACTGGACCAAATTATGCGTAGTGGGAGAAAGTTCGAGCAAGTTCTTTTGCAGATCATAACCTAAACACTACTTCTATCTAGCAAGTTTGGCCAACAAAATTGCTACTATACAGGTCATAGAACCGAACAAAACCTTGTTTCATTCATAGATGCTCTTTCACGTCTTCCACAATAATTTTATGAATGTTTTTCATTGTTTTTATTATGTGAGAACACTATTTATAAACAACGCGGGTATAAAATTTCTCTCCAGTGAAATTACAGATTAGCATGATTATGAAACGTAATAATACAAGGAACATTCTTATCTTTTGATATTATATGTTTAACGCAATGATTGATATTAAAGACAGGTATGTTTGATTATTAGAATATTAAAGTAATACATAAGAATTTCATTTTTAAAGTTTTACGTTAAAATCAAATAAAATAGCTTGAAAAAGATATTGTATGACGACTGTTATTGAATTTGAAGTGAAAAAATAAAAATCATTTATTGTTGCCTTTAGACAGCTGTAGGTCACTAGGACCGAACAGATAAGTTAGCGGGAGGGATTATAAAAAATCATTATCACAAATCGCATTAGAAATGATATATTGCTAATTCGACATGCGTTGAAAACCTCGCAAATCATAAACAGGCAGGGGGAAGGCCAATGTCAACGACCTACACCCCATACCCAACAATGGGCCCAAAAAAAGGGTCTAACAAAGATACAATTGGTACTCGTTGGTGAATAGTTGATAATAAAACTGTTTTTATAGACGCGTGCGCAAGTCGTGCCCGATTTCCATAGTTGCGGATTTAGCACAATAATACAAAAAAGAAGATTTAGGATAAGTAATTGTATTATGGTTATTGTATAGCAGTAACCAGTTTCGTGGGCCATTTTCAATAGTAAATTAAACCATTTTATAATAGGTATGTATGTAAATAGAATACAATATTTTAGACATTCCGTTTACATATTTCTTATAGTAAACGTAAATATGTTTTTTTTATTAAATAATGCCAATTAAATATTAAGGTGACATAAAGAATTTATTATAATAATGCTTTAACGACTTTCGCATTTTGTATGTAAATTTTACAAAATCAAATTTGTTCAATTAAGACCATCTCTTAATACGGTAAACAGGAGCTTGGGGACGATCAATTTCAAGGGTCCCCTCTCTTAAACTCAAATATATTCTGATCATTATTTCATTCGCCCAGATATTGACAGATTGAGGTCTCGGGAAAGATAGAACTTAAGGTATGCGCAGTGAAATTTACGAAGATATTAAATCTAGTTTTAATTTACAATAATTGAATAATTAGTAAAGAAGTTTCAATAGTAATAAGATAATATAATGGTTGGATTGGAGGTATTTAAGATTAGATAGCAACCAAATAATATATATAACTTCTAGTCGCATTATGTATAATATTATTACTGCTACACTCAACTAAAGATTTAATGCTTCGAAACTACTGATAAGAAATTCATGTATTAAAAACTCATAAATGCATTCAAAGGACTCGATCTACAGTCGTGCAACGCATCACCATTACTTAAATAATAAATATTCGATAAGACTTATCAATGATAAAACTGTGTTGATGATAACATTAAGGACATTCGTATACATCTAAGTTACATACAAAAAATAATAATACGTACTATAAACCGTTGCAAAATGTGAAACACAACTAAAACACTATAACATAACAAGCACAAAATAAATGCAATTACCAATAAAAGCACGATACACTTCACAATGCGACGACAAAATCAAAATTTCGTGTTGAAATTTGATATGTGTACAAACAACTGACACGCGCGACGGCCGGGGCGCAACTGGCATAGACTGCCGACAAAAACAGTAGCTCGCTGTCTCGCTCGAATACGCATGTCCGTGGATTACAATAACCCTTAAATGTTGAAAAAATAATTATATAATTGCAATGTTCGAAGGTTCCGATTGCAAAAGTGAAACAGGTTTTGCACCTGGCCTAAGATAATGTAATCTGGAGCGATCGCAAAAAGTTGGTCGAGTTTTTGTGGCGTATAAATAAAGCTGTCCTTTATCCTTGTCAATAATCGTTAACTGTTCTAATTCTTATTTAAATCTGATCAAAAATGAACGGATGAATAAGAATTAGAATTAGAAAATAAATTTAAATGTATATTAATTAATTTAGAAGATAAATTAGAATTAGAACTATATAGTTAATACTGTGTGTGAATTTACAGAGAACAAACAAAATAAACATGTTTAATCCGTTTTGGTGGTCTAGTGAAATTAATTTCAAACTGGTTTTAAATTTCTCGCACTCTCGACAGGACTGGGTACATTTTTACCCTATGTGCCGTCGAATCTAACACAATTTCGTATGAGTGAAAAGAGTTGAATAGTATTTAAATCAATGGCTTTTCATAAAATATTTAAAAGTACATAGTATATTTGGCATGTCATCTTGGCATTCGTATGCAAAAATACCTAATGTACTTACAAAGGCTAGTACAACATACATTGCATACTGTATGCAAATACGACCTGCAGATTAGGAGCGAAATTCTAGAAAAAAATTAGCCAATTACATCATAGCGCACCTTTATTTCGAAACCGTCTAAACGAATTTTTACTAAATATAGTTATCAATGCCATTTTGTTTAAATCATCAAAATCTACGGAAGGAATTTAATATTTCTATTTAATTTCCCAGTATTTTGGTAGACAGCGCTAAATTTAAACCGTACTCAATTGAAATTTATAACATAGTTATTAGCCAAACCGTTACTAAACAAGTTGTCACCTATCATTTACGAAATTGACTTAGAAGTTTATAAAAAAGTGTAACTATTTGTGTAGACATATTTTGACATTAATTTAAATTATTTAACTATTTATATTTGTTAAAGTTTGTTTTTAAGTATTGCCACAGTTAATTTTATTTTTTAGTTGAATTTAATATTTAGATTTCTTTTAATTGACCTGTGCATAAAATTTCTTTAAAATAAATTATAATAGCTAGAATTCAATTTTCAATATAACATTGTTTTTAAACAAACATTACATAATTGAAATTGAATTGAATTGAAAACATTACATATTTCAAAAGTGTTCCTATAAAAAATTAAGTCCCTATAAAAATGTAATCATAGAAAATAATAAATTATATAAGTTCACACCTTAAAAAGAAGCCGACTATTTAATAAATAATCTCTGATAAGTTACTTATTTTTTTATAAAGAGATAAATAATGATGCAAAAATCATAAAATTTAGTCCTTTTGTTTAATAACGGTTTCGAAATCAAAGTGGGATGGATATTACTAATCTTATAAAGAGGTATTTTTATTGTTAGTAACGAATAAACTGAAAAGCTATGATCAGATTTAAAATCACAACTAAAGGTTACGATAAGATTACATTTATTAATGTATATTAAATTATATTTATAAGTCATTATTAATCCTAATTACTAAATGAGGATAATTTCTATGAAACTCTAGATGCGCTTTTAATTAGTGCAGTTAAAATTATATAACCCACCTTATTACATATGTTTAATCAATTACACTTTCACACTTTCACTGGATATCACATATTATGGGACTGGAAAGTGATTATTGTCAAAGTGTCAATTACAATACACAATGGGGGCGACGCTTTCAACGCAGAGAAACTATTTAACATGACAAGGGCATGTGATCTGCATAAATTATACTGAAAATCTAAAATTGCTTCGTAGACAAGATTATACTTCAAACTCTAGTGAAGACTGCCAGCGGACTAAATAAATTGCGTTACAACCTTTTTAGGTCTGGGCCTTAGATTTTGTATGTTTCATGATCATTTGTAAATTGAATAGGCAAGAAGGTGATCAGTCGACTTTTCGGGTCTAAGGCATGTCGGTTTTCCTTCACCGTTCGAGCTAATGTTAAATGCGCAAATAGAAAGAAAATCCATTGGTGCACAGCCGGGGATTGAACCTACGACCTCAGGGAAGAGTGTCGCACGCTGAAGCCACTAGGCCAACACTGTTTTGTGATCTGCATAAATTATACTGAAAATCTAAAATTGCTTCGTAGACAAGATTATACATACTTCAAACTCTAGTGAAGACTGCCTCACTGAGAAAAAAATTATCTTAATTAAAGACACTCGTATTATATGACTATTTCATTATATCCTAAGATATTACAAAATATTATCAGAATTACTATTCAGCCTCGACATAATTAAATCCAATCATTCGATTTATCCCGTGTTTATTTTACAAAAATTCACAAAATGCGACGAACGTTCTTCGTGTTAGTAGATAATTGAATTTTATATGTTTCTATCAGAATCCTTACCCTGTATCATCCAATAGCGTGTGATACTGATGTTTTGATATGCAATTTCGATCTAATTGTCTCAATGTGTAAAATCAGAAATTACAAAGTACGGGCATTTTTCTTTTATAATTTATTAAACAATCAATGTACTTAAAAACCTATTTTTTTTAATTCCGAAATACTTTTATCACGCGCTGTATCACAGAGCATATAGCAAGAATTGTCCCATTCATAACTAGTTTTAATAACATCTTGTTAAGCAAAGCGCCGATGATTTAGATACACAGCGTAATCACAATTTGACACGAAGAGACGAATGAGTAATTTATTTATAAAGTGAACATAATTAAATTAAAACTGGCGGCCTTATAGCTTTCGAGCGATTTCTTCCAGGCAACCACTGAGAAGAGAAAAAAATTTATTATATTAGATAAGGTAGGTAAGAAGTGCATAAATATATATTACACATAGTTATTGAGACAAAACTAAACAGGAACAAAAAATCAAACTAAATTACAAAAAGGATACATGAAAAGTAAAAAGTGCACATGAATCATCGAAACATTAACATACCATACATACATAATATGATTAATATAAATTATGTATTAGTAAATAGGGTTATTGTATTTTGTCTTTCTGTAAAAAAATTGATTTTCACTTACTATGTTACAGATTTAATAGCAATAAACCTGCATCATATATGTATACAAACTCCAAACTAACAATTTTAATGAGTAAATAAAATTTTAATTTCGTTCCTCGTAAACTCAATAGTGATGGTCGTAAAATGAATATTATTGAAATTTAAATTTCCGGTAAATTAATAAGTTTCGCGTTCAATTTTGCATCATTAATAAAGCTCTTAATTTTATTTTCTATGGAAATTGATTAAAACTATAAGTACACGCACAGTAAATAGCTAAACGGAAGACGTTTTTTTTTAATTTACGGCTCCAGTAGAATGTGAAAGCTACTCTCAGCGACTCCGTCTGAGATGTGGTCGTGTGGGAAGTAGTTGATGTGGACTTTGTGGATCGCCCACTTGGCTCTGAACTTTGCTATACGAAATGGTGTTTTTAATTAGTACAAAATAGTTAAGTAAGATGCAGGGTCTCATCGTACCTTAAGAGAATGAATGCCTCCTGAATATCCTTAACGTTAAACCTTAATTGAAACTAGAATAGCATTTTAAAAATTACAAATAAATTTGAAACTACCCTATTTAAACAAACGGATTTTGTGGTCTTTAGAGAATTTTTATTTGGAATAAGACATCTTAATAAAATCGTACATAGCATTATAAACCGTCACTGACACTTTCCACGTTCTTCCTAGTTTGATAACATGAGAGTCAACGCGCTTTTCACTTCCTCCTATTGAATAAGTCTTACATTTCTTTTCCCAGGTATAATTTACTTACATATTTTATATAATTATCGGCTGTCCATATAGTGTCGACTTCCCTGAGCTACGCAGGTAAATTTTGCAAATGGATTGTATCGAGTCGACGAATGCAGCTGTGCATTGTAGTAAATATGGCATATGCGGACACATTGCTAATTAGATTCAGTTATAATTTCTCAGAGACAGTTGTTTGTTCGAAAATCGAACCCAAGGCAGGCACAACACCTTTTGCATTACCATATGAGCCACGGAGACAAGTAATTACATGGTTTTGAAATATGAAACAAGATACTTTAATTACTTTGAAAGTTCGCTCACGAACTGACATTGACGCGTATGAGGCGAACGTCCGTGAACACTGGATGCTCACACGCATGCATCATGTGTGTAGAAATCTGTGATTATCGGTTTTTTAACTTCAGATTTAGACATAATGCGTTAAGAATAGGATTTTACTAGCTTTGTAGATGATTCATGGTTCATTGTTGATTGTGATGGTCGTTTGATCCGTTTCAACATATTCAGTTATTGTGATTTTCATTTTAAATGTACAACAACAAAAAACGTATTAACCGGTACACTAGTGTGTTATTATTCGACTATTATAAATGTTGTTTTTGTGTATTTCTTTAGCCGGTTGATATTTTCATAACCCTTGTTAATTCTCTTCTAGTACAGGTAATTTCGACAATAGGTTTTCATATATCCTGTGAACATATTGCCATGTAAGTTACAGAAACCCTATCAAAACCATTAAAACAATTTCATAACTTACCATAATATCAAACAGTAAAAATCATGGTTGTATTACCCCATTACGTCATAAAACGATAAATATGTTGTAAAACCATAAACGGAGGCAGCGAGCCATATCATAAATTTGACAAAATTGGCGCACTTTGTAACAACTATCGTTACCCACTTACCAGTTATGCAATAAAGAGGACACTTTATTTTTTAAGGAAAAGCCTTACCAATTTTCTGGGATATGGTGAGGCTAAAATAAATAAAAATTCCTATTGCCTTCTAGTAAATAAACTTAATACGTTAGACGGCAACATATAACAAATAAAGAACACATAAAGTTTAAAAATAAACACAATCATAATAGTGTTTTTACACTGATTACAATGTAATTAACATAATAATGTGTCAAGTCAGAAGTAAAAATTATTTTAAAATTAATTAGATGATTTTTTAATGCGTGACTAATGAAACAAGTAAGAAGCATGTTGAAATAAAAGTGATGGAATCAAACTCAATAATAATATTATCACAATTTTAGCGTATTTACTTTATAAAGAAATATACTTAATAATTTTAAAGTACGTTAATAATTCTAATAGCATACAGGATTTATATTAATTCATTAAACGATAATTCCAACTAAAAAAAAAACAACTGAGAAGTGTATAATGTAACTAAGCCATATCAAACACATTATTGCAAGACAAACAATTGACCTTAGCTAAGATAATGTTCAGTAGCATTCTTTATTCTTGATTTTTTTAAATTATGTTCACGAAATTTAAAAAGTAATAAAACACTAGTTTGTTCTGTTCTCATGGTGTCTAGGAGTTAATTTCAACACTCAGTGACAATTGTTTGTAAGCTAAAGCAATATTTTTAATAATAACATCTGGTGCTAGTCAAAATATTTTAGAACCAAGAAACTCAAACTGACCTTTTTAGCGGAAAATTTAAGAGTCGTAGACAATTATAAAGAATTTCCAACGATCTTTAGAATAATTAAGATTCAATAGCTTTCACTTCACAAATCAACCAATTAAAAAGTTTTAATCAATAAGGAGTCTTTCTAGATTCTTAATGAGAAATAATTTAAAAGCGAAAAGAATTTAATTAATTATTTGCCATCGGCTTTAAATTGGTTTTTTGGTTTAAAATTATTGAGTTTCTGTACTAATTTTTCAGTTCAGTTCAAGACCGTTTTACATAAAAAAGGACTGTCATGTTTTTTGTTTATTTTACTATTTGTATTTTACTTAAACTATAAATATGCTTATAAGTACAATAGATTAATACGAATTACTTAAGTTAGGCTAGATCATAATGTTTCAGGATGTATTAAAAGTAACATTATTATTATTAACGCCTGATAAAATTTGTTAGCACATTTGGATATCGCGTTTAGTATGTAGTTTGCGTCAGCCCCTTAAAACACATATCTCAAACAACCAAAAACTTATATTCGTTAAGTCAGATCACATAACTAATATTGGTAACCTAATGTACACAAATAAACATCAGATAATCATATGCTTCTAAATTTCGATTTACTGCCAGTTCTTAAATGGGCTTAGAAAGGACTAGAAAAACTGGCAATAAACTCTCTGCCACTCATACTCCTATATATTTATGGCTATTTAGTTAAAGTTAATTATTGTAAGATAATAGGAGCATTCACATACATAGTAAGTCTACTAATCTTAAAAGAAATCTCACTTTAGGTTGTATTCTTCGCTTTTGCTTCGTAAAAAAACAGACTGATGGTAAGATGCTATAAAAGCATTGATAATATAGTACAAATATAGATTGTATTGTTTACGCGAAAGAATTTCTTATGTTCCTGTCTCTCACCTGTACTTAGAAGCTGGAGTCGTGCTTAATTTTATTACCACTAAAGCGCCCTTACAATATTCGCTCATTCAATAGAACGTCCTAAATGGACCCTTTGTTACCTGAGAGTAAATTCATTAAAACTTAAATTATTTTTAGGAAATGTAGAACGTAATGGCTAAAACGTAAGAACTAAATTCGGGTACACGTTTTGTTTAAGCGACTATCATTGCACTAATAAGAACAATTTAAAATGAATGTCTCACTTAAACTTAAGTACAGCTTCCTTTTAAGATGTGATTACAATAAAAACTACTTCAACCCATCGCATTTAGACTTGTTTAATTTAAACAGAAAATAGGAGATGTTATTTTCAAGCGATTATAATGTGATAGAACTACACAATAACACCTGGACTATGTATGGCACATACATGTCTATATTAGTTTTTTATTTATGAATGTGGTCGATAAAGCTTTAAACGTCTGTCGATTAGTTAGTTATGACACTTTGAAACCTTGCTTCACAAAATAAGGCGTATTAATTATATAAAAAAGACAAATAAGAAATTAATTCACTGTTATAACAAAAGTATGCCTTAGACTCTTTCTAGTTAATTTTGATTACCTTATGTGGAAAAGAGTCAGTATTTGAGTTGTACGAAGTCTGATGTAATTGTCTCTGTTGTTAATACTTTGTTGGTACTCTGACCCTTAAAACTCATGTTTGTGTGAACAAAATGAAATACAATACCTCTGATGAAGCTCTGGTTTAGCGCAATGCCAGTTTAAATCTTTATATACCTGAAACAAAAAATATCTTTGTAAATAGAAATGTTCCTATTCAATATGCTTACAAGCCAGTGATGCAAGTAAATCGCCTGGATTTTTATTCAGAGCAATAGTGCGCATGTATAATGGATAAACGCTGCTAGGCGCACCGTAACGTGGGTCGAGTGAGGCTTATAAAAGATGCATTGGCTTACTCTATAAATACGTTTCATACAAAATATTTCTAAAACATTATTAATATATGTATAATTTTAAATAATTAGCATATATTAGTAAGTCTTAATGATGTACAAAAGACTAAGTAAGAGCAATATACGAGTAAACAAGACCTTTCGCGAAAGCAAAATCTATGGTTAGACAATTTTCTATATACATATAATCTGGTAGGCAGTGAAACACTCAAATTTTAAAATATCGTAAATCGATTGGAATGCAAAATTATATAATAATTATTTAATTCAAATTTAGTTATTATCTGGCGTAACTCCGAGGTACCTATATAAAAATCTAAACAAAAAGTCTTGATCCGATACTGTATTCGAATAGTTCTATTATACACTCGAACCTGTACATTGCTCTCACTAAACAATACCATACAGACATGGCACAACGGCTTTTTATTTTTTTTAATATGATTACAAAAACTTTCTTTCCCACATTCATTGCCAAAGCTGTGGCAAAGTTTCCAGACTGCGTTTAAAAATGTAGGCGTAGAAACATTCTTAAAAGCTATTAAATTCTTAAGTCGTGCTTAATTAAAGCTGTCGGCTGGAGGCTGGTCACATTGTCAAGGGGACGATAGTTGGTAGACGACAAAAATAATGAACGTCGAGGAAAGAAAATCCTTATCATTTCTTTCCATGGCGTGTTCAGATTTTTAAAATTGTATGTTACGAAGTTGTATCGTTACCATAAGTTTTTTTTAATATTTCATTAGATACTGATGTGTTTTTGTTTTTCTATGTATGTGGAGTACGGAATCACACCCCTGACATCATGGGGTTCTTCCACGTTGTTAATAAAAAAAAGATTTCCCACTGAATAGTGGGCTCAACCAAATATAATAAGCTACCTAATTTGCAAGACTATCATTGCACATAATCAATACAATAATCGGCCAGCCTATCTCTACAATAGTTTCAATAAAGCACTTAACTTATATAATCTTACATAGGCACAAATGTAAAACCATGGGCTCGGTACATATATATCAACTATAACACAACAGAAGCAGAACTAAACCTTTTATTATAAATTTTTCCTCCACCTTTTTCACGCACACATTCACTTTTTTCTTCATTCACGTAAACACAATCACACAGTCATCATTACATTATTATTTTTCACTACCCTCGTTTTAAAACCAACTTTGTTAGTTATTTTGCTAAAACATTGTTAATTAAAGAAGTCCCTGATACAGGTCTTTGACTTACTAGGAAGGCCTCAACCTGAACTCTATATATAATCCCCACTAGGCTATCAATTTTATTGGATTCTTTAAAATAGATGTATAAAATAGGTAATGAAATGCAACAAATAAATTACAGTGTTTGCTTAATTAATAACAATGAAAGTCGTTTCTGGTTAAGTAATTATTCGACGCATAGTCAAACGGAACTTCCGCTTTTAAAAATGTATTGATTGTCTTGTTATATGAATTTTAAATAATAACAATGCAACTGATTTTAATGAATGAATTGAGCCTTTATTTTGACGCCTCTGTAGAGTTTCCATAGAACTGAACTCTCATGGAGTTGTTATCATAGAGATCCTTCATATTCTTGCACATAATTGTTTATATACAGATGTTGTTCTTTTTGTACTAAACAAGTTCTATTTTGACCCAAAAAGACAAATTAGACTTTTATACGCAATTTATTGTCAAATTAAAATATATTTTTCCCGCCTGTTACGATATTTTTTTCTGTTATGGAAACATATCTATCAATGATATAGCAACACAGTGAATGTCAATCTCAATCTGGTGATCACTATTTGTTTGAGTTGGGTCGTAGACGGCTAATTGAAGCAAATATTTGCGACCCCTCATGGCTTCGCGTCTTTGGCCATCCTATCTGTTTCTTGAATAGACTTTTTTTGTTTAGAAGCCTTATATTACGTCTAGACTTCAACTGTAAAATGAAGTAATAAGAATGTTAAAGATTAATGTTACTATTTACACAATTGTATCTCGATGTCTATATATCTGTTCATGAACTGTGGTCAGTCTCGCTATCACGCACGTAAACAAAGGACAATATAAAGTAAATGTACTTATTTGTACATAATAGAATTATAGGAGAATAATTTATAATAATAAATGAGAAAACTAGTAATGCTAATCGGTAAAACCTAAATATTAGATAGTTGTAATTAGGTATTTTACGATTTCTTCGTAGTAGCGCGGTTTTAGTTTTAAATATATTATGAATACTTTTGTAAGACTTCAAATTTATTATTATGAATACTTTTTTGCGGTCCCAAAAAGTATTTTTGTAAGCGTAAAGTAGTTTGGTAAACGTTCAACGAGGCTATTCATTACCAATCAAATAAAGTGGCGTTTAGACAAATCACGACCCAATTCCTCAACAAAATTGCTTTTAATTGAACCCAATCACTACTCATCAACACGAATTGACAATCGCTTTTAGATTCAGCAAACAATTTCGTTCAAACTCTATTTAGTTTGCTTTGTTCTGGAAAAGAGGTTAATATTGAGTACTAATTTTCACGGATCAGGATTGCGACAAAAGTATGTTTCTTGTATCTAGAAAAACAAATAAATTCAAATTGTCTAACCAGTCCTGGTAAATAAGTACAATTAAGATAACAGAAAAATAGTTAAAGCCGATTCAAAATATAAAAAATTGTATTCCATAAATTAAAATTCAAAAGATGATTCTTTACCTTAAGGATCATCTTTTGATATAGACATAACATTTATTACTAACGACACAAACAAAATAATAATAATAATAAAAAATATTTTGGATTTAAATATTTATCAGCTGGTCAAATACAAATTATGTGTAAGATGAGACAGTATGATCGAAGAGCTTTAACATTACATGAAATATTAAGGAGAAGTATCTGTGTTATAAGAATTTGAATTATAAATAGAATAATTATAACGAGAAATTACAAATTAAATAATTCTTTTGAAACGGTTCGAACGATCGCTTTTTTTTAATGCAAATATCCAAAACGGTTTGTAAATACTTCAGCGAAATACGAAGTTGACCATGAAAGTGAAATAACTTATACAAAATACTTTTGCCCTTTGGTGCGTGATTTTAGGATATTATGTAGTAACTTTAGAAAGAAAATAATTTTATAAAGCATATGTTAGGCTATAATTTTCTTTTTGCTAATTTTAGCTAAGTGATTTCGTACTTGGCTTGGTGTATGAAGTTCGATTCCCAGTCGAAGCGCAGATCCCGATAAAATTGTCATTTGTTCTTAGTCTCTGGTTGTCTATGATCCGATCATAGACGTATGTTGGACCACAAAGAAAGTAACTGCGTGGAGCAACTTTGTGACCGTAAACCTGCAAAAAATACGAAGAAAGCCCAGGGCGATTCTTAGAATCATATGCGCGTACACATTTTATTTAGTTTTGTGATTTGCCAACCGTAAAAATTCACTCACGTCTTGTTCTGCCTATATCAATGCGAAAACTCATTGTAATATCAAGATACATTTATATGATTTGAGGTAGGTATTTATGATATCGTAGTAGTTGTTGTCTAGATTATCCCGATCTTGGTTGATATATACAACTTGGACTCTTAAAGTCATATAGCTGAACTGTGACCTAGGTAGTGTATCAGGAAATGTTCATTACGAAGACAAGTGGCTGCTAATGAGGCCGAGTGTTTCAGCTTACGTATTCACAACAAACCTTTTATACGTTTTCTAAGGTAAAATGCATTCAGATTAAATAACTATTTTCTGTATCATTCTAGACATGCTTATTTTACTGAGTCTTATGTATTCATTATAGGTAAGCTATATTACGGTATTAGAATATACTTAACTAAGCCTGATTTTAGATTTAATCTGAATGTTTTCTGACAGTACTCTGTCAGTGTCTTCAATATATTCGGGAAACTTTACAAAAATTACAGTATTTAATTTATTTATTAAAACTACGGGCTACCAAAGTCGCTATACATACGTATAAAATACGTTTGTTATGAAATATAAGATACAGGTATCACTTATTCCACATTGTGTCTTACACACATCTTATCATTTTGGTACCATAACAGTATACGTTTGTCGTAATCATGAGGTGTAACATTCATGTGAATTGTTTCGTACCCTTTGTCTGCGATTTCCGAGAAAAGACAAGGGTACAATCTACCAGTTGTGTATGAATCATTTTCTCGGGAAATACAAGTCAATTTTAAACAATATTATATACTTTAATAGTATGAAATTAAAGATATTTTCTCAAATCCAGATACAACCGTTTATGTGCCGATATTTCATGTATACTACTTGTATACAATAATCACGAATGACTGATGCTGCGGGTAGGCGCAACGTCAACATCCAGTCCTCATTAATTAATCAATTAAAAATAGTAATTATAGAAGATACGGAATAAAAAGTAAATAACAGACATAAGTAGTGAAATATAAATCACAGGAAATAATATTTTCTTCCTCGGAACTGGAAATAAACCGAAAATTTATGTTTTAAATTTTTTTAACAAATTTTCTACCTCATTTTCGTAAATATCAAAGGAACTAAAATTGCGTGAATTATTATAGTGCAAGTGTCATGGAAGAAAGAATTTCATTATAAAATCCTTGGAATCCGTATTTGGACTCGATGTGAAGAAAAGTGTGTACGTGACCTGCGCGACTTTGTACTGTTAAAAAATGTGGTATAAAAAGTCCCTGGACTTGAATATGGCAGGGGAGTAGAGTGCTATAAATTTAAAAAAAAAATATCACGAATTGACGCGAGGTAAATAACCGTGTTTTAATTAGTTTTAAAAAATGCACGCAAGTAAATAATTCACCATATTAATATAACATACATAATTTATAAATATTAGCATAGCCCTCAGCTAAGTAATTCACAAAGTGCCTGTGAAGCTGAAATTCCTTTGTAACAGAAATTTTGTCACACCCTGGAGCAAAACTATTCACAACAATCCAATTATTTAGACAATTAACTTTGCGACGACCTTCTCAGGTACTTCAAGTGTCCCTAAACACTAGCCCTTAGACACTATTCATTAAAGTATTACAGACGCTCTATTATTCATTTTCAGTAATAGAAATACGGCTAAAATAATTACTTCTAATGATAAATGCTTTAAAACAGTATGTAAAATAAATGTATGTTTTCTTTTACAAATTCTTATTTTCTGACATACTGTATGGATTTTTATTAACACCAGTCATAAATGTTAGGAGTTGTAGATTTTATTTGTTAGACACATACTGTTTCATTTCAATGAATAATTACATATAGTGTTGAAGATAGAAGTAGATAGTCTGGCTTTCGTAACTATGGTCAACTACTATACATTACGATTTATGATTAGTAAACATTTAGGGGCGTCATTTAATATTGTAAGTCACGTTTCTACGTCTCTTTTATTTACCGTTTTTACCTATAATTGTTCGGAGTAAGGGAGCCTGTATAGCCAATAGAAAGACAACCCAATGGTGCAGAACCGAGATTTGCGGAGATTTTTGTCACATGCGAACCTTTAACACAAAACAAAATTACAATGTTACAATAATTAAGTAAAGAAATTATCTGTGCCTATCCACAGTATGTGTATTATAAATATAAGTGCTTCAGTTTAAATTAATAAAGACAGCTTCGTTGAGCAATACTCTAGGTAATAATCTCACTTACTGAAATGCTTTCAACTAAATATTCATAACATGACGACTGCATAATAAACATTAGTCGAATGTAAATTTATAGCGCAGTGAGTCTATTAATTTGTCTTTCAAACTGTCTGGGAGTGAATAAGTTTAAGCTCATATCTGTAAATATTACCGAGCACTTTTCAGTATGTTAAACTTGCAGCATTGTTTATTTAGATCATAAAGGAAGTGTTGTATAGTAACGCTAATTTCGTTTTTAAGTGCCATAAGAATAATTGCTGATAAAACATTTTTTATCTGTAAGTAATAAGTAGTTACTTTATATAAACACACATCGATTGCCACTTAGGTTTTAAATACCAGCGGTTAATATATATATATATATATGGCATTGGGTTGTATCCCAAAAGAAGCTTTTTAATGAAACACATGCTTTTTAAAAAATCTGAACTTAATCGTTAGAATTTATAATGTTATGACAACAATAAATAAAAAAACATGAAAAAGATAATTTTATCTCAATTCTAATTTGTAACTTCAGCTGAATAAACATATTTAAGTTTTCATTTCCACCTTAATGTTTGTATTATAAATATATATAAAAATATCAATGGCGCTACAACCTTTTTAGGTCTGGGCCTCAGATTGCTGAATCTGTAATTTGTTAATCTAAAAGGCAAGTAGGTGATCATCCTTTTGTGCCTCACGCACGCCGTCGACTTTTTCCTCGCGATATTTTCCTTCACCGTGTGAGCGAACTTAAATGCGCACATAGAAAGAAAGTACATTGGTGAACAGCCGGGGATCGAACCTACGACCTCAGGGATGAGAGTTGCACGCTGAATCCAGTAGGCCAACACTGTTCAAATATATATTATATGTCGTTTTTTTATTATATATTATACAGAGGTATCTTGAGTACCGGATTGTTTGTGTTATTTGTATGGAATTGAAGTTTTCACCTTGATTAATTCAGCTAGACTTGACGCCAGTCTATTGATTAGCATTTGTTACCTAATCACGAGTATAATTTAATGATCGATGCGTGGGAGTACCTACTTTGCATCACACGGCAATAGGTTACCTAGGTTTATAAACCTAGGACCTATAATAGAGTATTCAATAAATATTTTATAGTGTAAATTATTATAGTTAAAATAAGTTACTTGAATGTTATAAAATAATTCAAAATCGTAACACAGATACGTTTAGTATGAATAAGACCAATAACAAAATGATATCCTCCATACTAAACCCGCAACTTTATATAACATAACCCCATACAATTAAAAAGGCATATTCATAAATGTTTATATCGAAGTACCCACAATAATTCATGAATACACCTTCTACCCATAACGCACAGTTAATTTGTAATATAAATTCTATGATCATACATACATATAAATGACCACATGTTTATTACAAAGCTAAATATTTGGAATTACATACTGCAAAGGTATTTGCTATGAAAGCAGACTGCTGTACTTAATGTTGAATTAATTGCAAGCTTTTATAACAACTTTGTTTATGTGCCCGTGTTCTCTACGAAGTTACAATAAGCCACCTCTGCGCTGGTATTGTTTAACGACCAATGGAGAATATGAACTTCGACGTTTGTGTTTATAATTTCGTTGTATTTCTTTTAATATTCGCAGCACTAATGGTAAAATAGAGATCTTCGGTACGAGTAGTTTTGTTTGTTTGTAAACATTTAAAATTTGGGGAAATCTTGCAATCGTCCGCTTCGACTCCCACTTAATTTTATTAATATACACAATTTTGTTGATCGTGTTGGACTATTGTGGTGTTAAATATATGTTGTGTATATTATAATATACATTTTATGGCAGAATCTAGAATTACCTAAAACAAATTAGGCAACAATTGGCACGTTTTACATTAAAGGCACGACGTATTGTTATTACACAATAAAATTATTTATTACTAAGGAATTTAATAGATATGAAACTTATTATCTATTGCTTAAATTTTTATTTGCTCAAAAGGTATACTGCCACATTGCCCAAACTTTTTAAATGTCTATTAACTAATTATTAAAAGTCGAATTAAATAGAGTATTCTAAGGCTCAAAAGAAATGTATTAGAGAAGTTTGTGGAGCAAACTGTCTTGGTAGTTGCGTACTCTCTCTACGTACGTATACGTAAGCTCTTACTTTTGTTGCTTTAAGAAGCTCAAAATTTTATCTTTTCCCTGATTTTATATTTTAGAAATGTCCTTATTCGTGCACAGAAACATACATATTTTTAAGTCGAATGTAGAAGTCGAAGTAAGAAGTAGACATGGGGAGAAATTGCCTGTGCCAAAAATCTATCTGGAACCGTTTCGGAAAAACACCTTTTGTATGGTAATTAAGGTTTACAATAATTTACCAAAGTAATTAAAAGATGTTCCAACTAGTATTTAAAAACAGAGTTGGTGTATTACTTTTGGAAATAATGTATTATTAAATAAATTATTATTTGCGTGAGGCACTGTAGTTGATAAAAATTTAACATATTTTAAATTTGTTATTCATATTTTGATATCATATTTGTTGTACATACAAATATGATATGTACGATACAAATAATATAAGAAATGTACAATTTATATGTAAAATGTAAAATTCCTTTAAAGACAAATTTGTGCGCCAATGGCGCAATGTGTGGCAGAATATGCGAACTTACGATAACACACTACACATTTTTGTACTATATTCTTGAAATAAATTATCATTATAATCTTAAATTATTATTGTTTTTATTACTATGTAGCTTAAGAAAATTTTATATTTGTGTAAAACATAACGACGACTCTTTACTGAAATATAATACAATATTTTACATATTATATGGATCATAAAGCGTTTAGAATATTTGCGATCCGAATTGAAGACTTTGGTCGCGTTATATCTTTATTAGCTTTCCACGCCGAGTTCAATATAAGCAAATTGCTTAGCAATAAAATATTTTATGGATATCGGTTTCCGTATAAGTATAAAAATATTCATATGTGTGTTGACTTAAAGTAAAATAAACAGTCTTATAATGTGTCATTGAGTTGAACTGATCAAAGAAAAATAACTAAATTTTACTGAAGTTTACTCTTTATTCGTAAAAAACTAGGTCTTGTGTTAACTCATTCATCTCTTTCTTTTTAAATTTAATTAATGCTGTGAGAATAGTACAAAGTGGTTTATTATCCAAGTATTTATAAGTCGCGGCGTGTCATTTATTTGAACAAATGAAAATTATTTTGTTTAACTTTATTTACGCTGCTTGAAACCAAACATTAAATTTTACCACTAAATTATAAACGAAATATAATGACAATTATTCATGCGTGCCACTAAGCATTTATTGTGTCAAAAAGATGAATATCTCGTACACCTGGTTGCTGGGTATATTATACAGGTCTGGAAACTTACTAATCATAAGTAATTGACAAGAAACAACCTTATCTTTAAATCAGGTTTATTGAATTGTAAGATAATAAATTATTAATGTATTGCATTGCCTATTATTATTAATTTTATTAGGATTATTGAGATGAATGAATTACGACATTTTATTGACTAATTTTTAATTATAATATAAACCAATAAGAATTGGATTAATTCAGTTTACACATTTTACATGGTGTACAGCGATACAGATTGCAATGGCTTATCTTCATGAAAAGATGATTATTAGATAATTTTGCAGAAAAAAAAATATTTACCTAAAGTTAAAAATACAAGAACCTTTGTTTCAGGGTAAAGATCATCTCGCGTCTTTTCGACTTCTATTTTTAAGTCTGTTCTGTCTACAATAGGTTTCGGGCATTTAGGGCCGTGCCATACTTTGACGTATTGTCTATACAGAGAACTCCATTGTCAGTAATTCAACCAAAAAGGTTAACAGTGCTACAGTATATATACCAATATTCAAACCATCTCAAACAAACAAAAATTCAAAATTTCAAAGTATTAAAAAGACTAAAAATTAAAATACTATAAAATCTTATTACAATTTATCAACAAGTTAATTAAACTCAATACGTTATTCACAAAACAACATTAATTTATTTGACATTTCGTGTTATTACACAACCCAACTTATGTAAGATCGCGAACTTTGAAATACAAGACTATAATCTCTTTGCTGATACGATCTTTTGAAAGCTCGTTTATCTGAGCTTAATAAAATATTTTATAGTATTATAATTATAACGGTTCAAAAATGTAATGTCGAAATTGGTTTTATACTCTTGGGTTAAAGTACATTACGCGATTATTGAAGTAATACAAAAGTACTAAAATGAGTGTTGAATTATTATACTGTAATTAATAAAATAATGATAAAGTATTTTGGACCATTGAATTTTTACCTCAGTTCGAAGTACATAAATTACAATAAAAATATTAGTTATAATTATAACCTAAAAATCAAACATCAATTACTCGTGTACATTTCCCACGATCTAAAAATAATAATAATAATATTTTTCTCGAAATTAAATGTCTACTAATATTTACACATTTGGATTTACCGTTTTGTACACCGCTACACAGCAGTTTGAATATTGTAAAATTGAAATAGCGAAAACTATTTCAAAAAAATATGAATGAAATTAATTTGATTCCTGCTGATAATAATAATTTATTTTTGGTTTACATAAGGTATGAAAGCTGGTTCGGAATTTTAAATCACGCATGGCTTACTTGATGAGAAGTAGCGACCCTCAGGAATTACGGATTGTTACACTAACTAATGGACAAATCGTTGTAGACAACTTTTTTGTTTTGCTAAAAATAAAAAGCATTAGAGCATGGTAATGTTACGTATTATTGAATGCAGAATTTTAGTAAACATAAAAATTTCGCAATGAGAACAACAATGAATTCGAATGACACTTAATCTCACGCAGATGACGTAGATATCAACACCAATTCACATTTCGAGCCTCCAATCTATAAAAAATATTATAAAAGTGTCATACTTCATGGTATATTAAATATAATAATGCATACACACACATCTAGTTTTAAAAAAATACATATTATTTCTGGCAGATTCTTTACTTTAAAAATTCTCATAATTAATGACAACATCAAAGACAGCAAAGCAGCTTCTATATTGCTACTATGAATCGAATTGGTATATGTAATAACTATTATTAACTGGGAAGTCACAAGCTCCTGAAATACATTGTTTACTACATCAAGACCCTGGGACATACGATTTTTTTTAATCAGATTATGGCACTAAATTATTATTATAATTTTAGTTGTACTATGAATCATTATTGATAAATTTTTATTAATTAAATAAGCTTGTACCTAATTAGCTATTCTAATATATAAAGCTATGTGATCATGCCAAGTTATAGATAAACCAAGCAATGAAGCATATCCAAGTGAACTTGACAAACGAATGTAAACGATTACGGATGTTACTCATTTATCTCCCGTCCGTATTTCTCTGTATTCCTTTTATGGAAGATAAATCTAATATAGACCAGATAGCAAACGTCAATTTATAAATATATTTATTATTAAATTCGATAAATTAATCGATAGTTTTTGCACGATTCGTGTTCCGATCCGACAAAGAGTTTTTAATTGTATATTGCTAGATATAGCTATTATTCGTTAAAGACTTTTTTAAACATAATTTTTTAAAAGAAACATCTCGCCGTCAGTCTTATCTAGATTTATAACCACTATGGATTGTTTATACAAGGACAGAGGTTCCGAAAGCTTGCTGCAAATCCATAGCGGACGATGTGACATAAAATCATAGAATTTCGCAAATGTTTTGAAATGAATTAGTGTCAGGAGTCACTAAACAACTTAAAACAAAATGGAAGCGAACTTATCCCTTAAGTCTTACTATAGTTGTAAGGCACCCATTACTAACTAACTACAATGTTAGAAGATTGTATCAGCGTAATTCAATAAAATAAATTGGTTGAGTTACAAAATCGGTCGGCACTCGGCTGCGGCCAGCCGGCTCAATGCAATTGAGGCTAATAAAAATGCAATTCTCGTAATACGTCTCGAGTATTTACTACCCTTTAATACTGGTGCATTCAATCCTATTTGTGATCGTTGTCTTGATCGCGGAAGAGACGTCACTTGGACGCTTCGTCACGACTGCGGGTTTTAAATTAGCTAATTTCCAAAGAAGCTTAGCAGGTTGTCTGTTTTAATACGACTATTAAGTTATAACAAGTTCATAACGAAACGCTTTTTATCCTGATTAATTTATGGATAATAAATTTATAAAAATATACAGCATGAATAATTGATTGAAACTTGACGTTAAGTGGAGCATAAATCACAAAAAAACAAACGAATAGATATAATAAATTTTAGTTTAACTTGGACTATATATAATAGGACTAAACAACGCTTATATAGTCTATCTATAGCAGTTACAACAGAATGTAATAACCGTTTTATATGATAAATTCTTAATTAATAAATACCAATACCTGACAAATACTTGCACCCGTTCGATTTTGTACTAGATTTATGTTGCATGTTATGCCAAATTCTGAATTTATTACCACAACATTGTATTAAACTAATATAGATTAAAGAGAAATGTTATCGCAATCTACTTATACAATCTATATATTTTGCGGTAAAATTAAATCTCATAATAAATATTATTTCATTAAACTCACTGGTCACGTTTCCAATTTTATCAATAAACGCATTAATTTAACCTTAAGGTATATGATTGTTTGATGTCAAACTGTATAAGTTCTTAAATCTAATAATATATATATAGATGTTGAATAAATATTCTTAAAGATAATTTTAATATTTTGTCATAGAACAGTAAAAATTGTGTTTACTTATTTTTGTTGTGTAAAATAATTAAATTTTTTACATTTAAGCAAAACAAGCACGTTTGATTTTGATTGGTCAAGGCCAAAGATAGTTGTCCATCAAAATCAAAAGAAACGCATTATCGTTTCGGAATATATGCTCGCGGTAAGGTTATAAAAATATATTTAAAACTATTTCCTAGGTAGGCTCAAGTATGTATACAAGTATCAAGTTCAGTAAACAGGTACAATTTAATAACCATAAATACTTATTGCATATTACCATGTTTCCTATTTATGAATATTTATTAGGGAATATCGTTATTAGCATATATGTAATAGAAAATTACAATTACAATTATAACTATAATTGTAGATAATTCAATGTTAGAAACATTTTCATGTCATGTATTTTTAATACATTGTGTATTAAAAAGACATGACTCGCATTTGCCGACATTTGTTACTGCATAAAAGGTTCGTGGTTCCACAAATATTATTTTTATAACGATGTAAAATGTATCTAAAGAAATATAAAACTTAAAAACGGTTCAAATATACCTGGATCCTTCAAAAAAAAACTATCATTTGTAAGCAAATGTGTTATTTTGTTTATCACCATTTAAAACGTAAATTAATGTAAACAAAACAAAATTGTATCAAATTTAAAAACGCAGGAATGTTTCTAGGATTAAAAAATGAGACTAAATAGTATCTAGGATCACCATTTATTTTATATTATAAATATTTGTAGCAATAAGTGAATACGACCACATACTTCAAATGATAGATAATAATAATTAGACATTCTGTATTCAAAATCATTTAGTAATAAATAACAATATTTTATTGTCTTCCTACTTGTTTCTTGAGTCACGTACTTAATTCTATCGTGATTATATTTATTTATGTACAGTAAGTAATCAGAGGCGCTACAACTTTTTTAGGTCTGGGCCGCATACTGTGTCTGTCTCATGATAATTTCTCAATCTATTAGGAAGGTAACTGATCAGCCTCCTGTGCCTAACACACGCGGTCGACTTAATATGTGAAAATCAATCCAGCTTCCTCACAATGTTTTCCCTTCACCGTTTGAGCGAATATTAAATGTGCACTAAGAAAGAAAGTCTATTGGCACAGCTGGGGATCGAACCTACGACCTCTAGGATGAGAGTCGCACGCTGAAGCCACTAGGCCAATACTTCACCTTATAGTGTACATTAGTGTAGTATTAAAAAGACAATTTTAATCGACATGTTTTACACTTGATCGTTAGTCCTTTTACTGGCGAAATGTAACGTACGTAAGATAAATAAATACAATTAATTAACTGAATTATTGAATACGTATAATATCGTATCTTCTTCTTAGAAGCACCCAAATGAATTAATCAATCGCAACCGATAGATGTTAACGCTATGTCAAATGTACTAATTACTACCTGGTTAAGCCATAAGTTCTGTTACAAATGAAAATAGAATACTATTAAAATGTATATGTACCTACATATTTATTCAAGTGTCAGCAAAAAAAAATCTATTCGAGATGGCCTTTGGCTTTTATACAGGGCATTTTTATTTGTAGGCCACGAATTTATGAATTACCGCACTGTTTCCAAGGGAAATTTCGCCACTGCTTGCTCCAAAGATTTTTTAAGAGACTCCGTGTCATTTAGACATTTTAATGAAAAAGGATTCCTTGATAACACACGCCCTATCAAACCATCACTGACGCAGGATCATGACCACGCTGTACGTTTCCGACCACTAAAGCAGCTTCTTTATAACTGTGAGCGTTCACAGTATCATTTTGCTTATTGTAGTGTTCTTCAATCGTGAAAATGATTTTATCGGTAAAGAAAATATTTCTGTTTTCACCTGCGTACCGCGACAGAAGACTTTTTGATCGATTCACTATTTTTAATTGTAAAGATTGATTTAGGGCATGTCCTGTATATCGACGATAAGCACTAAGCTTCGGGTCTTGATTTATAATAGAGACAAAGTCCTAGCGAGAATCCTTATTTCTCGCGATAGGATTTTTTTGCTTCATAATGGGGTTTCGACGAATTCTGGCTTTAACATCATCAACAGCCTTTTGTAGTTCTAAACTTCTAACAACACACAGCCGTCCCGATCTTTTCTGGTCTGAAGTGTCTGGAATATCTCCGCCGGCGATCACTGCAATCCTATTTTCTTTAACACCCCATTCTATATTGTAATTTGTTAATGAACTCGAAAAAATATGTGAAATAGCACAAAATCGAAAGAAATTTGTAAAATAATATACGTTTTCCAAATTCAAAATCATTAAAGAGTTGAAAAAAAAAGTTTTTATGGTATTTATGGCCCGAGTAGTTATGTAACTTACCTGTAAGCATAAGTCCTCCTTCTCCAAGGTTTTCGGCGGGCGCTGTCCAAAGACGACCAGTCACCATCGGACCTCGACGGGGTGGTGTTTCGCGCCTCCGACATTTTGGCACTCTCCAAAAGAATCGCTGTGTACTTCGTTATTAACATTTGCACTTCACTCATTGTAACACTAATGTTCACTGTTCACAAACTGTTTTTTCTTTAAATTATATATGAAATAATGTTTAAGCTTTGAACTATCACTATTCCATTTTCGAATATATGTTAATATTTGTGCGTGTCAATGCCAATTTAATTATTTATCTAGAACCGTTTATTTATTTTTAGCATAGTAATTTTACTATCGTTCAATTAAAGGAAACGTTTGTTCGTGGGTTAGTAAGTAAGTTGACTGATGGTCGTCATGCGACGGTGGGCACTGACCATCATTTTACCCCCCTAATAGGGTGGCAGGGCTGGCCAAATGTCACGGGCCCCCGACCCAAGAGGCAAAATTTTTATTTTTATTTCATTGTAAATGTATGCAAGATTCGTCGCGTTTCGTTTACCGAAAAGCTAGCGAATAGATGATGAATGCATTGAGATATTATGATCTATGGATGAATGCAATACACATTGGGCTAGCGCCTAAGAAAGGGAATGGTTATTATTAAGGTTATTATTGTGGCATTAGTGGGACATATACAACGTGTAATTGAGTACGCTGAAAATCTTGAAGTTTATAAAAATTAAACTGATTACAACGTGACGATTTTTAATGATAGGGCCCCATCAAAAGAAATTGCCTCGGGCCCCAGATGGTATAGTTACGCCAATGCCTCCTACCAACGGGATATTGTGAATTATGTTACTCCCACGCAACATGCCACATCAAAATTTTTTAAGTTATATTAAGGCCATTTATTGAGGAAGATGGAATCTTTGTATGCATTGTCCATGGCTGAAATTTGTAAATAATGTTTTAATAAAAAAAAATACGTGTCAAGAATTTCTTATTTCTTGACTTATTTCTTCCTTGTGGTGCCCCCTTTCATCTGTCTTTATTTAGTCGTAGTATGTTTTATATAGCCTTTCTACAGATTCTTAATTTTGCCATACCAAAAGATATAAATGTATTTATTAAGAAAAAAATTTGCATATTGCAACATTTTCTAAGTTAGATTCGTTTCATCATTTCATCAATAATAGCTTGATTTTACACAACATAATCAGTAGTTGCGGCATTCTAACGACTATAATTCATACAAGTGTTACCCAATAAAGTATAAACCTTCCAGATATATTTCATAAACCAAAAATTATGAACAAAAAACAAGCATTTCATCTAGTTATTCTTTCATAACTTATTTGAGAAGTGACCCAGAAGTTAAGGACAATCGCCGACTTCTTGTATTGTTGTAAGTATTACCTTAATAATTTTCTGTATATCTAAAATAAAACAGTGTAGAAATAGCACAGCTACTCGTAGCTCAAGGGTACCATTAGCTTTATTACAATTTCACCATTAACTTTCGAATACTTTAATAATGTTAGTAATGTTTAAAGTAGACTTCGAGGAGCACGTATACGTAAAAGTTTCGTAACCAATGCTGAATAGGAAAGACATATTGCGATCAGTCTATTGTTTGATAATTTTTAGAAGTAGGTAGGTCAAGATCAATCATTGTTTCGTCGGGCATCGATCCAAGTACGTAGTTATATAGTAGCATTAACCACTAAGCAGTTAAATTGAGTATGTTTTTACAATGATAGTTTGCTGTCCCAAAGATTATTATTGAGGTGGTATAGAATATCCAAAATTATTTTTCATTTTAATTTGCATAACATATACCAAAATGTCTTGACATTTTCCGTCGTAATAAAATTATTTCAACTATTTTCTTGCAATTACAATTTATATTCTGTTATCTCATATCTTGATTTATAACCAATCACTGAAGTTAATGTTTCTCATAAAACAACTATTTCCTGTCCAATGTACAGAATTTGTGTCATTAAAAAATTTACTTGACTAAAAGTGCTTCCTTTCTTGATTAATTATATCGTGTTACTTTTAAACAAACAGATGCTAGTACAACTACTAAATGGGTGAAAATCTAAAACCAAACACGAATCTATTCTAACAATTGTGATTAGTTGAATCTGTAGTCCGATGATCTAACGTTCAAGTAACAAAAGTCCAATCTGTTAAATTGTTTATATCTATAAAGATAGTTATAATAGATTTTTAGAGAGACACGTAACTATTTCATCCAAAAAGACAAAAACCAAAAACAGAGAGAAATAAAAAACATTTAGTAGAACAAATACGTATAAAATAAATAAAACTTTTTTCCTTTACTTACTCGTAATTTAATTCAACACTTTAGCCTTACTATGAAATATGTTAGATATTGTTTACGGAAACTGTTATAAGAAGGGTCATGTGAAGTAGGTCCTATGGATCTTAATAGTAGCCTGCGGATCTTTATCAAAAAGACCTTTGCTTCTACGTCTGCACATCGTTAGCCTTTATTGCGTTAAATTTCCATTTCGCTAAACAAAGGTACAATTTTGTATGCATTTTTTACTTTTACGAATACAACTCCGAGCGAAAATACTGCCAGCTTCAAAAAACTACACAGCCACACCTTTTAAAATTTGTTTTAATTTTCTATTTGTACATTTTTAATAATAACTATTATTACTTCATCTGAGGTGACAAACTACGAACATATCAATAGCTATTGAACAACCGAGGTATATCAAAACCAGGTATATATATTATAAAAACCAAGTTCGAGGTTTCTGGAATGTTTAGCCTTATATGGTAAAACAAGTAGGTTTATGGTATGGTTATAGTCATCGCAAATGCACATATTCTGTGCTAAAGGTCAAAAAACAGTGTTCTACATAATGTATTCAATGTCGTGACTAATTCTTAAGATTGTCTGTGTAGCGGAACAAATTCTACTCCAATTTTATAATACGCTAGCAATGACTGCCTTACCGCGAAGTAATGGAACTCCATAAGTGAATGTTTAAAAAAAATACGGAATAGATTAAGTTTAGGAAACATTTGGATTGTCGACAAACATCTAAAGTTCTGTTTGTGTGCCAGTGAAGGTAAAAAGATTTGACGTAAAAAAATTTTTTACTACTTTTTTAAAACATAAAACGGACTAATAAGATTTAATAGTAGTTGACATAAATTGTGGTTCAGTAATTATAAAAACGAAAACCTCCCGAAACAATTCGTCATATATTTTAAACAAGATTTGGAAACGAAATTGTATTGTAAAGATGTATCTGTTGTTTCTTACATAAATAAAATAAACTTCTTTCACCGTTAGAATGCCACAATATCCCAGAGTAACATTGGCTTCCCTTTAGGATTATTTTACTAATTACTTTCATAATAGAAAAAAAATCCAGCCGTGTGAAACCGATACCGTCCAGACACAATTGTTGTGAAATTATTTACATGAGATTATTTCTTCAAATTACCTTCGAAGCTTATCAAAGAACTGCTTCTTCGTACAGCGGAATATTTTGGATTTGTCCCATAAAGCACATACGTTATGGAAGTTGTGGATGGTAAAAGTGAAACTGGATAAAACATATTGCACAGTATTTTAAGAAATCAATACGACCCATTGGCTGTAGACATAACATTCCATTCCGCGAATGAAGGTAATTCCATACGATGAATACGCATGATAAACGCTGACGCATAATTAACGGCGCGAGCGCATCTGATTGCTAAGTATTATTTTACTTCATATCAGATGTATACAATAATTAGTAAATGTTTTTTTTATAACATCGCTTTATATATAAATGCAGGAAGCCGATGTATACGAAAGCATTAAGCATAGCTGGTTAACCAATCTTTGGCTATTACGAATGAAGACACATTTCGGATGTAAACAGCCTATAATGTTACTAATATTTACGATACATTCCTGTTTACACAAGCTACCTCACTGATAAGAGTGATAAAAAGAACCTTGAGTGATAATTGTGAACGCAGGTAATATTACGTTCGTATGGAGGTGATTTTTGTAGTTTAGTGGTTTCCCAATGGACGTTAGGCAAGCTAAGACACCTTTTGCTCTGTTTATCTCTGTGTTGGAAGAATGTTTATACTTTGCGGTGAAATTAAATATATCTATGAATCCTAGCGTTTCTGGTTGATGATCTGAATCTGAATCTGAATGATGTTGTTGGAGTTGTTTATGAATGTATAAGTCTATTCAGAGTCAAAGTCAGGGTTAATACAACTATAATTTATTATTTAAATCCATATTTAAGTAGTTGAGATTAAATTTCTGGACTAATATTTATTATCTAGCACTAGACATTTGTTTAGTAAGCGAACAAAAACTTTTTTTATCGATATCGATCAATTAATGCGTAATAAATATTACAGACAATTATCCTTGTAACGAAAAGTACGTAATAAACAATAGGACAAAGACGAACGATTAACTGTCAAATGCATTGAAATGACAAAGATCGCACACATGATGGCAAGTAGCCAATGAATGTTTAACATATTAAAGCAACACTTAATAACATATCCTTTATATAAGCCGAATAACAGAAATAAAGAACTAAAATGATGTGCGTATAATATCAAGCTTGTGACTTTCATATATAATTAAATTTCAATTACAGAAAGTTTTTTGGATGTTCACGTATTTTAGAACGTAAATTCAAACGCTATCAAACTTATTTTTTTCTTTATGAAGTTTGACATATTTGACACAGCTTAATAACAACAAACAAAATATAAATAAAATTTTACTTCTTAATTTGTTTAATATTTCTGAATATCGCCGGGAATGAAAAACAAAACCCAACGTGGGCCATACTGGTTGACACTAAAAGACATAGGTTGTAGATTGAACTTGATCAATATAAAACAAATTAGTATTATGAATTTAATGTGGGCATATATTTACTATATAAATTAATTACGAAATTCAACGCACAAATCAGTCATAAGTCAAAATAACAATCGTAGGTTGGATTAGATCATCGAAACTTCGTTAAATTCATAGTGAATCATTCTATTTACCTAATTCCAATATAAAATATTTTTTTGTATTGACAAAAGGACTTCCGCAACATCACGTTTTTGCGGTTTTCAAATTTTAATTATGCGGAGCAGAGGTATTATGATAATGAAGTATAGCTCCCTAATCAATTATTCCCATATAAGATAGGAATCCATCATTCAATAATTTTACCGACACAATCCATACATTACACGTTAACAAATCACGTTGAACAAAATAAACACAAAACTAACTTTTACACAGTTGAATAGACAGGTCGCCCTGCATACGTAAATCGTATCAAAAATACCGTAAGGAATGCACGTGTATATAAAGGATTTTCGCGAATGCGCCGTGAAACAACCGAACGGAAACATCGGCGCCCGCGCACTGACACATTACGCAAGTATCCCTGCAGGACTGCGCGGTTTTTATTGGGCGAACGACAAGTTAATGAAAATTGAGGTGACTGACCATTTCTCCAAACAGTGTGTCCGGTTAAATCCTTGTTTATTTTGATTAAAGCCAATGGAACTTATAAATAAATTCCTTCAAATTGAACATTCTAAATAAATTCCTAGTCTATTTAAAACATTAATTTTAAACTATCTTTATATGTTGTTAATTTATTCAACTTTTATTAAGTACTTTAAGCACAAGAACACTATGATAAAAACGTGTATACACAGGTTTTAATATTTGCTAAAGTCTACTACTTAGTATTAGAAACCTTTATATTATTGCATTATTGATAAGTATTGAAACGCATGTCTAATTTTGGAATAATAAAATTAACTATATTTTTGATCCGCATGATAGTAGTGAGTCTCGCCGCATTTGCAATCCAAAAAATAAATAACGATCTTTCCATTGTATGGTAAATGGTTATCGCCGTAACATCTTCTTGATAAAATCTCTGCATTAGTATGTAGTATTGTTATTGCAGTCTTTACATCAAAGATTTGTTTAAAGTATAGAAACAATGTAAACATTTAATTAGCCATGCCCATCTTTCTTTGATAAGTTTGGAACGTCGTAAAAATCGTGTGCAGTTAGAATCTGATAAACAGCTGACAGAGCTATAGTGTTCATAGAAAATTAAAATTATTATACTCTCTCTGAATAATAGCATAGTAACTATATGTGTTTCTAAACAAATTTTACTTAGTTTATTGCATTTTTCGTTAGATATAGATTATTGATGAATTAAATAAAAATATGTTTGTTATGGAATATAAGATACAAGTGTCACTTTTTTTAAGTAAGGAATCTCGCTGTTGGCCTTAAGGGCCTTTACAGGCTCAGCTCGGGCTGTTTTGGCGAGCGTAGCTCGGCCTGAACAAGTATCACTTATTCCACCGGCCGGCGTAAAAAAACTTTCGGTACTGTTTTAAAAATGCAAATCATCAAACAAAACTTATTTTAAAAGAAATATCGCAAGTTAATTAGAAATAGCCTGTATCAATATCACCATAGAATCCATTTAATTATTAATGGCGTAAAAAGAATTTTATATTTAGTTTAGAGCTAAGCAATAAATAAAAAATAAAATAAATTTCAAAGTTCAAAATAAATTAATACATATGCTTGTTATATATCATATCAAGTCATGTCGTATTATGCATTACAAGGGCGTAACATAACCTAATACTAATCCAATGAATATAAATAGTTCATTAGCTTCGATTCAAAAGCTGAATAAGATTGCTAGAAAGGTGTTCTAGCAGTCTAGAACATTAAAATTGTATACATATCATACTGCATTTGTATAAAACGAACCTTGTTGTATTTTTGAATATTTTAGAGTATTGCCTAACGGTGTTAGTCCCAGCTATGGAACGGCCTTTAATAGATAGACGACTAATATCGTAATATGGTCATATCACTCATAACTTTTCTTAATTAAGAACGGAGTAGTTAAACTTATGTATTTATTTGTGTTTTAAACAAATGTGATTAAAAGTTTGAAATAGAAAATATAGCAACATATTTTAAGAGTAATCATCGATTTGATGCCGATACATTTTGATGGATTCACGAGTTAGTCAAGGTTAGCAAAATGATATCATTTCTTATAAAGCACAAAGTTAATCATTTACTTATTCCTGAGGTCGTAGGTTTGAATCCCGCTGTGCACCAATGGACTTTCTTACCATGTGCGCCTCGAACGGTGAAGGAAAACATCGTGAGGAAACCGGCCAGGAGGTTGCTTATCTACTCGCCTGACAGAAATCAGAGGCCCAGACCTAAAAAGGTTATAGGGCTTCTGATTTTTTTTTATAATCTTGGTACGTTATAGGATTATAAATTTACATTAAATGTGTCCGGTAATCAAATCAACCGTTATCGCATAATTTTTGCTTCTACAAAATGCTTGTACATAATGAATGTATCGAAGAAATTATAACCGGCAATTTCTGTAGCAGGATGCACCTGTCATTTTTTATCCTCTCATAAGGCAGTTGCTTTCACTCGAGCCAGTTCCACAGGTGCAAATAGACCATCCATAATTACCGTCTCCCTTTCCTGATAATGAAATGATATGTGTTAAGCAAACACTGGCGGCGCCGACTCATAATGCCTGCCAAATGTATATCTATAGTAAGTTTGACTGGTGATTTATCTATGATTATCTATGAGTAAGCGAAATAGACAACTGTAAAACAAAAAACAATAATAATTCTAATCACTCAGGCGTTAAAATAAAAATAGGAGCTTGTTCGTCTATATGTGTTACATGTCTGTTTTTATTCATTTCTTTACACTTCCTTACATTACAGTAGTAAAGGTGGGCAACTGGCTACCATATCGCTGTCGAGTGATATCTACTAAGCAACCACTGTGCGATTCTTTTTTCTTCTATTAGTAGGGCTCACTTCTAGAAGTCCTAAACTGTAAAATATATGCAATTACTTAGACAAAAAAATGGAACAAAATAAAGCAATTAAAACATATGTAGACAGTGAACAACAATAAAAAAGTAACACTAAACTAGTGCACTAGTGTTGTATTTTACCTAGAATAACATTATTAAAAAGTTTTAATGAGATTAAAAGGAAAAAAATCAAAACCGAACCAAAATGAAAGAAGTTGAGCAACAAAAAGGTATACCTTTGATAGCGATTCCCCATCCAGTTGTAATAACTTCCCTAAATGGAAGTGGTTTCGAAATTCAACTTTTCTTTTCAAAGGGTTCGGACATTGTGTGCCTGGACACTGCCCTTTACGGCGTTTGAAGTACGAGAGTAAGAGGACAATTTGTCTTTAATGTTTTTAACCTCAATAAAGTTCTATTCGGCTCGCATATATATTATTTAGTTATTTATAATTTATCTATCGATGTATATAAACTATTCTAATGATATTTTTGTGTATATTTCAGTAGAACTGACAACAGTCCTGAACTATTTAATTAAATTAATTATAACAAAACTACGTTTGTCTTTTGTTAACATAGCTTTTACACATTAAGAAAACACTTTTTAAACAGATTGAAGCTATGTATTATTATTATAGACTTGTAATTATTTACATAATTTTAAATTTAATTTTTTTTCCGATGTTTCGCGTGCTTTATAGCGTACGTGGTTACGGTGACTAATTATAAGTTTGTAATAATAATATCAATATATTCAATCCGTGTTTTCTTAAAACTACGTTTGCTGGTTCGTGCCAATAGATCTCGTATGTATATACTGTTAGGTTACATAATCTAGGTTTTTGCATACCGTATAGAAAAGATAATAATTCATTTATAGTTATGTTATGTCGTTATTTAAACCTATATGTTTAGGATTACGATATTATGAGCAATGTTGGCCTTGGTTAGAAGCGTGCGACTCTCATCTCTGAGGTCCTAGCTTTGAACCTCGGCTGTGCACGAATGGACTCACTTTCTATGTGCACATTTAACACTCGCTCGTGCGGTGAAGGAAAACATAACGAACCGAAACCGGCATGTCTTAGTAGTTAGCAACTTGGCTATTAAAAAAACAAATGATCACAAAACAGACATAAAAATAAAAGAAGAAACACATAAATGGGACTCCATGTGGATAATATAATAAAGCATATTAAAATTGAACACAAATGCTAATTGTCTGAAAGCATGGTGCCCAGTAATTTAAAAAAGTTTTTTGTGAACTTTAAAAGTACTGTTATAATTTATCTAGACTCAAGTTCAACAAAGATCCTTACACTTTTAAATACAACTTTCACCAGGACATTACATTTATCAGATGCACATAACGGTGTAAATGGTGCAGCGGCTGGAGTAATTCACTTTATTAACGTTTTAACAAGTTAACGGTTACTTAAGTAATAGTAAAGATTTGAGTTCAACAGAGATCCCATCACAATACAAAAATGTCGTTTTTAAATTCATTTTTTATAATTGGCCAAAGGAAGTTGCAGCGTTTCTTAGATATGAATAAAACAAAATTAATCTTTAACTAACCCACAATTAGAGATATTTTATGGCAATGCTCTAAAGCACAATATCATACAATTGGTTCATACTATTTACTACAGAAGTCTAGCTTCTGTTTTAAAAGAACGGTACTACACGTAAGTTTAAAAACAAGAAATGCCTGTCAAAACAAAAGACTGTGCCCCATAGAAACAATATGCAGGTATTTTGAATATGGAACCCGTAAATTAAAAGCTGTACGCAACCAAAAACATAGCAAAGATTAAGGCTTCATATAAAACTGTATACACCCCGAGGGCCAGTTTAAACAGTCCACATTAAACTTGGGGTAAATCACTTTATTCTTTAGTTGCCGGATCTAATTAAAATTGCATCGGTACCCCGAGGCACCTGAGGGTCTGACTGAGTAATGAACTCTCGACTATGAATACATATTGGTGCATTAGACTGTACCGATGATTCTGCATAATTAATATCAACACCGTTCTTAACTCTGCCATAGAGACATTACCATAGATGTCATAACTTATAGAGCGGTGAACGCGAAAAGACTTCGTTTTAGATATAAAACTTTAAAAGGTTTGTTAGCTCAAAATACATATACGTTTCAAAACCAATACCATCAAAATCTAAACATCAAGTATGAATGTGGTTAATCTAAAGCTTTTGGCACTATTTGTATGGTTCCAGGCTGTTGCCAATATGGTTTGGCCTTCCAAATAATAACAGTATATTACAGACAATTATGTAAACAAAAAAGTTTGCAAAAATAAAGGTAACTTGATACAGAGTAAACATTGGCGAGGAAGTTAAATCTACTCCGTCATATTTTTTTAATGTAAAAATACTTATTCAAAGGCCAACAACACACTTACAAGTCCCAGCGTTCTAAATATCGGGTGGCTTGAAATTCTAAGGCTTTATTTAATAGGACTTTTTATGTCGAGTCTAACAAATTCTTAGTCTACATTGTTTTTAATTAATTTAGCGCCAAGAGAAGCGTGAAATCGCTAAACACTGTAATTGGTTAAGATGCACACAAATTTTGTAACCAACCAGAATATATTAAGATTTTGATAGATTAATTCGATAAGCTTAAACAAACTTTCGAGTTTGTTATATTTTTGAAAATATCTGTAGTTATATTTCAGGTTCTGTGTTTGGTAAATGATAAATGATTTTTAACGATAAACTCTCCTCAAAAATAAGAATTGTTTCGCCGACTATTAAACCCTAAACGCGGTTTTCTGTCTTAAAGTTAAATAATAAATTTCTTATATTTCGTTAATATCAAATAATTCGTTGTTTAACAATAAGAATTACCAGAAATTAAATTAATTGCTATAGCAACGGACAACATCTGATTTCGCTCAGTTGCCACAGCAGAAACAATAAGGATACCATATTATAATTACCCACGTAACTTACCCAGATAAATTGGTCTTTAAGTGGATTACGTTTTAGGGAAAGTTTGACCATGAAAAAGCTCCTCAAGATTATTCAAGATACCGAAGCAGAATAGGGTTTGTTCGAAGCCAGTTGCTGAGAAGAAATGTTGCCCGTATACGGAAAAAACATCGACAATAATTACTTTTTTTAATTATAAGCAAATATCATATCTATGTGTTAATAAATGCTAACATGTAACAATAAAACAGAAAGTTGCTAACGGTTCATAAAAGCCCTAGAAACCGTCAGGTTTCGTATCAATTGGAACACTAACAAACCGTAAACAAATTATGAAATACACAAATTAAACTACGAGGTTATTAATTAAGGGTGCTAGTTGCGATGAAGGTAAGCACTGAACGTATTTTAAATCGTTATCATGTTACAATTATTGATAGTATTTACATCTTTTGTAATACGAGAATTATTATTCGTACATAAATATCGTTTTATTCGTATTGTACCAATCACTACTAAACATAATTCGTATTTCATAATTGATATTAGGTTTTAAATACCATTTAAAGCATATAATTTAGTATTTAAAACCCAGCATTTTCGTTACTTTCTTATTACTCAAAAAGTGTCTTGTAAAAATATCACACGATAAAATGGAAACAAATGAAGATAATAATTATTTGATTTAATGATGATAATGATTTAATTATTACACTAACCTGAGTTGAATTCGTGTATTTTGCGACCACAACCAAAATCGTTAATTTGTTAAATTTCAAAATTCGTAAAAAAGCCATCACGATTTTTTGAGTTCATCCCGCTCATACATACGTGACCTCCATTATATAATATTTAAGAATCCATGAAGCAGCAGGTACAAGTAGGTTTTAAGAAATAATACACCAGCTAAATACATCAGATTCAGTTCTACGTGAAAAGGCAGTTCCCATGACATAACACACTTCTACACATTTAGGTCATGTCTCGTACATTAATGCACTTTGCATTTCAGACTAAACGATGTAACACATTTCTGTACACGCTCTGAATAATTGTGAAGCACCTTAAAGCTTTCTTAAATATTTCCTTTTAAGTTTCCGTCAACAGGGACATTATGTTTATGATTAATATTTATATATTTAGCAGACCAGCTACGAATATTTATCTCGATTAGTTTCAAGAAAAGAAAAAGGTTTTTTTTAGCTTATTTTCAATAAAGTATTTATTTATAACTTTCCTTGAGAACCCCTAATCTACTCGAACGAACAACGACTCTATTTTTTAATAAATAAAACAGGTGTGTGTATTTATGTACACGCGTTAGAAGTTATAGTTCTTAGGCTAAAAGTCTAAAAATCTTTTTAAAAAAATTATTCTACGTTTGTAGAATAAAACGACCCTAATAATAGAAAAAAGGTACTTAATACATTGATAGTTTATTTAAATATCACAAAAACATTTAAAATGTGAAATTGACATTTTTTATTTTAAAATGTTGACTGTGCCAAATTCATGGTGTCGGTTTTTTTGTGACGGTGTACGCGCGGATCGTAAAATTTACTCTGATAATTTTTCCCCCTACCCCCTACTGAACTAGAGTAAAATAGCAGAGCATATTACGGTATGTACTCGGATAGTATCAATTATTTTATTTATAATTAAGACAATACAAACATAGGTAAAGGACATTCATTTATGGCAAAGGTGAAGCATTTCTTGAACAGTACTTCAACTTAGGAAACGTACGATATCAAGGACATAAATAATAATACCCATTAAGATGGAATACTTTAGGAGCCAACCAACATTCGGTTCGGTGTCGTGTATAGAACCAGTAAAAAAGCAACAGTTCATTGAAATAAAAGGCAAGCTGCCTTTTATTTCAATGAAACGAAATAAAAAGTTATCGTAATATAATGTTGGCACACCAAACGTTATGTTTGTAAAATATTGATCAGTAGAAAAACCGTTACCAAGCATACATCATTTTATTCAAATAAAATCAGTATTGAAAATATTGTCATCGTATTCATTACTCTCGCATATTATTTAGATATTGTACCATTGAAAAAACGACAGTGGTGAAATCTTTTACTGTTAAATGTATTGTGTATATTATGTCAATGCTTTCGATTTTAAAGGGGTAGGTAAATAAATCAATCCGTCTGACAATTATATCATTTTTTTAGTGTTCTCTTACACTATGTTTTATAGCACACTGGACTCTTACTTGTCGTGACTAATCTTAAAGATATTTTAGTTTCCAAGTGAACAGTAAAAACACAATCGTTGTAATTTTTTAATTCAAATATACATATAATCATTTTTTAAATACGCTAGTCAGTGAAAAGCATTGAAGGTAAAAAAAATGTGAAACAAATACGAACCTTGATAAATGAAAGCTTATCCGTTTAGTACATTAACTATTTTCATTATGGTTTTGATATAAAAATGCGTTTATATAACAAATAAAACTGGGATACAAAAATAATAATGATTTTATTGGTAAGTAAACGGGTTGATTATAATAAGTATTTATTAGGTTTTTATGTACAAGGATGATTGCTATGCGACTGATTTCGATAGCTAAACCATAAAATAAGATCCGGTCAACAAGTGAGATAACAAAGACTTAACGTCAAATTCTAATCTTAAAAATTCAAAGATTATATTTTAAAGAAAATAAAACACAATCGTTCTTAATTTAAATTCGCTTATCAGCACCGTATTTATAATTAATGATGGCTCTATTTTGATATTGTCTCATTTTACACAATGGGGTGTAGATTTCGCACTCAGTGTAGATTTGAACAGCGCATCAGAAATTTGAATAACGCCAAACAACATCTTTCATATAGAACTTGCAATATTTCATTTGACATCATCAATAGGTATAAACTATATAAAGTCTATCTTCTTCAAATTTTTCCAGGCGAAGTAATACTAGACCAGAAGGGCTACCTACAAAATGCATGCCCATAGGAAAAGCTTCACGCACATATAAACTAAACTAAGTTCTGAAGTGTCTAATAATATTTTAATATATAATCCAGACAAATATAAAAGTCGTTGAATATAACTAACTTATAAAATGTAACTATAAAATGAAACTCTTAAACAACATAATCGTTACACCGTTTAAAAGGATAGGCATCCCTGGAATTAATAATTAAATTGTTTAGAGACACAACCCTATATATCGATAATCACCCTTATGTATTATCAACAATAGCCTTTGTTTCAAATTAAAATGACAGATAAAGGGAAACACACGTGAACGGGTTTTCGATTAATTACTTTATTATCCGATTATTGAGTGAGCTTATGAGGTGGTTGTACCATGAAGCGTGCAATATATTGGTAATTAATAATTCAATGGCGCTACATTCCTTAATGGGCTTTAGATTTTTTCCTAATGGGACAACAGTCAAATGCGCAGATTGGATAAAGTGATAATCGCCTCCCATGTACACCTGCAACGTCCCCGACGTTGCGTTGTGTTGTTAGCGGGTGTGTAGCCTTGTAATGGTACGCTTGAAGGCCCCTAAGTCGTACCGGTCTGGAAATGTCTATACTGGTTTCTGGTACCAAGAGGTGATGCAGCAGAAAGTGCCCTAAACAGTGCTGTGTTTTTTTTGGAAAGTGAGGCGTCGAGTTGGTTAGGATGGAATTTGAAATATATTTTTAAATTTATTTTAATTATCTTTTTTATTATTACGATGTAAATACTGTATATTTAGTATTGTCTTTGGTTAACATAGCTTTTACACATTGAAAGAAAATAATTTTTTTACCGGATTAAAGCTATTTGTATTTGTACTTATAATTATTTTACATAAATTTAAAAATTTCCGACGTTTCGCGTGCTTTACAGCGTGCGTGGTCACGGACGGTGACGGAAATTATGTATCTTTAATCCGGTTAAAAAATAGTTTTCATTCAATACTGTATATTTGTTTGTTATGTTTAGTTACATGATTAAAGTATAAATATTATATATATATATATATATATATATATATATAAAGATTGTAGACCTTTACGTGCAGTATAACCCGCTTAAATGTATATTCACTTGTGTTAATTTCTCATACAGAACACATATTTTCCGTGTCTTGGCTGACCAGAACAAATTACCCAAGTTCTGTTCATAAATAAGCCCCTTCATCTTTATTCAGGAATGCTGCGGAACTTTTACAAGTATTTATATCCCTTGAATATTTATACGTATTACGATCTACACTAATTATGACGAGATATATATTATCTATATATAGCGTTTGAAACTAATAAGCAAGAAAACGCAAGAACGCCTTTATCAGCTTTATACAAAATATGGTACAACGCCTACAATACCCAATTAGTTAAGTTAAGAAGCTATAGAGAAGAAATACTACTATAACAGTAAACTTTATTAAAAGGCTTAAAAATCTCTTAATGATCGTCTCTGAGTACGGGCGTGAATCTTATAATAACTAAAAATAATCAAACTTTTTAAATAAGATCCATATATATATTATTTATTATTCATAAGTGTGATATTTATTATTTAAAGTATGTTTTTCTACTACTTCAAAAACGTACAGTTTATTTTTCATTAAGTTTAAAGGACTATATTTGTGATGATTTTTTTTACATTAGAATCTTTATACATATTATTATATGAACGAGATGAACATCGCCTTCAGATAGCCATCCTAACAAAAATATTATATTAGTTTAGATGAAATAGAACGTGTAAATCAATGACGAAGTAAAATGAGAAAATTCGCAACATCTTATCAAAGGGAATTGAGCAAGCAAAGAAACATTCTGCGGCGTCATACAAATTCGAGTGCCCGCCTTTTTCTTGTAGGATTCGCGACGTAATTCATAGATTCTAGATAAGTCTGTGGACGTCAGTTATTTACTGTCTATGGGAAAGTTACAAAGAATCAATACATACAGAATAGATTCTAATATTCAAAAGTGTTCCTAAATTTTATTATAACATACAATTAATGTATATCATATTTTAATCGTGAACAACACAAAGGCTTTGTTATTATTATTGATATTAACGCTTTTTAAAAGCTTTCATTGTTTCATAAATACGTTTATTGGTTTCAACTGAAAGCAAACATTTTCCATGAAAAGCAATAGGTTTTTTCTACCCACGGTATTTTCATAGCAAATATCGGTTAATATATTATAAAGGTATCCTTATTGAATGGAGGGGTTCCGAAGGCTTTTTGGATACACCTGTATTAAGTAAGTTCAGTAACGTCGTAAAAAGGAATAACAACTGAAATGGGAACCTGGAATCATTTAGTTTTACCCAATACATTTTGTCCCCAATAAACACAGTACGTTTCTATACATTGGCGTAAATATTTGAAACCTCTACCTATAGGTTTTGTTCTAGTTTTATTAAAGTTCAAATAACTAACACAACGCAGCATAGGGGACACACATAAATTATGTATGGCATCGTTAATCACACAAAGGTTACCTTTGTAAGCATATCTTAGACACCGAAATCTATATTGTGTACCAGGCACAAAATGCTGATGTATAAAAAATAAAATGAAAGAATAAGTTGTAATATCAGGCTAAACCTATAAAGGGTTTTAAGCGGCAATGCATTATATCTATCATATATATGTATCTACTACTTTCTTCAGCTTCCGCAAAAAACTTTTTCAGCTGGTCATCATGTATTTCGTCTAACGTAACGTAACGAACTCAAGAATGCACATAAAGGACGATCTGAAGTTACCTAACCACACTGAAAGGACATCGGTTACATTATTCGGGCTTGAAGGCTCTTAGGTTGTAAATCTTAATAGCCTTAAACTTAGAGCAATGACTCGTAACACTGTCGGCACATAAATTTTCGCGTGGAAGTCGAACCTTCTTGAACCTCCCTCTAAAATATTGCTGACCGGCACATTCCTGGAGTTTTTCAGTGTGAACAACACATTAAATATATACAGTAAAGAATTTTCAATTATCAGCAGCACAGTTTTGTAAAAAATGAGGTAAAGTTCGTTATTTTTTTAGGTTTAATCTAATGAATTGTATAAATATATGGATCATGGGAAATGGTTTAAAAAGACCCTTACTTGAAGTGGTTCAGTGGGAAGAAAAAAGAGAGGAACCACCAAAAATGATAGCTGGAATAGAATAGATCGAAGCGAAGAGATAGAGAGACAAATGAAAGAATTTGGAGAAGGCTGTCGGAGGTCGTATATAGTAATTACATAAACTTTACATTGAGTACTTGAATAAAGGCTATTGGATAGTTTTATTCCTGGTCTCATAAACAGATTTCCAATCAGAAATAATTTGTTTTTGTTAATCTTACAAATCGTTGAAGAATACTACAAAATCTTATGCTACAAAATGTTATGATAACCAGAAAGCATATTTACAATAGATAAAATCGATTAACACTACAGACAAAATTGAAATTGAAGTGAGGTCAAACATTAAAAACATTACCTACGCCAGAAGGGGCGGGATCATCAGATTATAATCACGTGCAGTAACTTGCTCACGAAACGACACCTTCCTACCGATAAAAGATTTATAATGTCGATTGTTGGCCGTATTCACCATAACGTGAACTTCATCATGATGGTTCAAAATTCCGTGAAGTCCCGAAAAATATATTTCCATACAAATTTCCATAACCGCTTAGCGGCATATAAAGCTTAAAAAAATATATGGGCAATTATCTAAAGATTATAACTTCGATCATGCCCCTGATTGACTGATGCATGAGAGTAGTGAAATAGAAGGGGCACTTGCATCTGCGCACACTGCATTATTAGTAGCTATATCTCCTACATAAACAACCCAGTTTCAATAGAGGTCATGGTGATCCAGCTAACGTTTATGTAACTTTTCTATTCGACTGATTTAACAGACAAAATTGTTCATAAGCTACGACATTTAAGACATTAATAGACTTAAAATTCGTAACAAGCCACCGAAATATCAGATACTGGGAGCAAATCTAATTACGCGAACGCTGTAACAGAGAAGTCACTCGAAACTTTGTTGGTTTAATTAATTAACGAGACGACAGCATCGCGGTGACACTGCTAGTCTTAAATGAACATAACTTCACATTTTAATGTTCGATGAAACTCTATTTCATAATTGGACACTCACTCTTTTAGCAAAAACTCTTTTGTCTTTCTGTCAAAGTATGTTAAAGCTGTGATGATATGAGACACATAAGTACTTTACTTAAAACTGCAATTTGACTGATTTGGTATTTAATTAACACTTGACACTTTGACGAGGAGAATGGGGCAGTTTTATTTCCGTATTTGAGCATATTTCATTAATATCTTTAGGCTAAGGTCATCAATGTTTTGTGTCTATCAACCTGAAATAATATTCCATGAATATGCATATTAATATATTATTTTAACTTCCACGTAGACTTGGCAAAGTACTTAGATTAATAGAACAAAAAAACATTTAGCAAAAACAGAACTTAAAAGTAATTAAACGCGATATGAATTAAAATAAATAAGAACTAAAAAAGGAACTTGAAAGACACAATAAAGACTTGCTATATATGTCCTAATTGGGGTAAAGGTACGCACACATATATTTCTGTTATTTATGTAGTTTAATTTCATGGGATCCGCTAGAACAAAACAAACGAAAAAGTGTCATCCATATATATTTATAGATAATCAAATCTTTTATAATAGTTAAAAAATATACAAACAAAATGTTATATTTCCACAATACTTTCAATAGAACCGAGTTAAAAGCCAATCCAATTAAATTTTGCTCCAAAACCTTTGAAAAACCTATTGTTAACAACCTGAAATATTCATGTATACCCATTAAAGAAAAATTCGCTCCATTTTAATGCTATTTTTCAAAGAGTTCCAACTCCAGTGGCTTTATATTCATTCAGAGCGGTTATATGGAGTTCAACATTATGACATTTCCCGAGATGGAAATTGAAAAGGATTTTCTAAAGATTGTCTTTATACTTATATTCTGGCTAATTAGAGCTGCTTCTTCTAGAATCTTGCTGGCAATTCGTCAGTGTAGTCGACGAATTAATGATTACTTAAACCACTTAGTAAAGATTGAAATAGGTTTATAGGTCAAATTATAAGCTGTCTTGCTGCTTAATAAGTCTTTATAATCAGTTAACTTCGTAGCTGTTTTGTCTTTGATTTAATAACACGAGAGTCCTTACTCTGTAACTTCCAACAACAATAAAGACGGCGATCCTGATCACAACAATGAGGTATCAACCCGCGTGTCCTAGGTTGTAACATATTTAGGGAACTACATCAAACTTGCATATAAAAACGTCGCGATCAGTATTGTCGCTATTGGAAGTTACAGGGTAAGGCAACTGCTGCTTTTTGAAGTAATATTATAGTGTATTTTGCTTATTAAAATAAACCTAGGGATAGTAGTACAAGATACAAGCTGAAACTTTTTCTATATGTATTCAATTTAATTTCAATATGGCGGATCTGTTTCAAAGATGAAAACTTAAAAGTGCCTGAAGCTAACAGTTATGAAACAAATGTTCCAGTCTCAAGAGCGAAATTCGTGTCCCCGCAATGCTTGCTCAGGCCCGTCACGTGAACAAACAAACAAACAAACTACGATAGATTAAATAAACGACCACGGCTGGGCCCACGCTGAATATTAATGTATTAGCGTTGTTGCAGACCTGTGATGCAGACAAATTTCATTAGTTGAAAGTAGTTTGGCTTTTTTCCACCTAAAATCTCCCTGTTTTATCGGGATACGAATGAAAGCATCCGTGCTGCAAAATGCTTTTCATTCTTTATTATCATTTGTGATACTATTTGTTTATTTATTTGATACTATGATTTGATTATGATAAAATATGTTATAGGTATATATGTGGTTAACATTATATTTAAATTGATTGATTATGATTGTGACCACATTCAAAGCCTTAAATAAAAATTGAAATGACCTTATTAGGTAGGTTAGGTTAGTCTATAAAACAAGAAGTAGAAAATATAATTAAGTTCTAAATTGTTCGCTATAGCAATATATTTAGCATAGTATTTTTCCTTAATTTTTAAATTAATTTTTTTCGTAAATGCTATAAATATATCATATAGATACCTTGATCATACGTTTAATTAAAACTAATAAATTCCTTTTAAACATAAAACATCTCCTAAATGCAATAAAAACTTCGACAAAGGGTCCCTCAGGAACGTACCAATTCTTAAAAAGCCGGCGACGCACTCGCGACACATCTGACATTTTAAGTTTCCATGGGCGTCGGTATCACTTAACATCAGGTGAGTTTCCTGCCACGTTCCGTAACAAAAAATAACCTATATGCCATTCTAGTCATTGCATAACTAAAAAAAAGTATTTTGTGTAATACCCCCTGTATTGAGCAATTGATTGAGCAATGTTTTAAGTCGAATCTAGTTGATTGTAAATAAAGTATATTTAAATATCAGAAACAAAATTTTTCTACATAATTAACGAAATGGACATTTTTTATTTTTAAATGTTGACTATGCTAACTTCAGGGTGTCGATGTTTTGTGACGGTGTGCGCGCGCATCGTAAAAAATTACTCTCATAATTTTTCCCTAACGCGCCAAATGAAGAATAACTTCAAAAATCGCTTAAAAAGTTAATTAATAATAACAATATACATTTAAAGTAAGCTGTATTCTTCATATGTCCCGTTTAACACTAACTTCGTATCGATCGAAGCCACCAATAATTAGATGTCATATTCGCAGTGTTAGCAAAAACAAACAAACGGCGCACAAAAGATCGCGTGCCAACTCCATTAACAATGAATCAATAGTAGGTGATAAAAACCGGCAGGTGCCGGGGTCACGCTATATTGAGACATAATTCAGCCACACATGCCCTAATATACTGCGGATTATTTCGGCACTGACCACGACACGTCAGCGTTTTATCCCGATCATAGATTAATATCAACAGTTTGACTGAAAAACTAAAAATTTAACCTGTGTGACATTTTTTTATTTTATTATAAATATATTATAATAGAAGTGTATAAAATAAAATAAATCAATGGCGCTACAACCTTTCTAGGTCTGGGTCTTAGATTTGTGTATATGTTTAATGATCATATGTTAATCGAATAGGCAAGAAGTTTATCAGCCTTCTGTGCCTGACGCACGCCGTCGACTTTTTGGGTCTAAGGCAAGTCGGTTTCTTACGATGTTTTCTTTCACCGTTCGACCTTTGTTAAATGCGCACTTAGAATGAAAATCCATTTGTGTATAGCCGGGGATCAAACCAACGACCTCGGGGATGAGAGTCGCACGCTGAAGCTACTAGGCCAACACTGCTAAAACTGTATAGTAGTGTGAAAACTACGTATAGATTTTCCACCAGTTTCCACCAAGACGTCGAACAATTATGGAACTTATTTACCAATAATATATTGTTTATAAAACATAAGAAAATGAAAATTATAGGTCTTGCTTTCTGCTAAAACTGCTACTTAATTGCTGTCTTCTTTCACAGGTTTCTTTCATATAACAACCCACGTTCACTTGTTTGTAAACGGCATGTTTTTTTCTATTTGGGGAATTTTCGGATTCTATTGTTTCTTGTACTTCCAACATAATTTTGGTTTTATAAAACGCTTCTTATAAAATCGGTTTTATAAAAAGTCATCACATAACTTTAATACTGATTATGAATATCAGTTATACTATAGAACAATTATTATAAAAAACCTTATTGAATTAAATTACTTATACACAAAAATGTTTAAGAAGGGTGATAAAAAATAAATGAATATTATTTTACTAGGCTAAGGCTTTCGAAGGCGTGGAATAAAGAAGGCTTCACGCAGCGGGAGGCTATATAATTGAGAACATAAATCACCACCGTGGAAATAAGATGTAGAACCTTCCTTGAATAGTTCTCATACCATGAACTCGGCCTGTTCAAAGTTTTATTGGAAATCATAGTTTAAGATCAATTATGCCCTACTGAGTTTGCATACTTCGCTTACAATTATAAATCTTTAGTAGTTTTCAAGGCCTTATAAGTAACATAATGTTGGCGTTAATAAAAGTTATTACGGTAAAAATACTAGTAGTTTTTTTAATTTGATTATTTAATGAAGACCGACTAACCCGAATACGGTGTAAAACGAAAAACATAATATTAACTTTGAAATCCCATTGAAACTAAGGGCTTTACGTCGACCGCAAAACCGTCAAAAGTCCTTTTTGCAACTTGCAAATGTTTCCATTCATCACGCCCTATACTGGGTGTCAAGAGGCAAAGCAAAAAGTTTCTATTGTGAATAACCCTTTGTTGTACTTATGCATTGGAAAAAATAAGACTTTCCCAACGTCCAAAAATAAAATGGTATAATCATGTTTTTTTGTACATAGCGGACAGTAATTCTTCAACATATATAATATATCATAGGTAAAGTCACTTGATGAAGCGTCTAAGCACCTGTTTACATAAGCGAAACTATTGTCAGCCAAGTGTGACAGTACAGTGCGGTAGTATGACACTTATTATTGCAGACATAAGTTTGATAGTGAGCTTACTGTTTAAGCGCATATAGAAATTATTCAAAAAATACATTTTATATATTATAGAACACAAGTCACTTAGTTAACACGTGTTTAATTATCACAATTTTACTATACCTTCAGTAGAATTTTAACATTTTACACGGTACAGCAAATATGACATCACCGAGGTGTAAGATGTATATCACACTGTGATAGCGTCAATGTGTGTGCGCAAGGCACAGAAAAGAAAATCATTAGGTATTCATCTATTACTAACCACTCAAAATACTTCTTTGATTCAATTGAAATTTAGTCGGCGTAATGCGAAGGTAAAGAACCAATAAGTAGCTCAATCAAATGGCATTATCGCTTAGAAGCTCCCCAGAAGAGGGTAGCAATAAATTAAATTACGCCCGCGCTCGAATGGTCTGTAAAAAAATCGCCTTTGAGCAATCTCTTTAAAGATAGTCTCTTCAGAAAAGAGTGGGAAACGTGTAATTTTATTTTAGAACAACAGGTGTTTTAAATAAAATATAACATGTTCACGAATTAGGTTACAAGAGATTAGATTTGTACACATAAACAAAAATATTTGCTCACAATGTATGTAATATAATGAGAATCAACCTAAATATAAAAGTATCTAGCTATACATTCGCTACTAAAGAGGACTTTTCAAATGCTATATAAGTAACAATATAAGGCAAATTGAGTGACGTTACGATATATAAGACAAGGGAGACCGACGCGTCTGCTGCGGTCGGGGGAGCAAAACCGCATTGAGAAGGCGCAATCAGAATGTTTTGCTATACCTACATATATACCTCAGTAACAATGTATTCCTCAAGTTTAAGCCTATGTTCGACCGATAACATAAAGTTATATTTCTTGTAGAACTTTATATCTGCGACTGTGAGAAACATTGACAAAACATATATTGAGTCTTCGAGCCGCCAAAAATATTTATAGTAACGTCATTACACGTAACTTAGCTTGATAATATCACTAACACATTCCTTTTATATAATTTAGGGAATTTATACAGTAGTATTTATATGTGATAGTTTGTCGTCTGGTGCGGTCGGGGGCGGTGACCGCGGCTTGCGGATGCAATCAGCGTTCATTGTCGCAGAGCCACTCATTACGAGATTCGGAAGTATGTACTATTTAAATTTGGAAGGTAAAATGGTTTTATAGAAAATCACTTCAATTCGAGGTATAAATCTTTTTTATTTTGGTTGCATATTAACAGGTCAGGAAGACATATTATTGGTACAAAGAGAAGTATATGAATTTTTATATTTTTTCTAAGTTGGTCAATTATAATAATAAACTCTACATATTTTTGTAGCTGGGAATAACAAAAGGTAACATTGCTAGACAGTATAAAACACCACGATCTTAATCAAATTCTTATTCTTGTGTCTTAATACAAAATACAAATTATTGCCCAAAAACCATACCAAAGAACGTAAATTGAAGAGAGCCACTGAAAATTTTACAGACTCATAAATTATCGCCCAAGGTATGGTTCTTTTGAAAGTCCATTATTTTAGCGTGAAAAAAAATATTACGATAATCCTGCTCTTCATGAATCATTTCAAATCTCTCTTTATCTTTGCACTCCATTTAACTATGGGATGTCTAATTAAATCCCCTTAGGGCTACGTACGTTGTCGAGTTTTGTTTAAAAATTATAAAGCTTTCTCTATATTTGAGCTTTTTGTGAATTGCTTAAAAAGTTTAAGTAGATATATCTGGACAGAAAATATTGCTAAAATTAAGAATATTTAATGAATTTGTATTTGTGGTTAAATAGTTCAAATGTATTGAAAGACTTGGTTGATATGATATGATTATAACTTAAATATACATTTAATTAAACTATAATACGTTTTACAAACCAGCCATCATAATTACAAGTTAGTTAGGTACAACGATAAACTAAAAAAAAGATGAATTTTATAACAAGCCATTCTTCTGTTTTAATTTCCAGTATGCGTACTTCTTTAGAGGTATTCTTTTGAGACAATAAAAATAAGGCGCATTGGTAGCCTCACAGATGTGCCTGAATGCCTTCTGAATAATTACAAACACGCCTCGGGTTTACAAAATATATTGCAAAAAGTTTTTAAATCTCGGAAAAATATATGTAGTTGTAGACAAACATTGTTGTAAACAACAAAGTTCGCTTCAAAATTGTATAGTTAGTAGTAATATGCGTAGCATACACACGATGATTTAGCAAAAATTGTGTTTGTGAGCGGACAGAACTTGGATAACTGCCAATAAAAAGTCAACGGTTTAGCTAATCAACAGAAAAAACATATAGAAAAACTATAACCATCTTCAGACACAAAATAAGTTCCTTCAATTATCATTCAAAGTGGCAGGTAGAACGAACACTAACTCATTATTCAGAATCGCGGCATCCAAAATTAAAGAAGCCATGGTGATCGCTCACATTCGAGAGGAAAAATCACTATAAGAAGATAACCCTAAAAATGTATTTAAAAATTGAAACAAAAATATTGTTAGCATAAACGCAATTAAAATAAACACGGTATGAAAATCTTATTGCCCAATCCTATAAAATCGAATAAAAAAATAATAATGACACTATCATCTATTTTAGGTGTGGGCCTCAGATTTCTGTATCAGTTTCATGATTATTTGTCTATCTTATATGCAAGACCTGCCGCCGTGCCTGACACATGCCACCGACTTAGGTCTGCTGGTTCCTGGCGAGCTGGTTTCCTCACGATGTTTTCCTTCACCGTTCGAGCGAATGTTAAATGCGCACATAGACAGAAAGTATTTGGTACACAGCCGGGGATTGAACCAACAACCTTTAGGATAAAAGTCGCATGCGGAAGCCACTAGGACAATTTTATTATTTTAATGCTTAATGGAATTTTCAATTATTCTTGAAATCAGTTAAACGTATTTGCAAACAGTGTGAAGAGTTAGCGCCTACTAGTAAGAGTAACCTTATAGTTAAAATATTCAAATAATTATTAAAAAAGAAGAAAATCTTAATTTACGTTACGTACCAGGCGACAAGAAATGGCAAGAGACTCTCCGCTACTCTTTTTAAACTCCAAGTTTGTAGTTTATATGTATCAAAATAAAATTTTCTTTAGATCCTATTTCAGTACTCCTTTCTCTAAAGACTCCGCATATATTGCATAGACATATTGTTTCTATAAGTTAGTCGTGTCAAACAAGGATATGCACTCAGCCCCAACTTGCTCCAACTCCAACTCTGAAACTTGTATTTGATTGACTTAGGGGTAGCCCACAAGTCTGCTGTTTAAGTTTTAGTGATATATGCTATGTATGTATTCATTATTATGTATTCAATAAAAAACGAGGCCTTTTACACATTATCTTTTTAAAATAATTAAAATTTATAATAATAATACATAGCTTCAATCCGTTTAAAAAGTGTTTTCTTAATGTGTAAAAGCCATGCTAACAAAAGACAATACTATAATTAAAATTTATAAATGCATGTATAAATTTAATAAGTATGATTTAAAAATGTGCTCTTCCATAGACTTATATTTCAATTTTTATGTTTTATTTTTCGTAAATAAATTGAATGTAGCTAAAATCTGCGTTGTAATGTGAAACAATGTAATAGACAAAGATTTTTAACTATTTTTAAATAGTGCTAGGATATGTCTGTCACCGTGCCCTTGCCTATATCAATTTGAAAATGCTTTAGATGCAGGCTTATAAATCGATTAATTATCATTCGCTAGCGGTGGTTTCTGCGGTCACAAACACAATTCTCCCATTAAGCCTTAAACACGATTAACGACTCGCTACATTTCACATACTCAGTAGAAAACCTATATTGATAACTATTATGAGGACAGAAACTACTTCTTCTAGATTTTTATTCTATACGAATACTTTGTTTTGCTTTAAATTTATGATTACATTAATTTATGATAAATTGACCACTTGGGTATTAAGGTATTTGTGTGAGCCTGGGTATCCGGAAGCTATATCCAGGAAGCTCCCTACCCTCGGTGAAGTAATATGCGCTGGTTTGGCTGTCGCGTGTCAGTATGATAAGAAAAGGAATCCAATAATCGATAAGACTAAAACTAGCACTTACCATCAACGGTGGCGTATCTAACTCCAAACACTGGATCCTTCAATGATGAATCAAAAAAAAGTAAATACTATAAAGTATATATTTAGTGCGCACGCGACAGCGGTTAAAATTTAACTCCCTTGCGCCATTACGCCGGGACACCACCTCCCATCTCTGGTTCATGTTATCGACAATTGTCATCCTTCTTTGATTGACACCGATTTAGCGCGAACATATACAAATACTTGGTTATGCTTTAAATTTATGATAAATTGACCACTTAGGTATTAAGGTGTTAAAATTAAAAACTCCAAAGAGTGGTGGTTTTAAATATCAGGTAATATACAATATTTAACGCCATACTTCCTTGAATGCCGTAATTACAATACTTGGATTTTTATCTTGTTGGCCAACAGTGTAACGTTATAGAATTTAAATTGTAATTCCATAATTTCTATAGTCTCGCTGCTAAGACAAACCCTCATAATTACATACAAGACAAACCGCATAAAAAACTTACTTCTGTATTTTAGAGAAAAATAACCAAAGAAAAATTGGACAATTTGATGCTTTTACGGTTTAAAAAATATAGATCAATGGTTGATAATCTTACTAAAACCCCGAAATCTACATTGAAAAAATATTCATCTCAGACGCCGTAGTTGAATGTATTGGACATAAATTTGGGAGTTTATGCCGTTTATCCCTCCAACGGTATGAGCATAAAATATTAAAACACTCTAAAAGCGAAGGCCATATGAGTTATTGCTACTTTAAAGAAATATTTAACATGTTTTGTCGGTAAAGATTATGTATGTTAGGTTGATACAAACACTAAAATACAAGCAGAAATTTAAGTTATTGACGCATCAGTTGATGAGGTTGACTGTAGTATTAAATAGTACAAAGACTATTATTACACTTCATAAAGGAAATTGTAAGAAACAAAAAGAATAGAATAATTAAAATTATACAATATCGTCGTTAACATCTACATTGTTTGTAAATGCTCGTGAAAAAAATATTATATTAAATCAGAATATCGTAAATAGCTTCTATTGTTTATGCTCCCAAAGTTAGTTCCTAATTTGGCTTAAAGGTCTCGTTACCAGGCCATAAAATTATAAAAAAAAAAAAAATAGTTCCTAATTTATGCGTACAACAAACTAATAGTTAAGACAACGTGTAAATGAGTTACTATTTTTTGTTTTTACAATTTGCGTCCAGTTTTGGAAACGAATTTATATCGAAAAATTGTTTCATTAGTTGATTTGACATGCACTTAAAATTTTAATACCACTGTCCAAACCATTCAATATATTGATGAACTTCTTCTAGTTCTCGTAAAATTCTACAACTGCCAATAAAATTAAGGCAATTAGACACTTACATTGTAAATTGTGTTCATCAGAAATAAACCCATCAGAAATAGAAACTAAACTCCTTGGTGACCTCATAAACAGCTAACACTTAATAGAGAAAAGCTGCATTTTAGGAAAAATGTGTAAATTTTATTCATACATTTCAACTGTTTATTCAAGAAAACCCCTGTTTTCCAACAATGTAGTCTCGACCGCGGGATAAGGATTACTCTGTTTGCTTTGCGAATATAAATACATCACGGTTTATACACAATTGTTTTTCTGTGCGCGAGATTAATAAGGAAAATGTTCTTTTATTTTGGACAAATTGTGTGTCGGAGGGATGAAAATCCCTAGATTTATGCAGTGAAGTTTAAGACATTATCTAAACTTTTTTAAGTAGGTGGTGAGGATGGTGTACTGTTACGGTAGTGTACCAACCTAAAGAAACGATCCTCGTCCAGTCTAACTATTGTCTGAACAGCCCGAAAGCCCACTGGGGCCTTAGCCACTGGGCTAAGGTCAAGAAGTGTATATCCATAGGCCGTAGATTATAGCCTCAGATTGTCGCTATATTTGTAAACTGCAGACAAACTTTAGTAGCTATGCATTTTCAAATGTAGGAATACACAATACGACTTCCGGTTTTAAATTATGACCCATATAACATCAATCAAATTTAATTACAGATTCAGCCTGAAACTTTAAACATATTATCTATCTATATCATAACTATAGTTTAATTTAAGGTTTTATGCCTTAATTTCATTAGTCCGATTTCTCCGAAAATATTAATAATAAAAATTAAATTAATTACATAAAAACATGTACAAGGACCCTAAAACACACGAAATTGTTGGCCAACGATAGAAGATATTTATATAGTTATGTATAGGTATGTATATAGTTAACATTTACTTATAAGTAAGAACTACACGTAGTATATATATCGTACAATAAAACTACGAACAAAAGCGAATTGCGTAAACTTCTTCAGACTTCAGAAGTCACAAAATTGAATTCTTACAAGCAATATCTTCATGTCTGATAAGCTATATTGAACCTTGCTATCTTCGAATAAGGTCCTTGTTATTAGTAATAGAATTAAGAGAAGACTAGGAGAATTGTTATTGTTATTACAGCTTTTTTCTTAAGAAAACGTTTATCGACAATAACAAATATTGATTCGTTTCGGAGTTTCACAAAGTTTCCACGAGTAGTACAATATAAATAAAAAAATGTGTGCGTGTACTACTAGTGTATACATGTCAGTAGTGAAACATCTTTAAGACCCTATTTTTCGAAAAATGATCTTCTATATGCAACTTTACAGACATTGGTTAGATAAAGTTTAATAAAAGGCTTTTACTACCATAGATATGAATACAAATAATACAATTTTTTATTTACCCTTATCACTACTAAGATTATTACAGAATTTAATTAATTGTAATAGATTTATTAGTATAATTGTTATCGTTTTATATATTTTTTTTTTATTTTTTATTGACTCGAATATCTTCGAATCAACCGTGGTTGTGACGGTAAATTTTTTCAAACGCCCATAAAGAAGTTTTACTTCAAAAAACTTAGAACGCCACGTATGCGCTACAGAAAGTATAAAATAAAAACAGTAGTAACTATATGTACCACAATTACATGTCATATTATCTAAGGAATTTAACAAAAAAATATATTACAATTCGACGACATAAAAGAACAAAAGAAGAGAAGGTTATTACGTACTATGGCATTACGTCATATTAAACTAACATTTCGCTCTCTTAACCTATTTTTACAGAAAAATATTTTTTTCTCGGTATTTAAATATAATAAAACATAACCAAAGAAATTTTAATCTGCTGCGTAATTATCTCCAGCAATTCCTAGAGCTACTGATAATGAATTCATCAGAATTTTAATATCTTGGATGACTTAACGTCGCTGATATTAAACTGCACGGCCATTACAAAATGTTTCATTAATATAAATAACGGCCCCTCAATTTGCAACACATTTTTGCCGTATACTTTAATGGTACTATTAGGGTGAATGGTCCGGTGGTCCATGGCTGTCGTTTGATTCAATTTCGCGCACCCGGTTAGCCCTCGGTTAATTTGGAAATAATTATTGCCTCGCCATGGTCAGGCAAAAAATCTCCTGGATAATGTCTTATTGATGATGGTGTAACAGTTACGGTCTTATAAAACGTGGACGTGTTCGTCACCATGTCTTATATAATTTTTAATCTAACATCAACTTCGTTTTATCTGTGTCTGCGCTTATGACGCAGACTTGGGACACCTGGGCCCTACTCTTTCACTTCCAATAGCGGTATCATCAGCGATCCAGCGATCATCAATGAGCTCTTCTTCCGCGTTATCCCGAGGTCGTGCGGTTGCTGATGAGCGCTGCGGATATTGAGAGAACTATATTGAACTTCATTCAATAACGTCGGGATCATGGCTCTCGCAATTGAGAGTTACAGAGTATGGTCACTGCTACAAAAGTCAACATTGAAAACACATCGCTATTGAGTTTCTTTTAGCTAACTGGCTCTCGTAGCTGAAAAAAATACCTGTTCTACAATCTATATACTACAGTACAAATATAGTGCCGTTTGTAATTACAAAATAGAAACTCCCGTGTCTGCGTCAAGCTAAATCCATCAAGCCGGCGCCGAATAAACAATGTACGCAATATTGTGATATCTATACGTATTCGGTGTGATTGACTCGACGTGTATTGTTTGTGAAGTTCACTCGCAATCACTCAAAAGTACTATATCAGATAGTGATGTCGCTAAACAATTTTTCTATCGATATCCTAAACCTTAAACCTTGCGGTGAGAAGAACTCTCAAAAACTTAAATTTCGAAGTTCTAAAAGTGAATTATTCCAAATGTTGTTCGTCTTTAGAATCGTTTATGTAAATGCTTAAATATATTTTTAGAACTAGTTAATAATACAGAAATTAGCGCAGAAATATCGATAATCTTTGTAGGTAGCACTATTTCACTAAGGAGAGGGTAGAAAAGGGGTTGGTTTTAAGAACTAAAAGCGCAGTATACAGTAGGAAACCACAAAAGGCCTCAGTCACAATGTCTGTACAAAGAAAATGAGGTCTTTGCAATATGAAAGGAATATTACAATAGTTTCCACTACTGAATGATGCCTTGATTAATTTTTTTCAATGGAAGTTTAATATTACTAATATTTTTACTCGTTCAGCGTTGTTATTATGATGAAATGTTTCATTGCTTTTGAAATCCAATACGGACACAAAGCATTGCATTTCGTTTTTCAAATAGTTTTTGTCGAAATATATCACAGTAATTTTTAATAAGTATATGCAGCGGAATCACGATAACTCGAATGTCCAGGGAACTGTAAAAAATCGAGTTAACAAGTTTTTGACTTAACAAGAACTTCGAGAAACATATAATTTAACTGCTGAAATTTCGACTTATAGAGACGCGATTTGAAGGTTATTTTTCAATTTGTAGAGTCAAATTTAAATACCAATTCAACTTAGGTTTTGTAGTATATATTTTTTTATGAATGTATTATATGTATGTATATTGCACGTGGTACAAGAATAAAACAATATAATAGAAGCCCCGAACCCGAACATTCATTTTGGATTTTATTGCTTATTGGGAATTCCAAGTAAGACCTCATTATATTTTAATAACTGCAACTTACGGAGTCTCCTCTTTGAAATTCGAGTGATAGAGTATAAATATGTATTATCAATACTTCGTTGGAAAATAATATTTTGTTCGAGTTACAAAGTCTAAATAATCCCAGATACCGCATATTTAGGGGTTCAGCGGAAGGGAATGACAATTTTTTCGACTTAACGAGGTTCGAGTTATCGAGATTCTAATATTAAAGATCGATCCAGGAACGTCTGTATGTATGTGACGTTTATATGAGAGAAATGTTGTTCTTTTAATTAATTGAGGTTTTCTGAGAATCTATCCTAGTATTCGTGCTTTACAGCTAAACACGCTTAATATAACATTCTGTAGAAGCCAAAATAGAAGCGTAAGTAAAATATGTATCACAAATATATTTACTATTAATTTTGTCGAACCAAGCCTCTATCGTAGACAAAGGGGCTGCCACGAGCAGATTGTGGTGTCTGCGTTTAATGGTCAAGTATATATTGAACCTGTTAATAGAAAAATAATAAGTTATGTTTATTTTTGGAAAATATATGTTAATGTATATGAATGTAGTCCTAATAGTGAATTTAGGTTAATATTGACATACCTCCGTATAGATATAGTATGTGTATAAAAATTCTTCCAAAAAATAATTCATAAAAACACTTAGGAATCATGCCGTCGGCACTCTTCGTTATTTAATTTATCATTCCCACACCGGTTTTTAAAACTTCTACATTTGTGAGGGGCTCGTGTCTTTTGGGAAATTTACGTTAAAGTTACGCTTTAAATATTTTAACTCGCATTAAGTTCGAGGAAGCATTTTTAACATGAATTTTGCTGGGAGTTTTAAGTTAGATTTCAAATGGGGAGTTTTGTGGTTAGGGTTCTCGTTATTCATAACGCTTTGTTTTGAACTTCAGTATCTGCTGTGGACACGTCTGTTTCTGTCATAACCAAAACTAATATTGCTCTTCATCTATACTATGATACGGGTTCATTTGTATGAGCGGTAGTAAAAATCAGATGAATTATGTATCTTGTATGGAAATGAAGGGTTCTTGAACGACGAAGACCTGTCGTGCAAAATGATAATCCTACTTTGTAAAAAAGAGACAAACTCATACTGCCAAGTTTGGAACTCACACCGCAACGGTTAAGAATAGGAGGTTATATCCAGAGCAATGTTATAGTTTTATCTAAAGATTGGTTGATAAATATTGGATTAATAAATATATATTGTTACGAGCTAGGGGATCGGATAGAAAATGCCCTAGATTTATTCAAGGGTTTATTTCTTGATAAATCAATGAGGAATTTATGGGCACTAATTAATTGCAGAGATGCACTAATTGCACGCAAAAACACAGTCACTAATTACTTCACTTATGCACACTTCACACAGTACTTTATCACTTATATTCACTTTATTCGCACTTTATCGCTTCGGTGTTTCTCTCTTGTTATCGCATTCAAAACTAAGTGACTAGTCGCGTTTCGGCTCGCTTATATATCCCTGGGAATAATTCTAAACAATATTCGAGAACTTTCTAGGCGGGCTTGCTACTGAGTAGCGATTGCACAATTCTAGAACGTTCGCACTCTTTGTCTCTTTCGCACGTTGCTCCGTCCTTGTCGTACGGCGTTCTAGAGTGCTCGTCTAGTTTCGAAAAAGTTCTGATCTTCTCTCTCTCTCTCTCTCTCGTATCATTTCGTCCTTGTCTCACACCTAGAAAGTTCGGTCTAGAATATTCCTTCATCAAAGGGGTATATCTAGGCCTGAAAACGCCTGAAAACTGCACCACTCGACTACACATGTTCTGAAACCGACTGAAAAAAGGTTTCAGCTTCCTGAAAACTAGGGTAACATTATGGAAATTACAATTTTCTAATATGTGATTGACCCTCTCCTGAAACGGTCAGAAATCATATTTCAGCCTGCTGAAAAGTTCTCTAACTAGTGGAAAAATCTAGAAACATTGCAGTCGACCCGTCTTCGTAACAATATATAAAAATTACTTAACGATATGTCTTTAGTTTTTCCCTTACTAGGATCGCTTATTTGTATTTTGTATAATTGTAACATAAAATCAAATCAAAATCATTTATTTAGACCATTATAAGTCCATATATTGTTAGTAGAGATACTAATAACTATGTTAGCAAAATTATTAAAACATTTAACGTTAAATTTAAAAAAAATTAACGAAGTTTGGATAAATTAATAAAATAAACTACAGAACTGTAAAGGACCTTTGATGAATATGTACTTAACACTGACTGAATTAATCCAAGATAAATGGCCCATGTTTGATAATTTGACGTGTGAATACGACGTATTCTAAATAGCTTAAGTAATGAACGATTTTAATATAGATTTGATACTTGGATTAATGAGTAAAAAGTTCGCATATAACTCCGCAATAAAACGTAATGCCACGGTTACCTTCAGAATATATTCGTTTATGATAATTCTACACCGGTCGCATAATGTTATGGTGTGTTGGGTAGATTTGCGTAGATTTTTATATGAAAATCTGTGTTCTGGGTGTTTTTATGGAGGTGTAAAAATACCTCTCCCGGAATATTGTTTTTTACGCTCGCTTTGTATTCAGATCACATTATGATATACGTTCCACGTATACGTTTTACATGTAATAAGGGTTGAATCTTCAGGTACATAAGCCTCATCCAGTTCTATAAAAGACAATCAATAACAGTCTAATGAGTCTAAACATATATGAATTAGGTTTCAACTTTAGAATACAAAAAAAAAGCTTCGCCAAAAATAAAACCTTTGTTTACCTAAAACCAGCTTCTAACATACCTTTTATTCCGCAATACGTTTCTGACGGTACCTATTTGGTATCTTACTTAGAAGATTTTTTATGTAATAGAAGGCACTGCAATGCCAGTAGTCTCGCAAGTGCGTTGCCGGCGTTTCAAGAATTGATACACTCTTTTCTTAAAGAACCCTAAGTCGAGTTGGTTCAGAAATACTTCAGTGGACAGCTGATTAGTGATATGTGGTGATAGTGGTGGTGTGCGGCAAAAACTGCCTTAGAAAACGCTCAGTTGTGGAATGGCGGACGTCAAGATATGATAATATGATAAACCGATAAAAATACCGTTCCATTTATTACGTTTTAATAATTTTAAAATATTTGTAAATATATATCTCTACTAACGTTCAGTTACCAAAACTGGTAGTAAATTATTAAATAAAAATCATACGTCGAATAATCAAACACGGGCCATTTATCTTGGATCAATTCAATCAGTGCAAAAAGTGCCAACCAATTGTGTTAGCCCCATGCCTGTCAGTTCATATAAACGGTCCAAGAGTGATTTCACGTGATTCATGCCCATTGTTGTATTCCATTTTATTCCTATCACTGAACAAAAACAATGGGGAACACGCGCCATTAGTATTTCAATGAATATTTGTCGTAGCTTTTCAATCACATGTACTTGCTAATTGTTTGGAGAAATAGTACTCTCGCAACGCCCACTGCCTTATTTAGTACTATTCCGTAAAATATTGTGAGATTCATATATATATAATACCAAGTCAGTTAATTTATTCAGTCCCTAATCAAGGCACCTCTTAAGTTATAACGTAATTAGCTAAACTATAAGATGTTGTTAGTTAGTGGTAATATCACTACCACAACTTTTTTAAATGAATACATTGACTTAGAAGCACAATGTATCTTACAATTTATACATGTTATATTAAATTATATTGTTAAGTGCTAAACCTTTTGATTATATAGAAGTATTGTCTGAGTGCCGTCGCTTTAAAATCTTCAAATATATTATAAAGTAAAACAATAGCAACAATATCGATATAAATCTTATGACATATTCGCTCTGTTGTAAGTGAAAGGGAACTTTTTATATATAATCAACTTGGACGGATATTTGAAAGCATATATCAAGCGGCTCGTTGGTCTAGGGGTATGATTTTCGCTTAGGGTGCGAGAGGTCCCGGGTTCAAATCCCGGACGAGCCCGCATATATCTTTTATATTATTTTTTATTATGTATTCAAAAAACTATTTATTCGTCTTCGTACACAACTTATGCAAGTGCCTTACAGTTTAACATAGGATGCCTCCAGCATTGACAAATGAAATATTTAAAAAATTATAAAAAATAAACTAAATAATATTACCTGCATGTATCCGTGCAAATTTCTGTCAGCATATCTTCCAAATCGGATGACAGTGTATTCAATAACTAAAACAAACAAAAAACATATTACTTGCACATTCATTTACCTAACAGTACGTTTGATCAAGACTCCTTGATAGCCTGAAACGTCGCGTTAATTCGTAGTATGACCAGTATAGCCGTTCGATTTCCTATTCACCCCTGGGCACATGTGGGTAACGGGAAATGAGTTAAGCCATGTTCACCACAGCTTCAGGTTTAGCTATTTGATGTATTGACATACAGACATACAGTCTATTTCCTTTACAAATACCTTTTTCGCATTAGTTCAAAATAGTTTCTGTGTTGGTAGAGCTAGATCAGGCCCGAAAATGCTATTAAAAAGTTGAGGACCCGAAAATAAAAAAGACCAAAGAACGTATGTAATCTGAAGCCAAAAGACGATTGAAGCCATATTTGGTTTTTATTATTATTAGTTGCAAATAAACCTCCTAAAAGCTACACGACAAGAAAATTCGAAACATGTACAAACAAAAAGCTTGGAAATATTGCAATTGTGGTATGATCTAAATAAATAAATTATTATGTCAATAATATTTCAACCTATTTTAACGCATTGCTCAATTATACTGGCTAAACGACCTCTATAAAAAATTGTTCGAGCCCGTGTGTATATTCTGTTAGGTATTTGCTTAGTTCGCAGACGGGGTGGCAGCGTAAAAAGTTTCTCAAATAAAAATCTCTCGTCAACCACTCCACGCTACGTGTTATGCTGACTCGGGGTTTCGCTCGCACCTCCCTTCTATAAAACGACAAATTACCATAATTTCCCGGCTCATGTTGAATCATTCAAAATTTTCATACATAATTTTCATTACGCTAAAACGTTTCCACTTGAAAAAATGAATGCGACACACCGTCTTTAATCGGTTACGGATTTATTGTTTCAGTTACGCACTAGATAAAATGATTAATAAAGATAATATTCCTTAACGACTATGTCTATAACGAATTATATAATCGTGTGACTATAACGAATATTTATATATAATGTGAATTATAGCTTGTCTAATTAAAAAATATATATATTAAATGAAAGAACTTAACCTAGTTAAGCTTTAGTTTAAAAGGACCACTTAACGGGTATAGACCTAAAATGATTACTAGATTTTTAAAGAAGTGGTTGAAGGGACGTACGGAAGTTTTTGTTTCAAGGAACATTGAATTATTGTGTATTAAGTGTATTTTATAGTATTGTAATCAAAGACTAAAATATGTGTGAATATATTATCTATTAGTAACATTCGGAATATTAAAATAAGTACATTCAATTTTTTTCAATAATCCATATTTATTATGTATGAAATGATCGGCAAATTCCACTATAATAATCAGTTTACAAAATCTTAAGATATAGATCATGTATCCGTATTTACCGAAAAGTAGTTTGAGTTAACACATGGATCAAAAAATAAATTCTAGGAGTTTTCTAAAAGTAGGCCATCAACCTCCCTTGTTTGTTTTCATGTTGCTTAGATACCGAAATATAACATTGAAAGCGATCGAAACCAGGAAGTAACGTAATTATGGTCAAAGATTACTTTTTAACGGTTTTTAAAACTTGTAACATCGGTGTTGTGTTCCATGTAAATTAAACTTATTATAGAAGGGCTTCTATCGAAATTATAATTCATTAAATTGTTTACACAGGTACATCTGAACAAGGGCAAAATTACAAATATAGAGAGATATTAACTACAAACAAAGAGAACTACATACAAAGTACATATGTACTAAGTCAGGATTGATAATATATTTCTATAGTCATTAAAACCAAGCAAATTATACGTCGGTGTACACTGGAAAATAAATAATTCTACAAAGAGTGATTTTGGGAAGTATAAATATTATTGTAAATGTCAAATTTGTATACTTTTATAACTCTTTCCCTTATGACTACGTGGTTGCCGTCTCCTTCCCATAATGAAATAATATTTAAACCTAACCCAAATTATATAACCTAACTTACTAAAGGACTATTGTACACTTGAAGCCAATATTAAGTCTTTTAGTTTTTGCCACACTTGTATTTTAACATTCTCGTTTCCGATAACGTCCAATAACATAAGTGTCATTTACATTTATAAACCCTTAAACCTATACGCCAAGTTTGTTTTTGTTCGCAAACCCTCTAACCCTAATTTTGTGTTGGTTACAAGATCATGTTTTAAACCATTAAAGTCAGTTGTTACTTAGTTTCTAACGTTTACATACGAATAATTTAATAAAACAGAAAATCTTCCTTGTTTGTTTAGCTTAGTATATTAAGTTCATAGAGTAAACTTGTATTTTAACAGTAAATTACGGTCCCCGAAGCGGTATGAAGCTAACGAGGCAACTCTAATTGTTTGGAAGTGTCCCGTAATACCCAGGGCGGGCTCTACTTATTTCTTTTTAACATTTAATGTTATGAGATAATATTTCATACAACATAGTATATGAAAGATCAGATGCTGTCTAAAAAATATTTCACTTTGTAAATAGCCTTGTTTTGTTTTAATTCTGGAGGTTTCGGAATCCATTAAAATATAATGAGATATTTGCATGTTTAACATTCAATATATATATATATATATATATAAAATAATATTATTGCTACATTCGAACTTATAATTATCTTATATTAATGTAGAGCACTAATTATTATGTGACAGTGACAGGCTTTGCTATAAAAAAGAAATGTCTGCTAACACAGCATATACAAAGTTATGCAAATTCTGACATTAAACTGGTCGTCCCCCCAGACTCCGCTCAACACCCATCGCATTATGAATAATGTTTTTCGTTACAGCTGTGAAAAAGCGTCATTTTCCATGATAAATATAATGACATACATTAAATGACAATACTTTAAATTTAGCGCCAAAGATTGTTAAAATAAACAGTATTTAAGATAAATGATTGCATATTACATACAAAATATATGATGCGTTTTTAATTTATTAATTTGCCATCTTTCATTACTCAAAAGCGGGTTATGAATACCCGAGGTCAAGTAGTTTCACATACTCAAACCCAAAAGTTCGCGCTAAAACTATCCAGTGATGCCTAAAGAACTTTTATATATATGCATATTATGCAATCAAATTAAACTAATTAATTAAAAAATAACTCATAATGTAATCTATAACAGAACAAAAAGCGAAATTGGTACCGACTGAAGAAAAATCTAATAATTGGTAAAAGAATCACAATAAACAATTTTTTATATGACAAGCACTTATAGGCAAACATGACATTCCTACACGAAGAATAGACAAATATCAAAACAAAAGAATTATTTAACAAAACAATTGAAATTACAAAAACTAAACGAAAATCGATATTGAAGTTTGAAGGGAGCAACTATGAATATATATCCATATCAGAGCTCGTTTATCAGAAGCTCTAACCAAAACGCGTTCTTCGGAAAGGAGGGACAAATGGAATGATGGGATGCCTGGGGTATCTAGAGGGTACACGAAATTTAAATTTTGATAAAAGGTTAGAGCAATCAACCTGATTGTTAAATAGGTTAAATGCAATCGATACATGAATTAATTTTCTATGATTCTCCAATGACAACATCGTAAAGTGCGCGGTTTCGTAAGTTGGCAACTTTTTTTTCCAGATGCCACTGGAGAAACGCGTTTCCATTTGGCGAACAAGATTTAATTGTAGGATGTTTTAATAAATAGTATTTTATCTAAATTATTGTGGTTTATACAAATTATTTTAAAAAGTATGAAGCAGTTTGATTATTTTAAGTATTTTCTGATATAAAACAGATTTAATGCGTTTTAATAAAATAGGACCAGCAATTTCATTCCCGGGATATATTATTCTCATCCGCTAAGATCTCATAACAAACCTTTGTTCGATCAATAGAAATGGATGACATTAATCTATTCTTGAGCTCCGCACGCTTGGGAATTTATAGGAAAGTATGAGCTTTAAATATCACTATTTCCTCACTGCGAACTAACGGCGATATGAATTTATCTTTGTTATGTCTAATTACTCAACTCAAGCTATTTTGATGCTTAATTACGCATTTCAATATGTAATTCGATTGGTCTTATGGTTACAAATACTTCTATATTTGAAGATTGTATGTGCTTAGAAATGCAGGAAAATACTTCACCTTTCTGTGGGGCTTACAAACCAAGTACCCGACAGAGTGTAATTAACAAAAGCGAAACCGTATTAGATACACATATATATATTATCTCAATCAGTTTGAAGCTGGGATATGAATCCTAAAGATATTCTCTCTCGTCAACGAATACTTGTTATCAGTATTTAGTACTTCATTCAAACGTAGAACTCGCATAAAAACCTTATTCATTTGTCGCAATAAACAACAGAGCAAAACAAACCTCTGTTTGCAATGTTGCAGCATAAATTAAGAAAGTTGTGCCGATCGTCGTCTGGTACGCGAACGGAAAACAATGAATTTTTCTAATTAAACAGGATTTTCTGATTCCAATTTCCCAGTGGCAATACCTTTGTTTATGAATTCCCCCTCGTTTGTATTGTTGATGCATATAAAATTGTTCTTTTTAACTTTTACGGAGATGATAATAAGCTCATTGTCGCGACGAAATATAAGGACTTTTGTCAGCAGGGGCTGGTTTGTATTTGCTATAGAAACTCATTATTATTTACTGAAAAATACAACGGTTACAAAGACACTATACTATTTTAAAGCGATACGTACATTTACCTATATGTATGGTTCTGAGAGATATGTAGGGAAAATCAGTAACACGCAAACCTTTATTTGATTTAGATTCAACTTTAGTTGTTGTATTGTAAACGTGTAAATTAATTTAGGATGAACAATGACTGGAGCTGTAAGCGATAGGTCAACAAAATTCGTCTAACTACGGTACGAGTTACCGTTAGTTAAGGCAATTACGTAAATTAAAAAAAAATATAATCGATCTTTCTGTCGCGGTAAATAGTAAAATAAATGTACAAAATTCAAAAGTTCTGTAATCGTTGATAATTTTGACATTTGAATAGGTAAATCAAAATTAAAGGAAGTTCCCAAGATTCTACGAATCCTACAAAGTTTAAAACTTTTCTCCAAGTTCCAAAATGATCATTAAAACTTTGACTTAGTCGTTGAAATAGTCCATTAAGGGTCGGAGCAATTTGTTATATAAACAAACGTTATAATTAACTGTTGATGATTTACAATTTACCCTCGTTACTGAGAACCGTTTGTTATTTTAACATTTAGCTTCGAGCCCCAGTCCATTACTATTAATATGTAGATACAGGTATTATTCATATATTTTAACAATTTACAGATCAACATGTGTATATTAGTCACCTATACAAAAGGGTGATCGCAGGAACGTGTCTACCCCTTTAGGCCAGCTCTTACTAAGTTTACACAATCGCCTTTATCATATTTGGTTATAGTTTATGCACTGAACCGATTTCCTGTTTAGGTATGCCACAAACCTAGTATTTATTATTTTATTTGATTTTTGGTCATCGTCTACATAATACTATTTCCCCATACCCTATGTCTCCCGACACGAATTACGAAAAATATATTTCTAACAATTCGTTGGAATGTTAGTACCAGGCGTTCAGAAATAAAAGGCGTTAAGAATCGCGTGCGAATACAAAGCTGTCCAATTTCCTTCTTAGCCACAAAGCGGCGCCGCGCGTTCTATTTTCGATTTCCAATCATAGTGTTTTATTTGTCTATTGAAACGTGAATTGCAAATACTAAGTATGTATAGTATGTACTATGAACTTTACCACTATACGATTACTGTACTGCTTTGCTTTAAGTAAATGTTCAGGCGCCAAAAAATAGTTTTAGCTTGCTGTTTAACTACTGTAAAGTCGAAATATTAGTATCCATTTAATTCAATACTTGTTGTTTGCAAAAGACAGGCACATTTCGGCGTCTGTTTGATTCTTGTGTTGGGCCTTTACAATTATTGTTTTGCCGTACTGAACTGACAAACAATTTATTAAGGTCGCGTTTTGGTTCATAAATGATCCATTTATTTTATTCAGTTAACATGTTATGAAAATTAATTTTTACATTTCCTACCCTATAGATTTTAATTTAAACCTAGTCATTCACGTGACCACAAGACTGGACTGAAACGGGAAATGAAAGTGTCAAATACACGCAACCAGTCCCTTGGCCAAAAGTCTATTATGACTGTTATTATAATTAAACATTTAATATACAACTAGGTATTATGAATGTTATTCTAACTTTTAACTTTTATAATCCTATATAGTTTAGATTTAGAATATTATTATTTTCTATAAAAGAAACGTTAACCAATGCAACCTACACCAGGTTGAATATCACTTACGGTAATTATGTTTAAAGAGACTTTGTATCCATAAGAGCAGTGTATCACGTTTAACACTGAAATCATGGGTTAGAATCACTGCGTACCACAGCATTTTACACTCACTCGTGAGGGAACTGGCATCCCTTAGACCGAAAAGTAAATGTGTCGGGCACACAAAGCTGAATACCTAGCCTATTAAGAAAAAAATGATCATGATACAGGAGTTTGAAACCATGTTTGAGTATCAGCATCAAGCGTATGTTTTATTTGTATACCTTCATGTAAGACCCTCCAGCCTTCTCCTCGCAGTGTCGCCGTATGTACCGCTGACAAATGTTTGACATTTTTAAAACTGAAACAAACAAAAATTGGATTAATTAACATGATGTCTTTGCAACAAGTTTTTATGTGTTCGTAAAACTCTATATAAATTTATTTCGAATAATATTGATTGACTGGTGATTTGTTCACTGTGTATGGATGATTTTGACAATCAATTCCCTTTTCTGACACAAAAATGGTTTTTTTTTATAATATTCGTAGATGGACCGTGCTATACCGATCCAGAAATTGTAATCGAGCTTGAAATTTTGTTTTTGTTTCCGGCGGTGTGGTTAGTCATCGCAAAATATTACGCGTCGCGATGAATTGATAACATTCTCTTTCAGTTTTTATTGGACTATTAAGGAATAAAAAACTAAAGTATTAAAAATTAAAACCTCCTTTTACAGTACCTGAATCAGGTATATACTTAATCGAACTGAGTATACATCGAGGAGTTCTAAACAATGTTCTAAATATAAAGCATACAATTTAGTTATTTTTAAACAATATTTCCTGCCAGCATTCATAAGTTCAAACCAAACATCCTGGTATTTCTTTTTTATACGTTAGTTGTAGTGTGATTTTGACTTTCCTTTTATTTAGTTTCCGGTGAAACATAGTCATGGCTTGGCCATGGCACAAAGTTTTTTTTAAATTTTAAAACAAATCCTCTAACAGTGAATACTGCAACCACTTCATGATATTGCTCACTAACGATTGGCCATTATATAAAATGGCTAAACGATGATTAGAATATAAATTAGACGATACAATTATAGTTAACAGTTTTACAAAACGATCAAGGCTGCTATCCAGCCACGATGTATTTTTGTCGAGTTTATTTTTTACACATAAATAAACTATTTTTTTAATACACTACTATAATAAGCTGCTGATTTTAATTATAATAAGCGCATTCCATTGTTGTATTTAAGCTTTATATTAAATTCATGATCGTAAATTGTATTTGAATATATAACTCAACGTCAAAATGTTAAATTATGTGTTGCGCTTAAGGATTCTAGTTAGCTGTCGCAATTTCCTTGTTACCAAAAATAAGTGTCATTTATAATAGGGGTAGCAATATATAGAGTGTTCAGAAAATGAAGAGTGAGTTTAATATATAAATAATTATTTATTTAAAATTACTGTTCTGTTCTGAGAACCATGCTTGCCAAAAATTTGCAACACGTATAGTTCAATAATTTAAAAAAATTATATGATATCGAATTCTTTTTAATAAAAATTGTATATTAAATCTCTTTTTAAGACACTTCTCACACGACTTCTTTGTGGAACCGGTGGAAGTATTTATAAACCAAACCAATACCACTTAGGGTACTTTAAGAGTAGAGCATATCATTCTCCTATAGGCCGGCGACCACCCATAAAGCTTTTGGTATTGCAGTTCTTTCTATTTTCCCCTATGTCCCATAAACATATATACATCTTCGGAATCATAGAGCAACTATAATAATACTTTCTAAAACCTTAAACACCCTGTCTACACCGACCGTGCGTGAATGTAGTCCTACCATAAACCGTTACGATTTACATAAAAGGATAAAAGCTTTCTCGAGATGAGCGTTTATTATACAGGGATAAACAAATTTACATTGTCGCAGTACCAAGTCACGTAATTTCATTCATCATAATGGTTATAAGGAAATAACAAGTACAATTATTAAATTGCATTTTTAAGCTTTTCTATAACAAGTAATCAAAATAGGTATTATGGTTAAAAGTTTACTAGGATTTTCGAGTGTCGATGTTGAGTTAATGACTCACATTGAAATTGATATACTTGTACGTAATCGATGTCCGGAAATCAGAATTAATATTTAATCAAAAATATTAGAAAAGGAGTGAAACCGTTAAACAAGAACAGAAGTTAAGGAAGCTTCAACAATTTTTATTATAAATCTTATTTATTTTGTAAGTCATCAGTTAGATTTCCTTTGGTTCTTTATAATAAGGCGAATTTATAACATTATTTTCAAACGTTTCGAGTGCTATTTATAATGGAACTCCTCGTTCATATATCAAATCCAAATTAATTCAAACGACAGAACACCTGCCCAAAATGAATACCGCAGGATTTGTTCATAGATATGAAACGTGCCGATTGCACTACACTCAATAATCCTTCGCCGCAAATTAAACGTATTGTGTTGCTAAAATTTAACTCAAATTGAGCTCCTCGTAAAACTTTATTGCTTTATTTCATGTACAATATTTGTTGAAAAAGCTTAGTATGTAAATGATATGTTAAAACTATAATAATTTATATATTTATGTTTCTAGGGCAATAATAACGTCACATACATATTACGTAAAATATTTAAAGATATGATATAAAGACGATAATTCAGATATTTGTCGTATCATTTACGATATTAAAAGCAAATATAATTAATTTCAGATGGAAAACAATTCAAACAGTAAATACACCAAATATTACCGGCAAATATGCAAAAGCCTTCATAAATACATCTTAGTGCTTCTGCGCAAATCCACGCGTCTGTCCGAGGTGAGGATTATGGGATTGTCCGGAGCATTTTAGGTTTGCGATTTATTTGAATTGAACCTTGCATGATCACAGATTTTATGTCTGGGGTTGTATGATTTATGTTTTGATGAACGTTCAGGTTTATGTTTTGTCTCGTATAGCTAAATTAAACAAGCCTAGGGCAGGGAATTTCGGAATTTGAGTGATTAAATTTCTTTAATATTTAATGAATATCTACAATTCTTAAATGCACTATTATTCTTGGTCCTTAACTTAATTTGTATTATTAACTGACAGTACAAACAAAATATACATAGACTTTTTATCCCCTGCGTCAAATGATAATTATTGTCTAATTTTATTTTTGGCCTAAACCCTTTAAAATCTTTTTTAAAATGGCTATATGACAATTTAAAGTTTAATATCCTAAGAAAGTAGATAAAAAAATGATAAATCAATGGCGCTACAACCTTTTTAGGTCTGGGCCTCAGATTTCTGTATCTGTTTCATGATCGTAAAACGAATAGGTGATCAGCCTTCTGTGCTTGACACACGCCGTCGACTTTTTTGGGTCTAAGGCAAGCCGGTTTCCTCACGATGTTTTCCTTGACCGTTTGAGCTAATGTGAAATGGGCACATAGAAAGAAAATCCGTTGGTGCACAGCCGGGGATAGAACCTACAACCTCAGAGATGAGAGTGGCTGTAGCCACTAGGCCAACACGATAGTAGAGATAGTACGACATAAAAGTATTGTATTTTGATATACGGGAGTCACAGATCGGGCTAAATCGTGTATCTAACACCTTAGGGTTTAAAGTTTCCTATCCTAAGAGGTAAGGTAGGACTACCTACCCGATCTGTGATGTTTGTCAAAATACAATATTTTTTTGTCGTACTGACTCTAGTTGAACTGAACGCTATGTCTATCTGAATCTTATTTTATTATATAACCGTATAATCCGACTTCATTTGTAATGACTTTATATCAAATATGATTAAGCAGTTATGTTTCCTATCATAAATAAAAACATGATTTGCACGCATTCCTTGCACGTAACTTGTGATAATTCTATAATAGCTTTGCTGTTATAATACTTAATACAAGTTTTTTTTTGTTAAAACACCCGTTTCTTTCGCCGGAACCCGTCTTAAGTTTCAATTAGATTGATTTCTGGACTTAAAAAGTATGAGTATTTGAAGTTCGTGTATTAGTACTAATTCAAACAAGGGCTAAGTAATATTTTTTTTATATAAATACATTAACCTAGTAGGCTTTAGACAATAGACGACTGTGACTTGAATGTGAAAGTATAGGACACTATTCTTATATTAAATCTTCATTATCTCATTTAGAAAAAAAAATATAAATAAATTTGCGAAAAAATAGAAGTAAACAAACGCGTCTGCAGGTGATGCGTCTCATTAGCCACTCGCATTTGTCAACGCTCCCATTTCCCAAATACACGTTTTTTATTAACGCCAATTCCTCGAACTCTAATGAGTGTAATTTTTCACCTACCGCAGGCTTTCGTTTTTCTGCTTACGCAATCAGTTACTGGTGTGTACTTTTTGCACTGTGTATGTTAACGGATTCTTTGTTTAAGTAGAATTTAGAATTGAAGTTTAAGTTATTTTGTAAACAATTATTATACAACATTTTATAAATATATATATAAATATATACAACCGGGAATTAGTATAATTGTCCTTTTTACATTATAGCTTAAAATATAACCATAACACACACTACACGGGCGTATTTTCTCAACGAATACTAAGTTATAATAAAAATCCCAGCCACATTAATATTGTATTTATTCTCTTTCTCTTTATGTCAGACCATTATGAATCGTATCGGAAACTATGTATCCTTATTAACGTCAATATATATAATACTGAAATATAGACACCAATCACACACACACACACACATAACATCTTATCTAATAGGCTATTTATAAATTATTAGTTTCTTCGAAGTTGAACTTATGTGATTTCCTAAGTCCTCCATTCAAAGTGATCGGCATAGCTTTCAGTATGATTGGTTTTTTCATTCATATCTCAAGCCCTCATTTTCATTTCGAACCTCGACACATTTGCACCCCTACATCTGCACTAATGTTCGAAACATCACATTTTTCATATGAATTCCTCCTGATATTTCTGAGACGTCATTTGACGTTGAGAGCTTTTATACTTAAGCTATGAACGCTCGAATGTCGAATATATGAAAAAGATTTATTTTTCGAAAGAATTCTTTCTTACGGCTTTCATATTTTTTATTTAATATAAAGTTCAATTGAACGCCTACCCGGCAAGCAACTATTAACTTTTTGTTTTTAAAAAAATTACTGTTCTTGCCCTATTTTTCGGAACTCTTTTTTTCGAGCCATGGTGACTAAATTTTCGTCGCAATTATAAAAAACATCTACTTACTCAACTAAAATCTCACGTAATATAGTTTTTAATCCGCCCAAAATATTTATTAATCTACTTCTTAACAATTATTCTTATTTTTCTTTCTTTTTTCTTATTTGCTTACACTGTTAACTTTTACTATTATTATTTGTTTCTACTGAGTATTAGATTCTTATTTGTTTTTTTTACGACTGACGCGCAAACTAGCTGCTGTGGTCTCTGGCAGAATGACCAGCGCTGTGGAACAACTCTGCTCCTCAGCATAATGGTGAGCCAGGTCCAATTACAATTACAGCCACAGCACACACGCATTACACAATTAAACCTTTTTCTTAAAAAAAAAGGTTATCTCTATTATTATATTGATTATTGTTATTTTATGTGTTTCTATGTGTGTGTTTTGTTGGAAATAAATATTATGTTATGTAAATATTAACGCTTGAGTAATGCTTTGTACTTTTTACAAAGCATCTTTGAGCATTTAAGCATTTTTGACGATCTACAATCACGCCAATCAAGACCAGGATTTCTCACCATCAGTCAAAGTAAACCTGGAGAAGCAAATCCCATCTTGATAACTACTCCATCCATCAGGTAACATTTTCCAATAGCTAAGTCAATGATTGATGCTTTCTTTAGATGTGAATTGGATAACAACGTCAATACGTTCCTTTAATTTCTAGTACTTCTTGTACTTACTTACTAAAGTACTTTAAAAGTATTAAACTCTGTGTAAATTGTTTGTAACAAAGATCTCACAGAACATTCTGGAACCATTCTAGAATTATTTCATATACATATTTGAAGCAAATGTATATTAATGTAAAATTCTATTAATTGTATATTTATATGCTTTATAACGACAAAAGGATAAGGTGTTTCCTGACACTATATATAATAAAGATTAGGTAATCATTAATAATTATAACAGTGAAGAACATGCGCTTCATATTTGGACATAAGATATAACTCAACATATTATATGCCTGATTTAATTATAATGATTATAATGATTAACGAATTTTAAAATGTTGACTATTTAACAAATATTATTTGACATTATAAGTATATAATAGTTACAGTTTAGTACAATTACCAATTCCATTAATCAAATACTATCCCGACAACTATAAAGGCAACCATTGTAATAGTCTAATACTTTTTTCACCTTACGTGAGGAATTTAAGCCATAAAATAAGAGGGAAGCGAAATGGGTAAGGAATACACCTGAACCGGAATATCGCGGTACAAACCGTAAATCTGATGCCGCGAAATAAATAATTTAAAACCAATAAAACTGGCCTTTTACGGAAGGTGAGTTAAATTCAGTAGATTCATCTCAGCGAACGCAATTTATAATATATTTGTAGTTTATTTTGTATTTATTTTAGTCATTACTTTGTGAAATACATTTTTTACAATTCACAAACATAAACACTATGCAGTCGATAAAAAATATAATACCTATTAATTAGATTTTTTATTATATTGCTATACAGCGGTCGGGATACAGTTTTATTCAATTCAAACGAGCGTAATGTGCGTATATGTGTATATTACAGTGACAATCATTTATTAAAACCTAAACATAACAATCAAATACATATACAGTATTTACAAATTTCTTAACCTACATAAATAATAATTAAATTATTAATTAAATTTATTAAAATGGAAGCCATGTTGTCCAAGGCTTACTTATTTCAAAGCCACAGGGATACTTATATGTGTAAGTTGTTATAACAAAAACATCCCTAACAATGTGCATCCTCCGCGAAGGAATTTGCAATATGACAATCATAACAATGAAATTACTGCAATAGTCAACTATCTGTGACTATGACCATTGTGTATCAAATTATCCTACCCCTCCAAGGCAATTTTATAAAACAAGGCATTTTCATCAAGCGGCTTATTGTATCTTTTGATTCGGAGCCATGTCTGAGAGTCTAGAATTTCTTCTTGTGTTGGGAATTTTACTGTCTTCAACCGAATCCAATCCTATTACGAATACCGATTTCAACGAACACATCAGGGAATTTTCTTTGAAGGATAATGTAAGTTATAGTTTACGTATTTTGTATAAACCAAAGATTTTGTGTGGTTTTATTATTCTATGCATGGAAATAGCTTAATATTTAACTTTTACTTGCCTGAAAAGAGTATGCAGTGTTTTAGCGTGTGACTCTCATCCCTGAGGTCGTAGGAACCCCGTCTGTGCTCCGATGGACTTTATATGTGCGCTTTAACACTCGCTAGTACGGTAAAGGAAAACATCGTTAGAAACCCGACAAACATTAGACTCAAAAATTCACATCAGTTTTTTTTTGCTTGAAAAGATAACTGGACCATAGAGAGTCTCCTAAATGCTACTAATAACCGAATACATACATACATTTTCAAAATTCAAAAAATTCTTTGTCATATTCTTTGTCAAATGCGTTTGTCCCAAATTTGTAGTCAAAAAAACAGACGTTTGCTGTGACACAATCAATAGAGTCGGTCATTTAAGGGTTATCTTCTTTGAAATATTAAAGGATAGCAGGATTAATAATCCAGGACTTGTTATATATTTGTAGTTATTCAAACTCAAACTCAAAATAACTTAATTCATAAAGGTAAACAAATACACATGTGAACGGCAGAAGTTAAATTAATTATAAATTTTGTTCGCAAGTCAGGGGCGTAAAGCGGGCAAGAACTGGCAAGAACTGGCATGAAACTTTCCGCCACTCTTTTTAATCGCTAAGTTTTGAGTCATACAAATTCTTTGAGTTCAAAGAATTTTTGCTCCAGTTGGAGCAAATCAATTCCAAGGATTAGGGTAATTTAAATATTCCAAATATTTCTTTTTATAAAAGGCTTCATAGACTAATTTACGTTTAACTAAGGAATTGAATTTTGTAAAAACAAATACCATATAAGGATATCTTCTGGAGCCTATTTAGTCGTACACTCAGATTAGTTCTGTTTCGAGTATTATACTGGTGAAAAATATATATTTTAATATAAGAGTATAGTTGAGTGATATTACGATCTTATTTCAGAATTCTACAAATGATAAGGCATTGCATAAAGAGGGGTTAGGACGCTATGCTAATTTTCCTCTAAATAATCCTGGGACCATTAAGGTGAGATTTCTGGTTACTTTGATGTTACATAAATCGAATATATCCCTACTTATGAAGAGTACTTATGAGAGTTCGCACATTTGAGTTCATTAATAATGTAGATTTGCTAAAACTGTTTCTTGATATTGCGTATTATCTGTGATATCACCATAAATTATTTTTTATTGCTATGGTTTTTTTAATACTCCAAATAAGACTTTAACAAAGGCGAAGATTATTGTACCTTTATAAGTAGGTACTTATAAATAGGTATTTATTTTTATTATTTGTAAAATCATAAGCAGTCTGTGGCTATAATAGTATGAGGGTGGCAAATCCGTGCGCTGTTCTGTAGACCTCTCATATTTTTCTTCACGCGCATATAAATCACATCCTCGTATCTTTGAGCTATAACAAAGTACGTTCTATAACGCATGGTCATATTTCGTTGAAATTGAAACCCTAATAAATTATTTATTACTTATATTAAATAGCTTCACACTTCTACCATCGAAACGTATGAGAGAGTGAACACTGACCCTTCTCAAAACCGAAACAAATATTCTCTAATTAAATGTGGACAAATATATATTATGAATTTATTTACCATATTACATGAAATTATAATTGCGTCGAATAGAAATACAAGGTAGGTGGGAATATCATGGCCCACATTCCTGATAACTTGTCGGAACGGAAACGTGAGTCAGTGCTCACTAGCCGATATATTTTTTACGACATATCAATTATAATATATATAATAATATATACGAGCTTACCACTATATATTGCATACTATGTCTGCCTGGTTTCTGTTGTTAAAAAGTTTTGATATGTAACATTATAGGTTTATATCATCAATAATATCATCATTTATATACCCTGACACGTAACTATAATATAGTAGTCCAGGTTATGACTGGCCATGGCTGGTTTAGCCCTGTCATGTACAAAGTGGTGCATCGGAGGCCAAGCCCGTTAGTACAATTTAACTGTATATTTTCGGTAAAAAATGACGATACATTTTGATGAATTGGCTTATAAACTTTAAAGATGATTTCAGTCGTATTAAAAAACACATAAATATGCAACATTTTAATCGAAATTTAAGGCAATGTGTTGCATTCATAGATTTTAATATCTTCTGGGTCTATATAGTGTATCGAAAAAGTTAAAAGAGACAAAATCCTGCCTCCATATGGAACACATTTGATTGTAATTTCGCATAAAGGCTTCGAATATTGTTTTGCTGTGATATAGTATTATCAGGGACTCCTTTTAGTACTGTTACTGGCCCTAAATACTGTTTTTTTTTATTAACTTCTTAATTATTTGAATTTGGAACACGTATATTATTGTAAAAGCTTCATTATCAAATAACAATATGGAATGGGGTATTAAAGAAAATGGGATTGCAGTGACCGTCTTACACAATGTGGGTATGGAGCCATTGGTCATATTCCAGACACTTCAAAAGCTTGGTATGAATGTTCGTATATCGTACCAACAGATACAACGACACTTCGTCTGTCGAACACCAGAAAAGATCGGGACGGCAGCTTGCTGTTAGAACTACAAAGGCTGTTAATGCTGTTTAAGCCAGAATTTGTCGAAACCCCATTAGGAAGCAAAAACCTTATCGTGAGAAATGAAGATTCCCGGTAGGACTCTGTCGCGTATTATAAAACAATATTTGAAGCTCGGTGCTTATCGTCGATGTACAGGATATAATACCCTAAATCAATCTTTACAATAATAGAAGGTGGATCGATCAATCGCCTTCAGTCGCGATACGAAGGTGAAAAGCACAGAATTTTGTCTTTACCGATAACAAAAAATTTGACGATTGAAGAACTTTACAATGAGCAAAATGGTAAAGTTTACGCTCACAGTTTTAAAGAAGCTGCTGAAGTGGTTGAATAGGGACAAAGTGGTAATCATCTTGTGTTAGCGATGGTTTAGTGGAGCGTGTCTTATCAAGGAGTCCTCCACCCAAAGTGTATCAAGATACCGTGTTGGATCATGTTGTGAAACCTCACAGCAATACTTTATTAAAATATATTATATAGATAGATAGATATATATAGATTCTGCACTAGGTCACAAGGCACGAACTACCCAAGACCAAAGTTCTGGACTTTATAAGAGCTGAAGACTGACCCCTATGTAGCCAAGACTTCGACCCATTAGACTTCAAATTATGGTCAATTTAAGAGGACATCTGTTCTTAACGACACGAGGACATTGAGTCTCTTGAAAAATTTTTGGAGCAAGCAGTGCTGAAATTTCCATTGGAAAATTAGTGGGTAAATCCGTGGCCAAACAGATTAAGGACCTGTATAAAAGCCAAAGGTGGCAATTCCGAATATAATATTTTTTTTATATTTTGCTGAGAGTTTAAAAAATATGTAGGTATATTTATAATATTACATTACTTCATTAAAAAATCATTTTCATTTGTAACAGAACTTATGGCTGGTACTAGGTACATATTACGAGGACATATATTACATTCCGTAACGTTAACAATATTTTTTTTATTCTGAATAATTAATTTTGGTATCAAAGGATGGATAGCAAGCGTTTGTATATACAATGGTGAAGAACAAGTAGGTCCTAAGGTAATTCCCACCTTGTTCCACTCCCATCGTAATGGGCCCAAAATTGCTGGCGGCATTCCTCAGAATAGGCTCCCATGACCAGTGTATTGTGGTGTAAAAGATTTCCCAGAGACCTCCCGAAGGATAATTAACCTATCAACCCGCGACTTCAAAATACAGCCAATTAAATTACTCAAATTATTATAATTATTAATAAGGTCCGAAAAAAAATACAAAAGCTATCCTGGCTTGTGTGACGACTTATATCGAAAAAACTGTGTTAGTATAGTTTATAGCTATAAATTTGAAGTCTGAATTTGGGATATCAAATGTCTTGCTCCTATTAGATGAATTATTAGTATAGGATTATATTATACATGATGTCAATTAGGTAAGCTAATACAAATATAAGCATATCCAACATTAGATTTTAAAATTGATAATTTTATTATTTTTTCTCTCTTTCCCTTTTCATTCGATTTATTGCAACTTTTGGCAATTTTCGAATCCCTATGTTAAGTTTTCTTTATTTGTTAACACAAATACACATACATAATATAGAACTGAGTATGACTCACTGGTACTCTCCCGTGATTCATTAATTATCGACTGACTCGGAAATAACTGTCTAACAGGTGACTGTACGTAGAATTACCGAATATTTTAATTCTGAGTTTGAATAAGAATTATTTGTTATCAAAATAAGATTATATTGCAACACAAGTCTAAAATCATCGCCTTTAATTTGTTTACCTACTAAAGTGAAGCATTGAAAATTGCTTCATAGCGTAACAAATTTCCGTATTATTTTTTCGCAAAGAATTTTAGCAAGTATGGAAGTTTATTTTCAAGTCAAAACTATTGTCACTCCGAAAATCGAACTAAGGGCCGCCTTAGCCTTGAATATTATTAAGCAACCTAGCCATGGGAATAGCACTAATACGACTCACTCACTCACTCACGAAATCATAGTTCAAATATGAGTTATGTAGTAATTTAGAAAACTTTAGTATACGCTACTTCTGGAATTATTGGCTATTTAAAGATTAAACTAAAGACGTAGTCTGTTCCACAAGCCCTAATACCATAAACACAGCTTCAATCGGAAAAGAAACATTAAGGGCCGTGAGAAAAAAGTTCAGTGTTCTGAAGCGTCTTGATAAAGGTCCCTAATTTAATTGACTTATGAGAAATTGAATGTCGCAATTGTTCTTAATAAAGCCATGTTTTATATCGATAATAGAAAATTCAAAACAATTCCCATTGTTTCTATAAATTAATATACCTATAGTGTACACAATAGCGATCTAGAGACTTAGAGAAGTTTTTGAACGAAACGGTGAGTTATAAAAATATATATTGTTCATTAACGATTTATTTAAATTTCAGTTCTCTGATAATGCCATAGCTGCCTCGAGTTACAGCAGAGGTTTCTCACATCATGAATATCCAGGTATAATATTATACTAAGGTAAAAGCTGTTGCTCTACCGACTGTTGGGTAAAGTTATTGTACTTCAAGTAATGCTTAACTACTGGACTTGTTTTGACGACTTGTTTATTTGTGGGTCGTAAAAACTATTAGTAGTTAGTTATATAACTTATCAGTAAATCAGCAATCATTTAAAACGTTTTAAAGTATTCCCATAAGATTCATATTGTACATGCAGTTCCATTCACTTTAAACTTACGTTATCCATGTTGTGGTCAGATCGTAGAATTGATCATTTGAGAAATGGCCAATATTATGTAATGATTTATTTAAATAGCGTGCAAAACGAGATTAATTATATTTTAATCATGTACATTGAACAAGTGGTTCGTGTAAGATCAGGTCTAATTATGACCCCAGTTGTAATTGTTTGATGCACCTAAAAGATCCGTTTATGCCTATTTTTTTCTCTGTAACTTAAAAAAAAACTGAGCACTTATCGCTTAGCTCATCAAATTTAAAGCGTAATTATGTATGTAGGACAGAGCATCCAGTGAAACCGGTATCTTATTTAATGCGAAAGACAATAATTTTGCGAAATAGCCACACTTTGCAGTGATCAACGACTTTATTTTTCGACATCTACAGTATTTTCTTTATTAGCATAATAACAGAACTGCATTGAGCACAAACTATATTTTCCGTTTGCAATAGGTAATGGAATATATGATCACGAAGAAACGCCATATTATTACGGTCAAGAATACCACAGGCCAGTTGATCATGGGATCCATAGCTTTGATCATGGAAGCCATGGCTTTGAGCATGGTTACCATGAACCACATGGCCATCATGTTGGACATTATCATCAGGTAAGTTTCAAATACAATCATAGTCTTATTATAAATTATTAGTTTATAAACTTTTACACCTCAAAATATAAGCCTTTTTAAATATTAATACCACAATTTTATTATAATAAACTGTACAACAACTCTACGTTGTTAAGGTAAACTCTGATTCATAATCAGTAAATTATATATTTATTTAACATATTTTCGGATAAAATAAGGAAACCCATACCTATATGTATTAACTGCATATGTCAGTAAAGACATAATTAATAAAAATCACAGCCGTATTAGAAAAACCTGCTGAATTGATCAAACGTTATACCTGATATTAAGCACGTGCCTATGTTTCGTCATAGTTCATTAACGAAAAGTATAAAATTAATTATAACCTAACAAAACGTTTGTGTTAAACGGTTTTTAATACCTACGAAATAGAATATTCTAATAACATTTTTTATATTTTATTTATTTTAAGTCTTTAGCAGCAAAAGCAGTTTTGTGGCCGTTAGCAGGGATTGCTCTCCTAGGGGCAGCTGCTGCCCTGGTTTCCAACCCAGTTTTACTGCAACTTGGGGTGGCCACTGGTAAAAGAAGAAGACGAGATGCAGATACAGAGCCCGACGTGGCCTTAGATTGGTTACAAAATACTCCTGGAATATGTGTCGAAGAATCGTGTATTAAAACTCAATCAGGTCAACCTAGCCAAATGCCTATCAAAAGAGTTAAGAAAAAAAGAGAAAAAAATATTGAAAGGGATTTAGACTTCATACGAATACCAATTCAAACGAATTGATTGATCAAAATATCGAATTAAACCTGGCTATTTAATATAGTTTAAAACCCGTTTTTGCAAAAAATTTAGTTCCATCCACTTGTTTATTCTAAATATAATTAAAATCTAATCAACGATTTAAAAGACTTTACTACTAACTTTATGACATGTAAACATTAAATAAAATATAGCGCTCTTAATTCTTGTATTTTTCACTAAAAGCTTACCTTGACTGCTCACCAGACATTCGTTAAAATTGTGTTACACACTACAATATCCTTGTATTAATCACAATTAATGGCCACCTAAATCACTATTACACATAAAAACAACAGAAAATCTCACAAATTATCGATAAAACTTTGTTTGTATACCGTGAAGTTGCAACGCTCAACAGAAACTGTCAAATCACAAATGCATGAAGTTGTTTGACCTTTCTCTGTGTGCGGCGTGCGTGTGCGTTGAATAACTTGCTCTCACACGTGTTTATAATCAATACATGCACTGTACTACACAATAGTATGGTTTTATTTCAATAGGTGGCTGAAGAACATGGGGAGAAATAATTTGAATATGTATTTTTAATTTAGTGATGAACTTTGTACTTTAAATTTTTAATTAAACGTAATATATTTTTATTATACAGTCTGAAATATTGCTTAGAAGTTAAATGGTTAATAAATAAAGTATATTTATTATTTAGTGGTATCTGGTGGACAGAAAAACTGTGTACAGTTTGTGTTTCCACCACACCAACTTCCTTTATATTAAGATCATTTATACAATAAATAAATAAATATTAAAATAATATTGTATGTACAGAGTTGGGCAAGTGGCTAGAGCGTGCCTCTTTCAACCTTGAGGTGTTTTACTAATGGTTGTGCATCAAGGAATGTTTCTTTCTATGTCCTCAATTTATAGTCGCTCGTACAGTGAAGGAAGAGATCCTGAGGAAACCGAAATGCCTTAGATCCAAAAATCGATTCACATAAATAGGTAATTGTAATGTTTTTTTATTAGGAATTTTCCTATTAAATACCATTACAAACAGATACAGAAATCTGAGGCTTGTATAGATATTGTATCTAACGCCACTGCTTATTATTTACTAGCAATGCAAGGGGCATCACTCTGGTCTTGATACCGATATCGTGGTAGTGAAAAGTCTACTAAGTCGGACATTAGATATACTTTTGTTATGCTAAAAGTTTTATTTTACATACTTACTTTTAGATTAGTAGATTCACACTTACATTCATCTTTTAATCAATATAAATATTTTACTTTACAACGAATATATATCTAATACATTTTTAAATTCGGAGCATCATTTACATAGAATATCCGACATTACTACATCTAAAAATGCTTTATTTGGTAATGATAGAATTTTTTTATCAGTCCCGGAATGTTTACTTGATTATTATAGATTGTGAAAAAAAATCAAAAAGCAAAACTGTCTTCTATAATATAGAGAAACAAAATTCTTTGTACAACTTCAGTGTCTTAGAACTTCCCCATATACTCGTACATACGCATACATTTGACGTAGTTATGTTTTGTGGCAGCGAAATAATTTGGAGTTCCGACTCAAGATAGGCCAACATACAATTGCCTATGGGTAAAACATTATTTTCGTAGATATTATACGTTCTATAATACCTATAGTACAAACTTCTTCACCATTAATAATTTCCACAACGCACGTGATGACAACTTTTTAAGGATATTTTTTTCACACCTTGGGTTATATTATTGCATTTTTGTTAGGGATACATACATTTGAAAATGTAATATAACCTATGTCAGTCCGAGAAAATGTAGCTTTCTAATGCTGAATTTTTTTTTTAAGTCGGTCCATTAGTTTTTATGTGAAAACATTACAAGCCTACATACGAAAACACAAATGTCTTTATAATATTAGTATAGAGAAGTACCGAATTAGTAATAATACAACATAGGGAAATATGGTGATCAAATGGAAAATGTAAATATTGTGATAAATGAAGAGCTAAAAACTAGTTTTAAAATAGAATTATTAATATTTCATTCATTAAACTCTGTAATATATATATTATAGTTGAATAATTGGGTTTTTGATTATTTTAAATAATTCAATGTACCTAAATTGTATAATATAGTATTAAAGAGCATTTTCTTTATTTCGCATGTTAAAATGATTAGTGATTTTAGCGCCATCTCTATCGAGATAAAATAATCATTCCATTGGAACGTTATGATTCTGATGCTTTAAAACATTTAATTCATATGTAATTTAAAAGGTGTCTCTAAAACCAATAAGTATTTTTAAATGCATTATAGCGCCATCTTTTTTGTTAAATAGGATTTACATACGCATAAAACGACGCATCGGTGTAGTTTTGGCGCCATACGACTGTACAATAACTCTTACAAAGTTTACAAGATGTCGCTAAAATTAATAAAAGTTAGATGTCTATAGGATATTAAAAAACCATTTAATTTATCATATTCTTTAATTATTAATTGCATACAGTGGAGCATTGTAGGCCAATGGTTGTATTAAACTTTGAATCCGAACTGAAACAAATTAGTACGTTATACTATTGAAAGAAACATACATTTATGACTTTATATTAATATTAAGACTTAGTTTCCCGACAGAAATGCACTGCATAAACAGTATTTAATACTCAGTGTCGTGCATTCAGTTATATCGTACTTCCCCAAGCGTCACAGACAAACTACACAAATTACTCGAACAGCAATCAGTGATTTCCATTATTATTCATAACGAAATTCCTACACAAAGATACACGTAAACATAAGTAACTAAATTCTTACTTTAGGAGCATTTTTGACGCCACATGTAAACAGTAATGCAGCTCTGTCACAGCCTTTCTCCCCGTCAGATACTGTTTCATTGTTCACTGAAATAAAAGAAAATTATCATTTCAATAATCACAATGAATGAAATATTCTCATAATGTTAAAACAAAAACAGTATAGGCTATAATAAAACATTTAAATGAAGTTTATATAACACGAAAGTTGTCTCTAGATGACTGATAATAAACTTGCGTGACACTAAATAAAGTTAATTTAAACGAAATTAACGCAATATAGTATTTTTGTATCTTGTATTTTTATTAAAAATAAATATCTTTAAACATAATGTGCATAGAGTTTATAAAAATATAAAGTAATCATTCGTTTGAGAGAATACTTCAGTTTAGGCAAACTTATCATATTCATAAGTTTAGTAGAGAATTTTAACTGTCAAATAAATGTCAGTCTACATTGTCTCCAAAATTTCGTATTAAAATTTAAAATATGTTGCATATTTTGGAAGATACCCCCAAAATCATTATATACCGAAAGAACACGATTTGGCCAATTCCTTTGATTTCTGTATCCTCTTTTCATCTCCTTTCTGGAGTTCTTCAGATATTTTGTATGCACTTTCCAAATCGTAAACCCCCTTATCATTCATCTGTGAAAGATGCGAAAACACTTTATTTTATTAATAAGTGATGGAAATACGCATTCCTCTACAAACCAACAATATAAGCAATTAAAAAGACGAAAAATTTATTTCAACAAGCATTATGAAATAGGCCCTTAAAAGGGTAGACTCAATGAGATTATCTTACCGTTCCTAGATCACGATAAGCACAAGCCAAAATGCATTTTATTTGAGGGTCAGTGGGTGTTTGTAGAGACGCCATAGACACCAAATCTTTCATATTTGCTTTGTATTTGGAAGCACATTGTATGATTAGTTTGGTGAATAGAGCTTTTACTTCTTCATCGGTCATTGCCTAAAAAATAGCCGAAGATAGAAAATGAGAACTAAATAGAAACTAATAAAAATGTGATATACGAGTATATTATTTTATCAGTCGGTCCGTAAACAAAAATATCGATTTCTGTTCAAATTAAGGCATTGGATTACTGTTATATCAAGAGTGAATATTAAGAAAATTATTGTTAATCCACAATTATGCACTTCTTAGTATTACTCTAAATTACTCTTTAAATTGTGATTAACCAGATAAACAAAACGTTTTAATAATGCGAATTTACAGCTTTAATAAATCACTTTAAATTAATAATAAAAATACTTACTCCACTCACAGTACCACCGCATAAAACCGAAAAAATTAAACAATACATAAAGATAGACCCCACATTGCTCAACATGGTTGTTGATTCTACCAAATCGTGTGTCGCCTTTCATTTATATATATGATTTTATCTTTATAATTACATAAATTGTTATATTTTTACTTAAAAATTAAGGATAATTGTATAAACTTTTGGTTTGGTTCAGTACGTCATACTATAAGATGAACGCACAAGCATACTATGGGTCATTTGCGCAACAAGAAGTAGTATCCAATTAGTTAAAATTCTTAAGGTTCTTAGGACACAAGAAAATAATAAACAAATGTTTTTTTTTTATAGAACAGGTGGAAAACAGACATGAGTACCTAATGTTAAGTGATACCACCCCACTGCCAGAGGGCTCGTCACTGCGTGTTGCGTTGCCGGTTGCGGTACGGACCCTAAGTCGAATTGGGTCAAGAATGCTTCAGTGACTAATTTAGATGCAATAAAAATCTCTTAAACGTATTAAAATCCAAATCAAGACTAAAATCGATCAATGATTACGTATTCTTGTAAAATAGATGAAAACTATATTCGGTCTTTTATTACGTGTTATTTAGGAATTAAAGCAAATATTTCAGAGAACTCCACGGCGCTGTAGCGGAATTGTAGTGTATAAGGTCAGTTCAATACTTCAAAGTATTAAGATAGGTTCAAGGTATGGATCAAATAAAGATTGTTATCTATAAACAAATATGTATTTCCAAAAGTACGTGCATATAAATAAATTTATGATTGCACAATTTTAAAACCCTGATCTTTAGTTTTACACTCTTTCTATCTGTTTTCTGCCCTGCTAACTGCAAATGCAGTACTTGTAAAAAAATCTTTCGGTAAACCTATTTTTAGGTATCTAAGAAATAGGTTTTTTTAATCAAATAATTTAAAAAGTCTAACTATCTAACAAAGTGTTAAAAATCGACAAAGTTTTTTAACACTTTGTTGCCCTATGAGAAAGAAGATGGTAAGTAGAACAAAATACAGCAGTTTCTCTTAGTACTACATTTTGATCTAGCATATTATTATTACCACAAACATGTGGTAATAATAATAAACAATTTTTTTACTAACTTAACAAAGTTAGTAAAAAAATTGTTTACGTATAGGTTAGCCTCTTCGATGCTGCTAAAAAGTGTCCCAAGAATATGGATTACTGCAATTATAATTAGCAGGACAGTTTACTTACAACATGAATACGGTTAGATAGAAAGTTACAAAAGTGGAGGTATTTCGTTAAATATAGTTTATATTGCATGAATATTATTGTTTCTTTGAATGAAAAGGGATGTTATACATTTTGGATTTTGATGACATCAGCCCTGTCGGAATCCTTTATAACTTGAATATGAATGAATACAATTCTCTCTCTCTCTACCTAAAAATTGAAGCCGTACTGAAAAAAAGAATAGAATTCAATAAACATTCAACAAAAGCTTTTGTGTTAGTATTCAAATAGTGTTTTTAACCTACTTTAAAAAAAGGTTATTAGGAATTTGATAATATTTGCAAATGATCTTTTTAGGTTCTGTAAGTTCGTAAGTGTATGTTTCACCTACTACTTCTACTTCTGAAGGTCAGCTACATAAGTATTATTATACTTATGCTAACGCTGGTAGCATTTCCTCGCTGTGTCGCGATACTTATTCGTTGAGCGAGGATGCACCAGCTCTGGGGTCACCAGTACTATCTACCAGGTACAACTTAAATCTTTAATTGGGGCCTGTACACTTCACCAAGAGTCTCTATTCCAAAGGGAACAAAATCGAAGTTAGAGGAAAAACTCATATATTTGTGCTGCTTATTTTTTTCCGCCTGATCTGCGGCCGCTCCGATCCAGCTGTTTACTTGTAATACGTGGGTAATACTGAAAATGTTTAGCTGGCCAGTTAGAAACATTGCTACTGGAAACTTTTTTTAATTTATTTGCCATTTGTTTTTGTGAATTGGCGGCAAATCTAAAACTACGAAAATGCGAGAATCTAACGCGAGAAAATTTTTGTTTAATGATTTATTATGACTTTCGTTGTGGGCTTACTCAACACCAAAGCTATGGTAGGCTCCGATTACCATTTCTTAATGAAGCACCATCTCGTGCCTCTATTTACAATTGATTTAAGGAGTTTAAGCGTGGACGTAGCAATCTCAATGATGATTCGCATGAGGGACATCCTTTAATAGCAACTACTGAAGATAACATCAGTAGTGTGTGACGCATGGTAGAGAGTATGCAAAATAAGAGAATGACCAATCAGCAGATACGGGCAAGCCTAGGCATTGGTATGAGTCAAGTTCAAAGGCGTCAGGAAGCTTTGTATCAGATGGATTCCCCATACTTTAACCGACAACCAGAAACACCTTCGCAAGGACTATTGTCGCCAAATGTTAGAGAAGTTCAACGGCGGTGACTCAAATGCTGTATTTGACATGACATGACACAGCGCAGTGGGTGTTTCCTTTCGAGGATCGGTCAACTAGATGGCCAAATAGATGATTGCTTCATTCTTTGGTCGGAAAGGTTATTTCGCGATAGTTGTGCTAGAAAATGGAATTGAAGTTACTGCAGTCTGGTATGTCAATCGCTGTTTGCCCGTTATGTAGGAAAAATTTCGACAGCAGCCCCCTCGAAGCAGGATCCTCTTTCACCACGACAATGCTTCAGCGTACTCCGCAAAACGGACTGTTTAATATTTTACTATGGAAGTCGCAGTGTCGAAATAATGAGTCATCTGCCATACAGTCCTGACCTGGCTCACTGTGACTTTCATTTATTTCCAAGAACTACAGATAAAATTCGAGGCATTAGTTTTACGAGCCCTTTAGATGCGATGAAAGCGTACGAAAATGGCCGTAAGGAAGAATGGGCCCACTGCTTTTCTCAGAGGTTCCACCGAATACGACGATGTGCAGAGAGGAACGCAGATTACTTCGAAAAACAAGTACAGTATTGGCAACTTACTACATAAAACCGGTTTTTCATTTTCTAAAGATTTTCAGTGTTACCTAGGTATCAATTAATCACCTCATTAGCTTTTTCACTGCTGCATTTAAAAATCAAAGCAGCTCTCTCGCAACCTTTTTCACCATCGCTAACTTCTTCGTCATTAACTGAAAGTTAAAAAAATAATACGATTCCTTAAAATAGTTTACAAAAATTTTCTTTATTGTTTCATCAGGATGTATCGTCGAACTGTGGCATTACAGCCCCAAAAATTAGGACAATATTTATTGGCTATTTAAAGATTACAGTCAAGCCGTAATATTAACTATCTATGTATATATTATAGAACAGTGTTGGCCTGGTGGCTTCAAAGTGCAACTATTATCCCTGAGGTGGTAGGGTAACATTCGCTCGAACAGTGAAGGAAGATATCGTGGGGAAACCGTCTTGCCTTAGACCCAAGAAGTCGACGACGTGTGTCAAGTACACAAGGAGGGTGATCATCTACGTGCCTATTCGATTAACAAATGATCATGAAACAGATATAGAAATCTGATACCCACACCTATCAATATCATCCATAAGAGCAATAAAAAACAATGGCGCTACAACGCTCGGTCTTGGTCGCAGTTTTCTGTTTTCTTAATTTTTTTGAAGTTATTTTTTTTCTAATGGGCAAGTAGATCAGCTTTTTGGCCATAACACAGGTTTTTAGGTCTAAGGCATGTCGGTTTTCTTACGATTTTGCTGTGTCACTAAACATGTTAGTGATCATTTTAACGCAGATAAGTTTATTATAATTATTTTATTTGATCTGATTTTTTTCTTTCTTAGCAGTTATTTTTAATAATAAGAAGAATTGCCATTCTGTCCGTCTGGACGTTTTCTATCTCTCATTTTTTTCTAAAAAGATACAAAATATATTAATTACAATAAACTAGTTCTTACCAGATTTGCAAGCGTCAGTAAACGCTTTAGCCCTTTTCAGTTGTTCTTGGTCGTCGGCTAAATAGGTTTCAGCCAGTTTGTTTGTACCCTCCACGGAAAGCTTTCCGTCGTCAGTCATCTGAAATTAAGTACTGTGTTTCTGGATTTGGGGGAAAACAATATATAGTAAAGAAATTATGTTTGAAACAGAAAAATGTATCACCAGTATATTTTTTGTTCCTAGCGTATTACATTTTGAAAACTAATATTGTTTTGGTTAAACGGATCTCTGATTTACACATCCGGTATGTTCATAATGGTGGAAATCCTAATTTGTTGTGACATTTTGGCGTGTAATTGTTTATAATAACCTTGCTCTGTATATCGTACGATACATAAAATAATTGTCACTGACCGAATAAAAACTTCATAGAGAATAAAATTTATGATTTTTACCTAAATTGCTTGTTCATTCTATTAACATTTAGCAAAAACACTTTTGTTCCAAAAGAGCGGTTTTTAGCCTATTAAAAAAAGACAACCTATTGTAAATGTACTGTAGCTTTCTTAAGAGTCCGTCAACGCACTGACGAGCCTTCTAGAATTGTGAGTGTCCATGGATGTCATGTATCAATTAACATCAAATGACTTTCGTGCCAAAAAACCAAAACAATATGGTTAGATATTAGGCTAGGTAATAATGTAAACAAATACTATTACAGTACTATATTTTAACAAAAATGTTTGATATTATGAAAGCATAGCAATAGTAGGTATATCATGAACTGACCTTAAAGACACATAAGTTTTCAATAAGACACATTAGTCACATAATTACAGTTTCCATGATTTCAAGGCAGTTAAAATTTATTTTCTATTCAGAATATTACAATGTACTCACCATACCCGCCTTCTTATAAGCACACGCGAACAAGCATTTCACGGACTCCTTGTCAGGCATTTTTAGATTTTTCAGTTGTTCAATGTCACTTTGATCGATAGGATAATCTTCCATACAACTCATTACCAATTCCGCATACTTCTGCTTAAAGGCATCCAGGGCTTCGCTCTAAAATCAAAAAGAAAGTATGAAAAATTGTGTCAGTTTTTGTACAAATCACGGACGTTGTACTTGAAGAGTCTCGTTATCAAATATTACTAAAAACTTCGACTGAAATATTAAAAACATGATAACTAAAAGGAAAAGGCCTTAAAATTAAAACCTTTCATGCCACGATCGACGTAGACGAAAATCGAACTTTTTCAAAGTCGATTGATAGCGTTGGCATGCATAATTATTTTACCAACCTTAACAAAAACCATATTTATTATAGTAAAAAAGAAAATATAATTTGGTTTATGCATCGTAAAGACTTCTAACTTTCACGATTGTAATGTGAAAATGTGTGAAATATTATAGAAATAATATTTATATAACATTGCGCCTATTATTATAATCGAATACAAAAGAAACGTATTTCACACTGATGCAATACGCGTTTATTGAAATATAGACTGTATGTGATGAGAATAAGATATACTTTTAATAAAATAAAACAAAGAGGTCATCGATGGTAATGGCTTATTATCAACATTAACAGTCCCTTAACACAGTTAATGTCCCTTAAAATGTACAGTTATTGTTAATTTGTTTATATGGTGTCAATCTATGTACGTGTTAAGCTGTTTGAAAAAACTAAAAGAACTTTGTTTATAAAAGCTTAATCATAGCTCTAGAAGTTGCTTTTTCACCTTAGCTATAAACATTGAAACCTGAAGATTAGCGTAATTAAAATTCTATGGAAAAAATCTCTAGATAGTTAGGTATACCAGTTGATAGTTCGCTCTGAAATCTACACCGCTGCGACTTTATAAATCCAAACTAATAAATGAAAAGAACTCTTGCAGCCTAAGCCGTCAATGCCCAATATAAACCGGCGCCTGAACATTGTCAATTGGTGATGATGGACTAATAAAATTATTCTTTAAGAACTGAGCGAAAAGTAACTCACTTTTAAGTCAACTAAAATAACCCAAAGGAGGTAATAGCAAAAAACATCACGGTCATCACCATCCGGACATTATAATAAGCGATATTTTTAAGACTGTAGTGTATTTTAAAGTCATTTGTGCATCATACCGCAGATCTATTTATAAGGCATGAAGTATGTATCTTTTTTGTGGATTTTTCGAACAATCACGTTCCAACAACGCAATTACCAAAAATACAAAACTATAAAGCATAACGTCGAGTTAAGTTAAAAACTAGCATTTTCAGCTATTAGCAAATGATAATTATATACAAGTATCAAGGAAACAAAAAGTACGCAGTTTTTACCAAAGTCATATTCGAAAATCGTCAAATAATGTAGATACGTTATTAATTAAGATGATTTTCATTTATCTTGCATAAATAATGGCTGCCCAAATATAAATATACATTGTCTTGTTTGTCGTAAACAAAAACACACAAGTAGTAAAATGTTTATAAAAGTATTGTTGACTTTGGGTCTGTTCAATATAAACTTATATGGAATTTACGTGAGTATCCTGAAATGACGTTGTGAGGTTAAGGGTGAAATTCAGAAACGAGACTTATCACGAACTATGACTCTCGTTTGTTTACATAGATAAAACTTTAAAATTATTCACTGAACCAAATTTTATAAGAACAATGTTGAATACGATTATGCCGTATTAAGTATACGTATTAAGCTGATTGGCCGCAAATCAGCTTAGCCCAGACTACGACGTCTCTGAACCGCAGCCTAATATCGCAGAAATAACTAATTGATATCGTCCATCTGTACTTATATATGCCATCAAAAACATAACTTGTAAAAAGTCCAGCAAGTTCTTGTAAGGTAAAAAGTGAGACCCATGGTATCAAGACATGTATGTATTAAGTGATTTAATTTATTCAGTCTCTACTTATGGGACCTTCTGTATTAAGTTATTACGTAATTAGCTAACCTAAAAACTTTTTATACCATATCAATATTAAAAATCTTAGTTTGTTAAACAAAACAAACACTTGTTTTATAGGCGATGACGGCAGACCAAAAGGCGATGATCCATGCGCATTTTGAAAAAATCGGAGCGGAATGTATCAAGGAACATCAAATATCTGTGGACGATATAAAAAACTTGAGAGCTAAGAAGTTGCCAACGGGCGAAAACGCTCCATGTTTCCTGTCTTGTGTATTGAAGAAAATCGGCGTTGTAAGTACACTTTAAAGTAAAATTAACTCTAGCTTGAATAGTAGTAATACAGTGTAACGTGTACAACCATTTTGTCACAAATTTTGGTTTAAACAGCGAGTATGGTGGCTATTACTTAATTTTATACAAAGTGTAGTGATATCAGAAGTCTTTTTAGAGAGTTTATTGGTCACATTTTTATAGGGAGTCTTCCATGCTTTTTAAGCAACAATTCTTACTTTTCAGTCGGTAGCTCATGTCTGAGGTCGTGGTCAGTAAGAAAACATCTAGATCGCACAATCCACCACGCTGAATCCATTAAGCTGTTTCCACCGCTTTCTGTCCAGCACCTCTCTTATTACAGTGTACAGTTTTGAGGACTGGGTCTTTCACTTGATCGGTCCATCTGGTTGGTGTACAGCCACGTGACCATTTGCCTTCTGTGTTACAAATCACGATGGGTTTCTTCAAGTTCTCATCGCCTCTGCGCATTTCTGAAATATGTGAAAGTGAAATCTATAACTCGGATTTTCGACTTGACAAAAACTTAATTAAAACATGATTTAATTGCAAAATTTCGACTTACAAAGGCGTGATTTCTAAGTGTGTTTTTCGATTATATGCAATTAATGAATACATTCACGTCTTTATGACAAAAACAATAGATTAGAAGCCGAACATTCATTGTGGATTTTATTGCTATTATTTCGGGAAATTCAAGTAAGACGTGATTATATTTAACGAACTACGACTTACGGAGTCTCCTTTTTGAAATTCGAGGTACAGAGTATAAATATGTATTATCAATACTTCGTAGGGAATAGCATTTTGTTCGAGTTACAAAGTTAAAAAATTCGAGATATTGCGTATTTAGGGTTTCAGCGGAAAGGAATGGCAAGTTTTTTTAGCTTACTGAGATTTTCAACTTCACGAGGTTTGAGTTATAGAGATTCCACTGTATCTGATTTTCGCTGTCATCAAATGGTAGACACGCGATTCCGTATGTGGAGTTGTTTCAAGATCGAAATATTGGTACGCTTCACAGTCCACGGTATTTTTCGCGTCAAGCTTCAACCAATAACTTGTTAGTTACGCGCAAATCAATCTCTTTCGAAATTCCAATGAATAAACCAGTTGCTTGACCAGCCATGTAGTGTTAAAAACATTTGTTTTAAGTTATTTATTAGCTTAAGTAATTACAGATGGATGACAAAGGCATGCTTCAAAAGGAGTCAGCCATGGAATTAGCGAAAAAAGTCTTCAATGATGACGAAGAGCTTAAAATGGTTGAAGATTATCTTCATTCCTGTTCCCATAGTGAGTAATGTTCAAAATAATAAGCATATAGAATAAAAAATAAATTCGATTTACTACTAGTATATTTTAGGTATGATATCAAAAGCTCTTTTAAAAGTACGTTACTTTGAAGAATATGTGGTAACGCCTTCTCTATTATCTTTGATTTTCTTTTGGTAAATAATAATTGAAGCAAAACTGTTATATTATTTGTTGCACACAATAAAATTTACAAATCCAAATACTTAGTGCAATGAGCGACCTTAGACTTAGTGCAAAGAGAGATAAAAGTAACTCTAAAAAGTGCAAACCGTAAATTTGCATATCATAATCAAGTTTTTAGTATGGTGAGTAAAATATTTTATGTTCACAGTAAACGGTGAAAGTGTAAGTGATGGTGAAAAGGGCTGTGAGCGCGCAATCCTTGCTTACAAGTGCATGTCTGACAATGCATCACAGGTATACAAATTTATTTTAATATAAACTTTAACATTGTCTTTTAATTAAGTCTAATATATATAAATAAATAGTCTGGCAAAAGAGCAATAAGAAAAAAATTGTATATGTATTAATCTTTTTTCAGTTTGGCTTGGAGATGTGAGTTCGTTTCTTCATCCTACTCGTTTCAATATTCAATTTGTTTAATTATAGATAACAAATTTGTTAACAATAAAAATATATACAAATGTTATGTATTGGTTTTATTCACCTATATTCTTATGAGTGAAAACAAAAGACTGTAAATCGATAACATGTTTAATTCAGTATATTGTCTCAAAAAGCCAGCGTTTACATATAATTTCGATTTGTATCTTCTTAACGAGATCCTTCAAACTGAAAACAAAAAGAAAGTTCATAAATACAGGAATATACACATACATCATAAAGTAAATTATAATATGTTTGGTTAAAAAATCAAAATAGTGTAATCGTAAGACATTTTTTTAACAAAAGGTTCACAAAATGTATGAAAAGTTTAATTAATATCTACTATATTACCTCCTTTTTAAATGGCAGTAAGCACTCTATTAACAGCTTGGACCTTTGGCAGCCCTCATTGTCGCCAACAGGTTGGTCGTTTACTGTAAAACAAGTAAATCATACTTTACTCAAATCATATGGAGTCTCAAATCTTAGCATAGCACGCAGAACCGAATAGGTAATACATACGTTAGCATATAATACATGTAGTAGATAATTCGTTTGAAGAACATGATATCATTGATTTTACTACAAAATCTTAATCTTGTAAGTCTACTGACTAGATTGTATCCCTGGGGTCAGATATGTTACTCGTTAAAAGGTAATGTACAGGATTTGCTTAACTAATTTACATCGACTTTATTGCTGGGGGGTTATTTGGAATTATCTTACCAGAGACACATCTTCCGATTATTTCCTGTGCTTTAGCCTGGTCACCAGAATCGGAGAGGTACTTTGAAATTAATTCCTTAGACTTTTCAATGTCAAACTGTCCGCCATCGTTTATCTGTTAAAATAAATAAAAAAGCAACAATTAAATTTCAATAAATAAAATACTTATTATAAACATTATCTACGTATTTACCAAACATACTTTTCATATAACCTGTTGACTAAATATACTTTTATTACTTCGTGGTATCAAATGCATTTTTATTTTTTTAATTATTGAAGTCTTACAATCCCTGTCCGGATTTTTCCCTTGTTACCTGCATGGTCTCACAATAATAAGTACAATCATCTCACAAGAAATAACTTGGTACGATAACATAATATTCTGCTATGTGTTAAGTTACAGTGTAAAAATACTTTTCTTTTCCAACTAGAGTATTTTTATACGTACCACTCCGGCTTTCTTGAATACGCAAGCGATGAAGCATTCGTCCAAACCGTCTATATTTTTCGTCTCCTTGGACTTCTTGATGTCCTCCTCGGAAACTCCATACTTGCCGCTACACTCTTGAATGGTGGGCAGTATAATCGCGTAGAGCTTCATTTTGTCCACTTGATTCAAGGCCTAAAAACTCATAAGTGTTTGCAGTCAGCTTCTAAGAGACGACCTTACTTCCAATTCCTTAACGAGTCAGATGATACAACATTCTCTTTTAATTTTGTCTTACATAGATAAATAAATAGTCTGCCTGAAGAGCATATATCTTTTTTCAGTTTGGCTTGGAGATGTGAGTTCGTTTGTTCATACAACTCGTACTCGTCTCGTGCGCATCTGTTCAACCCCATTTAGTTCGTAGTATATAGTATTTAGTGATTTTAATAGCGATTCAGAGACACACACTTTCCTTAGGTGCATTCGCATCTAGGATATACACCAATGTGCTTTTTAACAATGCAAACAGCGGCTAAACCTGCTTATAAGGTGAACGTAAATGAAGGACATAACTAATAAATGATTAAGGAACTAGTAATGTCAGGTCTCCAAGAACCATATGCCAATTGTTTTTTTTACTATAGCTCTAAATCGCTCGAAATACAAATGTTCATATATGAAATGATATAAATATATATAATAAAAAACTTACTTCTACATCATTAAAGGCCACCGCCAAAAATCCAAGACACAGCAAAGCGAAACGCAACATTTTTTTTACTTTTATATTTTTATTTAAATACGCGGGCGTCTTATACTCATCCAAATTCGTATCTACCTCTGTGTCAAGAATAACAAGTATTTATACTAACGCCAAGTAATTTTTTTTCACATAATTATCTTAAAGCGCATGTATGCAAGTTATTTCCATTGTTTTAATGTGATGCAACAAATTGTGATCGGAACTGCACATTACCTTATACAATTGGCAAATCTTAATCGGCGGATACGATATCGAACCCGGCAGTAATGGGCTATTCGCAAAATCCAAGGTCAAATTAACAGTCGTTTGGTATATATATATTTAAATTAGCTAGATATTTAAAAAAATTCTTAACCTACAAAGTAATCATTAAAACAAATATTAAAAAGAAATTAAAACTAATTCAAAAAGTTTGGTCCCCGTGGCACCTTTAACCTGTTTGATTAGAAAATAGTTTTTAAAATATCAACGGTGATGTCATAATACCCAATGTCACAACCTACTAAGATTTTGGCTTCTGATATGTATGTTGTTGTCTTGTGATGTTGTTTTCTAATATGCAATTAAGTCACCAGCGGTCAATGTCTGACACACCGTCGACTTTTGGTTTAAGTTACGGCAACCTCACGATATTATCTTGCAGCGTACAAACGAGTGTTAAATGCCCATATAGAAAGTCTATTGGTACACAGCCTTGTTTCGAACCTACGACCTCAGGGATGATTTCGTACGCTGATAATACGGTAAAGACACGATCTTTATATTTACATTGGGCTTGAACCATTAATTGCGCAATTGACATGGTACCTGTTTTACTAAGAGATAATGTAATAATGTATAACAGGGGCAAACAGGAGGCTCGCCTGATGTTTAGTCATGACTCCCTTTGACACTTACATTTGCCAAATGGCTCGCAAGTGCTTTAAATTTTGCCGCTATAATAAAAACAATAATTAAATATGAAATATTTTTTTGTCCCGTAATTTTGATCATACCATTTTTATGGTAACTCCAAGTTATATTAATGAAACGATAGTGAGTTATAGCAGCGCGTTCGATATTGCCATAATTATTCTTTTCAAATAAAAAATCAAACATTTTATTCATACATTTAATAGCAATAGTATTTTTACACTGAAAGGACTCTGAAAAAACATCTATTATGATCTAATTGTTAAATTGCGTCTATCTTACATTAAATCTCGGACCTTGATACATAACAACTGGCCATCAAAGTCGGTGCAATTATCCAGTGTGTTATTAGCGCAAAAACACGATGCATATTATCAGACTGAACATTTTTTATGATGTAACCTGATTTATGCAGTCACAATGAGGACCAACAGATGAAATTATTTCCTATTATAAATATAGCCAAATAATAATAAAATATTAATTATATATTTAACGCTTTATATAGTATTGCGAAATAAATATCGTAGTTTAGCTTAGGCTATACGCGTTTTTTGTATATTTATTAAAGTATATCACATCATATCACACACATTCTACATTATAAGTTACAATCTATATATTCTAAAATACCAGACAATTACGGTGAACATAAATTTTACAAAATCAAAAATTCTATATTAGTAATCGTAACAAACAAATTTACAGTATTTATAATTTTATTAACCTACATAATAATAAAAAAATAATAAAAAGAAATTAAAACAAATTTAAAAAGTTTAGTTTTTTCAAAATTATTTATCAATTTCTTAAGGAAACAGGAAATTCTTGGGATTATCTTCATAAATACATTTGGCTGTCCAATAAGCTGACTCGCACAGGTCCTTGTATTTTTTAACTGTAAAAGAAAAATAACTTTTTTAAATCCGAGTGTGTATGTTTTATTTTTAAAAACGTTATTTAGATGGTTCTTAACTACAAATTACATTTGTTACACATTACATAAATACAGGGGCCTGGGTTAAGCTATTCTGATTATGGAGCTCGAAGGTTGACGGACTTTAATTAGAAGTTTTTCTGCAAGATTTTTTTATATATTTGGCTGCCTACGTAGTCATATGTTAACTAGACAAGGACAAAGCGAAATAGTTAATGACTTATCCACTTTTCAACCTGCCGTTGGAGGTATTGACAAACGGCTATCTCTGATAAAATTCGAATCGCCTACGTAAGGACCGCCGACAACGCAGTAACAAGCATGATTTGCACTTGTATTTTTTTTAAATGGAATCTCGATGTTGGCCTAGGGCCTTTACAGCTCAGCTCGGGCTGTTTTGTACCGCGGCTAGCGCAAGAGCGTCTCCTGTGAGACTCGGACCTCGGCTTGGACCGTCGCGGGTCAATCGGAAGGACAGGACGGAAGCTCACTGGAGTGAGCGAAGTACGCAGTAAAGGTCCTCGCCTTCCCCGGTGAAGGCCATTTTTTCCCCTAATCTGATTTTGGCTATTATTATTTTTGGCCGGTATTTCTAATGTTAGTTAAGAAACGCTGGTTCTCCCGGTCCTATAAAGATGATAGCACTTTGTTCTTTGCTTAGGTTTAATAAATTTCAAACCAAGATGGATTATATTTATATCACCTGCAATTAAGACAATTTTCAGTACAAAAAGATACTCACGCAGCCCCTTACAATTCTCTATGGAAATCAGCATACCTTCCTTCATATCATCAGGATAATTTATTTGTACTTGTTTCAGCGATGCCTCGTAACTTATTTTATTGTTTTTGACCTGTATTTACATAACTTATTATTTTACATAAATTATTTTAATTTCGACAATACGTAATACAATTAATTTACCTGCAAATTGTACACATTTTTGAAATGTATATGTGGTATTTAAAACTTATGTTATAGTCAATAGTACAATCAATGTGTCAACAACATCAATCTATTTTCTTACTTAAGTACCTCGAAGTACTGAGTGTCTGTGAAGCCGTGAAATTGGAATATACTGATTAGACCAGCGCAGTAAAATATGAATTATGACAAAGAATATTTATGGATTTAGCTCGAAGATTTCGATTAATGGTTGTAATAAATCTTTGCTAACGATGCAATCATGTGCTCACCCATAGCCTAATTAATAGAATTTGATTAATATAAAAAAACTCACGAGTTGTGTTGTCTTATAAACGCAGGCGATGTAGCACATGACAGGTCTCTCTTCAATGAACTTGCCTTTTTCTATGTCACCAATCAAATCTATAAGAAGTTAATTATTAAAGTACTATGCTCCATAAATGATAAGGCAGTAATAAGACCATATTTTTTGACAGGCGTTATACTACAGACATTATATGTAACTAAAATTTATGAAGTAGTTAGTGTACACCATAAATTAAATGTTATTTGCAATATATTAAAAAAAACATGTGTGTATACTTATGTACACGCGTCAGAAGTTATACTTCTTTGGCGTAACAAGATAAAGATCTTTTTAATTTTTTTATCTGTCGCCTTATTCTACGTTTGTAGAAAACGACACTAACAATTTAAAAACAATATTTAATTTATTGAAAGGTTTATTACACATTCACTAGTTAAATAAAGATTCTTTAAATATGACAAAAAAGATTTCTAGATAATTAAAGAAATTGACATTTTGTATTTTGAAATGTTGACTATGCTAACGTCAGGTTGTCGGATTTTTGTGACGTTGTGCGCGCTAAGAAGTATATCTTCAATATTCAATAACCTAAACAATACATCCCTTTTACGACTCAAATCCCCTTAATCGTCACTGTGCACTGTGGTCTTTCCTTCCAATTTCCAAAAGATTGGTCTCATCGAGGAGTCATTTAGAGGTTAGAATAGAGCTTCATTTAATAACGTAATAAACATCATTTATGGGTAGTTAGAAGTAAAAATATGCGAGACGGTGAACAACGCTTGAAAATAAGCAGAATGAAATATATTAATTTACAAATGTTACATTGTATCCTTACCTTCCGTAACATTAATCTTTTTCATACAATTCCCTTTCACGATTTTAGCAGCATTTTTTATTTGCTTCCTTGTCATCTATACATTTTAATGAAATCAATGTTATTAAATGCCATCTATAATATTAATGCATTGGTTGTCTGGTTAACATGTTTTGTTGTGATCGTTGTCGTGGAATAATTACGGAATATTCCATTATTATATAAACAATAATGCACAGACACAGAATAATTTGTAATTGATATGCGTTGAATAATAGACTTGCTTTAAATATTTGGCTTTTAACTTAACTAACGTATTTTATAGAATATTAATATATTATACTAGCTGACCTGGCAGACGTCGTTTTGTCATTTATATTATTTCCAGGAAAAAAATTTAGTTCAATAAAAATAACGTTCTATTATAAAATTTACAATAGGGGGTGGAAATTTAGGGTTGCTTGAATGCTGTACGATAAAAAAAATAGATTTTTTTTTTGGGTGTACACCCCTATCACTTAGGGCTTTGAAAGATAGATAGTAGCCGATTTTCGGACTTACTGAATAAGTATAAAAAATTCATAAGCATCGGTCGAGCCGTTTCAGAGCAGTATGGGAACGAACATTGTGACAAAAGAATTTTATAAATATAGAGATTAAGTAAATTGTGCAAAACTTATGATTATAATATCGTTTGCCGGTACTTAATGTACCAACATATGATTCGGTGCAAAAATGCACATATGATTCGGTATATTAATTTAGTTAAAGAATTACATAGATTAACGGACCTTTTTTATTGTCCGTTAAGTGTACTGTTAAAAGTTCAGTAATTTTTTCTGTGCTTAGTTAAATTCTTGTTTTTTTTTATTATAATCTTGCTAATTTAGTTCTCATGTTTACTTTTTTTCCGTTTGCAAATTTTATTCACATATCGTGCACTCTTTCAATTTAATGCAATGCAATGGAAATGTTGTGTAACGTACACCCTCGATTTGTAATTTCTGTATGATGTTTCCCTGTGTAAGCAGGTGTAAACTGTGCCCTAAGACAGAAAATCCATGCACATTCGGAATTTGAATCCATGATTTCAGGATATATATAGGACCCACTAGTCCACTGTTCTCTAAATTTTATTGCTTTAAAATTTACAATACTTACCGAATCAATTTCACCTATCAACAAAGCAATCATTATAATAGAACAAAATTCTTTTCCTTCCATTACAGCGAAAACTAACAAATGAATGTCGTTTTCTTGTTCCCTATTAATATAACGTCAGATTAATTGTAGAGCGCGAGTAATTATCAGTCTTTTACAAGATATGTCAACAATTAAAAAACATAATAAATAATGAGATATTTTACAGCAAGGCTACTCCGTAAAATTTGTCCTATTCTAATTATTGATTTAAAAAAGGCTGGAATTGGGATCTGCTGCTCGTAAAGCTGGAATAAAGCCTCCACTTGTTTCAGTCTTCGTAGCCCTTCGTACTTAAATATATTGTTTTTGTCACAGTGTAAGCCTGCAGAGTTCGTCATTCAGAGTACTTAACTTCTAATCCCAGATCTGGTATTTTTTAATTAGAATAATAAATAATAAAAACTTATAGAGATAGGTCCCACACTAGGGAGCTGTGGGTAACTAGATAGCAATCATTCCGTGGTACATGATACATGTTTAAAACAGTTTTTTTTTTAAGTACTTACTTTTTACTAAGTAATCAAACACAAGACATTAAGTGTGCGTGATGAATTTGAGAGTGTACCTGAGAGTAGTTTTTGGAAGCTCAGAATCATGCCAAGATACATATGGCAGATGTAGATTAGAAATCCAATTCGGCTAGCATATTTTCATTTGATTTGTGAGTTTGTATCTGGATAGTTTGGCTATCTCAGAATCCATAGATTGGGAGATTTTATTATAGGGTAAGGCAGTGCCCCCTAGATGCATATACATAAGGTGTGATTGAGCTGTTATCGTATTGAATTAGTTATTATAAATGTTTGTAAATAAATTTTTTGAGCATTAAACAAGAGAGTGGGGAATAGTTCGCGCATCGTACACAGCGCGGGACACAAACGTCAACTGCTTACCAATCACGCGATCGACACGTCACTCTCTCCCCCCCCTTCCAGTGATACCTAATTTATTCAATTTATCAGTACATACTAATAAAAGTTAAAACGGTGGTTACATGACATATCCGCCTGATGTAGGTAATTTGAGAAAATTGCGTCTTTGACGTATTATATTGTTAGAGACTTTTAATAGAATATTTTGCTAATTAATGCTCATTTACTTCACTTTTTTATTTCGGCCTTGTAGAAGAGACTGATAAAAGTCGGACACAGATCATACGCTAAAGAATTTTATTTTCAGGTCTATTTAAAATTAACAACAATGTACCTTAAATTAAACACACTATTTATTTATTAAGGAAATACAAAACTGGCCGGATCACTATCATACAAGCATTTTGTTGAGTAGAAAATCCCTTCACACATATCGTCGTATTTGTACTCTGAAACACGTCAAATTCGTAAACACTAGTGCATAACATACACATTATAAGCAGTTAATTAGGGATTGCGTTATGATGTTATAATTATGGTACTGAAAACCAGTGATGTGACTTTCCCCCATTCATATCCTGATAAGCCTCAAAGTGAGCACCCACGTAGTCTATCACAGCAATATATTTGATGCGAAAAGTTGATAAAACCTGCACAACTTATTGCTAGTGTATCGCCTATATATGTGAAAAAAAGCACCCAGAACATTATTATATTCTATGTATAATTTCTTTCTCACTTATTACTCAACTATTAACATGTAACCACTACTGCTTAATATTCAATTATTGTCACGTTTTTTTTTTAAAGGCGTAGAATTATAATAGTGTTTTTCTTGAATATTTGATCGACTTTAAAAAACTTAGGAGGTTTGCTTTTTTTAAAGTTAATATGTAATTTTTTTGTCTGTTTCCGGACATAATATATTGATAATTGAGCTGCCAAATAACTGAAATTAACTGAAACGTTTTTAGTTTTGTTTGTAATTAAGGTTTTTATTAATAGTACGCTTTTAAATCTAAGATTTAAAAATGTTGATCCATAAAACGTAATTGATTTTGTATAACTTATCTATATATTTTATTACTTAGAGATGTACAGTCAATTAACGTTCATAACTCCGACGACATCTATTTAATAAATAAGCAGAATCTCGGCAAGAAATTGTCACATTCGTTAACGCTGCAATTTTGTACTATACTTACGTATATCAAAACACTTGTCGACTCCTTTCTTCGCGGCTCCACGTAGGTCTTGTGGATACAATGCATCTATTTGTTTGACCACTAGATCCCTATCGAGCCTGTTGTTTTTCACCTAGAATTTCACAAAAATCATACGAGCCAAAAAAATAAAAAATGTTAGGATATAATGATATTGCACCTGGCATATGCGAATATTACTTCGTTACTATGTTTTAGTTTTAAATTAAGTAATTTATTATCTACATTTGCATATGATAAATAAATTTATATATTTAAGAATATTTCGCATGGATATTTAGATTTAATTATCAGAAGGTTATAAATTAGAGTAACTCACCACTAGAGCAGCTTTGTAGACACAAGCAATATAGCACATGACGTTGTGGTCTTCGATGAATACACCTTGCTCTATTTGACCTACTTTATCTGTAATATTTAGTTTATAATTGGTTTTCTTACAAGATTGTACATATTAAATAACTAAACATAAACCTTGTTCTACTACTATGGAGTAGGCGATCATTGTAATATCGAAGCTGATCGTTGTTTCATTCATTATTTGATTATTAAACGTACACAGGACGGGAATTCTTAACGGACTGGGCAGACGGTAGTGCAAATGCAATGCAAGTAAAAATATTATTTGATTAGTTTTACCATTATTAACTCCATATTTGGGCATACACTGGTTCTTCATAATAGTAAACGTTTTCTTTATTTGAACTCGTGACATCTAAAAGGATAATCATTATTTAATTGTTTCACATATGCCTATCGTATAACATTAATCGTTACGTACTCGTACTCGTTAAATGGCTATCAGGGATTTAGAAACGAGTCTTAGCGCTGAGTCTGACTCCCCTACGTCAAATATAATAAGTTTTGACGTACGGGACATAGTTCGCACAAAGTCTCAAAGTCAAATAAATTTAAAAAAATATAGTTATAAATATTACTCTTCCAGTTCATTTACAAATATGACCAAAAATATATTTACAACTTACCGCGACTGTCAAAGGCAAAATCACTAAAAACTTTGCTAAAAAAGGAAGTGATTTACACATATTGGACCTTTGCTGCTTCAAAAACATTTTGGACTAAAACTGTTTTTGTTAAATAATGACTATAAATAGCTGATTTAACAAATACTTGCGCACAAATTAATGGTTGACGAGGACTGCAATTTTAGAAAATTATAGCTGAAAATTTAAGGTTTAGTCTCTGAACTATACTTGATAATAATGCAAATTATTCTAGTAAACAATCATTTTATCGCCAAATCATTCATAATTGGAATGAATTGAATTACGATAATTTATATTACATTTACGATGATTTATGATAAACGATACAGTACACACTACCTAGCTACTCGGTCACATATCTGACTGACTGCGTGCCCGATAGGTGTCCAGTACGTAGGGGTCCTTAATTTAAAAAAAACGATCCAGTATCACAGGCTAAAGTGCGCCTGTTTTTAAAGAAGATGGGCAGGTTTGCCGTCTGTGGCTGGACAGTGGAAATGTAGAATTAGCCTCGACGCCTGGTGAAGAAACTCTACTGTTCCAACATATCCGATCTCTCTCTGGTAAATACGATGAAATAAATGAATGATATAGGAATGTTACCCAATTTTATTTTATACCAATTTCAAAAAATTAATTAATACGAGATACAGACGTGAGCATGTTTTACTATGATAATTTAAAGTATAGTGATTTCAGTAAATATTTTATTAAAGAATCATATTACAAATAAGCCTCATGGAAAAATGAAGTTCTTTGCATCGTAATCGTACATACATTTAGCCGTCCAATAGGCAATTTCGCATATATCCTTATACTTTTTACCTGAAATATAAAACAGTAATTATATTAAGACGTTTTAGAAATGCGGCGAATATTTCTATATGTAAATTTATATTTAAATTGTTATGTGTATTAATGATAATCTGTCAAGTAGTTATACCATAGCAAAAAAGGTACATCAACGATTTTAGAACGACGTACTCGTTTAAATTTTCCAAACAAATATTTATTGATACCTTTACTACCGACAGTTATTTAAATAAAGTATAAATTTGGTCTACAGTACGTCCTGGGACACTTAGGCCTCTTATAGCTCTCTCCATCCCTGGCAACCATAGGCAACACGGCCTTAGGATTTCCTGACCATCTCTCCATCGCCTGACCTGTCTACCTGGTTTTCTTTTACCACCTCGTGGCTTCTATAAGGTAGCCTAATCCCAACTGGTAATATATTTAGTACCAACTTAATAGATTATGAATTGTTATTTATAGGAGTTTTTTGCTATAGAAAACGCATTTAGTACGTACTTACATGATTTGATCTAAAATACACCAACTCTAATCTAACTTTACTAAGTCTAACCCTATCTTAGTAATTAGAAAAATAACTTACTAATGTCTTTACAATGAGCGGCGGAAGCTTTTACTGCATCTCTCATTTCCACCGGAAACATTGTATCGATTTGTTTGATCACAGCGTCATACGAAAGCTTATTGTTTTTAATCTGAAATGATATAGACTAGTTTCATTTTAGTTTTTATAAATATATGACAATAAATCTATAGAAAATTGAGTACATATTTTGTTAACATGGAGTACATCCCCATGCCATATAACCACTCTGGCCATGAATACTATTACATTAAAAAAATTTCATTATTTTGAATTTGGAACACGTATATTATTCTAAAAACTTTTAAAATATGCCGTGGACTTTCCAGCAGACTATCTGCACCTGGTCACAAGGCATCTAACGTTCCGGACTTCATAAGAGCTGAAGACCGGAATAATCTAGTCCAGACCTCACCCTTCAGACTTCAAATTATGCACAGTTTTATTACGTAAATCCATAGATTCGGAGCCAAACAGATAAAGGCCTATTTAGAAGCTAAAGATGGCAATTTCGAATGGAATATTTTTTGATTTTTTGCCGAGTCTTTAATAATATTACATTATTTCATTTAAAAAAACGCATTTTAATTTATAACCGGATTTATGGCTGGACTTACCTAGTCTGCTAACTTTACAATTCGAACGTTATAGGTTTTTAAAAAAACAAGTTTCGTTCTCAAATCTTGTATGTATGATTTGTCTGTATATATATATCAATGTTGGCACATAAACGAGTATGTTGCACTAGATTCTTTCTTAATGTAACGGTGATAAAAACACAATGTTGTTTTGTGCAAAAATTTTAATCGAACAGAAACAAGAAGAAGATAAATTTCACTAAGCCACGAAGACGGTTACCATAGTCTATTATAACTTACCACCTGAGTCATAGTGTAGATGCAAGCCACATAACACATCACATTTCGTTCTTCAATAAATTTCCCTTGCTCTATTTTACCAACTTGATCTGAAACAGATACTCTATTACAACGAATTCAAACATAATATTTTTAATATTGCTTTATTGAGGTATTCATTTACTATTCGAGCATATTAAAGCAAAAATACGTAGTTTTATATTATATAGTAGTTTATAGTATAAAATACGTAGTTTTATATACGTGCTAAAAACTGATAGTGAAACACTGTTGATAACAGCAAACAGCAGTTTAAAATAGCAATTGACAGCCTCAAGAACACATGTATGACATAGTAGATTAAAAAGAATATTTAGGTATAACTTTTTTATAAATTGCTTTGACACTTAATTACATCCATTAATTTATCAATCAAAAGTATCTCAATTGTTTTAAGTGGCGGGGAAATTTCGCCATCATGCACTATTACGAGTAAAAAGTAAATACAATACTTGCCAACCTTCTGTCACATCATTTTTGGGCATACAACTTTTCTTCATCAATTTCCCGGAGTTTTTCAATTGTTGTCGGGTCATCTATTAAACAAAATTTTATTATTTTAAATAAATTCATTTTGAAAATATTGACTAATCTCACTACTCACCGCAAGGGTGAAGGGCACAAAAACTAAAACTAAAACAAACATTATTTTTTGTACACACATTTTTACTAAAATATAAAAACTGCAACATGCACCGTGTCTCAGTTATTATATACTTAAAGTTCTAGACTACTTGATGGTTTGATTGATTGTAAGTGATACATTGCATAGAAAAAGTGAGGTATTACCATCTAATAACTTAATATTATGACGTTTAATTTTACGTACATACCATTACCTATATTTATCTACTAAGCTGCTATACTAATTACGAGCAGTCTATTCAAGTTAATTCTGGAGTTTAGGTTCGATTAGAATGTGCATGTATCTAGGCTAGGTTTTGGTGGAGAATCATGCTTATTCACATGGCTTACATTACTGCTTAAGGGTAGCGCTAAGTATGGGCCAAGATATGATAATTATATTAAGAACATAGTTCTTGTCAAACTTCGCTAAATCGGGCTTCTCTTGTTTTTAAAAACAAATTCATTAATTTGACAGTATAATCTGTAAGGAGTAAATGTCTCAAGTTCAAAAGTAGTTAAAACTTATAAACATATAAATTTAACAAACATAAACTTCCCGAAGATTCAGCACAGATTAGAGTCTGAGCGTCTCAGATATGAACAACTAATAACAAATTATTAACACCTGTTTTTTATCTATGTTTAAGGTAAAACAATAATGTATAAAGGAAGTGTAAATAAATAAATAAACGTAAGTTATGGATTTTGACATACGCATGTCATAGTTGGCGCAAATTTTGCTACTGAATAAACTTAGTCTCGATTATTTACCTGAGGGTATTTATTATATTTTAACTACTTTTTTCGAATGAATGACTAGTAAAGTTTCTTACCGTCTTATTGGAACCATTCACAAATCGTTGGTTAGCAATATTCCTATTTAATTATCTCAGTAACAATCAACGTTGTTAATTAAGTGGCAAGTGTCAGATGTGTTATTAATCAATTATCACCTGTTCATATAAGTTCACACCAATCTAGAACTATTCTAGTGTATGCCATGTCAGTTTCATTTGTAGTCTTTATAGTCGTTTTAGTTCTTGCTTTGTGTAATGCAGTAAGTTTGATCTATGGTCATAGATGCGATTTATTGAAATCATTTAATACTTGAATCGGTTATTAGTGTTTATTTATATATCTTTCACGATATTCAGATGACGATGAAACAACTGAAATCGACGGGGAAAATGATGAGAAAAACCTGTCAGCAGAAAAATAATGTTGAGGATGGTACGTTGTTTATAAAAATATTTTACCGTCTTATGTTCAAAAATTTAGGTTTTGGTCACAAACAACAATATTTATAGACAACAATGTTCAAGATTAAGCTTAACTTACGATATACTATATATTTCTGAAAGTCCTCTTTCGCTCTTTTGAGTTCTGTTCAACCGCACCACATAGCTCACACCCACTCATATGACACCAATAACATCACAAACGCTCTCCTGTAATCTTTAATTATCATCAGAATCGCTTAGCGTATACAACAAAAAGAAAAATAAATTAATTGTTGCGTATCCTTCGACTTAACTTGCTTGTTTTTACTATACCGCATTTTTATCAGATTAATTTATGATATTGAAGATGTCTTGTATGGCTAAAATTAATTGGAACGAATAATTCAAACTTCGATGTTTCAGAACATGTAGATGCAATATCAAAAGGTGAATTCAGGGAAGAAAAGGAAGTGATGTGCTATATTGCGTGTATTATGAAAATGGCTAATGCGGTATGACTGATAAATGATAAGCATTTAATAAGAAATGTTTCATGATAATTTTTATACTTTTAGAAAAAATGAAAATATATGAATTATTTATTATTAATTTTACTATCGTAATGAAAACATTGCGAATATAAGAAATAGAAATAAAATACTATAGTATTAGCTCTTCATTTTACTAAGTTTACAACATTTTAATGTCACGAATTTCATCGATTTTAAATAAATAATATTCTTAACCTGCATAGTGATAATAATAACAAGTATAAATAGAAAATATTAATTTTAAAGAGTTTGGGGCCTGTGGCAGTGTACCTTTAACGCTGGCAGCATTTGCTCGCTGTATTGCGATACTTATTCGTTAAGCGAGGAAAGCATCAGCCCTGGGGTCACCAGTACTATCTGCCAGACGTCAACTTAAATCTTTAATTAGCGCCTGTGTACTTGAACCCCACCAAGAGTCTCTACTCCAAAGGAAACAAAATTAAAGTTTGAGGAAAGACTCTTATATACTCTTGGTAAAAAATGTATTTGTGTATTGGAAATAAATTGATTCCATTTTAAATTGATACAAGAATATCAATAGGTACATATTTAAACTTTATTTTCCCAGATTAAGAATGGCAAACTAAACTATGAATCAGCTATGAAACAAGCAGATTTACTACTTCCAGAAGAAATAAAAGAACCTACAAAAGCCGCCATCACAGCATGTAGGAAAGTAGGCGAGTATCTTTTTTAAGTCACGTATTAATAATATTTAACAAAATTGTACAAGTGAATTTAAATATCTACTAGCTGACCCGGTAAACGTTGTTTGCCATGTATATTATTTCCAGGAAACTTTTTTTAGTCCAATAAAAAAACCTATCTACTATAATAAAAATAGGGTTTAATCGTAGAGGGGTGACAACTAAGGGTTGTATGTGTTGTTGTATGCTGTTTCATAAAAATAAAAAATTGTCTAAAAATTCAAAAATAAAATTTTGGGGTGAACACCCCTTATCACTTAGGGGTTTGAAAATTAGATAGTAGCTGATTCTCAGACTTACTGAATATGCATAAAAAATCATAAGCATCGGTCGAGCCGTAACGGAAGAGTATGGAAACAAACATGAAACACGAGAATTATATATATATATATACAGAGATAGAAGAAATATAGACTTAATTTGTCAAGGAAAATATGATGCAAATATGAGTTGGTACTCAAGTTTTGATTAAACAGCTAAACCACCATAGTCGTAGCATAAAAACTAAACTATACCATGCCACTCATGGTATATTAGTATATTTGCGGGTAACTGTGTTGTAACATTTTTTGCACAAACATTTTACGACATGTACGTTTAAAACAAAAAAAAATACTGGTTTTAGACACCTATAAATAATGAATTGTTGTCTTTGTTTTAGCCGACTCATACAAAGATATATGTGAAGCTTCGTTCCACGTCACAAAATGCATTTATAATGAAAATCCGGATGTATTTTTCTTCCCTTAATAAAGTAAATATTGATTATGTTATTTATTCATTTAAAACCTTAAGGGCGGAAAATCAAGTGTTGGCTGAATGGTTACAACAAAAGAAATCTCGCTATTGTACGAGTTTTAAGTTACATATCCCTAATTCGAAGGATTTCCATAAATTCAAATTTAATGTGTGCGTTAAAGTATGAATTCCAGTTTAAGGTAAAAACATAGCTGCGAAAGAACATATAAAAAAAATCTGATCAATTTAAAAACGTATACGTATCGTAATGTAAAGTTTATAGACTATATTGTTTATTAATGACTGGAAATAAAGTCCAGAAGTTATTTATCAAAATAATCAAAAGGTAATTGCAAAGTATTCAATTAATACATAATACTTACAAGTACCTACGGGAAATAACAATCATTTCCGCTTCGAACAAAAGGTATATTTTCATACGTGAAGCTAATATTTTTCCGCAACCATTATGCTGGCTCATATCAGGACAATTATATGCAATTTTTCTAATAAGACGTCTGATATGCTATTAAAATGGCACTACGAAAGGTTGGTACTTAAAAATATGCATGATTTGCAATTTCATGCTGCAATATTATTCTCTAAGATTGTTTTTTGTTACAATAGAAACGCGCAAAGCCTTTTATATATTTGAATTTGATAAAAAATCACAAATATTAAATAGGATTCTTGTGTTCAATTGAGGTTTATTTGATATCAGCAATAGTATTTGTAAAAAAAGTACAAAGGTGTCTACTACTTTCAGTGCTTTATCGATTTCTAAGTGTATTTTCATTTATAATTTGAAATCATAAAAGTAATTTATTGGAGTTGTTTGCACAATTAAATACTAAACATTTATAAATTGTTAATTTTCAAGGGTTTACATGAAAATACTTATAAAAATTAATAAATTTCGCTAACGCTGTTTTAGCAATTCCAATAACGCTGTATAATATTTATATATTGGCGTATTTTCTGTCTGAATTTCTGAAGTGAAATATACCTATAATTTACAAAAAATCGTTACAAACTACTAATCCGCAAATCCTGTGCATTGAACATTTTTTTTGGTAACGAACCACCAACAAAAAATCTGTGTACTTTCAGGGTCAAAATTATTATCATTAATCCGTCTAATCTAAAAAACATTAGGCAAAACATAATGATGTTTTAATAAAACATTATATATATATAAAGATTATTCGGATAAGTATCGTCAGTGTTGAAACTGAAGATGAATAAGATTTATATATTGTTGTGCGTGTGTTTTGTGGGGGCTGCTTTTGTAAGTATCAGTTTATTTATAAATTCATTTTAACGACAACTTCGTAGCGCTTCAACTTTTGATATTTAATTATTTAAAGATGATCTCATATCGTCGAAATCTGGGTCTAAGGAATGACAGTTTTTTTAAGATAAACCCTTCTCGTACGAACAAGATAATTACTCACAGAGAGAAACGCACTTACTTATCATCCTTGATGAGTCATTGAATATTACTACCTCGAGTGATTCTTACTGAACGAATTATTTATTATTACTATTTCATTCGAGCAACCGACAAACTCGACTAAATTATAATCTCTTTCAATATTTTAAAATCCTAAGTTATGGTATGAAAGCGTAAAGGTATCTAAACCATTAACATTTATATCATTGAAAATATGAATCTAAAAATAATCGTAGGGAGCCGAAGCAGATGTAAAAGCATGGTTCTTGGAAAAAGCGATGGAGTGCAGTCAGGAACATGCGGTCAACAGTGAAGAGATGAAAATGCTTAATGACCATAAATTCCCAGAGAGCAACACCGCTAAGTGTCTTTTGGCGTGTGTCTTCAAAAAAGCTGAATGGGTGAGCTACAATAGCATTCCATAAATCGTTAAATAGGTTTTTGTCATTGACATATTTTTACTAACAACGAAAAGTAATGTAAGCTTCCGAAAATTGATTCAAAGCTTATATAAAAACACGTAAGTAAATGTTTAATATATAGACAAAAGGTCTTATACATAACCAATAGAAACCTAGAAGGTATTTCAGGCTTCTATAGTTTATGAATTAAAAATCTATTCACTCTTGTCGCGTAAAATAAATATTAGACAATACAATTCAAGTTACTACTTTAGTCTTATCTCAAAGGAACGGGCGAAGTAAATTTTCTTCTATAACCAAATTCCTTTATAATATTAAATGTTTGCAGATTGATGAAAACGGCATGTTTAGCGAAGACAATGCTTATAAACTATCACTAAAAGAATTTCCAGATGATAAAGAAAAACTGGCAAACTCTAAGAAAGTATTGGGATTGTGCAAGACAGGTAATAATTAATATATAATATAATAGATCATAGAATAAGACATTACCTCAAAATTAGGAAAAATATAGGTTTTATAATATATATTTCTCATTTCACGTAAGAAACACATGTTCATGTTTGTTGCATGAAAAATTGGACTAATATTATATATTCTCGTGGTGCTGTTTTCAGATCTGAAGATTGATACAAACAAGCTTTAGTTTTTGATAAATAATGAAAACCCGTTTTTACAATAAATATATTGATTATCAAGAAAACTGTTAGAAAAGAAAATAAAGAAAATCTTTCATAAGCTCTTCTTGCTTGGCTTAATTCTCGAGATCTGTTTCTAATGCTCCAACTAGACTGCTTTCATATGATCATTCCAGTGACCCTGGTAACGTTCCTCCATATTAGGAATGTCAGGGAAACTGTCTAAATGGCTGTGAAGGTGTTGTATCTTGATGCTCGTATGCCGGTATGTCTGCTGGAAGTGTGGCAACATCAGTTCAATATGCGCCGCAGCTTTCATTTTTTTTGTTCTCTAGAAAAATTTGGGCAGTCCAAACGAATTCATTCCATTTATACGTTTTTTTGTCATGCAATTATTAAAATTTTCATCTATTATCAACAAATTAGCAAACAACAGTCATAACATTCCATGCAACAGAACAACAGTTTGTATTTCCCTTGTCTAATAGTTAAAATATTTGAGATATTGCGTGACCTTATCAATGAGCTTATGGTTCATTTTGCGGTTTGTTGTAATCTAAAAAATATCTCAATGAGTAACATGAATCACAACTGAAGTAAATAAATTGCGTTTAGTAACATTAAGTTCAAATTATAAGCTTTACTGTAATACGATCGACACTACCTACGACACCACCAACACGACTAAGTACTTTCAAACCAAAATACATATTGTATATTTTCAGTCAACGATGAAAATGTTGGAGACGGAGCCGAAGGGTGTGAACGAGCTTCACTACTTGCTTCATGTTTAGTCAAAAACGCCGTACAGGTAAATATATTGGGCTAGTGTACGTTTATCGTTATCGTTATCGCACTACGTGAATTAATTGTAAACTATTTTCATTTCAGAACGGATTTCTTCTTCAATAACAAGATATAAAACTTTTTAAATAAAATAATCATTGTAACAACTGGTTTTTCTTATTCTTAATCATAATTAAGTACCCAGAATGAAATGCCTCTATAATCATTATCACAAGGCGGTTGACAGCAGAGTTGCATCAAATCATTCTTTTGAAACTGTTTGAAATTATATTAGCTCGTATTTAGCGATAATTTCCTTACATAATGTGCATGAAACGTCAATCATGATAATTCTGACAATAAAGTATGAGTATGCTCTCCTTAAGGAGATTACATATTCATTTGAAGCATATAGAAGTTTTCGACCTAATATGATTAACTTGTAGTTCGAAACTTAGTTTTAATTATTTTTATAATAAAACAAAAGTTAATGTTTAATATGCTCAACAAATTTATTATAAGACTTGATACACACAGTTTCTATACAAATAAGAGTTTGTGCTAAATTATAAAAAGTATCTTATTGCACATTCACGGATTACATACACTATAGTATAAATTGAAAAACATCTTCCAATTTAAATTGTATACAAAAACTCACGGAAAAAAACACCTAGTTATACATATTGGATACAAAAATACTTCATACATTAAGTGACATTACACTAGATATTTAAACTCAAACAAAATGTACAACCAAAAAGCGACGATACCGCAAAAATATGAAAATATTTCTAAAGCTATCGATATTCAAATTCCATTTGTTTTTCTTGGGACACATAAATAATCGTATCCAATTATTACATGGCAAGAGTTATTTATATACGAGTGAAAGACTAGCCTTTCTTCAATATAGTACAAAATATTACTGGCCTTGGCATAAACAAAAATCTATTCCGACATTTTCATACTTTTACCAAGATCATATGTTTGTTAATTTTATGTATAAATAATTTTTATCTATATCAGGTTTTGAGCAAAAATAAGCCGAGGACGGTAAATTATTAAACAGAGAAAATTCTCTTTAAAATAGACGTTTTAACATAATAACAAACAAATATCACACAACGGGTTGGTTTCATTAACTAATATTTAATGTCGAATATAGAAAAGTATAAGCCTGCTATCATATAATTTATACTAAATTATGATATTAAAAAAAATTGATAAAAAATAATGCTTCAAAACGATTCCTTTAATATCAATAATTTCGAGTTTCTAACCTTTTATGCCGGATGTTGAGATGATTTCTAGTTTAAATCTTCGTTATCAGTATATCACCGAAAGGTGTACCTAATAACGTGTACATATTGGTAAACAAAATATATTAATTAGGCCCAAAAAATAATTCGTAGTGCTTCCATCACATCTCTTATTTTCCACTTCTTCCTTAAAGGGTTTTGCTATCGTGACGCGTGAAGTACTGATCCCAATTTCAGCCACGAAATGATTATTATTTGCTCTTAAAGTGCTATATCAATTTTTATTCAAATTCAATTTATCGTTAAAATGTCTATTGACCAAGACCACAACCAAGACCTTTATAAAATCTCTATTGTTTTCTCAATTTATGATATTATGCAAACTAGACTAGTTAGGGGATAACCAAAGAGATTGAATTATATAGAGTGGGCAGTTAGCATAATAAACAAACTATTTTCACTAGAACCAGAGATTAAATCTCTTAGAGGTAAAACATAACACATAAAAAAATGATTTCGTTTTTTTTTTTAACAGTAAGGTAACATTTCTCTAAGTATATGAGATACTGATTTATTTATACGATATGTTGTTTAGGGCCCATTATTTCAATTTAACAATTTCTAAAAAAAATCTTAAAATTAGTAATATTTTGCGAAAACCAAAGGTTGGAAGGGAAATTCAAAAATTATTCAGTTTTTATCGTCATTTTTCGCGTTTCGTATTTTTCTTACCTTTACAAAGGTGCATAAGTAGACAAAAATAGCAGGTTTTGAATGTTTAAATATATTGGACTGAAATTTAAAAAAAAAATTAATTGACCCAAATCTCGAATCAACACAACGGATACGTTTTATTGTCTTTAATTATAGAATGATTTAATTCTCTAATATTATTATTTATTAACGATAATTGACGAATCGCGACTAAGGGGACGTTCAAGTATTACGTAAGCAGATTTATTCCAATTTATACAACACCCGCCCTCTTGTTAGCAAAAGTATGCAGAGCTCTCAAAAGTACATAAACGTATTAATTTTTTGTAGGAATCCTCAAAAATGCATTTCGATTTCAAGCATAGACAATGTGTGGCTTATTATGTGTGAATAAAAAAGTGAATAATTACTGTTGACGAAATCACCAAATAAGATAATCATAGACTTTAGTAGTAGACATAGACTCCATAGTCTTTACTACGTAATACTTGAACGGCCCCTAAACTCATTTCCATAAAAACTGAATAAATGCGAATCGTGTGAACGGGAATTATCTTTGAAATTAAAAAAAACCTAATTTCAAAATATTGTATAGAATCGTATTTATATAATAATTCGTCTTTTAAACTCCCAAATATACTTAGAAGTGTGTAGACTTGTCCTTTAAAAACTTTAGTGCCATCTACGAAGAGCCAATCTTTGCTACAATTATTAAAAATATCAGTCCCACTAATTAATGGTCACAAACCCCCGTTCAACACACAGCCTAGAACAAAGGTACAAAAGATGGCCAACATAAACGAATGTTCGTAGATAGCACTATTCTGAGAAGTTCTTTACTGTATGAGGAGCTGAAGTCCTTGTGGATCCTGCTGTTATATGCTGTCATAGCTGTTAGGGTCCGGTGATGTCACAGGACCAGAACGGGTTGGCAGCTTGAATCCATTGATAGCAAATGCCCAACCATCCTGAAAAAAACAGTTTTCTTTTGAAAAAAATATCAACTACTGGACGCTGTATATCTGTAAAGTAATTTTATGTAAGTGTAGAAAAGTGTTTTTAAGAAAGTTATTCATTTTGTTTTTTTTTCTGTGAAATTCCCTTCCCGGAAAAAAACGACCTACTACTTTTTTTTTTCAATATAATAAATTAACACGCGGTAAAATTGTGTGTGGCCACATCGTTGATATACGAGTTGAATTTTAATTAATTTTTATGATTAAATCAACGAAATTATTATTATATCATTTGTCGACTGATTCGGTCCGGTCAATCTTTTGGTCAAAAATTTGGCCTATAGAACCATGAAGCGTCAACAAAACGAAACTTGTATGTACTTCAGGAAATCGCTAATTTGTATTAAACATTTTCGTTGAGTTTCATTTTACTACTATCTAGCGTCTACGCGGAAAAATATACGTCGTGATATTTGAGGTCGCAGTACCATTGCAAGTACCATTTTTTGTCAGTCATCGCAGTTCCACAATACTCATATCGATACTAATACGAAAAAATATATTGGGTGATATAATATTTGTGTTTCTTTTTATTTATTCGTAATTATTAGAATTATTTTATCGCGAAATATTGTATCTTTTTGCACAAACTAAGAAGTTTTTCCGAACCAATTCGACTTAGGTCCAATGGTCCTTCGAGACAAGAGCGTACCAATTCTTAAAAGACCGGCAACGCACTCGCGAGCCCTCTGGCATTAAGAGTGTCTATGGGCGGCGGTATCATTTGACATCAGGTGAGCCTCCTGCCCGTTTTCCCATTGTTCTATCAACAAAAAAACTCTTAAACTTAAGTGTTTTTATATGCACTCTAAACCTAGTGCAGCGGTTTCAATATCATGTTGGTAAAGTAAAGTAACAGACTCTATAACATCACGGTACAATCATAATATCGACGCATCAATGAAAAATGTGCGAGAACGAATCTTCATTCTTTTGTCCAACGCGCTATAGGAACAACGTATTCAAATTGTTACAGCACAGTTATTTACGTATTTATAAAAAAAAAGTGCTTAATATAAAGAGAATTAAACTTACTCTGACAAGATTAGGTAGGTCGCTCCAAAAAGCTACGTTTGGTATGATTTCTAATCCAGTCGCTCCCATAAGGAATTTCTTAGTACAAATTCCGAGGACCAGATAGAATATCACACAAGAGAAGAAGACAATTAGAAGTGTAGAACCGAGAGATCTTCCAGATTCTTCAATCACTTTCAGGCACGCGTGTCTTGAATAGAATGCTAGTACCTGGCATAAAATAGCATAAAAATTGTCACTTTAGAACACAACTTAATAACGTTTTCTAACATGGTGAAATTATTGTAAAGTACTGCAGGAATTTCTATATACATATAAGAAGGCAAGGAAAAGGTGCCAACGATTGATACATATCAGACAAAAATTCTAGAATGGAGCTCAAAATTGGTTTAAAAATAAAATAAAACTATGTATTAATATGTTCATATATCCTGAATTACTTGTTATGCCATTTAAGACACATACAACTATAAATGGTTGTAGAAATAGAAAAACATATTATGCAATATAATGTTTCGCAGTTAGGTAAAATTGGTTATATTTGAAACATATACAGAAATAAAATTGTATTGAAGATTTAAAAATTAACCACTTAATTTGCATTTACCACCTTTGCATTTATACATTTGAAAAGTAAAAATACTGTTTATATCTTATATTTACTGTATAGATTGTACCTAAAACATTTATATACTTAAGAGGAACATAATATATATCAATTTAGTAAAATCTTGCTTGTTTAAATTTATACTACAAGGTAATGAAAAACACTTTTAATACATTAGTTTTCCCGCATTGGAGTTTTATTTGATTTTTATCAAAAACAGATGTTTTGTCAACATTGATATCACACATGTGGCTCATGGATGATTCTAAAATGAAAATACTCACTATTTTGTTAGGCTCCATAAGTGAGAACACATTAAGGTCCCCGTCTGCTTCAGCACACACCAGCATCACTATAGTAGATCTGTAAAATATAACAGATTTAATTAGTTGACATATTTTAAATGGTTTGTTATTATTAGATATTAGGAGCAGTGTTGGCCTAGTGGCTTCAGCGTGCGACTCTCATCCTCGAGGTCGTAGGTTCGATCCCGGCTGTGCACCAATGGATTTTCATCCTATATGCGTATTTAACATTCGCTCGAACGGTGAACGAAAACATCGTGAGAAAACCGGCATGCCTTAAACCCAAAAAGTCGACGGTCCGTCAGGCACAGCAGGCTGATCACATACTTGACTATTTGATTTAAAAAAATGATCATGAAACAGATACAGAAATCTGAGGCCCAGATTAATGAACATTAATTATATTTTATTTAAGTATATCTATCTTATTTTACTATTGTGTAAATTGGATAATTGTTAACCCATATAACCCTAAGGCTGTTGGTTAAATTTTCAACAAAACTGTAATTGTTTCAAGTTAAAAGAAATGTGGCTTTCATATACAAAGTATTTGTGTCAATGAAAGGTTGAATGGATATTTGTCTCTGTTGAATATTTATAGAGGAAATAAAGTAGATGACTATTAAGTAGCAGAAAATATCTGCTCAAAATCATTTTTACTAGTAAAAATAATAAAAATTTAATTTTTTTACTATCTCTATATGTGCATGTAAAATATTTCATATTATTCTTTATTTTTCTGTAAATGTTTAAATCACTTTGAAATTAAAAACAGAATTAGTAAACTAATATATGAATTACTGTTATTATATTAAGTTTATTTTAAACAGTAACACTTAAAAATCAAGGTCATCAAATAAAAAAGTGGTTAAACCAGTTTCATTAGTACCAGTTTTATCAATAAAACATCTTTAATATATGCAAGTATAGTTAATGAACTACTTATTTCAACATGTACCAAATATACTCATTCAATCACTGATAATTATATAAGTTATACATAAATATACTAATATAATTATACTGTTTTAACTTTTAAAAATATCATTGGTTTGAGTAAATAAGTAGTAAATTTGTTTGGTGGCTATAAGTGGTGGACAGAAAAACGATTTATATCATATAGTATATGTTTCTATCACACTATTATAAACTATGTATTAAAAAAAACAAAATGATTGACAACTTGTATTTACTGTGTAATGAAAAGTACAAAGTGAAACTTTGTGTGTGCTCTCACACAAGGTTTCAAGGTATATAAAGATAATGATAATTATTATTTATTTATACTTGAATTACCTAAGCACCTCTAGTATAGTAATTAACCCTTAATATTAATACATTGATGTGGAATAAGTTAATAAAAACTAGAGTATAAAATTACAATATTTTATTACAAGGTTGTTGGTATTATATACCTTGAACTTTTATTTAACTGTTTTTGTTATAAATGTTGTAAATTAATTTGGTTTGTTTGTTAGGGAAACATGTTTTAGTTTAATTAATTTTTTTTATAAATTTCCTATTCCTTATTACCAAAATAGAGATACTTTATAGAGGCTACTTATGGTGATTGTATTGTGTACACAAATAATTGAAAATATTCATATGAAAAATTATGTTATATTATATAGTATATAAACTACATAACTTCCATATGTCTCTAAAGAAAAAGAACACAGCCTAATAAGTTTTATAAAAATTTGCCATATATTTTGTTGCTTGGATAAGTAAAGTATTAGTATATTACTATATAATATTTGAGTTAAACTAAAAACCACAGTACTGATTTTCTCCTTTTTAAAAACTTGTCATATCACAAAATATTGGTCAGATATAGTTAAAAAATAACTAAAAACATAATTTCTTAAGGAAAGAAATAGAATTCACTAAAACAGAATTTCTTATGGATAAAAATAGCTAATCTAATCTTAAACAATTTACCATTTGTTTTATTCATTATAACTTCTAAAGAAGAGTTTTAAAAGTTAATTTGATTAGATTGATAAAAAATTATTTTAAACTACAAAGAGTTAACTTACGATGGAATATTTGAGTAAATAATAGATTTTCCATCAGCACTAAAGGTGGAACCATTTGTATCTCCCATTTTTTCATATAAACCACCATCAGATATAAAACCTTGTATTGTTGCATTATAATTGAAATTAGTTGTTTGCTTACACATCTGAAATTTTATATAAACCTGATTTAAGAAGTAAATACAGAAGAATAAATAAATCAAATACTCTATATATTTGAAAAAATATATTAAAATAGTATTTAAAAACTAGGACATTGTTAGCATATAGACTTAAACTTGTAACTGTAAACCCCGAGGTTCTGCACAAGCAATGTGAAGGTTAATATTGTTAGAAAACTGGGATAACATTTGTCAGACACATAATGACTAAAGAATGAGATCTGATTAGATGCTATCGGAGCTGACCATGGCCCATATACGGTCAGGGAGCCAATAGATTATTATTATACTTTAATAAGCCATGCTTGTGATTTTTTTTTATTATTATGGCACAGATTATCCTGACCTGAAGCACATCAGGTAATACTAACATATACTTTTATAATTTAACAGGTCACTTATTTAATAACATCTTTAACATGTTAAGTAGGTAGGTATATAAAAAATAATTGGATATTGTGAAATGCTTACCGATAATGCGCTGCCGCAACCACCAGGATTTGTGCTGTTTACATTTGGCGTAACATCGTAGCAAGGGTGGTAGAAATATGTAATAAGAGTGTACTCAGCACCAGCCATTCTTAACTCATAAGTTTGAGTGGTGTAAAATGTGGCTTTAGCCGCAGGTGACAAATCTACGCCGGTCCCGTTGGAATACTCGCAAGTGCAAGGTCCCTTTTTGACACAGACATCTTGACCGCGAACAAGAGTCGAAATAATCGAGAAAAATATTAATACAATCGTAAACATTGAATTTAGCGATGTCATTGCGTAGTAATTTATATTTATAAACTAAACGACGCAAATGTTTAGGGAATAATAGTTGCTTATTGAAAAAAACAAACTAACATTATTAACTTATACTCGTTAATTAATAAACCAATTACTAACAGCTTTCCAGAATTAAGAATTCTTTGCTTATATATACTTGACTTAATAGTTTATTATTAAAGTAGAGATATCAAAAAACTTCACGTTAATGTAACAGGTAACTGTGTCCTTTGAGTTATGACTTAATACCATAGAGTACTTATTTTTCTTTTGGCTCTGACACGGTTTGTTCATTAGCCAACGTCAAGTATAAGATTTTTATAAATCTAATTTGTCTAAATCAATCGTTCCTAAAAATATTCTGTATTGTCAAACTAGTATGCCAAAAGCGTTTTTAACACTTTTCTGTCACGGGAAATACTAAAATTGAACATTTTTTTTCGTCAATACTAAGGCCTATTATAGTGTACAGTTTCAAAAATCCATTATCGCGAATATGTCATATTCTCTCAAAGTTCTATCTTTAAAAATAGCACTAACACTTGGCCATTTGCACAGGTACATATAGTAAGTAAAGGCAGTAATCGGCAGCAACCTTATATACTTTAAGTTTTTTTTTATAATTAGAATATTTTTTTTAAACTTAAGAAACGGCCTTAAAGTTGTTAAACATTATACGAAATTAATACAATGAAAGCATTGAGTCTGATAACGACAACCACTCAGAAGAATCATCTAAGTAGTCACCTAAAGAAATAAGACTAATCCCAATGCCGAATGCCGAGGAAAAGGTCTAAGAAACCCACCGAAGAAAACCCTACTGAAATATCACAAGCGATTAAACAGTTGTATAAAATTGCGCCAATGACCCCAATTGACCCCTAAAATGTATTGCAATAAAATAATTTTATCACACCACAATGACAGTTAAAAGACTGAAACCACAGGTCGCACTTGGGGTAAAAACTTCAAAATGATTGTTTTCGGAACTCTGAACATGAATTCCAAATCTTCCAAGAATCATCCGTGGCCAGATGATGTTTTCCAATTTCGTGATCACTGGTATTGCCGGTCTCATTATCATACTATTTTAATTATTATTCCATCTACCATCTGCATTAACTAGTTAAATTTGTAACTGTTCATTCTCGACATGTTTTTAGGAGCCAAAGGATTTTCGTCCTTAAACTTTTTATTAACCGCTAACTTAATTAATTGATTAAAGTCTGGCTAATGAAAGACGATAACGAAAAAGCGCGGTAAATTTAAAAAAAATAGTATGGTTTCCCTAAAAGTTTGATATATTTTGTGGATTAAACTTACTTGATAGTTGATTTTATTATTTTTTAGAAACTGTAATTCTATGAAACTAAACACTATACGTATTTAGTCTTTTACTATTTATACTTAAAATGCCTAGCATTGCATGGAAAACTAAAACTATATTTATTATAAAACACAACTTTATTCGGAATAATCCTATGCTGTCTCTTAATTCCAGAAAAAATGTTCTCAATGTTGGAACTTGTTTTTTAATAATATAAAATACATTAATTTTGTTGCGAATAGCAAATTGTCCAAATGAGACACTGTTGGTTTATGAGGTCGTTTTTCTCCAGACACCCTGATTTGTTGCCCCTCCCTTTTTATTCTGTGTATTGATATTACACTTACACCTGGAAAAAACAATAAAAAGGTTATTACCACACACATTTATTTTCAAATTCACTTGAAGAGTATTGAATATTTTACCAATCATAGAAGCGATTACTTTAAAGAACTGGTTCTGGGATTTTATTCTATATTACTATATATATTACTCTATATAAGTGGGCTTACCAATAGTAAGCCGCTCACTATTGCATCGACTCCTTCTACATCCTCCAGATTTCCTGCGAAAGAAATAAAATGTTCTATCAAATAAAACAAAGTTTAGGCTGTTAACTATTCGGAAAAAAATATTTGATAAAAATGAAAATGAGTAATTGCATGAAGTATCAAGACAATAAATCATACTAACCTAAGAAATTCAATACCACACGTAAACAATCTTGTTTTTGGTAGAATTCAGCTTCTTTTTCTTGGAATTTGGATATCATGTAGAACAATATCTCTCGAGCTATACTTTTAATAGTTTTACTCCTATTTAAAAACGTAAATGAATAAATAAGAACAAAATTAACCAAAACGAATGTTTGACAACAGCCATATTGAGAAAATGAGAATGACATTCTGTGTTGCCATCCGAAACTTTTCAAAAATTCAATTATCTTCTTTCATTAGCCAGACTTTATATACTTTTTGAAGACTACTATATTCTGTGGCCTTTAAAAATAACATATAACCAGACTCAGAGCCAGTAAATAGATATACTAAAAAATAATATTTGTAATTGAAAACTTAATTCAATACTCAACATTCAACGAAAATATGTCAGATAAGAAAAAAAAGGTTTTAATGACAAAGGTTCGTACAAGCCTAAAATGGTTAAAACTATTGAACCTTCTGTAGCCTCATTATCGCTTAACCAAAAGGTAGATCTTCCTACGGTAGTAATATATTTCTTTAAAGTAAACGTTAATTTTAGGATGTTGTAAACGTGGCTACGCCTAAGAGGCCTGTTATCCTAAAATCTGATAGAGAGACAAAAGAACAAAATAAAGATAAAGTGGAAAAGGAAAAGCAACCAACCATATTAATAAAAACTCGGGAGCAAAGTACTCCTAAAGAGGAAAGGCCAGTGAGTCCCAAGTCTCAAGTGGCAGATGATATTCAACAGCCATGTAAAATAGCACAAAACGAGGCAAAGGAAAAAAAAGGTATTTTGTACCACTATCCCAAACTAAATATTTGTATAAAAGCAATAAGCAAATTCATTGTATAAAAATAATTTTTAAATTTTGCTGTCTAGTAACAATTTGAATAATCCATCTACTTAGTCATTCTAACTTATATTTCATGAACTAAACTTTTGTTAATTTAGTTATTATTCCTCTTATGAATAATATACTATAAAATCTTTATAATAAATAATATTTACAAGCCCCGATGCAAAATAGTTGGTCTAGTGTGAAATGTTCTCTGTGACTTCTAATGTTCTAACTTCATTATTTTTGCATAACTATATAAGCTAAAATATTAAGCTGTTCTACTATCACATGTTGCATTATTTATGCTATCTTTTAATTATGAATCAAACCAACCAATTATGTTTTAAATTCAAAGAAGTTATAAGCAAAATAGTTTGTCTAATTATTTATTGATGCAAAAGGTCAATTGGTGAGTTAAAAAAGATTATTCTTTCTTTGTACAATTATGTTGCATAATTTAAATTTGTCTAAGTAATTCTGTGTCATTTGTCAAGGGAGACAGTATCAATTCTGATTTCAGTTTATTTCATTTGTTTTCAAATAAAAATGGGTTGTGATAAACTATACCTGGAAGAGCTTCGAAAGTGAATTCGGATTTTACAGCGCTAAAGAGAAACCACTGTTGATTGCTGTATAAAAGATAAAGAGGTTGAAGTTTGCTCGTGATCATTTAAATAGGACTTCCGATCAGTTGCATAGTATCATTTGGAGTGATCCAAATTTGAAATGACAGTTGGTGATGAAAGGAATGAAGTGATTCGGAACAAAAATGAGACATTTATATTGATTGTCTCAAACGCAAAGTGAAGTTTCCGGAGTCTCTTTTGATATGGGGCTGCATGTCTGCACAAGGTGTTGGTGGTATGCACTGCCCTCTAATCCGTCACTTAAACATCAAGATTCCTTCATTTTTCAACAGGATGGTGCTTCCTGCCATACTGCAAGGATAACAAAGACGTGGCTACTGGCGAAAAGCATGCCTACAATCGAATGGCCATCTAACAACCCGGATTTGTCGCGGATCGGAACCCTATGGTGGAAAATGAAAAAAGTTATCCGTAAAAATCCATCAAGATCGAAATCGAATGGATTGGATCGATGGATTTCGATTTCTTGGCAGTTTGGGAGTCAATTTCGCCTCTTCGCATTTAAGCTGTCATTGAGAGCAAAGGCGACTCAACTAAATGGTAGATGAACTATTTTGCGTGAGTGACAAGGGTAGACGAATACTTTTGCGTTGTGTTTTAGATTTTTTTTTTATGCCTTGAAAGAATTTCAGTTATGTTAAAATAAATTTTAAAATGTCCCTTAAATTGTGGTTTACTTTTTATTAAACATTACTATTTTACCAATATTTACTTCCTATATTTTACACTTGTGCAAAGTTACTTTCTATGCTAGACAAACTATTTTGCATCTGGAGTCGTACATTATTCATATAAGGAACATATATATTATAATATATATAAACATGAACATTGTATTTCTTTTTTAACATTCATAAGTGTACATGTTGTTACCTAAATGGATTTGATTTGATTTTAGGTGACCTGGAATTTTTACCAAATTTGGCCTATAAAATAAAACAATGGTTATAAATGGTTTTTGTGTCTCTCAAGTATATTTTATGGTTTTCCCAAAAGATGTCTTATACCACAAGTTATGCTGTGATAAACATTTTCACTATAGCAGAGCCTTTCTCAGCAACTACACCATGACCACTGTATTTACCACCATAGTTTTATTCCACGTTATTTGTTATACAATTAAAATAGGCTGAGTCACAAATAAGGCTCAAGTTAATTCTAGCACCTTAGATTGACACAAGTGTTAATGGTCATTAATAAAAAAATCACGTCTTTTATTATGTACTTTTTTAGAACAAAAGCCATGTATTTTAAAGACCATGTCAGAGCCAGTCAAATTACTAGATGAAAATTTGGAATTCAATAACACAGCTCTAGAATACTTAAATGATAATAACAGTAACTATTTAATCATAGGAGTAATTGGTAAGAGATTATACTGTTTACACATTTAATATTAGAAAAAATCTTGGCAAATATCTAAATTCAATTGTGAAAATATATTTCTTTCAATGAATATCACCCTTCAAGAGAGAGACGTATTTACCCTTTAATTTCATAAGTCCAGCTGGAATTACTTAACTACTTTTCTACAAATATAATTATGAAATATCTTGTGAACTATTATTTAGTGTACTAACATAAAATGTAGATTAAATGTAAACAAAAAAAATGGAGCATACTTGTAATACTTTCACACTACATAATTAAAATACTGATGTTATAATATTCAGTTTTATATTTTTAATAAATTATTGCAGGTATGCAAGGTGTTGGAAAATCTTTGATACTCAATCTTATCAACCAAAGTATGCCAATAGAAGACATTTGCCATAAAATACTTCAATCCCATGAAATGCCGGATACAAATGAATTTGATGAAAATATTGAAAGTCATATGGAGAAACTAAATGTGGACAAAAAATTAGAAAGACCACATTTTAAATTTAAAATGCAGGATATTGAACAAATTGAAAGGGGGGTTCACTGCACTAAAGGTAGTTCAAATTTATATATAATTGTATCCAGCCATATATTTATATTCTGACATGAAAATATTGAAAATTGGACCTTTATTGGAATAAATTTGTATCATTTTCAAATTATATTAGACAAAGTTTTTTTATATAATAGTATTATGCACATATAACAAACATTAGTGTTAAAATATAATATAGGTGGCCTGGCATGAAATTGTATCAAATAGCAAGTCAGATACAGCTGTGTACCATGTGAATAATATAAAAACTTGTAATATGTAAAAATATTGTGTTGGTTCCCGCCAATAAATCCACACAATAACTAATGTACTTAGCAAAAGGTTTGACATCTAAAAAAAATTTGTTTATTCTGAAAGTTATCTAATATTAACTCTCTTTTATTACAGGTGTTGATATGTATATAACAAGTGACCGTGTTATCCTCCTCGACTGTCAACCATTATGGTCACCATGTTTAATTGACACAAATATAAATGCTGTAACATCTAGAAGTGCCAACATTGTGACTGTAGATTGTCTTCAAATAGCTTCCTATTTAATGGCCATATGCCATGTTTTAGTGGCTGTCCAAGACTGGTTTGGTGACTACAATTTTATAAGGTATGCAAGCTCATAATATTTGTGTATAGCAAATGTAATCAATAATGTACTTTAATCAACATAACAAAATATATATATTTCTGTTTGTTGTTACCGCGAATGACTAAAACTATATACGCCTTTACCTAATTTACAATTAAATTAAAACTGCCTCTAGGCTTTATTATATATACATCATAATACAGTTTATTGCCGTGCAGTGCCATTGTACCTTCAATACAATCCGATAGATGGCGTTTAAATTAAGAGTGGTTATGTAACTCAAGTGATTTTCATTTGTTTTTAATTTGATTAGAATGATTAATTTTACGTTGTTACTTTTTTTAATAATACTATTACTTAGAAGAAGAATAATTATTATTTTTCGCCCATTCTCTTGATTCGTATCGAAAAAATAAAGGGTCTCTTTCTTCACATTTGACTCGGTTCGATTCTCAGACGAGACAAGTAATTTTTAGAAATTATTAAATTAAATTATGCATGCATTTAAATATTTACTTTTCAAAATAAAATAAAGTCTTCTTTCAGCAAAATATCCTATCTACGATATGGAAGGTACTTTCCCTCGGTCTCCCATAGCCTTTTTTGTAGTATTTTAAATTTAATATCATTTTTTATTTTTAACTTCCCAGATACATACAAGCGGCAGAAATGTTGAGACCGTCCCTCTCATCCACAAATGTCAATCAAGAATCAGACTCTGTTCAAACGGAAGTTCACCCACACTTACTGCTATTACATAATAGATGTCAACTAGAGGACTTCACTCATACTAATGTCCATACTATTCAAGAATTTTACAGGTACACTACTACTATTGATACTTTTATGAATTTATAATAAATACAATTATCACTATCTATATAGTATGTTTGTTCCCGAAACTAGATGTTATAGTAAATATATTTATTTTTAATTACTTTTAATTATATCAATATTAAACATAAAATAGTTATTTAGTATGATACAAGCTTGTATTTGTTTAAAAACAATTGAACTTATTTCAGGATATTTTACATTTCTCGTTCTTATTTTATTTATATATATGTCGAAGCCAACAACGACTTGGACTAGCTGTGATAAAATGTAAAATGTAATGACGTTTGGTTTTGCCTAGCTTAGTAGCGTAACAAACGCTACGGCTGGTATAATATATATATAAATTTTTTTTCAAATAAATAACATATATATATATATTATTTATTTGAACATTTAATTGAACCACGATAAATCCATGGAGTTTGTTAATGGCCTAGTCGTTTTGAGTATCAAACTCGTTCGTACAAAACAGATACTTCGATTTAAAATTTTAAACGGATAAAATGAGGTTTTCAACAACAGCAGCAACAACCCTGATAGTAAAAAAAACCTTCTCTTTAAAGTTTACGTGAAAATTGATAGTATTTGTTATTTATATATATATATATATATTTCGGATGCTCTGCTGAATTTAGAAGGCACCTAAAACTAAGTAAATATTATTTTTTTAGAAAAATTATTATTTATGCATATACAATGTAAACTCTATATAACGCCACTAAAGGGACTGTGTATTTTATAGCGTTATAGAGAGTTGTCGTAAAATGAAGAGAAGAAAAACGTATAGATAATCCATGACTCCTACTTATTAGTCATGGTCAACAACAGTCAACACGTGCAAGCAATCCCAATTTGTAAACAAAATAACGAATTTCTTAGAAAGTTCGTATGCATGATGCCGACAGCCAAGTTTATTGCGGGCTTAGATAATAAAGCGACAAAAGAACGAACACAGCTGCGTAGTTTTTTACTAATTTTAGCAATTTAAAAGTTGTTTATTACTCAATTGTTCTCGTTATTGAGAGTATAATGCTTCGTAGAGTGTATCAATGTATGAAGAAGCTAAACCAACCAATGCCAATTGATTTCAACGCTTTAGTTCGTCGTTAAATCGAGGGACGTTAAGTCGAATTTACACTGTATATATATTTTTTTTTTCAGAAAAGCATTTCAACGCTCAAATCTACAATTAAAATCGGGCATGTACTTGTATAGTGATACAAGTAAAAATGGAGTCAATGTTGATAGTGTAAATAAGTTGTATAGTGTTGAGAAATGTGGACACCCTATCAATTTGTTTCTATTACCAGAAGTATATGAAGATTACGGTAAGTCTTTAGTAGAAATACTTTTTATCAAAGCGATTTATATCGAGATATCAAAATCATTAGATAATTAGTATTATAATTTAAGCCATAACGCCTCTTCACATTTACAAACTTTAATATTTACATAGAAAATTACACTATAAATGAAGTATTATAGTATATATAATATGGCTACTAATGTTAGTCCTAGAAATGATTAAGAAGTAAAAAACATGTTCGTCTTAATTATTACATTACACCAGGGATCAGCTATCCAAAAATAATGAGTTTAATGCATATATATATATATATATATATATATATAATGTGGAATTTTCTAGATAACAAGGAAATATACCGAGGCCATCCAGCATTTGAAGAATTAGCGAAAAGACTGCGTTGGATGTTATTGGGTGTAAACAGGCATCAGATAACAAATGTGCCGAATTTATCGGAAAAAGGCTGGTTCCATTTTTGCAATAAAGCCTGGGAGTCCATCAAAAAATGCACATTTTTCTTGGAGTATGAAAGGTTTTTGCCTTAATGGCTCAACGACGATAGTTGAAATTGGTAGCCACGCACCGCCGAATGGCAGAATAATGTGAAATTAAAATACAAATGCCATATTACACTTTTATTGGGCAATTCCATGAACTGGTTGAAGTTTCTAAACTTGGAGAATGTTTAAATTGTGAAAATAAAACTCGAATTATATCTATAGTTTTTTTTTAAATATTTTGGACCCAACATTACTGATATACACTATTTATAAGAGGTTTTCGTCTCTGTTCTGGTGGCTTATAAGCATGTTGATAAACACTGGCTAATCTCCAATGTTCAGGATACCCAGTAGCATTCGCATCGCGCCAAATACTAAACGGTGGTGCCAAAGTGGGAATCGTATATGATTTTTTCGTATATGGATGACGCATTTTTGGCATCTTAACCCCTTTTGAATCGTTGGAATTTGTGCTGTGAATCGAATTGGGATTGCCAGCTTTAAATGCGAACTTATAGTCTTCTTTTTGTTTTATTTCTTTTAAAACTTTATCGCTGCCACAGGAATAACAATGACGATGCTTCCCGTTATTGTTAGATGACATACTGTCTTTTGGTGAATGGGATATTTGAGATTCATTCGGGGAACTTTGGTGCAATTTTCCCTGTGCCAGAGGAGTTTTGGTATACGATTCTAAGCTGTTATTACGTCGACTTCCACGGTTGTTGCTCCAAGCTTCTTTTACATATTTATCAGGCTTGCAATCGTGGCTTGAGTTTTTGGAAGACGAAACAGTGCCGCAGCCATTAATACCGTCACAGTTCCCATCTTTTGATGACTGTGCTGAGTTTTTCCTACTGGAAGACTTGGATCTGGACTCTTTACCGTTATATGTATGCTGTGGACAATTTTGTAAATCGCATGCATCCTTTCTCTTTTCTTTCGTCATGTCTTTTTCAAAATGCGGTACACTGTGACAGCCAATATCTTGTCCATTACGGTTCTGGTTAAAAATGGATTGCGAATGGCCGGTTATACGTTCTTGTTCGTCCTTCGGGGTGTGGACCATTGTAAAAACTGCCGGTGCCGTGGAGCCGTTTGAGCCATCTATATGCTTTGGGGGTTTTGGTTCTCGGTGATCGTCCGTTTTGAAATCCCAGCATATGGCCAAGTCCATAAGGGACAAAGGCTTTTTATACTGTCCGCCTAGGTCAAATGATGTTGCTGGGCGTTGCTTGCGTTCCTCCGTTTCAGGCTTCTTGAGGTCACACGTTTTTGGTCTGTGTACACGCATTTTCGTGCAGCAAGTCGGACCAGATGCACCATATCCTTTCCAACCTATCGCATAAGGTTTGACAACGATGTCTGAATCACGATGTTCGCCCACGATAGTTAAATGTCTATAGCCTAAGGTATCTGGCAAGGGTTGATGTTCAAGATTACCAGCATGCATATTTTTGGCAAAACTAAAATTTTGCGAAACATTTACATGGGGCAATGTTAAGGGTTTTTTGGTTTCTTTCATGTCCTTATTATCATGTTTCGCATTTTCGGCAACTTTACGCCAAAATTTTTCATTTGGGTCTTCCTGAGGGCCGTGAATATTTTCAATCGCGTCTTTCACTAAAAGATCATAGCTTTCATGGCGTTTGTCTGGATCTGTAGCTGAACCTGGAACGTAAGGTCCGTGGCCTTCACTGTCTACCGGCTCCGCTGTTTTATATAATTCCAAAGGATCAGAATTGTTATTATGTAAAACTCCCTCTTCACTTGGTTGAACTGTATAGTCCTTAATGTAACAGACATGTAAAAATTTAAGAAAAAATTTAAAACGTAAAATTTATTATTTTTTCTGCGAGTGCTTAAGCTTGTGTGCGTGTAGTGGGCATTGCTTGGGCTGCAAAAAAACAAAAAATTATAAAGACCAAAATCTAATAGGATAATAATACAGTAAATGAAGACAAAAATTGCAATTATTAATCTTATTTCTGTGCATATAACAGTTCATCAGTTATTTTCATAAACATAATTAAATAATGTCAGTGATTTTTAATATTAAAATATTAAAAGGCTGTTTTGTTATCATTTAAAACAGGTGACGGTCGACACATAGTATTTATCTTATCATTTATCTTGTGCAGGTGCACTATCAACATTAATTACTAATAGTTTCAAAAATATGTTCACTAATCCTACAAATAATAATAAACGTTATTTAAAATATGAATTTGAAAAATAATAGTTACGTAATATGAGGTAAATACTAATTCAATACCTACCAATTTAATTCAAACTAAAATAATATCCAAAAAGCGCAAAACAGACCATAACTACGAACTTACTTTAAACAACTGTTCCTCGGCATCTGTAGTTTCTTTTGCTTTTGTACCGCGCACGCGCGTTTTCGCCTTGCTTATAACTTTGGGCCTTTGAACTCGAAGATTAATCCAATCTGGAAATCTACCATCCGGTGGTTCCTTCGCCAACTCTTCGGCTAACAAAACAAAAACATAACGCAAACAATGCAATTGCGTGACACGGTATATTTTCAGCCCTATATGCGAACTACGTGGAAGCACGACATACAGTTTGCAAAAGAAATAATTTGCATGTTTGGCATAAGCAATTTTTTGCAATTGTATTTCCTTTATGCGTCCTGTGTAATATGAAGTATGCATTTAATATTTTTTAAGCAGAATAGTAGAAACCACCGTATGCGGTTCGGACCGAAGGAGAAGAGCGAACTTAAAAGCCAATTAACTGACGTTATCATGTATGCTTAAAATACTCAAAACTTTCAACACATACCAACAAACCAAATGTAAAATCTGAGTAATTTAGAGGTATCTAATTTTTTGTTCGATATTTAAATCGTATCAATTATTTACTAATGCCATAGGATTAGAGCGAAATACCTATGTGGCGATGGTAAGGCACATTACGTATTATGAAGGTACCAGTTTCGATGTCAGGATTTATTTTAAATTGAAAACCGCATAAAGCCTGCCTGCCTGAAATAAACAAATGTGTGATCTGTCTACACCACGACCTATAATGGAGTTGCCTTTTTTCATTAAGCGCAAATACGCCAAAACAGCTTGTCTACAGTGCCTCCATTTTAGATCAATATAGTAGGGCACCTGTAGGTATTAGATTATCGTGATTCATGAGCACTTTTTACTTTTTGTTTTTCCTGTTATCCAGTATCAGTTTAGTTTATTTATTTTTTCCTGTTTAGTTTCTTCTTTATAAACATATGTAATATGTATTTTTGCACTTTTTGTGTACCTACCTTATGTAATTTAATACATTTTTTTGTTCTTTACTCACAGTGGTTGCTAGGAAGAGATCGGTCGAAAGCGATAAGGGCGCCAGTTGCCGTCCTTTTCATTTAATTATGTTCAATTTTTATATTGTAATGTAACGAAGTGTTAATAAATAAATATTTTGAGTTAAATATATTTAGTCGATATACAACTTTGCTTGAATACATATTTTTTTCTGCAATAAACGAGGAAATTACAACTATTGCATACCGACTTTCCTCGTAATTTTCTTCGGCAAGTCCCATGTGCCAGTATAATGTCCGAAACACCTCGACGTTCCCCGGGGAGCGCCGGGCAAGAAGTGTCCATTTACGTCGCAAATTGGTTTTGGATCAGGCCGCATTTCGAGGGGCCGCGCTCTCGTTGGTGCCCAACGCGGAACTTGCCAGTTGCCGAGACGTTTGGGGGTAGATTCTTTATTGAACTGTAATAAAATAATTGTATTATGATTATAAAATAAATTGTTTTGTTGTATGTCGTAGAGAACTGAAGATAAAATCATGTCGCACACTGTCATGGTTATAGATTTATTTGGTACTTTAATAAAATCAATTATTCATTTATTTATTTGTACTTTGCTACCATAATTATACATAATACAAACGATCCATACAAACAAAAACAAAAAGTAAGTAGGTTACATAAGTTATTAGGCAACAGGCAGCCTTATCGCTAACAAGCGATTTCTTCCAGGCAACCCTCATATGGGAGAATAAAAAAAGAAACACCTACAGAGGGTAAAGTACAAGAAGTGCATATCGAAATAACATGCAACTATTACTAAAATTAAATCCAAAGAAAAAATATAAATAATAATATGTGTAAACAGTCATGTAAAAGCTCTGTCAAAGGTTAATTAATTCACAATTAATATACATGAGTAGTATATATATTAATCGTAAAAGTCAATTATTTTATATTGAAAATTAAATATATAACGTTTAGTTGTGTAAAATGTAACTATGAAAAAACTAAAAATTAAAATGCATTTGTTAACATTGTATGATTTCAATTTTTAATGCTCCATAGATTTCTTCATATGAAATATTCCTAACGTGATAAAATAAAGGAGTATGACTCGTTAGAAATAAGCCCTTTCTCTTCTCACTTTGATTATTTGTCAAAACATTCCTAGCTTTAATTCGCGGAGAGACAGAAGTAATTTAAAGTCAATTTCGAATGTAGGGCACCATGATATTTGTCACGAACAGACTAATACAATCATCGTTTCAGGTGGCCTAAATTTCTACCATCATACATTTCATTTAATGCCCACAGTCAGTCTCTAGCTTGATCCATTTTTTTATTACAAACTTACATAAATTATGTGCACTGTTGGCGACTTTTAGCCTGAATTTGAACAATACTGTAAATATTATGTAGGTGGGAAATCCAAACTCGTAGGTACTATGATAGTAGGAGCTTAGGGCCTGACTCGCGCATATGCGAAGAGGTACATAAAAATGATACTCGATACTACTTGATATAATTCCTTATTGGTTAGAAATTCCAATTTGAATTTCTTACAGCTATTTACTGATGATTCCATGATTTATTTCATTTTCCGTTTAAATTTGTTTTCTTCGCGTCACTATTTGTAAAACGGAAAACATGAAATATCCCATTTTTAACGAGTATAAGTTTGGTGGTACCAGTGCTGCAGTAACGGCTCGAAGGATTAATGATGTGTAGGGCGGCGGTGTCGCAAAATAAAACATAGTGCGTTTTTGGTTCCAACATTTTCGTTCTGAAAATTACTGGACGGCTGGAGTTATAACGAAGCATTAAAGGCTATCGTGGAAGGGAATTTAAATCGAATGAGTGCACAGATAGCAATCTACTTTTTGTTCCTCTCATACAAAACGCCAATTTCATATGCAAGGACCTATGTAGGTTCTTATTATTATGATATGACCATTTGCATGCCTGTTTTGGATGACAGTTTTCTTTATAATTAATCAATCTGCATGTACCACTGTCTTTGCAAATGATTAAATAACGATTAGTTATTATTATTGTAAGATTTGAGATAAATAGTAGATAATATTTAGAAATACTTCGTAGTTATATAGGCTACTAGTGTATGTAAAATTGTTGTTAATGAGACTGTAATATATTTTAAATAAGGCTGTTATTATGTATCTAAACTAAACAAATGTAGTGATAGTCGAATACGATAACCATCTTGATACCTAAAGATGAGCAGAGTATGAAACATTTAGATTACAAATTTAACAGCCAAAAGATGTTCTACAGATATGACGATGTGCGGTTATAAAATAGTCACGGAATTAATAATAAATGACTTGATGAAGGGAGACACGCGACTGCGGAATGACGCACGCGCCGTTAAAGTTTAATCATTTTGTAACAACTGTGTTTATTTCGTAAAAATAGTACGCATTTTTGGACTATATGCCCCGTATTATTTTGAATATGTCCATAGAATTATTCTTATTAATGAACTAAACTAAGATTATCTCTTTTAACCTAAATAGCCTGCTTAGCGGATGCATTCAAACGATTTAAGTGTCTATCATTGAATAAAGGTTTATTATACCTTTATTTCTAACACATGTATTATTAAACATAATATTGACCATTGCCTTATAGAAAATACAAATTCCTTAGGCGTGAAATTTCTCCTCAAAAGTCAAATCTAATTGAGCAAATATTACTCAAAGTTAAATTACTTTGAGTAATTGGAGATATGAACTACTCGAGGGTACCTTGATTTTTATAAATCGATTCTGTAGGCTGTAATAAGTATTTTGATTATTTTGTGAAACTACAAAGCTAGATTTTTATATAAAATATCCCTAAATTGAAACGGGATCTTGAAATAAGTCATAGGGAAAAACATAGTTTAGACAAAATCGCATGCCATATATAATTTTAAAGGGCTTGACAAAATAATTCTAAATTATGACCAGCATTTAAATGAGGCAAATAGGCGTGTGACGTATATGGGGTAAATAATTATTTGCAACCCTTTGTTGGGGGATGATTATGACGCCTCACATGAAGGGCCCTGACACCTGCTTACAATAGATTTATTTTTTATTCGCCCTGTAAAGAAATAATTGACCTTAAGGGCTGAAATGCAAATCTAGCATTTGTCTTTGTCAGAACTAAGACAAATAAATAAAATTGCAATATTATTAATAAGTTCTAAAAAACCTTTTTTAACTATTATTGCGAAGAAATTTATTATAACTATTTATCTACATACCTAAGTACATACAATTTTAGACATTATAACCTGGTTGATAATTTTATAAAATTGCGTAATTTTTATTGGCAAAATTTTTTGAGGACACTTTCTTTTGTTTTTTGTGATTGTTTTTAATGTTTAAAAATGAATGACGTTTAAGACATCGAATTGTTTATTGCGGCTGTCATAGGTAAAGTTAGGTGGTTAAGGTTAAGTTAAGTTAAGTTAAGTTGGATCGTCTTATAAACTGAAGTAGCGTGACATCCTTCAACTACTATTTTTAGAATAAGTATATATAATAGTCGTCTGAGACCTCGCGTCCTTCCGGCTTCATATCACGCGATATTCATAGATCGTGAAATATAAGACTACGAATTCTATAAAAACCCGAATCCCACTTTCAGTCCTTCACAAGTTCCCAAGCGATCATGTATAGCTCCTATGAATATTTTTTATTGGGCTTGAACATAATCGTTTAATCATAATTACTCTTAATTTGTATGAGGAAAGTAGTCAAAGATATTGACAATTGTATAAATACTTGGATTTTACACTTATGTCGAATATTTTCATTATCAATATATGCACTTTTATATAGATCTACTAATTTACTAACTAATTTTGAATTTAAGCTAATTTTATTTACAATGTAATAATTTCAAAACATAAAATTCCTTGTAGTAACTTCAGCTAATCTGCGTGCCTAGTACCCATTTGAACTTGTAACAATTGCTTTGTTATAAAAATTGATTTTTATACAAACAAAACTATTAACTAAAGACCAGGACAGACGTCAACTAGGGATTAGTATAATACACAAAACCGTGAAAAATTATCATTCTCTCGCAAATAGATTCGGCCCCCTTTTCAATGACCCGTTGTCACCAAATTTTGAGGCAAACAAAAGAAGTTGTTATTTTTATATAGTTAAGGGCTGATTTCACAAAAAATAAATTCCAAAGATGTTTACCATGTAATTGGATGTATCTAAGTTGGATTAAAGGAATTACAATTTGTTGGCAAATAAAAAATGTGCCGAAAATAGGGGAGTTAATGGGAGTGCAGGTGCAGTGTTAAAAAAGATGGGATTATAAGTTGGCTCAACTAGATTTTTTGTGGGGATGGACAGCAATCAAATCTTGTTTTATACACGGCTTTACAAAAATGTATAACTGTTTGGTATAGACGTTTGTTGCGTAAATTTTCCGAGAAAATTATATAATGCTTATAAATTTAATATAATTTCTAAAACTTACCTGTCCACTGTCAAAATTAAAAGCCATATTTCTAAATCTTGAAAACGAACGAACACGTTTGACGATGTAAAACACTACTCGAAAATATCACAGTTTTCACTAATCAATTTAAAATCGTCAAAAATTTTGTAAATCCATCAAAATGCCGTCAAATTATATTTTTCTACATGTTGTTGGCTGAAAAGTTGTGTAAAATCATTGGAAAACGCTATCGGCCTAACGACGCTGTTGTCATGACGATTTTCCATTTTCATGAGTACATGACAAGCTACAAGGTTTCGCTGTAGGAGGGAAACATGAAGTATGTTTTGCATGTGAATCTTTCATACAATTTGTTTTATTTTTTTTTTATAACAGGCCGTGTTTAAAAAAACGTATTTGCACATATGTAATTCAGAAAAGTAGTAATAATAGTGTCATTCCAATTATCGTTCAATAGCTATATAGTTTAAAATATAACCTCCGTTTTCTGCAAAATAATAGAAACCATTATTAAAGCCCAGGTTAAAGGCAAGGTTGTGCGTTTTCCGCTAAAAAACGAATCTATTATTATTATCTATTCGAAGTCACTCTTCTTGAAGCCATAGCTAGCATCGGAATACTTGGCGTCTATCTATGTCTATAATATATCGAACGACGTTCAGTTTCACGGTCATTTTAGCCTCCAAGAAGCAAAGCAATACGTTAGGTACTTCTCTCCGAGTCATCGCTTGCAAAAGTATAAAGTTCAAGTTCGGCCCACATGGAGTACTGTCCTGTCCTCTGGGCGGGAGCTCCCCAGTACCGGTTCCGGCCACTTGAGCGTATTCGACGAAGAGCGACTCGAATCGTCAACGACCAATCCCTTCAATAAAAGAGCGAACCAATGTTTAAAAGGTCAGAAACGCACTCGGGAGCCCTCTGGCATTGATAGTGTCCATGGATATAACATCAGATGAGCTTTCCGCCCGTTGTTTTTCTTTATTTTGCGCTTTTTTGTCTTGCTGCCCTGAAGGTAAACATCGTAAGGAAACCGGCATTTTTGTAGTGTGACTAGTGTAGTAAGCTAATATGTACAAAATAAATTTTTCAATAAAATATATGTATAACTAAATACCATAGACCATAAAGATTTGTAAGCGTCACTGTATCTCTGATTTTTAAATTTATTTTTACTTTATTGTACATACAAGTGCAACTTATTGCTACGAGGATTATTCTTCCCGGCAGATTGCCGGCAAAGGCGGCAAATTTTTGGGGCAACAAATTTGGATTCCGAATTTTTTGTTTGCTAATTGAAATCATACAGAATATAACGTTTTCTGATGTTTTACAGGTAGAAGACTGCAAAAAAATTTGACGATGACTTTGCCCTCTCACTTGTCATTGGTGTAGCAAACTTCCATAATCTAGAGTAAAACAGCTAGTGCGCCGCCCACCAACCAGTAATCCTTTGCGCCCTCAGCTCACACTTTGTATTAGTGAAAACAGCGAAATTGTTGAAAATGTATTTCCCTCTTCCCTCTACCAACTTATACATGTCAGTCCTACTAATTGATGGAGGCTGCGAACTGGATGGTTTGTGTAACCATACCTAAAAATTATTTTACGTGCAATTTTAACGAAGTTGTTGGATTGTAAAAATAATCTAGAACATGACAATTGCAAAACGAGGGCGGCACTTCAAAGCCTCTACCTTGAAAATTTGTAGCTGTACAAGTTTTCATTTAAAATAGATTTAACCAGACTCGAATATGGTTAATTTAATAGATATACCATCTGTGTTCCTAGGAATTCATAAAATTGGAAAATATATTTTTAATTTAGTGCCGAACTAGGTTTTTTAAAACTACTGGAAAAATTTCAGTTTGCGCGACTTGTGGCGATGTCACAGTAGGTGAATTAACGTTGCCATGACCTTCTATAGACTTGTATACGTAGTTAACTTATTATACTATTATATTAATGCTGAAACAACTTAAACACGACATAGAATTAATCGGAGAATGTCTCCGACCGGTACAGGACCATTGCTTAAATTAATTTACTGACTAATTTTAAGAACGTGAACTAAGCTGAAGTACATTATATTTATGTCTTCCCGTTCTTAAAAAATCGTTAACATTAGTGGTAATCTTGTTATTTGATACTATATTTTAATTTTACTTATTGTAAATATTCGGTTGGGGAAAAAGTATTTTCGCATTATAGTATGTATGATACTATTAATAAAATCTCTTTAGCTATACTATTTGTATCTGGCTGGTTTTTGGTATTAAAAGTTTAAATTTTAAAGAAGATAACACCTAATTCACGAGCTAACTGAAAGAAACCTAATGAACCGTGTACTCATTTGTGATTCTTTATTACGACGTAATGAAACCGAACCATTTTTAAAGAAGCTGATAACTGCTGATAAAGGACATGCGAAAAAGGTCGTGGTCAAAGACCATTCAGGGTTTACAAACTGTGGCGAAACCCGGGGTGCAACAAGGTGATGCTGTGTGTGTGGTGGGATTGGAATTGGCATTATTCGTTATGAGCTTTTACCACCAGGCAGGACCAGCGGTACTGAACTCTACTGCGAACACCTGATGAGATTAAAGCAAGAAGTTGAGAGAAAGCGGGCGGAATTAACCAACAGAGGGGGTTTTGTTTTTCATCATGATAACGCACACACATCTTTAGCCACTCAGCAAAAATTAAGAGAATTTGGAGGCGAAAGAGGCTGGGAGATGTTAATGAATCTGCCGTATAGTCCTGACTTTGCACCTTCAGATTTCCAACTGTTTCTGTCTCTTCAGAATTCTATAGGCAGTGTCAGGTGAACATCACGAAAGGACTGCCAAAACCAATAGTCGCGGGATTTTAATTTCCATAGCAATGGTATCATGTCCCTACTTACAAAATGGCAAAAAGTTATCAAACAAAATGGTACCTACATACTTTAGTTAAATGTAAATGAACTATATTAAAAAATGTTATGATTTTTTTTAATGCAAAGAAACTTTTTCCCCAACCTATACAATTCATGTTTTAAGTTGAAAGCCATCACTTGTGCACACGTATAACTTTTGCTTACAACTCTAAAGGGTAAAGCTAAGCTGCTTAGGCACATAGTTTTTTGTTCTTATTATGATTTTGTAAAAAAAACAAATTACAGACATTTATTTATTTACAAATTACATACACCATCCTTACAGTACTAAGCAATTACGATAATATCGGAAAAAATGAAATATATAATATTAAATACGTAAGATACGCAATATCGCTACTGTGAACTCTCTCTGCGAACCTAATGATGTCGATAGTGTCGGAGACAGAATCTCGTAGGCGCAAGGTCTTTGTTAACGAGCATCTGTACAACAGACTAGTTCTGGTCCTTCGTACCGCAAACAACCTTGACCTTTGTCGTCGCACATATACCCTAGGTACAAAGAAACCGATAGTAGGCCAACTGTAGGTCGCGTCTTGTTTATGATTTTTTCTTTTCTTCCTTATTTAAGGGTAAGACAAATAATGTTGATTACATTAAGGCTAGTAGGGATAGGTGCTATATAGTCTATAATAAAGAAATCGAGTAAACTTATACCGTACAGTATTTAGTTTCATGCTGATGCGCAACCAGACGAGTTACACTCTAACATACTTTTAATCAATGCGTTGTACAAGCTTCAGGTGGCCTTAATATTAGTAAACGTTACGTTGTTATCTTTCAAATCCCAATTTTTTTGTTTTCCTGCAAAGGACCACTATGCGATCCACATAATCAGATTATATTAAACATTCCTTTCTTGCCTTCTTCGAGAAAATGGAGCCCGTTTATCGCGCTGAACCAGAAAACTATATAATAATAAATTTAGTATTGCCGTTCTCTTCATAAGTGTACATTATAATACTAAGTTAACACATCTTAACAACAATCAAATACCAAGTTTTTTTTTGTTAAAACATCGTGTTTTGTTACATAAAACTGTAAAACGTTTTATCATGACAAAGTTTAAGGTCATGTCTAATCATGCCCATTTGAATTTATTGCGACGAAACAACTGAAACGTTTTCGTTATTCATAAATAGCGTGTCATTTGACTATTGTATACTTAAATTTTTAACATTTATTAAAATGAAATATCTAAAGGGTTGAAGACACGTTTTTGTTTCCAGATTCCAGAATGTTTAATTTAGGTTTTAGGGCAAGTTCATTGATTAGAAAAAGTTATTATTCGGGTATTCGAAGTTTGATCGAGAAGTTCTCTAACTATTAACTGTCATGGAAGCGCACACAATGGTTTCCGTACATCGTAATCGTTTTTGGAAGACATACTTAGCGCGATTCCACTTTGTATCTAACCGTTAGATGGGATGACGTGTGTCTGCCACAAAATGCTGATCACTACTTGAGCTGAGCTGAGCTTAAGAATTATGAAGGAACCAAATGCTTCCTATATAATTTCCGAGGCTGTGGCGCATATACATATGTGTTATATGTAAATTATATTTTATACATTTTCCCTTTTACGACTATCTGTGTATGAATTGGGAAATCGATATTCATCGTATTTTCATAAAGGCTGTATAAATTTCCCGGCAACACCTGCGTCCTGGATCAATAGGCGGAGTCGCTCTTCTATTGGCTGATCTCCGAGGGGCGGATACACAGATGCTGCGTGGTACATGAGTTTTTTTTTAATGTTTGGAACGAGTTATTCGTTTTTGGTACTAAATATGGAAAATAATATAGTTATACAATCTGGTGTAATGTGATTTTGGTTAAATGGGTATATTTCTATAAAGAAACTAATATCAGAATTTCTGCTTATCTAAATTACGATATAACATAACTCTTAAATAATTTTGTAACTTTATTATTACGTATAGCGAATGCAGGGAATGAAGAATCGTATATACGTAAATATAGGTAGGTAATGTTATAGAATAAATATATAACCCATATCACAGTGAGTATAGAAAAATGGAGTTTCATCTTTGTTACTTCTTATTCGATAAAAAAGATCAATATAATTGAATACAGAATGGTATGCTGTTTAATTAAAACCAAATCTGAAATAAAATGTATCTTGGTCAAAGGTCTGGTACATCAATATGGATAATTCCAATAATTTATTGTAAATCCTATTTTTAATATCTGAAAAAGCCATTTTTAAAGAGAATTAGGACTGAACAATTCTCTTAATTAACAGTGATTATTTTATCTTTGCAATCTTAATAAACGCTTATTACATATGAAAAAGTTATTTAGAATGTTGAGAACATTGTAAAATATAGATATTCATAATTAACGTTTATTAATAAATCATATCCAGTACATTTGTGAATAAAAATTCCTAAATGATACAAGGAAACAGTGGTACCGCCCTCTGAGGTCCAACCCCTCACAGAGGTCATATAAGAGAGGGATGCTGCAGTCCGTATCAGTATTTCACTGAATCTGCCGAACGGGAATATTAGTGAAGTGATATATTAACAAATGAGAAATATAAAGTTTAGTTCCTGTTATTTTGTTTATTAACGTAAGTACTCTTTTAAAATTTTAATGTTTTAATAAGACTTAGTGTAAGCATTCTAGTTATTTTTCTTTTTAACTGCTATGTCCAAGTTACTCATTTATTAATTTAGCGGATGCTATAGGAATTAATTTAGGAAAGGTTCAAATAAGTTCACCATAGATCTTATGGCAAAATAGATTTAGTCTAATAGAATAATAAGTATTATTTTTTCCCTAGTTGCACCATTCTTTAGGCATTTATGACATGTATTCTAATAGGCGACTGGAAGTATGGTCGTTAATAATAATTGTTATAAATTAAAAATTGTGTAATCATGTTGATAATTGATAACTCAGTTCGGTTTTTTTAACCGATTATAATAATTAAAGATAGTTCTTTTCTTAGCTTATTCAGCCAACGAATTTACATGATAATTCATATTTCAACCAAATTTAAAGTTAAATTAAATTCTAGATCCAAATTATACTGTAAATCAAACCCATACAAAAAGTGTATAAGATTAGTATATTAATTAATTTAAATAATGTATCGTAAAAAAAATCATCTGGTTTAATTACAAGAACATAGTGTATATCTTTTAAATGCCTTTAAATCTCACTCAATTACTATAGTAATTGAGAAGTAATGAAAATTGGAATTGAATAAGAATTGGAAAGCTACCCCTAAATAAAATGCCTGTAAATTGAGAGCAACTTGAATGTAGATTATAGTAAATTAAACAAATGTATTAAACATATACAAGGACGGCTTTGTCAATTCAAATCCTTAAATCGACGATTATATATTCAATATTATATGTTCAATAGTTTGTTTATGATATGGGTATATAGCTTGTGTTGTCTATTCTTATAATAAGTTATGACTGAGTAATCGCGAAAGTGGTTTTGAATAATAAATAATTGTGTAACGGTTTTGTCTGCAAGTAATTAAAATGATTCAAATAAAGAAAATAAATGTTTAAATTATATACATTAACATCTAACCCAAGTAAAAATATAAGATTTAATTTTAAAATACATCGATTTTAACGAATCCATATTTTTGTAAGTGTGTATGATATGATACCTAGGTAACACTGAAAATGTTTAGAACGCCTTAATGTAGAAAGTTGCCAATACTTTTATTGTTTTTCGAAGTAATCTCCGTTCCTCACTACACATCGTCACATTCGATGGAACCACTGAGAAAAGCAGTGGACCAATTCTTCCTTAGGAATCTTTTCTATGGTATTTTCGTACGCTGTCACCGCATCTTCAGGGCTCGTAAAACGAATACCTCGAATTTTATCTTTAGTTCTTAGGAATAAATGAAAGTCGCAGGGCGCTAGGTCAGGACTGTATGGCGGATGACTCATTATCTCGACACCTGCCATAGGCAAGTATTCAACAGTCCGTTTTGCGGAGAGCGCTGAAGCATTATCGTGGTTAAGGAGGATCCTGCTTCGAGAGCGCTGCTGTCGAATTTATTTACAGGCAAAAAGCGATTGACATACCAGTCTGCAGTAACTGTCCTTCCATCTTCTAGCACAACTGTCGCAAAATTACCTTTCAGAAGAAAGAATGAGGCAATCATCTTTTTTCCTTGACTTCTTTACCTTAGTTGGCGGATCCTGGAAAGGACCCACTGAGCTGATTGTCTTTTGGTTTTGGGTTTATTGTAATATATCCAACTCTCATCCCCTGTTACGATTTCAAATACAACATTTGAGTCACCGCCGTTGAACCTATCCGGCGACACCAGTCCATGCGAAGGGGCTTCTAGTCATCGGTTAAAGTATGGGGAATCCATCTGGTACAAAGCTTCCTGAAGCCTAAATGTTCGTGTAATATTTTTTGAACTTAACTCATACCAACGCCTAGGCTTGCCCGTATCTGCTGATAGGTCACTCTCTTACCTTCCTCTATCATGCGTTGCACAGCACTGATGTTATCTTCAGTAGTCACTGTTAAAGGACGTCACTCACACGGATCATCATTGAGACTGCTACATCCTCGCTTAAACTCGTTAAACCAGTTGTAAATAGTGGCACGAGATGGGGCTTCATTTAGAAATACTAATCGCAGCCTATCATTGTTTTGTTGTTGAGCTAGCCCACTACGAAACTCATAATAAATTATTGACCGATTTGTTTTAGTTTTGCCGCTAATTCACAAAAACAAATGACACATGTATGCAATATACTACCTTAGGTTACCAAAGAGTTTTAAAATTGAAATTCAAAAAAGTTTTTATTAGCAATGTTTCTAACTGGCCAGTTCTAAACATTTTCAGTATTACCCACGTATAGTACAAATGGTGCTAGCGTATATTAAATCCACATAATTATACTTAGTTCGTATATCATATTATAAATCGCTTCACCTCGAAACTATAAGATTTGTCCAAACAGAAGGTTCATCTTCTTGAACCAAAAGAAATTGAGAAAATCATACGACTCACATCCGAGGGAAACGTAGAAAATTATTACGTGCAGTGTCAAGGATACAATATTTCACTGAAACATATTATACACACTCGACACTTTTTAATTGATACTAAGTCCCATAAAACAGTTACAGCATAAAACAGTACCGTACCTCCTGATAGAAATAGTTATTGCGATCCTGACTTCATTGTTAAGCATTAGTACCATGCGATCGCTAAATTATAGGTGCGTATATTGACAGAACTACATCAAAATTGCATCCAAAAACGTCGTGTATAGAAAATTCAAGAGTACTAGCAGAGGCTAGTACACTTGCCTACGCCACGCTACACTTATTAAGTGTTCTCGATAAGTAGATACAATCGATTCAACATGGTTATAACATGATTCGATTACGAGGGGTTGCAGACATATAAAAAGAATAAATACGGATTTATTATCCCCTAAAGACCGCGTTTAGTGCGAGGTGTGAACGTGGAATGTATTATTTATTTGTACTGCGGCCAGTAAATTCGATTTGATCAGGAATCAAAACAAGCCCGGGGCTTGAAAGGGTTTCCTTTGACAGTTGAGTGCCATAGAATAATATATAAACTTTCCCTCTTATTCAAGACGTTGTAAAATAAATTATTGTTTGATAAGTTCAAGAAATAATAAAAAGCTGTTATATAAATTAGAACACCTAAAACCTATAATGTTTCATGAGGAAGACTTATTATACATTGAAAATTAAAAAAAACTGCATATATTCTTCTATAATAAATAAGCAAGATCGATTGAAGAATTTAATTATGATGCTGCTGTTTTTTCTATGCTGTAGTGTGTACCATTCGGATACGACGAAAATATTGATTTAAAGCCGACTTCATGATGTATATCTAACCTACCCATTAATCGTCTTAATTAGAGCAATATGTAATCTTTACTTGTGTTTGGTAATGCGCGAGTACCTCCATTTATTTATCTTCAAGCTAACCGCGCGAACTTTCTTTCGCATTTATATGTTTTTTTTTTACTTATTAGTAGTATTGGTCCAGCCGTCTACGAGTTTACCCTTAGCAATATGTTCACGATATTTTTTTTATAAAGACTACATTTGTTTATCGCGAAGTCAATTGGCTTCGGAGCAAAATTAATAGTGAATAATTAGATAATATGTTCCTAATTACAGAACATTAGAGTTTAGTTTTAAATTAAACTTAAAAACGTACGAAACGTTTGTCAAACATTCGTAATATCAAACATCAGTTATTTTTTGGTAGTGGGTTTTCTCTATACCATATGGCATTATTTAAAATACCTGTCACGTTACATATTATAGCTATTACAAATTTCTGCATATGTCAACTTCTCAGAATTACGATCTCATGATGAAGAGCTGGTTGGAAGCTGCCAATATGGAGGACGGATCGTTGCCCTGTATGCTAGCTGAAACGAGGGAAGCTTTATTACCGATAACTGGTTGCGAAAACATGGCGCCTAGAAAAAGGTATGTTCGGATTTTTTAATAAGTTCAAACGATGCAAACAAATATAATTAATTTATAAAAAACAATTAATCGGTTTAATATTAATTTAATTATAAAATTGTCCTAATATTTTCCGTTTAACCAAGTATAATGACGGGCTGACATAGGCTACAATAAAAATGAACAAAAATAATTCTAAAGTATTCGCATTATTAAAAGATAAAAAGATTTAAATAAAAAAATGCCAAACCATTGTTAAAATTGCAAATACTTCGACTTAATTTGTTAATTTATAATGAAATAGGCTCCAAATACTGTTAAACCATTAAATGATTTGATTTTCCAATTCAATCGCACGGAATGCCTTTGAATTAATCAATTAGGAAACCTGGTCTTTCAAGATCTTAACTTATACAACATTAAGTTAAGAATTATTATTAATTTTAGAGATCGATCTTTGGAGCCCTGCGCTGTATCCGAAGAAGCTTATCTGTCTAGTGGAGCGGGATCACCGTACGCCGGTCTATCGCGAGAAGAGAGGAGACGAAGAAGGAGAGCCACTCTAAAATACAGAACAGCACACGCTACTAGAGAGAGAATAAGAGTTGAAGCATTTAACGCAGCATTTGGTTCACTTCGGAGACTTCTCCCAACCCTGCCTCCAGACAAAAAACTGTCAAAGATTGAAATTCTTCGACTCGCTATCTGTTATATTGCGTATTTAAATCATGTTTTGGATGCGTGAAGGATATATAAATGTATTATCAAATACTAAAGCTAAGCAGCTGCGGTTGTTGAAAATAATATGTCATTATTAGTTTTTGGTACGACTCGTCTCTAACTAAAAAGGACTTATTATAGTGAAAAGTTGTCCGTAAAAACGCTGTATCCCGCAGCTTCATGGCGGAAATGTTCTATGCATTTAGTGAGTAAAACCTGAAATCAATGGCTCATGAACTAATATTAGCAAGATTACGTTAATTTATTAGTATTTGACAAAAAAAACAATATTATATTTATATAGTCGTAATAAATTGATCTCATAGCATTCAATAATATTTTAATGTCGATATTAGGAAGATTGCTGATGTTGTAAAGATTTGTAAAGATAACAATTTTATTCAACGTATAAGTACTACTACTAATGATCAATATTTATCATCTTATTATATTGATAAGAGAAATTAAAAGGTGAACAAAAAAAACGTTTGACATTTGATTAATAGAGAATAATTATAAAGATATTTACTTAATACATTTTTGCCTCTAAATGTATAATTAATAAGATGGTCTTGTTGTAAAGATGTTGACATAGAATTGAAAAATGTATTTTTTTTCAATATTAATAAATCTAAATCTGAAACTAAAAAAAAAGTTTTCTTTTGGCATCAAAAATCTGCTCAATGGCATTTTATAATCTGTGTATTGGGGCATGTCTATAGTTGGCATTTGGCGCCGAAAACTCATCTGGGTGAGTTATGAATATAAATTTTATATGTAAATCATTGTATCTTAATTGTCATTGTAAGTAAGTGTTTAAAAATAAAAGTGTTTATTATTAAGTAGTATTTTATTCTATTTAAGGATCAAGGCTAATAAATAGTTAAATACGCGTTTTTTAATGCAAAACAACATTGGGATAGGGACGCAATTTAAATACAATAATAAATTATGGGGTAAAGTAATAAGGTCAAGGAGAACGGCATTCGGTAACAATGTGGATTCTATGACAATATATTACTATCACGGTCTTAATTTACTTACATTACTAAATCGACACATTACGTTTCCTCTGTGATTTCTATTTATCACTATTATCAGAATTTCAATTTTATATAAACTTATCAGTGCTTCGGTAGGTATTAAAACATCACTTTTTAATATTAAGACACATATATCAGTACACGTATAATATATATATATATATATATATATATATTGAGAAAAAATAAAAGTTTTACTTTTATTTTGGAACAATTTAATATAAATTATATTTGCAAATCACACTTTGTATGTAATGTAAAATTATTTTAACATTATATTGCGTATTATTATACAATAATATTCAGTAATTTGTTTTATATTTTATACTTTAAATTGTTTATGTAACTTAACAGTACAGGGAAAAATATGAAACCGTGAAGAAAACCAAGAATTACTATACTAAACAGCATTCTAAAGAAAAATATCTCTATGATTTCAGTGTACGAAAATGCTAAGACAATTATAGGAATATTCGTAAATGTTATTCCGGTAATAATTGTAGCACCGACTTTTATAATTGCATCTTCTACTCTCTCTGATGGCGGTTTCTGACTAGTGTTGTAAGCATATGCTAGATGAGTGCAATATTCCACAGTAATACCTATTGCTACAATCAAATTAGTACAAGACACGGCATTTAGTTGAATGTCCCACATATACATTATTCCCATCATATCAACAACTACCATTACAACTGTAATCATCATCGCTAGAGTAGTCAAAATGTTAAACCCAGTTGCTATGAGATTTATTACGAAAGCTCCTATGAGACAATATAACAACAAAATAAAAGTATCATACCATATGGTCAAATATTGGGAGTAGTATACATAGAATACAGAATAAGCAAATACTTCAACGTCTAAGCTAGTACGAATTTTAATAGCAGCTGTTATATTGTCACTTATTTCATACGCATATTTAACTGCGGTAATGTAATCGTGAGAGGTTTTCAGTGAAGAATGATACGCCATGAAGTTAGAGTCATGGACGGTGGCACGACCCTCAGAATCCAAAACATAATTGATATTAGAGTAGTAACTAGCTAAGCCACCTTTATTGCAAGTATTTGTTGGAGCATCTTGCAAGAAGAAAGGAATGTAACGGTCAAAAGCGTCTTCGGCGGGTCTCAACCCATTTGCATAATCACTCCTTGGAATAGAACAATAGTCACATTCAGGTTCAGACGAAATACTTGGACAGAAACCACCGTCAGTAGTATTGTATTTGCAACACAAGTTGGGTGAACTAGCCCAATCAAAGAAGTCGTCAAGCCATGAGTTTGATATTCTTCTCATGTATGTAATCTCTTCTTGTTGTACGGCTAAAAATATCTGCATAGTTAAAGAATTGTCATTACATAACTGACCTCCACAAACAACGTTCTGATGATCAGGGTTAGAGAAGTTTAAACCACCCTTCAAAACAAAAAACACCGGTGGACCCAACGGTAATAAATTATTTACAGCGTTTAGGTATTTATAAACGTAGGAATCATCAGGCAATGCAAGATTCTGATCAAGCCCCACTTCAATTTGTGGAATTAGTACGACACATACGCATAGGAAGAGAAGAAAAATTATAACAACAAATACCTTTACACGCCAATTTAATAAAAAATTTGCGTAAGGCTCCATCAACTTTTGGGTAACGCTCTCGTAGGGGATTTCAGAATGTAATGGTTCATCGTCGTTAATAATTTTCTTTTGAACACAACAAAATATATCAAAACGATTCTTAATAGACCGTTTGTAATCAAGTGATAAGATTCCCACGACAGCTGTGATTTGAAATATAAACAGAAATGATAAAGAAACTGCTGCAAAAATTGCAAATGAACGAACTGCTGGAAAATTTGCTAAACTCCCTATAGCAAAACACGTTATTTGTGTTAAAGATGAAATAAACATCGATGGTCCTTCATTTTTCATCATCGTACCAAAAATGAAGCGGCGTTTTTCATCAAAACTCATACCTTCCTTGTATTCACTATATTTTGTAAGGTTTGTTTGTACATATTGTATGGAATTAACCATTAGAAAAACGTTATCGATACCTACAGATAGAATGAAAAATGGAATCACATTGATAGCTAATAGTGTGATAGTAACATTCATGAAACCTAATAAGCCCATGGCACAAGCTATCGCTAACAAAACAACGATAATACTAGAAATGGCAACACTTATTTTACTGTCAAGGAAAAACGTTTTAATTCTTCTTACATTGCCAAGAGCAAATATCACATAAATAAACATAAGCAAATAACTAATCGCAACTGGAATTATTTCCGCTTCCGATATTCTCTCTATTTCATCTTCAATAGACCTTTCGGCTGCGAAAGCTACGTCCACAAAACCTGCCTTCCAATTCTGTTCATAATCGTGCATCAATTCAATGAATTTCTTTTCCCATTCCAATGTAGGCTCCAGATCTACTTTTGACAAATGATTAGTTATAGGGAAATTAATAATGAGTGTGTGTGCGCTAATAAAATTATCTTCTTCATATCCACCCAGTGATAGTTCTGGATCAGCACCTCCACCCCAAGGTTGCAAGCAACTAAGTGATAAATAGTTGTTTAAGCAATTTTGGATATTTGTAAGGTACGTATTGTTATTTATAATTCTGTTTGGTATGTAAGCCGATACAGACATTGATACACAATCACTTAGTTTTTGTTCTGCGCCGCGAGCACGAAGAGGTGCGTGACAAACGTTTTCCAGTTTTACAGAATCATCTTCTCGACCAATGTTCATTATAGCATCTTCCAATTTGATCAACTCTTGTATCGCTTCCACTCTAAAAGCCGGACCATACGTAGTATTGTCTACTTGAAATGGCTCAAGCTCAATTGTTAAATATATTTGAGAAGCCCGATAGAATGGACCAAATCTCGAATTGAAATAGTTAAAATGCTGACGAGAAATCGATTGAGGGTCCGACCATAGTTCTAAAGGATTTGCAGTTAACTGCAGGCGAGTCAGACCAAAAAACATTATAAATACTACCCAAGACATCATCATTATCATCATTATAGGATTATCAGCACTAAATGTACCGATGCTTTCAAAGAGGCTTTGAAAGCCCCTGGTTATAGTATTAACTTCATTTTGCGTTGCGTTACTATTTCGCTTTAATTTATTTTGTCTTTTATACTCTAATAATGTAAGTACAATAAATACAGTAATACTTATTACTCCAAAGGTAATTGCGACTGAAAAGCCGATACAATTTACAGAAAGAACAGTACAGATAGGTGGTATAATTATCTCACCAGAAGGGCAGTTTGCGGAGCAATCAATGCAACTGCATGGTATATCTCCTTCAATTGTTTCATGGCATAATGGAGCGTTAACATGCATTGAATCTTCGGTAGAGTTTACTCTCAAGAAGTTGACCTTTAGAGATACGAATGGATTATTTTCGGTGTCACCTGTATATCCAAACCACGCGTCAGCATCACAGACTGGAGCGTTGCCACACATTAAATTCACCGATGGCATTCCAGATTGTGGCAACATTACTTCTGAGCAAGCTTTAAAAGCATTATCCATAAAGTCATTATGAAGTCTGTAATTTATTTCATTCACATAACGTTGTCCGTCGGGGGCGGTTTCAATAACCGTATCAACAAATCGCGCCTGATCGGGTGAACAATTCATTTCACATATTTGTCTCATGAAACTTCTTAAACAAACTGGACATCTTCCAAGCACACTGTCTGCTAGTAGGAGACTTTCAGCGAAAACTTCAACCTGTATCGGATCGCAGCAGGTTAAAATATCGTTATCTGGAATTCTATCCCCTTCTTCATTATAAACTAAATGGGGACATCGTTGTTCTAAAATATTGAGAAGATGATCTCGTTCAGCGCCAGTAATGTTATTAAGAATTGGTGTTGGTTCTGAATCAACCGCACACGGCTTTGGGTGTCCGTTAATTGTAACACATTCTCCTCGAGAAACGCATCGAGCCGTGGCGAAATCCCAACCAAGGAGCCAAATCCAGAGTAATAGGAATAATTTAGCGTTCATTGTTATTCCATCACTTTTATTATTCGAACACGATAACTAAACGTGGCCGCCCGCGTTATAATGTATACTAAAGTAATCAGTTTCAGCTTTACAAAGGGATAGTCATTCGATAACATATCAGAAATTTCAATAGCTATACCTAAGATAATACTTTTTTAATCGCTTTTCTCTATTAGATAATAATTAGAACCCTAATTATTGCAAAATTATTTCGGGTTATTTAATACCGATAACTAACACGGGTCTATGAATCTAATAAATATATATACTTACAAATGATAATAATCATATTTTTAGTACGTTTTTTTTTTTAATCATTTAGAATAATAAACTTAAAACATAATATCTGCACGCAAATCATTGAGTCGTTTAAACGATTATAATTATGAAGTCAAAGTCAAAATAACTTTATTCATATAGGTAAACAAGCACACTTATCAACGTCAGTTCTAAATTTACATTTCCTACCAGTTCGCAAGTCAAGGGCGTAGAGCAGGGAAAAAGAACGGACAAGAAACTTACCACCACTCTTTTTAATCGCTAAGTTTTGTGTCATACAAATTGATTGATTGATTGAATTACAAATCAATCCAAGGATTGGGATCATTTAAATAATAGTCAAATTTATAAAAAGCTTTATTGATTAATTTACGTTTAACGAGAGCTTTGAATATATTTAGTGATAATTCTCTAATTTCGTTTGGGAGTTTGTTGTAAAACGAATTAAATTTCTATATAATGAGTGTCTTATCTTCTGGAGCCTGGTTGGTCATACGCTTAAATTAGTTCTGTTTGGAGTATTATACTGGTGAAAGACACCATTTATTTATAAACGTTTATATTTTTTGTAAAACAAGGCTTCATGAATTTATTGACCTAATAGTGTCATAATATTCAATTCCTTAAACTTGTTCCGCACCGACTCCCTTGGGGAAACAAAACAAATACTCCGAACAGCCCGCTTCTACAACACAAATGTGTATTTTGGGTAAAATACTTTCTTGAATTCATCAATAAATTATTCAAAATTGCATCCTATACACCAATGTTTGCCTAAATCTGTCCAAACGGTCATTTGTAATAGGCGTTATCAAATGTTTCGTCTTTTGTTGCCGTAATTGGAATTGAAACCATTGCCCAGTGTGATCAAATTTAAATCCATTGAAAATGCAACCATTCAAAAGTCCTATATCACTATATATTATCTATACAAGTTGCAGTGCTGGCTGTTATTCTTGTGAATGAATGAAATTGATTTGTTAAATTGAATGAACGAAAAAGACTTAGTATGCGTATCTATAATTAGAATGACAAAGTAAATCGATATTGAAGTCCCCATACACAATTAGCCTTTTATTACACTTTACTCATTTTCACAATATCTCCTTTAATACATTTTCAACATTATTATAGACAGCTGACGGAGGACAATATAGACAGACAACAATGAATTTCTCCAGTTCCACACAGGAATTTCAATAGTTCTTCAGGGTACAAGCTGATCCTTTCTTTCTTTGCATTTAAGTTTTTTATTAAGTAGGATTAATGAGTCACCATAAATTGCATTTTCTCTGCAAAACACACTACCAACCCTGTGGTAAAAAAAATTACGTATAATTACGAAATAATTGTAAGAATATTTTAAAGTACACACGAAAGTAGGTACCACACGTTTCGATTCACTTTGGGCATGGCTTGATGACAAGTCACGTGTTTAATAAGATGGATAATGTTCGAATCGTTGTCTAGGGAAATCTAGATGGGCAAGTGATGTGTAATTGATACAAGGGTGATTATTAGATTCCCACAGAAGGGCTAATTATAATAGAAGATTAGGGTGTTCGTGAGATACAAAATGCTAGCGACTGCCGCAACCGCAATGTGTTCTTATCTACGTACATGTTAAATGTTTACCACCTCTTTTTTATATCCTAAAGAAATGGATTAGAGAACTTTGAATTATAACACAAATAATTAATAATACAAATAGTATTTGTTTGTTCATCTCAAATGATGACATACGAGTGTATCTTTATGATTGTTTTATTTTTTACAAAAAGATACATGTTTTTGTAGTCTTTTGCAATTCCTTTACCCTCAGACCACTAAACTACGGCCAAAGAGTTTGTTGATTACTACAAGTGGCGGCATCTAGTTGTAGCTGAATCAACACAGAGTTTAAATTTTAAATTGATTTAAATCTCACATGATTCTAACTCGTAATAATACCAATTATTTTTATTTTATATTCTAGTCAACATGATGAATTTAAATTAATAAATAGGCACTAATTGACACACGCTGTTTATTAACATTTATAACTGACACCTATTCATTAAGTGCATCATGAAATCGCCCTGTGCAGCGACATCTATGAGTTTCATATCAAATCACAAAACTAAGAGAAAAAAGAACTATTTTTATTATGCTATTCAACACTAGATGGAAATAGTGTCTAAATATATAATTTCCAGAACATTATGACAGAAATTTGCAAAATGAAACAAAATGGTAATATTTCAGTAAATTTGCCTAAATTATCTTAAACCTACTTTTCACTGTAACATAAAATTATAGAATCAATTTGGTATTATTGCAGCTTCGTTTCAAGATCTTCATGAACTGATTATTAACTATTTGTTTCATTTATTATATGATGTCTATCAAATGCTTCATAATTTAAATAAGTAAATAAACATGACTGTGAACTCAACTGCCAGAATTCACGGTCGGTAGACGAGATAAACAAATTAGAAAATTCGCGTACAGTGCCAAGTTTTGCAGTTACAGCACGCTGACGTCACTGGATCCTATATTTACACAAAACGAGTCCATTTTACCAGGGACGTGCATTTATGTATCACATGATTTTACCATTTACATAAAATACTTTGGAATATTATAACAGCGCGAAAAACACATTTTCCTCGTATAACTAGTTTAAAAAGCGTGAGGTAGGTCTATCTTATCTATAAATAGCTCAGTTCTGCATTCATCTAGCTTTATTTAGTATTATTTAAATATTCAACGCTGCAATAGATTTATAATGCATATTATAAATACCTTTAGTACATGCTAGTGAGGTTTCCTTATGTCACATAGTAGCTACACTACCTGCTTTATAGGATTTAGTTGCCTTTTAGATAATGTAAAGTTTTCTAAGTTTATTAAGCTATAATCATTTATTAGTATAGGGAATCACAAATGGTGTTACTATTTCGCATTGGACTAATTTTATCAACAAAATTCCCATTTTTCCCGCTTAATGATTCACATAATTTTAAGTGATCGGCGCCAAATTTTTTAGTAAACTTTACTAAATATAAACAAGGTCAAAGAAAACGTCTTTATACATCGTGGTATAAATTTTATTTTAAATTGTTGTCTAATGATGTCATAAATACAAAGGTATTTCGCAATATTTTAGTTATGTTACATAGTCTATGTCTATTTACTTAATTAATTTTCCCAGTAAGGAATGACTGATGGAAATATAGGCATTGAAATTACGTAGATGTTGCTATTATCACCATATTGTTTTAACGTACGTGTCGTGTTACAAAAAGCACGTATTGAACTCGATGGAAAAACCCCACACCTTTAGGTACCAATTTTATATCAAATCTACATTAAGGGTAAGATATAAGTATGTAAAAAATATTGTTTTTCAAGGTAAAATAGCAACATGCAGCTATAAAAATTTATCATGAAAATGAAGCCATACAAATTCCAATACTTTTGATATCTGTTTTCAGATATTTTGTTATAAAATCTTACATTCATTTTTAGATGTTATATATTTATTGAAACCCTTAATTTATTCATGGTTCTTGAACATTCTCACCGTGACACGTTTAGTACCAGCGAGAATAAGTTGATAGAAATCTGTCACAAAGTAAAATGTTTATAAACTTTATTGAAAATATTTATTCAATTCTTTCTTGGTCGCGCTTTGTGCGTTTCGTCACACAATTTTATCAATTGAATCGCAATTGAGAATTTAAGTACTGTTTGTCCTATCTGCACCAATTATAGCCCACGATTATGCAGGCCTAAATAATGTCTTCAATTTGTATCTAACTAATGAATTAGGAGCCTTAACTTAAACATAAGAAATAAAAAACTGTCAAACAAACTAAGTTTATTATCTTATAATAGAAAACTTTATGTGAATGTAAGGTTGCCATAATATCTTTACTTACTAATTACTGGAACGAAAGTAAAAAAGTAATCATTTGTACTTATTAACTACAATTTGTATTATTGTGGAATTGCTTTAAATCTTATACAAAACTTTTCCTCTGCCGATTTTTGCGAAATAAGCGATTTAATTATTTTTACATCTATGTAAACAACTGCATGGTTATTGTTTATTTATACTCGTTATCTCCATTATCAGTCGTTAACCTTCAAGCACGTGGTCGTAGTAATATTTAGTTGGATTTGAAGCTGTAGCTCTGCATCGAGAAAACAAAATATTTTACTCCATTCAAGTAGAGAAAGACGGCTAACAAAAATCATTTGCTTGACGACTGAGAAGTATACATAACTGTGAGCTATTCGTAAAATAGCATAACTTGCTCGGTCGAAAGAGAAAGACTTATTCAACGCTTATGAGTGGAAGCAGTGCAGAATAGCTGGGTCAGAGCGCCTGCGTCGATTTGGAGAGAAAGAGAGAGGTTTATGTGACAAACTGTGTGTCAGAGCGGCATAGAATATTGTTACATGCTTTAGCATGGAAATTTCCACTGCCAACGATGAAACATTGAATAATGATGTTTTCATTTATCGATAGTTTTAATTAAATATTTAAAAAAATAATTCCTATATCATACCGAGTTTAATATAAAGTAAAATTGTTATGTTAAATAAACCCAATGGTTATGAGATTAAAATACAACTAAGCTAAGCTAGTGATTTCTGCAGTTTATACTTTTATAACTTACTTTAACCTTAAATTCGCTATTATATTTGTTTGACAAAATTTATCCTGAGTAAATACTATAAGGAATAAATGAATATGTATGTAGATTTAACTTTTTGAGATAAAGGTGAGAAATTTGATAATAAAAAAATCATATTTTAATATAAATTTATCGATAGCGCCATTGAATGACCTCGCTAGCTCGTCCCTTTAGACAGGCAGTGTGTCGGCTAGCAAGTCGCGTCTCAAGCAACCGTGAAACTTGCATAATTGCTTTAACGGTCAAATCCGTTTAGCTCCATCACTACGTACACCTTTTCTATAATATAACAAAAGTTAAGAATTATGCATTTTTACAGAGAAAATCGCGAAAAGGGAATTCAAAAGATTTTTTTTAAAAGACCCTTTTCATAGAACAATGGATTAGAATTAGATCATAAATCTTTGTTTATAGTTTGAATGAATTTTAATTTTATTTAAGATCAAGACTTCAAGGAAAATGTTATATTACAAAGTCATTTCACCTTTTCAATACGTAAAATAAGTGCGTGTGGTTTAAATTTCAAGTGTAACTAAACTTTGAAATTAAATAATGTATTATTTGATCATTTGTAATCCTCCGTTTTAAAACGTGTTTGTAACAGTCATACATACAAACAAACAAAAAAATAATAGTTCAGGTACAATTAAATAACTTAAACGTTGATTGTGTCAACAAGCCAAGCATAAAACCATCCCAGTAGGTATTTAAGATAGGTCAGTACTTACCTCATGCTAGAATTTATTGTCTAAATAAGTCAATTGTGACGCTACTTGTTTAATAAGTACGACGTATGCGCACGACATCTTATTGATAATAATTACAATTACAATTTGACGTCAAAGTTGTAACGGTATTAATTTTCAAGTCACTTTTACTATTCGGACCTCTTATATTTAAAAAAAGAATAGTCACAGATCATCTATAGACCATACATGTTCCTTCTAATGCTACTAGACAAGGTCATTGACACTCAATGCTTTCTATTTCGTGACTACTCTGTGCAAACGCACAATCTTTTCTTTGAAGTCTGAGCTATTTATAGAAATATTGCAATACGCATTATCTTTACGTCAAAACGCCAGGAGTTTTTATTACGTTAATAGTAATATAAAAAAAACTAAAAGTTGGTCGAAATTTAAACGTCGTTTTTTTAAATAATAAATCAGTATTTGATATGTAAAATCGTAGAAATACTTAATATTTTTACTTAAATATTTTTGTTCTAGTACAGTTAATTTAGCAAACGAAAGTTCAATAAAAATACCGTAACCTATAAATTAATAGCAAATTTGAAAATAAAAAGCAAACTTGGAACAGTGCGGTTTTTAAGCACGTGGCGAACAAGGTCGAATCCGTAAACCGACAAATTATAAAAAAACAAATTGTAAAATTATATTCAAACAAAAGTAATCTTTATTATAGAGGCATAAAACATTAATTCCGATGTGTTAATTTACATGTTACTTAAGTAAGGGGTTATGTAAATTGTCTGCTTTGCGTCTGACTTCTGATTTTTTACCATTGCCAGTTTGTTTCTACAGCAAAACTGATTTTATACGAATTATAAAATAGTAATATTCATTATTGACAAGGTTTGAACAGAAAAAAAACTATAAATGGTTAAATACGATAACAAATTATTGTTATCGAACCATACATACATTAAAATTAAAATCCCGTTTTTTTGCAGTAATAAACTAAGTAAGACAAAAAATATTTTAGAAGTTTAGATTTTTTACATTATTTTTATTTGTTATCCTGCATATCTTAGGTACCTACAGTTTCCCCTAGGGGAATCGATAAACGTTTTTAAATAAAGCATTAACATAAAACGTATAATGTTTATTTAAACTTAGAAGTTATAACCGCTTTCGTCGTGGATTATGCATTTGAATATTTTTAAAATTTAATTTGATTAGCGGGCAATATGTGCTTCATGGCCATACTCCATTACGGGGCTTCAAGTAATAACCTGAACAATGCGACAGCTACGTACTTACTTTTGACAATATTCCAACTTAAAATTAAACGCACATTGGCGACAAGGCTATCACGCAGCTGAAGCATGACCAAACTGGCATTATGTCGATTGAAATACCTACTTCAAATTGTTATCAAGGAATTTAATGTTTTAATTGATTAAGTACAATGCGATGAAATATTACATTTAGGTCTTTGATAATTTGAGGACAACTTTTGTTAAATGTTGTTTTTTGAAACTGAATTTATTTTAGATTTTTTTCGTCAATGTTGAATAATGGGTATAGCTAAAGTATTGAAAGAAATCACTTTTTTACCGGATTGAAGCTATGTATTATTATAAATTATAATTATTTTACACAATTTATTTTTTAAGGTTAACAAAAGACAACACTAAGCTAAAATATTAGCCATTAGTTTTTTTAATACTTACCTAATAACTCGGCATTAACTCGAGAATGAATTAAATTCTTCTCTTAATGGTAATTTACAAAATTGTACCAACTTTTTTTTGAGTCAAACGAGCAGGCAGGCATTTGAATGAAAAAGGCACGCAATTTTCTTAATATTTATTCAAGAATATGTATAGGCGATAAAAACTTTTAAGTTGAGCAATCTAAGACCGAAGGCAATAAAAAACTATACTACTAATATACGAAAAAGACATGCTATGTACCATAATAACATCTTTTTGTTTTAAGTTACTTTACATAATGGCTTAGACTAAGCACGCAATACCTGACTCGGAGATTTCTCTATAAATAGATGCATATTACATGTCACAATGGTTACAAAATACATAACATTATACAAATAACCGACTACACTGAAAGCCCGCTGTCCCTGAAAACACAATAACAAAGCAATGATCCATACAATTTATTCTATTATATATCCTTTCTATAAGAATTGTGAAGTTGCTATTGATTCGTTGACTCTTTGTTTGTTATCTCTTAACATCGCTTCCGGGGTTAACTGACGACTTGATGCGTTTAATGTTTGAGTCCCGAATAAGTTACATAATTATTTACGGGATTTGGTATATTTAAATAATGGCTTCTATGTATAAATATGACTGTGTCGACTAATATAAGAGTGGTCTGCCTGCCTGTCCTGCTACGAAAGCTATTAATAATGGCTGACGAGTTTTAAATGACAACTAGTATACAATACAATACCGGCGACGAGCTTTGGTATGGGATTCTACTTGTGTGGACACATTAGCCTCCTTACAAATCGGTGGGACCAGCATAAAAATTGGCGCGGCCGCAGTGCAAGCGGAAAATAATACATGACTCAAATATGAGAGTCTCTCTCTGATTTGGTTCCTTTTGGGGTAGAGACTCTTGGGCCGTTGGGTCAAGCGCACAGGCGCTAATTAAATATTTAAGTTGGCGCCTAGATATAGATACCGGCAAACATCTTGAACAAATGTCCTTGACTACGCATAAGCGATTTTTAGGTATCACTTGGGGCGGCAGGCATTGGTGCGCGGCGGCAGGAGAGTGACGTGTCGATAGCGTGATTGGTAAATCAATTGACGTTTGTGTCCCGTGCTGTGTAGTGCGGAAACTTTCCCCCACTCCCTTGTTTAATGCTCAAGAAGTTCGCCGGTATCTGTAGTACCGAAGACTCTAGAGCTGGTACTTTCCTCTCTCAATGAATAAGTATCGCAATACAGAGTGGAAATGGTACACAGTGACCATAGTTTTTAAATTTATTTAAATTTTCTATAGATATAATGTGCAAAAATATTCCTATTAACTTTAATTTTGTGTATTACACTTTTAATGAGATACAATACATCAATATATTAATTAAGACTACAAACATTAGTACTTACTCAAGTACGAAAAAGTCTAGTACTCAGGTATGCGGAAAGTGAACATTTATTATTTGACTCAAAACGGGACATTGGTTTATTTATAATTTAGTCTAAATAATAAGCAGTGAAAAAAAAAACATTTTTTTAGTTATTTATTTAGAAAAAATTAGTTGGTTTTAAAGGTACGAATCACAAAATGTTAAGTTAGTTGAACAGAAGAACAAATTTGTTTTAATATAGCTGATGACGATTTCAAACAAGAAATCTCTCGGCACGTTTTTTTTACATTCTGCTGCTCAAATTTTCGCGCTATTTCTCAAAATGGGACAATTTTGCGTCCCACAGTTCATTTTAGGGACACCGGAATTCGTAATTGGAAAAAGGGACAGTCCCGTTCAAAACGGGACGTCTGGTCACGTTCCGTATGCCGTATCAAATGAACATTACATAATCGTGTTTGTCTAGCGTCTACGTGGACGAAAAATCAATAACACGACATATTATATGGGACAAGGACTTGTTATCGTCAAATCGATAATGATAACTTTTATCTTTGTATCTATTTAGATTGATTGATATGTATTTCAATATACAATAAAACTGTCAGATGCAGGCACTTATCCTAATACTAAATGAGTAAGAGGTACATACATAAATTAATGTATGTAAATCCACTCTGTAGTAATTATAAATATTGATATTGTTAATCTTCAACCCCGACGACAAAAGCCGTGATTAAACATCATTTACAGTACAGATTAACAACATTCACGTCGGAAGTCAGTTACATAGAAAAACTCTTTACAAACAAATTTTATCTAGTGCCACGTAACTAAACAGGTCAGACTACAAAAAAAGACAAAAGCAACCCATCTCGACACATGCTCTGTGGAAACAAAAGCACGAGCCGTAGGGTTGGCATAAGTTGAAATTAATTCACCAGGACACTATTGTAGGACACGTAACAACTTAAAAACTATTAGGACGAAATTTGGTCCTTGTTGCATACCATCTTGCCAGAATGTTCCTGCTGAATTTCGAGTTCAGAAAAACGCCAGTTCACTTGGTACATTACTATTACACTTACTCCTGCAAGCTTTTGTTCTACATAATAATAAACATATTTCACTATTAAACGCGTGACTGTATATTTTAAACAACTATGAACTATTACTGAAAGATGAACGAGTATATCTGTGCCAAGCTTGTGTATCAATATAGACTGTAATCATTTAAACGTGTTTCCTGAATCGTATAGCATTCTCTGAATGATTGAGATTTTTTCGTAAAATGGTACACTATAAAGTAAATTGACTGATTAACGTGACCCATTTTCCAATAAAAATAAAATTGGAGAGGAAAATCGTTTGTAAATGTTTATAAAGTCACAGAGTGTATATTTATTATGCATTTAAAATAGCATCAACCACGCTGTGACGTACGAGTTATTTTAAAATACATTATTCATTCAAATGCTTTTATTCTGCATCGCTTCTTAAATACAGTCATAGTTTGGAGCGATAAAAAAGGTAAAATTTGTAAAATTAACTATTTAAATATTCATACTATAAAAATATTAGTATTTAGGAAGTATTTGACAATGCAACCACCTCTACTAGGAGAAGCTTCAGTACGTTCCAAAAGGCTTACATGTTTCCTCTATGTTTCGCCCACCAGTAGTTCCCGGATTACACCGAGATCCCATGCTTGGAATGGAAATCACTCTCGATGTGTGCATCACTCGTACTGTGAGGAAACCGGCATGATTTAGACTCAACAAGTATCTGCGTATGTCACAAAAGGCTGATCACCTTCTTGTCTATTACAAAAAAAAACGTGTGTGTTACATATACACGTTAGAAGTTACACTGCTTTGGTGTAACAAGATAAAAATATTTTTGAAAATTTTGTAAGTTTGTAGAAAAAACGAGAAAAGGTAAAGGTATAAAATGAAGAAAAGGTATTTAATACATTAAACTTTTTATTATAACGCATTATCTAGATAAATAAAGTTTTTTTAAATATCACAAAATGTGACGGTGTGGGCGAGCATCGTAAAAATTTACTCTCATTATTGACTATGACTATACAGATACAACATAAATCTGAGGGAAGATTCGCTACTGATTTTCTTCCTGAAGCAATACTAATAATACCAAATATCGACCAAAGGCCTAACAACCCTAATTTATCTATTTCGTGATAGTCACACCGACACTAGTTTCATAAATTGTTTTAATACTACTGAAAATTGTCTGTGGTTCGAGCTTAGGAGGTCAATGACCTCCGGCATGTTTTCGCATCGATTGCGGAAAAACACGGGTGTCTATTTATGTATGAGATAAAAATCTCAATCAGCTTAGAATATTAATCAGATCACATAGACACAATTCGTAATAGAACTTTCCTAATTGTGATAAAGGATTATCATTCTAAGTATTTGTTTCATAGGTCTTTCAAAAGTCATATTTGTCATGTTTTGCGAATACGTCTGCTTATTTACCTAAGAAATTAAACACTTTCAAAACTTACTTATTTACGCATAATTTTTGAAGAAATAACTAATGAGACTTACCAGTTTTTACGTTTCAATAAATATAGTTTTAACGTTACAAGGATTGTGTTCGTGTTCGATTTACATTCGCCGTATACCGAACCCACAGCCTAACCCGTTGGCAAGGAAGGCCTTGTAAGTTGTGATGTTACAACTTTTATTATATAAAAATACAAAAAATGAAATACACAAAATTATGAAATTATAAATAAAATGTCCTTGAAATGGTGATTATTCAGTATGTTTATAAATAGTGGTAATAAGCTAAGAATGTCACTAGAAGTAACTCACCCGTTTAATTAGTATTATGACTCATGCAAGTCAAGATAACCTCTAATTTTATCTAAACAACCGACACATTGGTCACGTTTCAGTTCACGCTTCCATTTTTCCGACAAAGCATTTTCCATCTGTTTTCAATAGATACTTATTTCTTGCGGTTATGAAAAGTGTGAAAATTTCTTACAAAAATAGATTAACATACGAAGTTTACGTTTAACGTCTGTCAAATTCGCACCAATTTTAGTACATTAAACGAATGATATTTTGTACTTAAATTTGAGACAATAAGCAATGTAAATTTATGTACGATATATAAAACATATTATGTTAAAATTTAGGTTACAATCAAATACGTATATAAAGAAAATTTGAATAATGTTACTGAAAGTGCGCCTATGAACTGTATTTCGCTTACGAAACGAAACTAACAGGAATATATATTTGTATTTAAATGCAGAACTGGACAGACGTTCGCGGAGATTTAGAAAATTTAAGAATACTTAACCACCATATTAAGTAATCCTGACTATTGTTACGATAGAAATTTTTTTTAGTGCTTTTACAATTCAAACTTTTTTGATGTAACCTTATGGCGTTTGACATAACATTGACAGAAGGCGGCCAGCATAAAGCATTAGAATAAGAAACATTGTTTCTGAAATATTTTTATAGTTAATTATAACAATTTGAAATCAATATTCATAGTTAAGACAGGACAATGTCTGACGAGTCCGCAAGTAAATAATAATTAACACGATAGAGACGCTTGTGACGGTTAGTCGAAGTAAATCCGTCCACCATACACGAGACTTCCCTATAATACTATACTATATATATACTATACTATAGACTATAATACCTACGGAAAATTAGTAACCAAAACTTGTAGCTACACTCTATATAGAAACCTGCCTGGTATGTTTCCATGGGCTCCATTATTTTAATTTTTTCTTAAACATTAAACGTCACTTATCTTTATGATTTAACCGCACCCACATACACAAACAATGTCGTAAAACGTTTACAGGCTTAGCTTTATTATTGGAATGACGTCACTTTAAATACCTACAGTTAAAATATGGTTATAACAATTTTTGTGTTTACTAGTCTAGTTCTTTTTCAATGAAATTTGAGTTTTTTTGAAGTTATACTTCTTATGGCGCGCGGAAAATGTTGAGAGTAAATTTTTACGATGAGCGCACACACCGTCACAAAAACCCGACACTTTGTCTCCAAAGCATAGTCAACATTTTAAAATAAAAAAAATGTTCATTTCTCTTATTATGTAGAAATAATTGTTTTGTGATATTTAAACTAGATTTTAATGCGTTATAATAAAGCTTTTAATGTATTAAATACTTTTTATCTATTGTTCGTGTTGTTTTTTCTACAAACGTAGAATAAGGCGGAAGATATTTTTTTTATATCTTGTTACGCCACAGAAATAAAACTTCTAACGCGTGTACATAAGTAGGTACACACACATAATTGAATTGAAAATTTTCAAATAAAGATTACTTATAAAAAATTTAATTCATGTTATTCTACCATAACACGAAGAAGTTTTAAATAAATCACGATTTTAAATCAATTCATTAGGGTTACTTTACTGGACTCTTGCCAGTATTTTGGGGTGGTTCAGTTGACCTTGGCCGTGTGACCTTTGCGATAACAGGTCAGGGCAGAATAATATTTTGCTCTCAACATGATAATATTGTTTTCAGGCCTGCTGAAGTATCAATTACGTCTTTGTTTGTATTCAATTATGACTTGTTATATGAAACACACCTTAGGCATTGTATATACCCTCTTACAAATCTAAACTAATATATTTGAATTGTTTTAACTAAAGCTTTTTGATTTCGTGCTGTCAAATTTATGCCGTGATGATAGGAGGCAAACCAGCATTATTGTTAAACCAGAGTATACAAGCGAAGTATCTTTTACTAAGTGAATTTGATTTTATGTATTGCTAGGTACCTAATACATAAAAAAATATATGCTATAAGATATATCAGATAATATCAGAATTTCATAATATATTTTTTTTTATTTTGTACTATTCCATATTGTATAAGATCTAACATACATATAACTACACGTACGTAGCTAATAAGGTTTCTTTCCGAAGCCACTGGAAATTTTTCAGAAAAATAAAACAATTAGTATCAGAGTGATATTTCTAACCCAATACTGCAAATTAATTTAACCGTTTTGTATATAAAAATCATATTTCTTCTATATGTACATAATATGGTAACAAATTAACATAATGCTTATAATTAAATAAAGTCTTCATGACACTACAAAGAGCATGACGTATAAAAAACATTAGACAACTTAATTAGTATAGGTTTTTATTTTTAATAAAATTATTCATATCTATTGTGTGTATAGAAATACTTGAGCCCGCTAAATTACGTTCTAATGATTTTATATGCATGTTTGAAAATCTATCCCTTTTGCTACCACAGAACATCATATACAATATACATAGATAACCTTTTTTATAGGATTTTTTCTTCCCAGTCAGTCGCGTCTAGTCGTGATAAATTCTAAAACTTTTAGCATCATTATTCTACTGCTTAGAACATTTATATTGCGCTAATTTTTACATGACATACAATAGCGTAGAGTAAACTATGAATTAAGTGTAAATTACTACAATTCGTGTAGTTTACTTTTCATTGCCACGTCACGTCACACGTTCGGTCACACACACATGATACATAATCCAATTATTTTACGCGCATTTTATTTATATTATCAACTGCGCATTACATTTTATTATTATAAATAGTCGTGTTACTTTCTCATATGGCATGGAATGATACATGTTTGTGTGGTTTTTCTTTAAGTAAAACAGAAGATGCTTTTCTGATTGTCAAGCCTGAAATTCGGGAATCAGATTTGAATAAACAGAGTTGGCCTAGTGGCTTCAGCGTGGGACTCTCATCCCTGAGGGAGTAGGTTCGATCCCCGGCTGTGCACCAATGGACTTTCTATTATCTATATTTTTTTCTTGGACTATCTATATTTCTATATGCTCATTTAACATTCGCTCGAACGGTGAAGGAAAACATCGTGAGGAAACCGGCTTGCCTTAGACCCAAAAAGTCGACGGCGTGCTTCAGGTCCAGAAGGCTGTCCACCTACCTGCCTATAAGATTGACTAATGATCATGAAATAGATATAGAAATCTGAGGCCTAGACCTAAAAAGGTTGTAGCCTATTAATTACTTCGAAGATTGTTGAATAACATTACAGTATACTTTTCAGTAACAATTCTAAAAAAAAATCGCCGATGAAAAATGACAAATACACATTCTTTCGAACTTTGACTTTGTACCACAATCTTTTTACAAACGGGACAATTCTCAATTGATTACCTATATCCGGACTAATTTGATCTTTATTTTATTTTCAAAAACTAGACTTGACGTAATCTTGTGACATAAAATACGTTAGTATTGTTGTGTAATAAGGTGTAATTATAGTGTCTTAGTTATTTGATCTTTAATCATTCTAGAACTGCGGTTGATATTTTTATATTTAAATGGCGCCATTGTGTTTTAAACATTAGTTTCATAAAAAATAAAAGTATGGATTTATTTTTGTTTACGTTCGAAAAGTTTAAATTAAAATTAGTAAATGAAACTAAGATTTAAAGAAAATACTTTTTTATCGGATTGAAGCTATGTATTATTATAAACTTATAATTATTTTATATAATTTTAAATTTTTAAATGTGTAAAAGCTATGTTAACAAAATACAATACTATGAAATTAAAAAAAAATTATCTGCGCGAATACGTTTTCAGTCGGTAATTTTTGGCAGGTAAAGATCTCTAGAGTCTTGTATCGTTCAAACAGAAATAGTTTAGTATCACTCAAACATAAATATTTATTAGTTCTCAAAAGTAGAAATAATTTCCTTTAGGCTAACACGGCATGTAAAAGCAACAGTGCAGCAAAAAAGACATTTCTATGTATGTTTTACACCTAAATGTAAGTAATTCAATCCTAAAATAGATTTAACAGGACTCCTGTTAAATCTAGTAGGCTCTATTCCCCCTCAATTTCCTATAGAAGTGTTACTTCAGTTTTATTAATCGACAAATATTGTGAAAATATTTTTTAGTTATCTAAAGGGTATCTAACCCTTTTGAAATATCCAAATAATATATAATCTCTTAATTTTTGAATTTATACTTCTTTTTGGCGCGTTAGAGAAAAAAGAGTATTTTTTATGATTCGCGCGCATACCGTCACAAAAAACCGACACCCGCACACCGTCACAAAAAACCGACACCATTTTTTTGTGATACTTAAATAAGATGATTTAACTAGGTAATGCGTTATTATAAAACTTACAATGTATTAAATACCTTTTTTTCTATTGTTGGTGTCGCTTTTTTCTACAAACGTGGAATATGAATTTTTTAAAGATTTTTATCTTGTTAATTGATAAAGCATTCTTGACTCATTCCGACTTGTATAATGGTACAATATTCAGAAATTGCGAATCTAGACGGAAGGATGCATTCGAAATTCAAACGTCAATTATACCGTACAATATAATAGAAGTTATCGGAAGCCAAAACGCGTTTGTTCGATACGGGTTTGCTGTTATGATAATTGTTGAGAGAGATCTTTGTATAAAATTTTGTTAACGCTGAAACTTTACTATCTAAACATAAATTTCATTTATATGAACGTACGTTTTTGCTAATAATAGAGACGCACATCAAAGGCCCTTTGAACATTTTCCAACATATTCGTGGATATGAAAATTTATTTTAATATCATATATTAATAGATTCCCTTTAAATAAATATTCTAATTTAAGACAGACAACAGTTTGTTTGCAGAAAGGATATAATGGCACAGCAGATTTTTTGCAAACTAGAGGCATGTTGAAGCCTTTTTGTCAAGCGCTTTTTTGTTTTACGGTAAGAATTATTTTTGTAAAATCGGCTGAATATTATTCATAAAAACAGGTTTTTGTAATTTTTACCACAAATGTATAACCAATTCGCTAGATATAGTTGTATGTAGTTACAGAAAGAAATAAGCAAAGTGTGAACGGTCAGGTCCAGAAATAACTGGTCATTGTTATTGCTACTGAGACAACACTTGGGACCTGACGTCAGCAAGTAATTTGTATTGAGTTGACACGAAAGCATTTGTTTACTGACAATTAATGCGCCAAGAGTATATTTCAGACGTTGTCGATACCTATATCATAGAAATTTATCATGAAATTGGTGCAAAATCATCTCTAACAGAATTATAAATAAAGTTTAAAAAAATAAGCTCAAATGTGAAAGGGCGGCATTTGAATGGTTCGGTATTGTTGGCTATGGCTGTATATTCTTATTGTGTTTAGGTTCCAATCCCGGCGAAACAATATTTATTTAACGATGCCCATTGTTGATTAACCACTTACTTTAAATGATACGAAAATATGTTTCACGCGGTTTAGGAACTTTATGAAGTAAATATAGTTGAATATCTGATAAGAATACTTTCTCTTACGTAACAAGATGAGTCTTATTATAATATTAAACACGTAGAAAGAAAAGGCACGGCCAAATTTATAAATTCTAACATTGATCAAATAGTTTTATAAAATCAGACTTTGCTCAACCAATGCTTGAAAGATTTTTGAGGTCTTGAGTCAAATAAGGGTCGCATTTACTGTTACAATTAATAGATATATAGAGGCCTTTTATTATTCAAGGAAAGCGTAACGAGATTAAAGGTATTAACTCTGATACACTTTCAAAGAAACCTTATATTTTTTTAACATAGTTTAAAAGATCTACGTATTTGTGGAACTAAATGCTACCTTATGAATCATTTAGATATTGGTGAAAATTGCTATTAATTTCGTAATGTTTGAGTTTATCGCGATCAGATAAACATATAGACGCTGCGGATTTTTTATCTAATAGATATGTGTCCCTGACTTTTAAGTAGGCATTTTCTAGAACAATCATATATCTCTCAGAGAGCGTTCGTAAGAAACGTTTTCGTTCAATAAGTTTTCTCCGACTTTGCAAACCTGACAAACACGAACACGACCGCTTAATATATATACCCTATGACACTCAATAACTTGGTGTCTATTAGTGAAAGAATTAAATTATTTCAGTAGCTCTAGGGATTATCCACTAAAAGGTCACAACCTCTGTATAATATTATAGCTTGGATTCTATAGTACTACCGTAAGCATAAAGGAGTCACAGTTTGCAATAATTCTTTTTTCTGAATCTCTCCCTTAAACTATCGTTCTTATTCAACAGTTTTTAGTATGGTCTACAAACAACTGTTGTTTCTAAAAACATTATCGGCATTTTTGATATTATTTTATCGCGTTAAACACAAAGTGTGTTGTATAATGCGCAATGAGTTCTATGAAATAAAGATTAATTTGTAATCAACTTGTGATTAATTTTGAATCATAATCGTGACACGTCTTTTCACATTTCTCGAAAGAAAAACTTAACAAGTCTACACGTCACACTTTCGTGTTATTTAGTTATTTATCTGTGGGTTTGTTAGTTAAGACACGTTTAGTCACAAATATTTAATTATTTATTTAATTCTGAACAACCTTAAAGATAATTGTTATAATGAAACTCGTTCGCGGACGCAATTACAATTGTGTAATATATGTAAGTTCATATATATTGCTCCTTCGTCTTTGGAGCAATCTGGATAATGTCAAATAATTCGTATATGCAGCCCATTTATACAGTTATATATATCTAGAATAAGTGGATGCACTTTATAAAGTGTATATATGTATAATGTAATGAACACTTTATGCATTAATTTATCTTAAGCTAATCAATACGAAAGTAGAATAATCTAACAATAATTTAATGCGTTTTTGAATTGGTCATATATTTTATTACATCTGCAATGGTTTAATCAAAGAATATAATCAGGCTAAATGGAAAATTCCCAAAGAGACCATAACGTTGCCGTCAGTGTTACCTTACGTTGATAAATTACGATAACACCTATTTCACTTGAACGATAATATTATCGATATCATATGTAAGGCAATTCCCCTACTATTATGTTATAGTAAAAGCATGAATTTGTGACAATTGATTTATTAAATTTATGTACAATTAATTAATTAATTTAAATCACATTTAAAAAGATTTTTTTTTAATTTAATTTAAATATGTTGCATTTCTATTTAAGCCTTTAAGTTTATCCCGTAACAGTTATAGATTCGCACAGGAATCATCACTACCTAGGCGATAATTTCTTAAAATATGCATCAAATAATATAAACATAATGCAGAAGTCAGTATACAAGTGTTTCTCTCAGTTAGTTTCTGGTGTTTTTAACTAAATTTCATGATTCATTGGAAAATGCAATAATTTTACTATCGCGATTTCCCCACAGACGATATGAATTCTCAGAAATAAATATCTTTAACACTAATTTAAACAATTCATACATGTTTTTCTGAATAAGCGATCATAAATTTGATGATTACTAATAATATGAAGAAAACTGAGGATCTTTATCTTTTAGGAGGTGATTTATCTATCTTATCACTATCGTTTTCAATATAAACTCAACCTACTTATAAACACGGATAAACAAAAACCTCCCTTCTATCAAAGTTGATAGAGATATTTGTCAGCGTTTCAAACAATAACGTTCTCGAAAGATCCTTAAACGGAAGGGAAACTGAGGTTGGGAAACATTTGTTAAGGACGAATGTATTCTGCCATCTCTTTCTTTTTAGATCATAGTCATTATTGATTAACTAAATTTTGATGAGGCAGTAAGTAATTATGTATAAAATTACTTTTGTCTGACAATTTTAATTTATTTTCATCAATGTCACACCAGAAATTAATTATTTATTTCACATGTATCAATATGTACTTTTATGAGAGCAATAGTTTTCAACATCATAATAAAATTTACGTAAGAATAAATCTGCATGAGTATAATATGAAGTAAAACAAATTAAGTTTCCCCTTAAAATTGTTATATTTAAATTCCATATCATTTGTCTATTCATAAGGTTCAATAAATTTCATTTCATCAATACACTTTAAGTAATTAAAAACGCGATTCTATTAGCTATCTAAATGACGTAATGTTGCATGAGCAAATTATGGAATAATATTGCGCAAAAATCTGTTAATTCAATACTTTTTTATAATAACCGTCATTCTTACTTACTGAAATAATGAATACATATAAAAAGGAATTAGTAATTCAATGACACGGTACACAACACGAGGGTTAATAAAACACAGTCATAATTGGATAAGCAATATATTTTGATTAAAACATCAGATCAGACAAATTCCATGCATCTTGATAATACTAGTTTTTGCGGATTACATAAAATAGCTTCAGAAATAATTACATCAAGGTATATGGCAGTTCTTTACATAAAGGAACTTTGATTGTTCCGAAACCAGACAAATAACAATTCTTATTTTATTAACATTTAAAAATCATGTTCATCAATCCACAATCATATTCAGTTTCACTGACTTTCATTCCTCTTAAAGCTGGTCCATGTATTCAGTTATAGTAACATCACATGAAATCATGCAAAAATATGTAACATAATACTTAGGTACAATCGGGAAACTCCCCAGTCATATAAATACAAACTATGCTTAATTTAGGTAGGTATATATCACTATTATTTGACTAACTGGCCAGTCGAAATATCAATACATTTCAAATATAAGACGGAAATTTTGTCTATCCTTAAGAAGGAAATTAATTCTGGCTACTGTCTTCACAAAATAAATATCTTACACAAAACAAAATCACAGAATACGCGAACTGCCATCCAATAGTGAACTGCTATCCCAAAGCTACTGAAGCTCATATAAACGTAGCCTTAGGGTGTCCTTAAACTAAACACAGTCTTAAATCAGTCACCATACAACCTCGTACAACCTTAACATTTATAAAACATGCAATTTAGGAAAAGCGAACCGAACTTTGGTGGAAAAATACAAAGGTTTTTTTGTAATTTACCCATAGAGAAAAGCCTTTTCTGCGCGTGACGTGCTAATCAAATTTAAAATTTCTAATTCTCATGCTTGTGTCGTGTTTGTACAAATATTGTCACGCAAACGCTAGAAGGATTTTGTCTCGTACTCAACTGCGCTCTAACGGGATATCACAGATGGTGTTGCGTCTCGGGCGCGGCACGTCACAGGTAGGGCATGCAGGCGGTGCAGTGCCAGGGTCGCTCCGGGGAGGCCGCTCGCGCCCTGCACACAAGCACGCCCCGTTAACTCACGAGCTCCTTTCCTCCCTCCGGGAGTCCGAACGACTGAACGCTCGTTTTAACTTCTCAACCAACCTGCTGTGAAACTTGTCCTCCCGGGCGCTGGGAGGGCTAACCGTACCCTTGGCGCTTTCTTGCGCTCGCAGCGACACTCGTGAAGGCGGCATGCGACCATACGATACCGATCGCATAGCTGGCGCGCTCCGGTGAGGACTCAAAACATGGGACGATGTCCGTGGGGAAAATGTAGGCCCTTCTGAACGCGATTCTGACACTTTGCGCATCCGACCCCCAATTGCAGCCTTGTCCGCGGACTCCGAAGCCCGCCGGGATCTTTGGGAGTTGTAAATATCCCAATCGTTCTTCACTACTGGCATCATGAACGCCATCTCGGCGACGACAACGGTGGCTCTTGAGTAACGTTTTTGGTATTATTTATAACGTCGCGCAAAACTGTTTATGTTTCGCGGAAATTCACTCGCCGATCGATAGATGTTTTATGTCTTTCACTTTCGTTTGAATAATTTTGTTATGGTAAAAAAAAGAAATAAATGCTTTATTTAAATTTCAATAAGCACATACACAGATGATTGATGCAAAAGGCTTGACTTTCACTTCAATGTCACTAGGTTTTGAACCGGTTGCTCCGATGTTCACCTTAGGACGTTTTGTGACGGAATGAAGAATTCGTGAAAACACGTCCTGAATATAAAGAAAATGTTGGCGCCACACTCGCAACGGGCGTCAGAGTAAACGATGTGGATAAACACAATTAGAACACGCTGTAAACACATGTAATGAATGAGTGCCCAGAGAATCTTCGCCTAAAATAAACAATAATGAATATTTGCAGAGAATTAAACTTTAAATTTCAAATCAATATGCCTTGTAATGTTTTTCTCATTTCCTACTCCCCGTAAGGTAACGCTATTTTCAATAAAAACATAGTTAACTATCCGACAATAGATGGCGTTAACAGTTTCTTACAGAGTCATCTATACAATATAAGGTAGCAATGATATTAGGCTTATATGAAAAAAGTATGCTACTTCTAAAAAGCATTAAACAATTAATTTATTTTGTGTGATGAAAAATATGTTCCTTTAAGTCACTACGAGTAGTGACGCATTAATAATTTTGATTATATCTAAATTAAAATTAAACCAGAAAACGTCTTCATATATTTTATTAATAATTAAATGCAATAATTTCGTAACTTAATTATGACTACTATAAAACATTTTCGTTCTAAGTAAACAACATAACTATCATAATCATACTAAAATAAATAAATATAACAGAAAGATACATAAAAAATAAAACAGAAAGGCACTTATTGATGTTTTTTGTAATAAAGATTACTCTCATATTAAAAATAACAATATAATGTTTCCTGTAACCAATACTACATATTTTATAAAACATAACTTCAGAAATCGTTTGAGATTCTATATCCTTAGCAATTTTCGATATTTTCATGTCTATACACATATTTCACGATTAAAATGATATTTCAACGATATATTTATATATTCGATTTCCGTCTAGTTCCAAATACGCTCACGGAACGCTGCATTCCATACAAAAAATATATAAATGTACGTTAACTATGAGACTATATGTATATATCGTGCTGAAATATATTGATAAAGTAATATATTATAAAATTACATCAAACAATAATTATTACATTTAACATAGATGGCGCTATCCGCAATAAAGCAGTTACTAGATAATTAAATACTTATTATAATCCATTACAATAAAAACCATACATACACAACATAATTCCTTCTAAAGCTAAATCATGATTAAGGTGGGTTAAATATCACAATTTTGTTAACTATTATTATTATTAGAGTATGAGTATTAAATGCATGTGTTGTAGGAAAGTAGTTAAATCAGAGAGTTAATTAAATCTCTAGACAGTTAATTAAAAATCGATATTCAATGAAGTCGCTGATGTTCCGTCAGACAAGCAAGCGATCGAAACGTTTAACGAGTTTCCTAAACGTTCTTAGACAGCAAGACTAACCTAACCTAATCTTCACGATCACACCAAAATAACAATAACAATGGATAATAATCATGGCAGAGTCTTGTTTTATATTGTTAATCAACACCCTGGCTTTCGGTCAGACAGATAGTTAAACGTTTTCGACGCTGCTTTATTTAAATCAAAATGCTAGCGACTTGATTGAATATCGACATTTAATTAACTGTCTAGAGATTCAATTAACTTTTTGATTTAACTACTTTACTGCGACACATACATAACTAAGGAAAACTTTGTTAATGTTCTAACAAGCAAAAAGCCACTACAGGCACTATTACGAATAAATCTATCAGCAAAATTGTATCCAGATCTCATAAGTATTGTAATTGCAACAATGCAAACATAACAGAAACTTATATTAACCACTACTTGTATTATCATGTCTCTCCGGATCATAATATCCATTTAAATTGACCATAGTCAATAATTCCACTAGATGGCGTTGATATCCGCACTCCATCAATTTGGTGATGACTTTATGCAAGTATTTCGTTAGTTTTTCATATAAATGATACAATTCCTCTAGTTGCGCAAAATTTGTGTGCGTGAAGTGGCCGTTCTCTTCTCTTTGTTGCCATTCTCTAAAAAATATAATAAATATTGGTTAATAATTCAAAATCCGATTTATTTAATTTGAATATAGAACAGGGGACAAACGGGCAGGAAGCTGACCTGTTATACTACCACCGCCCATAGACACTCAATTGCAGAAGGCTCGCGAGTGCGTTGCCAGCCTTTTTAAAATCGGTACGATCTTTTATTAAAGGAACGCTTTTTTGTGTTATAAACATTTTAGTCAAATTATTTTTATTTGTGCATAATGCTTTCACTTTAGTAATTATTGTATTTCAAGCAGCAGCTTGTCACATTGACTATAGTCTGTGCGGCAAAAGAACCTTCGTGGAATTTAAATTACGAACTACAGTGCTAAATATTTTTTCTTGTTATTAATTATGATGACAACACTGTTAATCTAGATATCATATATAATCCACTAAAAGTATATATTTTTTGTGAATAAACGACTTGAAAGCAAAGAAAATGCTGTCTTGGACTTCACGGCCACATCACACTTTATTACTTTATGTCGGTAATAATTAGCTTGACCGATTTCCACACTAAAATTTTCCGTCAATTTTTGAACTTGACTTTAAATTTTACACAAGACATGGACATGTTACTCAGATAATTACGCTATTCCATAAACTGATAAATCGAATTTCATGGAGTATTTAATTTAATTTTTTTTATAGATATAAATCAGATACTCACCCCGCCTTTAAAACCCTACTAAACTTCAAAATAACCGTAAAAATATCATTCAACAGCTTCATAACAGGCGTAGATCTATTATTCAAAAGGCATCTAAAAAGTACATTCTTTATATAGACCACGTGGCATTCGTAAAGATCATCTAAAGTTTTCGCCTTCTTAAGGTCCTTTTCGAACTCCGTCCACGAAGTTAGGATACACGTAGTCACTATATAGTTGTCTAGAGCCCGGATCAAAGACGCCATTATGTGTCGGTAAAGTTGCACTGATATGTATTGTGGCGATCGTAGTAATTTACGCGAATGCGGACTTAGTTTTACGGATAATTTTAATAGCTGAAATATAAAGAATTATTTATTAATTACACCAAGAGCTGCTCTTTTGACGATAAAAATAACAAAGAAATGATTCAAAATGGCATTTCTTGCACTGTTCACTCCTCGTCTCTCTCCACACTCTTCTTAAGATGACACATTACATTCTTATTCATGAAGGCTATTGTAACTGAGCATCTTCTAAACGAGCTTGATAAAGATAAAATCTCTCATTATTACGTCATATACCAGATACAAATCACAAATACATTTAGTTTGAAATGCTGTGTTTGATTTGGGGCCTTTCAAGAATTACGTAAGCCCTATAGGGGGGAGGGGGTCTTTGATTGTCTTATGTGACGATTACGTCAAGAGTAATCATTTTAGTTTATGCTTGAACACGAAATGCAATTTAAGTATTCCTACAATTTTTTTTAATATGTACTGTTGTATGTATTATTTTTGAGATGATCTCAAACAGAGCTGGAAAGACTTGGAGCGAGGTGAAACACGAGGCTCAAGACCGAACGCGATGGAGACTCACTGTGGACGCCCTCTGCCCCACCTAGGGGTTATAGGACATTAAGTCAGTAAGTAAGTCATTATTTTTGAGAACTCTGCTTACTTTTGCTGACAAAATTAAGGGGGGGGGGGGGATCTACTTACGTAATACTTGAATGGCCCTTTCCTGCAATTATTTTTAACTTTTAAACTTAGTAGAACTAATGTACCTGACTCATACTTCACAAATGTATATAATTCTCTCAATATTTGCGGCTGACATAGTTATCATGAAAATACTATTATTATGACTACAACAAAACCTCATCTTATCAAAAACCTTACCTCGAAATCTTGACTTAAAACCCAAAATATCCTCCTCATCTTGATCAAAAATTGGAAAACCTTTGCATATCTCAATAATGCTTCTTGCGATATAATTATATTCAGAGGCCAAGTTACGGTGTAAGTCAGAGATAGACATTGTAACACATCCGGGGAACTATGTTGGAAACTTAGTGGAACATCCGGAATGGAAAACGACAGGTTTTCGGAAAATTTGTGCACGTCTAAAAAAAATATTCTTCAATAATATCTAGTATGGCGATTTTCTCAAAAACTTCTTGCCATAAACACATTATTACAACGGGAATCGAACCAAAGACTCAAATCAAACCAAAGAGAACAAACAATATAATACATTGATTTAACTTTAATATATCTTAGCATAATACCGTTATAAGAATAAGGCTATTTTATATGAACGAAGTTTTTAAATACGTGTTTTATCCTTTCGTGGTCCAAAAAAAATATTCTTTATCTCCAGTCGAGAACATTATTTCTGTTTGGAAAGCACAGAAGATAAAACAAAATAGGAACAAGTATAAAATTAATGTTATGTTAATGTTATGGTAATCTAAGTCTACAATCTTATAAAGTCAATGTTCGTTCGTATTATTACTAATTTTATTTTATTGTAAAAATTGTGTGTAATATTGTGGAAATGAATATAGAAAAAACTTACGCGAAATTGATGATCCAAGCGCCTTATCCAAAATATTGTGCAAAGTTGAAAAATTCAACAATTCTTGAGGATTCAGTGTCTTAGTTAGTTTTGCGAATAAATTGTTGCATATACTCCTAGAAAATTCACCATCCATCAAGAAGAAATAATCCTTTAGACTTTTCAGATGTTCGTACATATCCAAATTTACCAGAAAATGGGTTAAAATCGAATTATTTACCACTTCCAATTGATATGTAAGCGGCAACATAACAGATCTTTGAAGGCATGCTGTCAGTGTTGCTATATTACCACAAACAATCCACTCGTCTTCATCAATAGATGTTTTATATATATTTTTATACGGGGTTTTCTTCATTTCCTCAAATATTTTCGCCGGATCCGAATACGAAATTTCTGTATGATATTCCAGTTTTTTGGAAATTTTAACGCCAAACGGATCAAAATTTTCCAAACTGTATGAGCCGTTTAATACATTAAGTGTGGTTTTTTCATCGTCTTTCATCGGCGATGTCTGATCACTAATCGACGGAGCTTCATCGACAATGATCGAGAAATCGAATTCCGGTCTTAAGTAATCCTTTTCTGGTTTTTCTAGAATGTCTTCGCTTCGTGGGGTGAAAATGTCACTTGTCATCGGACCATCCATTGGCATTTCAGCCGTGGTCGGAGTTTCCAAATCCAGCTGTAATTTAAAAGATTTAGCAAATACAACACAAAAAATAACTGAAATTTGTCGAAAACATAAAGTATTTTATATGCAAAGGGGTTTAATTTACGATTTTTGATATCATTATGGTATTCAACAGGAGGAAATAGGATAATTCTAGGCAGAAAATCAATAATTACCCCTGGAAACAATTCCCCTGGAGTAACAGCCCCAGTATTACTGCAATCTCCAAACGGTTTCAAATTCAATTTTAACCCAGATTTTTTGACGTCGACACGTGATTTAGATCCGTAATGTTCTGAACCCATTATATTACTTTTGTTACGTAAAGCTTCGGTTTGAGCGATGTTTGCCGGTTCCCGTTCCACCATTCTTTCTAATGGCAAATTATATTCCACCCCCATTACTTTTTGCTTATTTATTAAAGCCTCCTTTTGCGCTTCTGTTCTTGACTCTCCAAAAACTCTAGAATCGGATGTATATACGTGTTCGAATTGACCAAATTCAGCTCCTAGTACTCTCTGCTTATTAATAATGGCTTCTCTTTGTGCGTCATTTCTCGGTTCAGATATATTATCTCCCTTCATTATAGAATCGGTATTTTCGAATTCTGTACCTAAAACTTTTTGCTTATTTAAAACAGCTTCTCTTTGTGCATCGTTTCTTGGTATGGCTGAAACTTCTTTTTCGATGGAATCAGTTTTATCGAACTCCGCGCCTAGCACTCTTTGCTTATTGATAATGGCTTCTCTTTGTGCTTCGGTTATAGGTACTTCATTTCTTGTTCTGGTTTGATCGATAGGTTCTGATTTTCCGAATTCCGCACCTAGAACTTTCTTTTTATTAATAACAGCTTCCTTTTGCGCATCGGTTGTAGGTTCATAGATTTTGTCTTTCCGTTCTGTTGTATCAAATTCACCCAGAACTTTAAGTTTGTTTCTACGCGCCTCCTTAAATGGTGTACTGATATTATTCTCCTCATCAATAGCTGTGAGTGTGATTATGGGATTATTGTTATCTCCGAATTCGTGCGCCATAACCTTAAATTTGTTCTTTAGAGCTTCCTCCCTTCCTTCTAAAAACCTTTGATTATCAAAGGCCTCGTTTAAATTGCCACCTATAACATCACTTGACGTTGATTCTTTATTTTCAGTATTAACGATGTTTCCTTGAGCATCTAGTTGTATTTCATTATCACATGTACGAAAATTATGTTTATTAGCACATATTGCGTTAAAAACATCGTTGGATGTTTGGGATTTCGTTCTATTGATATTGACTTCTGATTCAGAATTAGCTTCACCCAAAGAACTGGTTGAATCTACCATTTTCATTTCATCTAGTCCATCTTCAGATTTGAAATCACTTTGTATGGACATAGCCATTATTTCTTCGTTTTTTTGGTGTTCTAACTCTAGTTTTTCACGTTTCAGATTTCTTTCTTCTGATGAAAGCAATTGCATGCGCGTTTGGTCGAGTTGAAGCCGTTTTATTTTCCATTCCGTGTGGATTTTACTTTTTTCCACTTCCATGTTTAATTTTGAATAGTATTCCAGCATTTTATTTCTAAAACAAACTAAAAATTAGTAAAAATTTAGATCCGGTTTCGACGAAAATCCGTCAGAACGAATCCCTTAGCCTGCACTTATTTACGCCAATTATGAATGGAAGTCAAATACTAACCTACTTATTCTAGGAGAGCATAAAGGTAAATTAAAAAAAAAGTTAACTTTGACACGCCATCTTTTAAGATCTAATCTTTTATCTTTCCCAAAACAAAATTAACGTTTTACACATACACCCACCCACAGGCACACTACGCAAATTATTTTGATTAGTCAATAATTATATTATTATATGAACTAATTTGAACTCAATAACAGTGGAAGAATGCTCTCACTTTTCATCGTCTTTCAATTTAGAGTCGACTTCCTCAGTGCCCTTATCGGCGATTTCTTCAAGTTGCAAAATATGTTTTTCGCGATGCTTCACTCTGTTTTTGGATGCTTTAGCCTCAGCCATTGCAGCTTCTAGCACTCTCAATGAATGCTGTTTCTCCGCTATAATTAGCTGGGCTAGACGTTTTCGTTCGGCTGAAATTGAAATATTTAAAAAAGAATTTTCTAATACTTTTTGTTTGTATTTTATTTATTTATTTAATGTAATAATTCCGTTAAATGTGCCATTGTGACTATACAAATTGATATTTAAAATTCTGTTTTCAATTGGCTTTAACCAATCAAATTAAACCGTTAAACCATAGTAAAACAGTTTTGTCACGTGGGTGACATTTACATAACAATATGTTAAATATGGCTTTTTTAATAAATTAATCATTAAGAAAAACACTTTTTGAACGGATTAAAGCTCTGTATTATTATTAAAACTTATAATTATTTACATCATTCTAAATTTTAATTTTTTTTTTGCGTGGTCATGGTGACATCCACGGACGCTAAACGTAGGTAAAAAAAATTAAAATTTAGAATTATGTAAATAATTATAAGTTTTAATAATAATACATAGCTTTAATCCGTTCAAAAAGTGTTTTTCTTAATGTGTAAAAGCACTTTTAACAAAAGACAATACTAAATTAATCATTTACAAGTTATTTTACTCCATATCACATTTTAAATGATTTATACAGATTACTCTCAACAACGCTTTACTTTTCACACTGTCAAATACGCTTATCAGTGATTGGTCTAGAGATATTGACCAATCAGAATAGAGCTAAACACGACATAATTTTGTTACTTAGCTTTTTTTTATATTGAAACAAAAAACCCTTTTTGGCTGCAACTAACCTACAATTTTCTCCATGGTCTCCGCCTGCTTCAACGAAGCCATTTCCGTGAAAGCCTTTCTCTCAGCCTCTCTTTTCAGCAATATTTGATCAAACGTCACCGGCTCTCCACTCACGAATAAACACCTACAAAAACACCCCGCTTTAGACCCTTAAGGGATTTTAGATTTGTTTGGCATTATGTATAAACAAATGAAATACCTAGTCCTATAAACGTCTAATAATTGCTGTTCTCGTTCCAGTTCTTCGAAGTTGGAGCAACAGCGAACGGACGGATGGTCTGTTGATATCAAGATAAGCGGGTCCTGGAATCATTAAATATTGATAAATCGAGAAATCATTTTTTCTGACGAGACATTTATATTAATGTCTAATTGGATTCTTGAGCCTTTAACATTTTAAGTTAATGTATATTTTACAATGCAACAAAATTATGTGTAATGTAGCATAGCTTCAGGGTGTACTCTGAAGCCGTGAGTTCGAATCACGGCTAGGGGTCGTTCAAGTATTATGTAAGCACTACGGGGGCTTTGATTATTTTATTTGATGATTACGTCAACAGTAATTATTTACTTTTTTAAACATGTATTAACCACACATTGTCTATGCTTTAAAACGAAATGCATTTTCGAGGATTCCTAAAAATCCCAAAAATCTACAGGCCAGCTTTTTTTTTCTCACCAGGTTTGTTCCTAAATCGATATAAACCATATAAAATCAGTGCCGTCAACATGTACTAGAATTGTAATACAAGTTTATTAAAAATGTGTATACTAACTGTTGGATTGCAAAGCTTTAACAGCCTTAATGACTTCCCACATAAGAGTATACAAGATGCTAAAGGCCTCAAGAAGTCCGGTACGGCCACTCCTAAAGTTATATGAAACCCTTTATCCCAATATCTTTTGCTTCTAGAATTAACGTATTGATTGTCTTTTCGTATAAAGAATTCGTTGAAGTAATCGTCCAACTCGCCCTCGAAGATGAATTTCTCGATAAATCTGTAATTTTTACAAAAAGTTTTTATACAATTTTTATTGGTAAGAATCTAGACACTGTTCAACAGAATTTAAATCGTGTTTTAAAGACTATAGTTTACTATATAAAGTTGCAGTACTAGCGGTTTGAACGTATACTACCTGAGGTCGTGCGTTCGAATCTCATCTGTGCACCAAGGGCTAGTAAAGGAAAAAAATCGTTAGGAAAAATGCCTAAGACCTGAAAATTGTCGACGTCTAGTCTCAGAAGGCTAATCACCTACTTGCTTATTATAAAAAACAAACCATCACTAAACAGATACAGTAACCTGAGGCCCTGACCTAAAAGTTGTTATTTTTTTTAATAAGGTGCGAAAATTTAATCATTTAGGATTAGAATTTTTTCATCAACAGCTATTACAATATGGGATCGCTTCATATAGCAGATGTATGAAACTCCCGTACAAAACATAATACCATACCATAAACTTCAATCTCTTCTATATCTACAATGTACATGTATATTAATTGTATATACTTACTTGAAATAAACCCGACATACACTAAATAACGAGTTGTATAGTGTTTCGGCAGTTCTTTTATGTGTGACCAATGATATCTCGTTAAATAGATACGCCATTAGTTCGGCCCCATATGGCATTATGTTCGCATCTAAAACCCATATTGAATATATTATCTATATTTCGAAGCAATGGCATTACTGTCATCTGTCATTGTCATTATATGACAGAGCTTATAAATTAACGTCATAATAATAATCACTATGGAAATACTATTACTATTGACTTCAAATAGTACTTAATATGATCTATTAATATTAACAAATGGAATTAACCACAAGTATTAACGGTTTAAAACTGATGAAGTTGACGTAGTTCATGTATAAACTCTAAGACATAATATAATGACAATGGCAGCTTACAATATATATACTATGTACACAAAATTAAAACAAATGCTTAACACATACACACCTATAAAACCAATCTTAAATTATATACGTTTTCACAGATTTAATTGTTTTTCCCACAGAATTGGGAGAAAAGGCTGGACGCTCATTTGATGATAGGTGATTGTCCATCGGCGGTCCATATGCCAGAGGGTTCGCGAGTGCGTTGTCGGCCTTTTAATAATTTGTACGAAAGATTTATGCTGCCATATTTCATCAAATTCAAGCGCTCTACGGAGTCCGTGACCCGTTTTTGTGCCATGAATCATTTGTTATGTTTATGGGAAATAAACAATTTTGTGATATTTTTTTTATCGCCAAGAAGGCCTATCATACCGAAACAATTATTATTTAACGCCACGTTTAACCACCACTTCGATGGTAAATGATCATAATACTGTAGCTAGCCTTTTATAATAAATAAGATCAGTATGACCAACTAGATAAAATAAGTAAAATTTGTTTCTTACCCAAACTATCTAGTTTGTATATGGATGCCACAGTCTGTATTTCGTATTTCAGTGGTTCAATGTGATGTAGTATGTGCAATAACGTCGGCATACAGTTAACGTCATCTATAGTATTGCTAAACTCCTCAAATATATTGGTTACTTGGAGACGGAATTTTAATAAATACAGCCTCACTGTTTCTCTTGCAGCCTATATATCAAAAGCAACTGTTTACTACTTTAGAAATATCCACAATATTAGTAGTAAATTAATTATTTTCGCGAAATTAGCAAATTTGTCGTTAAAAAACGTCATATAAGCGTCAGTCGAATTTACATCTAGTTTAAAAACATAGTACCTTTTTCTTACATTAAACATATCAAAACAAGGAAAATATTTATTTGATGAAAGCAACACACTAAAACTAAAAAAGCTTTAAGTTGCTGTCATCGGTAATAGTGATTATAAGTGGGCCTATGTTATTTGATTTGTCTTGGTACACAAAGCCTTTGCGTCAAATACCATACCAGCTATAGCTTTCCTATTTCGATACATAGCATAGTAATTCATATATAAAATTTCAAAAATTTGAAATTAGAACATTATAGAGAACATTAAAAATATTTTCAATTTATTTAAACTTTAAACGACGTGAAAACAGGGTGTATACGAACTGTCAAACATGTCAAATAAAATAGAGACAAAATGCTTAATCGGTGTCAAAATGCATTGACAAAAAAGTGTTTGAGCGCATGCCAAAACTGTTAAGATCCATAGATAGGAATAAATTAGATAGGAATAAATTAGATAGGTATTGAAAGAATAAAACTTACCTCATAAACGAGTCCTTTATCATGATCAACGGAATAATTAAACGCAAACTCATACAAACGTCTATAAAATGTACCAATTATCAACAAGGGCGCCACATACCCTTCTAAAAGCTCACGAGATATACATTCAAGTACCAAATTGTACTTTAAACGGAACGAATTAGTTTGTTCGTTTAGTGGAAATGATCTTGTCTCAATGCCAACTGAAAAGTTTTTCATTTTTTTTACTAATGACATTTGTATGGATTTTATATTTTAGTTTATAGAAATTTAAAAAAAAACAGAATTCAAAATCATCTATTCATATAGGAAACATAATGTACACTTATGTACGTCAAAAAATTAAATGTTTATGAAATGCTTCTAATTGGACATTTACTGCCAGTTCTCCAATCAAGGGCGTAGAACGGAAGAGAAGACTGGTAATAAACTCATAATATTATCAAATAGCAGAAAATTACTATAAACGAAAATGTTATTTTGTAATCATCTTAATAAAATATAATAAGTTTTTAGAAACCAAAATAGTAAATTCTAGTTTTGAATACTCACTTAATAAATACGTGATATGCCTTATAAATTTTCTCTCTGATATAACACTGTAATCAGTCATAGAACCAAATGTTTGTCGCCACAATCTCATTTCTCTCGACGACGTTGCTATTAATTGTCTTTCGTTTATAGAAGGGAGTTTCGCTGAAACAAAGAGTTAGATTAATATGAATTAAAATATTTTACAAGGTTTCGAACCCACTGTAAAATAATACTGTAAAATGCTAAATCAATAGTGAAATATAAGCCAAAACGGAACCTGTCAGTATTAAAGAATGAAAGGCCACATCATAGAATTTCAAACCAGGTTTTCATAGAGCAATATTCAACAAAATCTCAGATATCTATTTAATAATAAGTTTTAATACAATATGGAAATCTGATTAAATTTATTAAAACTACCAGTAAAATATATTACATATTACTGACTTACAAACAATATCCCAAATATCTACTGGTATGTCCTTGTCAACTTGCGATGCTAACTCCCAAATGTTCAATTCATTTAACTCTTTACAATTGCTGTTAGCCTCTGACGCTTCTTCTGTTTTTGGGAAGGATATCTAAGAATTCATAAGAGATAAGTCTAAAATTCATGTTGAAAGACAAGATGAAGACGCATTTCGTTTGATTATAATTGGTGAACCTCAAGATTAAAAAAATCTTTCATTACCTATTTGAAATCAATACATTTTCAATATCTATTGAGTATTTTTCTAATGTTGGACATTCTACATAAATTATGTTACGAATTTAAAAATGTATTAGATATATATTCATTGTAAAACAAAACAAAATCTGTATATTTTTTAGATTATGAATGTAAGTGTGTATGTATTAATCTGAAAGGAAGTAATTAAAAACTAAAACTGAAATGTAATTAGATTTTTATTTTTTTTATAAAATAGGGGGCAAACGGGCAGAAGGCTCACCTGATGTTAAGTGATACCGCCACCCATGGACACTCTCAATGCCAGAGGGCTCGCGAGTGCGTTGCCGGCCTTTTAAGAATTTGTACGCTCTTTTCTTGAAGGACCCTAAGTCGAATTGGTTCGGAAATACTTCAGTGGGCAGCTGGTTCCACATAGCGGTGGTGCGCGGCAAAAATTGCCTTGAAAAACGCTCAGTCGTGGAACGGCGGACGTCGAGGTGATACGGGTGGAATTTTGTATTCTGCCTCGATGTCCGATGATGAAACTCAGCTGCAGGTATTAATCCGAACAACTCCTCTGAACACTCTCCATGGTAAATGCGGTAGAAGATGCAGAGTGACCCCACATCTCTACGCAACGCCAAAGGATCGAGCCGCTTGAAGAGGGATTGGTCATCGACGATTCGAACCGCTCTTCGTTGGATACGGTCAAGTGGAAGGAGCTGGTACTGGGGAGCCCCCGCCCAGAGGTGAGAACAGTATTCCATGTGGGGCCGTATTTGCGCTTTATAGAGTTGCAAGCGGTGGCCCGGAGTGAAGTACCGTCTCGCCTTACTGAGCACACCAAGCTTTTTGGAGCAAGTATTCCGATGCTGGCTGTGGCTTCAATAAGAGTGTTTTCGAAAAGAGGAGTAGCGACAAAGGGTATTTTTTTCGCGGAAAACGCGCAAACTTGTGTCTTCTTGGGGTTAAATTGGACTAGGTTTAGTCTACCCCAGTCCGAGACTCCACGTAGTAGAGTTTCGACTTCAGACACAAGTTTATTCCGGTACTCATCGACAACTGCCCGAGAAATACCTGCCCGGCCAGTGTAAAGAGTATCCCAAGTGCTGTCGTCCGCATAGCAATGAATGTTGCTAAGTTGCAACATGTCATTGATATGCAGAAGAAACAGGGTCGGGGATAGAACACAGCCTTGTGGGACCCCAGCATTCACGGGTTTAAGGTCGGAACATGCTCCGTCGACGATGACCTTGATGCTCCGATCGGCCAGAAAGCTGGAGATCCAGTCGCATAATTTCTCGGGAAGCCCGTAGGCTGGAAGCTTCGAGAGTAGTGCTTTGTGCCACACCCGATCGAAGGCTTTCGCTATGTCCAAACTAACCGCTAGCGCCTCCCCCTTGGACTCAATTGCCTCTGCCCATCTATGTGTAAGGTATACTAGAAGGTCACCAGCCGAACGACCACGACGAAAGCCGTACTGATAATCGCTAATCAGCTGGTGGCCCTCTAGATACCTCAAGAGCTGGCCATTAATAATGGATTCCATTATTTTGGAGAACAAGGAGGTTATAGCTATTGGACTATAGTTGGACGGATCAGAGCGATCGCCTTTTTTAGGGATCGGGTGTATCGAAGCGGTCTTCCAGCACTTCGGGACAGTGCCGAGCGAGTACAGGTACCGGAATAGGCGCGTCAGGACCGGAGCCAACTCAGGAGCACAAGTACGCAGCACAATTGGAGGGATACCATCCGGCCCGCTCGACTTATGAATGTCCAAGGAAGATAGTGCCTTGCGAACAGCACGTTGCCGGAATGTGATTTCCGGCATTGAATAATCACACCGCGAAATCGTCGGTGGTGATCCCCCTCGGTCATCCAAAGTCGAGTTGGACGCGAAGAGACAGCCCAAGAGGTCGGCCTTCTCCTTCGCAGTGTGGGCGAGCGAGTCATCCTCCCTGTGCAGCGGTGGAATGGATGGCTGACAAAAATTCCCTTGTACAGCTTTGGCGAGAGACCAGAAGGCTCGAGTCCCCGAAGGGAGTTGGGCCAATCTCTCGCCAAATCTGGCGATGTGCTCTGACTTTGCCTTAGCGATTTCCCGTTTGAAGGACCTGGAGGCTGAGTTATATGCTTTTTTATGTTCGCTGGTATTGGCATCACGAGATATCGCCGCTTCCGCCCATGCATTAAAGCATTCTCGCTTTCGACGCGATGCTGCCTTGCAAGAACGCTTAAATCAGGGCTGTGACTTGCCACCGATCGGCACCGCAGAAAATGGAATAAAGAGTTCCATGCCCTGCAGAACCACTTCGGCGACAGAGGCAGCGACGGAATTTGGAGCTTCCGACGAAAAGCACATAGGCCCCCAAGGGTAGGACGCAAAGAAAGACCGCATCCCATCCCAATCTGCTGACCGATAGTGCCAAATACGGCGACAACCCGAAAAACGGGGCCGAGGAGGGCGCGTAATAGGCACAGTACTCCGGACCACACAATGATCCGATGAACCCAATGGCGGGTCAACAGAGACTTGATAGGTCTCCGGATGTGAGGCCAGCAGAAGGTCCAACAAAGAGGGTTTATGACCATCCACATCTGGTATTCGCGTAATCGCAGGGACCATTTGTGACAGGTCGTAAGCTAAAGCAAAGTCGTGAAAGGATCTTCCCGCGTGATCGGTGGTTTCCGAGCCGAGCCAATCGGCATGGTGAGCGTTAAAATCGCCAAGTATCACGATTTCAGCGGTAGGAAACCCTTCGAGCAGGGAATCTGTAGCCATTTGGATGTGCTCAATGAGTCGGTCAGTTTCGGTATTTCCGCTATGGAACCTATACAGGCATGCGTAGAATCGCGGATGGTCATCGCAGTCTACGCGCAGCCAGAGGCTAGATAGGTCCCTTCCTTCAAGCGACCCGAGGCGACGAGAACAGATATCCTCTCTGACGTACACGCAAACTCCCGCCCGCGGCACAAATGAATGTTCCATTTTGTACCCCGGGTAGGAGAGGTAGGAAGTATCAGCCGGGGAGGATATCTGAGTCTCAGCAAGGAAGAATAAGGCCGGCTTCGCAGTTTCGAGGTGAAAGTGAACCGCGTTAAGATTAGAGTTGAGCCCCCTAACATTGGTAAAGTCCACTGAGAGAGTGGAAGGGGATGCCTTCGGTAAATGCTTCCGTTTGCCCCGAGATCGAAACCTATAGTTTTTAGCGCAGTTTTTGCCCACCCCAGAATACGAAGGGCTGTGCATCCACCACCGAATACTGATTGTTCCGATGATGGACGCTCAGAGGGGGATTCTCCACAGCGGAAACGTGTGGTACCCCCCTGGGGTAATCTCTGTTTAAACTGCATCTTCATATTCTGGGGGGGGGGGGGAATTGATGAGCTCCGGGAGTCAAAAGATTACTGTACTGTAATGTGTAAAACTCAATTGTACCTTAGGTGTCACAGTTGCCTTAGGTATTATAAGATCCCTTGGAGTAGTAAGCCGTGGTAAATTATATATGTCACATTCAGAATATGGTGATACTTGTGTTGAAGTTGCTGAAGATAATGATATTGGAGTAAGAAATGATTTTAATTCTGCATTCTTTATTGTATTACAGTTTTGCACCACTGGAAACAAAATATTCATATTAAGTACTCACTATATCTCACTATCACAATTGGTCCATATTTATATTAAAATAAATAATATGTCAAAACTTACAAGAACTTGAGTCAAAGTTTGTAACTGTGTATTCTATAAAACTGTCCTTTCTACAATTTAAGGAAGTATCTTTGCTATTTAATTTAAATGGTAAATGAAATATATAAGAAGGATATAATGAATATGGCTGTGGTGAACCAAAAAATTCCTTGTTTGGCTTTGGAAGCATTTCTTCTAACAATCCAAAGGAAAATGGTCTCTGAAAATAATATTAATTATTAAAAAATAATCGTTTAAATCCAATGATTTCCAAAAGAATAATTGTAATGAATTAGGCTAAAATAAATATATATTAATTTCCATTTGATTCATAAATATGTTTAAATTAATCAGATACAAGATACTTTTTTACTACTTTACAAGTTAAAATTCAGACCTGATGTAGTTCTGAAGATAAGTTATGTGTTTCTATGCTGTGGATACCTATAAGCACTCTTACTACAGTGTATACATAATCACTATCAAGGTCTAAGCCTAACTTCTTTATAGTACTTATAGATTTCTTAAGTTCAACTGCATGTTTATACTCAGCTACATTTGTAACTTTTTGCTGCAGCGTAAATTGACAGGACAGCAAATCAACAATTGGGTCACTGTTAGATATTGGCACACCTATTTTCGATTTATTTAATAAAATTTCATATGATTGAGATCTCATTTTCGAAGCAAGTTGTTTGACAGAAACTCTGCTCTGTTGACAATAATATTGTGCTGTTCTTTCACAAAGCTTGCTGAGTAATTTATAGACACTTCCATTTTCACCAGAGGTATATGGTTCTTTCATTGTCGATTAATTCACATTTGTACTTTTATTTTATTGTAAATTGCCCGACGCAAATGAGGAGTCTAACGCGAATGATAATTTTTTTATCACTTTTTATATATGAACATTTTGCCGGCTGTCTTTTGTTACCCAAGATCACTAAATAATAAATATACGGTGGTCGAAAATAGATTTGTGAAACTCAGTACTTTCTTTCTATTAAACAAACAAACATGACAAAAAAATTAACTCTATTAATTCTATAAGTTTTTTTTTTAATTTCATGGTGTAGACTCAGTAGTCAGTACTCACAGATAATAGTGACGTCTGTGTTAGTGACGTTTCTAAACACAAGTTAGTACTAATTTCCGTACATCTATAGTTTCCATTCCACAGAGTTGGCAATGGTTGAACATTATAATATAGAAAACGTTTCGAGCCAAATATTTCTTAAATATTCTTACTTTTTACACGGTTTCTGTTTAATATTTCTCACCCTTAGGATTTTACCATATAGATAACATCATCTAAAACGTGCTTGTCTCTTTCGAGACAAGCTGAAATAGAAATAGGAAGAGACGAATAAAATAATTGACGCTATGACTTAGCTAAGTGTCAAACTTAATTATTTAGGCTTCTCCATAGATCTCTTTTCTCTTTCGTATTAGCTGATATCGCTGATAAATATATTAGATATCTGTGAAGTGTGAATATCATGTGTGATGTGACAAGTATTAGCAGTTAGCACTATTAGGCATTAGTGTCACTCACCTACTGCCTACTACATCTGTGGTGATTAGCAATACAGAATTTGACAAAATATATATAAAATACAACTAACCTTAAAAAGTTCAATACTAACTTATTCATTTGCAAACCGGACAAGTAGCTACTAACTACTATAACAAGTTAAAATAGATCTAATTTACTTTAAAACAATTTAAACACATATGTCAAAATGAACCAAGCAGATGTTACCAAATTAGTCTCTAAGTTGCGAATCAAAGTACCTCCGAAGCACCGTCGCCTAAGCTGTCCCGAAGGACCAGAGGGCAGATTAAATAAGCTGAGAAAAACTGTAACTGGTTTAATAAAATATGAAAGGATTGAACTTAATTATTATCGAGGCGATGAAGCCCGACAGTATGCTGAAAGGGTGAGAAACAAAAACTTGAAACCCATTTCTCTTTAAATATTTGTAAACAAACAAATATATGCATATGTATTTTTGTTTTAATATTAAAAATATTTCTTGCAGTTAATTTCCGAAGCAATAAATCATGGTGATTGTCATAAGCCAACGATGGAGATGGCTGACTTTTGGCTCCTGGAAAAAGAGCTTGTTCACAAATTATTTAAAGTATTAGTTCCCCGATTTGAAAACAGTAATTCTGCATACACTCGTATGTTGAAAGCACCTAAACCTGCATATGGCCGTTACATAGATAAGGCAGTTTTGGAGTTAAGAGGAAATCCTTACCCTTCTTTGCAAAATAAACAAACAAATAATAGACAGTTGCTTCAAAATATACTACTTGATGCCGCTAAATATGACTATAGACAAGCTAAGTATGCTGAAATGGCTGAGAAAATTGAAAAATCAGAAGAACCTTCAAGTGTTAAAACCACAAACATAGAACACAATTAGAAGTGTTTTAAAAATATAGTTGTTTTTATTTAGAATATTGCATTTTTACTTGTTTCCTATGACTACTATGAGCTCTACTTGCATATCTCAACTTATTATTATTGTCTGGATTTGACATATGGCAGTCAGAGGTCTTGTAGTGATTTAGTTGTAACATTTAAAACAGGAAGCTTTGTTCATTTGCTATAGGGTACATTTTTGTTATATAATATACACACATAATTGTTATATCTTAATTATAAGGTTCATATATAACAACATGGCTATAGAAAATGTATAATGAATTGTGTAGTTGTCTCTTTCAAGTTTTTCGATTTCAGTTCAAAAGAATATAAAATTTATAACTATATGCTAAAGATAGTTCATTATGTTGATATAAAGAACCAATTCACAAATCGTTTCTTGTGTATTTATGAATATAAAAACAATTTTAACTTGATTTTGATTTTGAAAACACAGTACAGTACATATTGCTCTTTTTAAACTTATCACACAATAGGTATATCTAGGTCATAAAACCCATTCTTTTGTAAGATAACACTGAACATATTCAACATTTTAATGTTGATAGGTACCTAGATATAGAGGATGATTAAAACTTAGTTTATGCTTTATTGTTTTCATTTATATTACACTGGCTTCTATGTGTGCTAAGATAATGATAATTACAAATGCGACATTCTCGATTTCATTACTCATTTGACTTTTCTATTAAACATACGTGTAGGCTGGTGCTGTCAAGGGAATATAATTTTTCCTGCAGTTAAGAGATTTGGCTACGTTTGTGACAAGTGAATAAAATGGAGACTGCAAATCCGAAGATAGTAGTCGTTGGATCTTGCAGCGTTGATTTTACTACGTATGTTGGTGATTAAAACCTTTAAGTGATAGCTGTTTTTACATAACTAAATAATAATAATAGTTTATGTTTAAGTACGCGTAAGACTTTCTTATATAAGAACAAAGAGTTTCTAGACAACCAATTATTTTTTAAACATTCATAGATAGGCAGTATAATGTTATGGCAAGTAGGGAAAGGTAAATAATTAAATTTTAACTTTTGTCAACTTATTTAAGTAAAAGTCACAAGTTAAAATAGACTTATGATCACAGATTAAGATTTTGAAATATAATGGTCTAATGCAATAGGACAGCAACCAGCAAGCTTTCAAATTAGGCTGATTATACAACCATCCACTAAATTGCATATTTTCATTCCTATATTGTGGATACCCTAGACTTGCATTAGATCTACATGTGTTACATAATTAAAAATATTTATAGTTGTGGTTTCATGTCATAATTAATCAATAATACAAAATCAATTATGTGTTAAAGATATGCACCTAGACTTCCCTTGCCTGGAGAAACTCTACACGGAACAAAGTTTACTACTAGCTTTGGTGGCAAAGGTGCAAATCAATGTGTTGCAGCTGCCAAACTAGGTGGAAATGCATACATGATAGCTAGGGTAAGCAATGTTTAGTATTGTATTTAGTTGCTTATAATTCTCAAAGAATCCTACTACAGTATGTATCCTAAAAAAATATTAAATTATTGTTGAAGAGAATAATTTTAATATAACTTTCTTAATAAAGGTTGGTGACGACTACTGGGGAAAACAATATATTGATAATTTAACGAAATTCGGCATAAATGCACAACATACAAAGATTACAAAAGGCATTACTACTGGTATCGCTCAAATTTCTGTATCAGCTAATGGAGAAAATCAAATTGTTATTGTATCTGGTGCTAATAACTACCTTAGTATCTCAGATATAAATGAAACCCAAGAACTCATAGAGAATGCTGATATTATAATAAGTCAATTGGAGACACCAATCGAGGCAACGTACCATGCCTTTAAAACTTGTAACGGAGTAAGTAAGCAATATTTTCATGTCTTCAGTTAGACTAATAGTTTTGAATTGAACAGCAACCATCAATAACGTAGATTTAATAAATATTTATTTCACAGATACGACTTCTTAATGCAGCACCGGCTAGCACAAATATAAAACATCTTTTAGAGCACTGTCACATACTATGTGTAAATGAACCAGAGGCATCTTTTCTAGTCGGCTTTAATGTAGATGTATCGTGAGTATAATTATTGTAAAGTTAAGAATTTTTGCTGGTTATGATGTCTTCTCTCACGTCCGTTAGACTGAAAGTGCATAAATGAAACTAATTTGAGAATGGTGCTGTTCATCACAATGGAAATAGGATTATTTGCAAACGTACTCAAGGAAGATTGTGGATATAGATAAAGATTGCATTGCCGAATAAAATTTAGCACTACAACAAATTAGAAGGCATTAGGTAGCAGAGAAGTTTTAGAAATATACATATATGTATATATATACAAACACTTTTATAAATCTAGTCTTACAGTTAAAGAAAATGTTTACAAAATTGTAAATCCAATGTTTTAAAAATCGCGTGGAATAAACAATATAATGTAGAAATTAATAATCATTACAGGAAGACTTCTCATAGCAACCTTATATATTTTAGGAAGATGCATTATCCCAGTGATCTTCTTGCGAAATATTATGATCAAAGTCATATGTCGAACTTTTTTCTTTTTATCTTTTAATGAGTAATAACACCCATTATGTTACCAATTACTTTTATTGTATTACAGTAATATCAAAAATGCACTAAGAAAGCTATTAGAGTTAGGCTGTCAAACAGCCATCATTACACTTGGTAATAAGGGAGCTGCATATTGTAAGAAAGACGACGATCTTTATGTTCATGTGCAGTGTTCAAGGGTTGTTCCAGTCGATACAACAGTAAGTAATGTATTATTAAAGGAATTTAAAGATACCTACACTTTTTACTAAAAAGTAAGTGACAATTAATAAAACATATATTTACAGGGAGCAGGAGACGCATTTGTAGGGGCGTTAGCAAAATTTCTAGTAAGCCATAAAAAAACTCCTTTACATCAAATCGTTGGAGCCGCCTGTGACGTGGCTACAAAATCAGTTATGAAAGAAGGAACACAGTCAAGTTTTCCCGACAACTATAACCCTTTTCAAGTTCTTTATGAATACATTATTTTATAATTCCAAATTTATCCTTACATTTTCATTGTTTTCAACTTATTTTACGAAAATGCGTCCAGTACAAAAATAAAAATCACCATAATGCCATTATGACTTTTATTTCTTATAAACAATGTCCCAATCGCTATAACTAATATTAATTTTTACCTTAATTAAATAAAAATCTAATCCAAATAAAATATATCTAGTTCACACATAGATACAATAAGAAAATTGTAAGTGATTCGACGTATTATGTATTATATACCTCATTAATAACTTTATATTTCTACCCTATTACGTACGTTTAATTGTACGCACTTAAATAAAATATATCTTCTTATTATACTTTGTATATTGAAAGACCTTAAAATATTAGTAACCTAATATAGACATAAAAATTGACAAAACGGTCGTTTTGTTATGAACTTCAATGACATAACCAAATTTACTAATCTATGAAGGTAGTTATTTCTGTGGAATTGGATAGCATTATGCAAGATGAACAAGTCTAAATTTATTTTTTATATAAAATGTCTTCATAATTTATACGCTTTACACAAAATTCATTGAAAGTCTTTATAATAATTGTTTACAACTGCAATTATTTACAATTTACTCGTTTTTAAAACAGACGTATTAAGTCCAAAATTGCAGCATTAATTTAAAAGATAAATAATTACAAAATAGCCTTTACTTTTCGCCAAAATATTTTTTAAATCAAATATATGGTGATCACTTACTAAAGGGTGGTGTCGTGTATGGACAGCCTTACTATTTTCTTGAACAGTAAAGATATATAATGTAACATGGATATAATAAGTAATGGGTGTTACTAATTTAGTTGGAAAATAATATCAGAAAAATTTAAGTAAAATTTGGGGGTTGCTTGATACAAAAAATGTAATGATTTACAGATTAAATAAAAATCAGAATTGTAGGACATGAGGGACCATGGAACAATCTGAATTAATAAATATCTTATTCATAAACATTAGCTTTCATATTACATATAGGAATTTTTTATTTTAATAACTACTATCCATAAAATTGATAGAAGTTTAGATAAGTAACTATAGAGATGATATAAGTCTTAAGAGTGAAAATATTCTAAAGGGAGATAATATTTAATTATTAAGTGATTTTTAGATGGTTTTTTTTCTTATTCAATTATATCTGCAGTGTAACAATTAAGCATATATTGGTTTAAATAATCTTTGATTAAAACAATTATAATGGAAAATTCTTCAGGATGCATAAGATTATATTTACATGTACACCTAAATTATGGTTGGTTTTAAATTTTCAATTATAAGGCTTGTATTTCAATAATTGTTTAACATCTATAAAATACATATAAACAATATACTCATACAGACTATGTATGTAACACATACACACTATTTAAAGTGGTATTATTGACAATCTCCAATAATACCTGAATGTCTTCTAAACTAGTTATATACTTTGGTGCACCTATAAATTCAACAGATGTTTCCTCTATCTGTATATTATACCTTAAGCTTTTTAGACATGTAACTGATTTGTCACATTTTCCATCTAATATTTTTTTGAATATAACCTCTGTAACTTCTTCATATTTTATTGTGTGTGATTTAGTCTCAGATTTAACAGGATCTTCACTATTATCTTGTTTTACAGCAATTTCTATAGGTTTATTAGCAACATTATTGTCATCATAAATTGGCTGGCTTGGTATATGTTGTTCCTTTCCCTCCTTTAAAGCTTCATCTAATATAGATGGGCTGTGTGGTTTTTCTATATTATTTTTGAGTATACTTTCCTCAACTTCAGTGCTTGGGGTCATTGGTACATCTTCCTTTGACTTATCAATAACATCTTTTTCTTTTATAGTTTCATTGCTTTCACTATTCCCAAGAAGAATAGCTTCAACATCATTATTTAGATTAGATTTATTTTCTTGGGTTTGGTCTTTAGACTGGTTAGTTTCAGAAGAATTATCATTTAAAATATCCATTATTGACGGAAAGTCATCCATTTTATTATCTGTGGTGGTATCTATTTTATTATACATAAGATCTTCTAATTCTGCCGCTATACGATTGTACATTTTGTCATCCTTTGGTTCTAGGCTTTTAGGAAAAAACTCTATACACCAGTCCTCATTTGGCAATAAACTTTTATTTATATGTGGAATTAAATCGGCTAATGTTATCTTACATTTTACATCATTAGCACCATTTACATTTGGATTGACAAAAATAATGCCATATTCTTTATTTTCTGTAAGAGTAGGCTTTATATTGAAGTTCACTTTTTTTAATGCACTGGACTTACAGTTATTGTTTTCCTTTAACACATTTAATGATTTAGAAGTGTTGGATGTATGTTTTTGAACCTCAATGGTTCTGTCTTTACTACTTTTGTTTTTGAGTTCTTTTGAAGAGTTATATGGATTTTTATTCAGTGACACTAATCCATTTTCATTGTTTTTTAACTTAATATTAGAGTTTTGTTTAGAAGATTTTGTTGCCTTTGGTGTTGAACTTTCGTATTGAATTTTAACTTTAGTAAATTTACCTAAGATCTTGGCAAAATCCATACGCGTTACTACTACTGTACATTCCCGACATTTTCCTTCTTTATAAAGCGTTTCTAAATTTCTCGCTAGCTTACTTTTCACACGCCTTCCAACTCTTGATTTATAACCAATCATAATGGTGTATCTCACTGAACCTTTTTAAATAAACTACAATTATCAAAACGTAGCTCTAGTTATGAGTGACGATCGTCGATAACCACATTTCCCGCGCAGGCGATATATCAGTCAAAATTTCACCAGTTATTCCGTCGTATCATTTAAATGACAATAAATAACAATTGAATTTAAATTGTGTAATAGTCAATGCTTACACTCTATTTTTAATTCCAAAAAATATGAAATACTTAAGAATCAAACCACAACAATCACTATTAAATACTGAAAATGGCGTCTGTACAAGTGTCTACTGTCTAGTTTATAGTTATGATAGTGAAGCCCGCATAAACGTCAAATCGATATTCTTTGTTTTGACATATAACAATTTTCTGTTTAAATAAATATCGTCAATAATATTAAGATTGTGAAAAAACCGGACTATGGCTAATTGAGATTGCACTACATAATTTATCATTTCACAATTACGCTTATTTATTTACACTAAGATCAGATTTAAAAAAAATCTATTGTATGAAATGAATGCAAAGCTTTAAAGTATTGTTTGTAGAACAAATCAACTTACATTTTCAACTAAGTTTTTTAATATTCAAACTAATAAGTTATCTGCTATTTTTTATAAGATCACCGAAATTTTGACATATATTTTATATCTTAAAACACGATCGTTCATCACTAAGTATCCTTACCGGTTCTGTCATGGTACATACTACATGAAGATTTTTCAAAAATCAAAATGGCGGCTATGTTATACTTTTGTACCTACTATTAAGTCTAATGTCATTATTCATTGATGTTCAACTTAAAATTTTAATTAAGAATCTAACTCTTGTTATTTATAATTCAAAGTATATTTTATAAGAAAAGCTTTAAGTATGGCTTGGCAAATACCAGGTCCATGGAACCCAGGCTTATCTTTGGCTCCTGATCCTTCAACTATGAATATGGCCGGTATGAGTTCACTTACCGCCGAACAATGGAGCTTAATGCAACAGCAAAACTGGCAACAATGGGCTCAATGGCAGCAACAGTATGCCCAATGGCAAACTCAATATGGTGATAAAGTGCGTTTTATTTCAATAACATTTTTATTATACATAGTACAGTATAATTATAGATTCTAAATTATATTTTTTATTAGTAAAAACTGTGTATTGAAATATATTAAACACTGTACTTCCGACGTGGCACAAACTTGTGTACCTACCAAGTGTTAACAAATAGTAACAATGTATGTATTTATTTTCTGCAGTATGCCGAGCAAATGCAAGGAATGCCACAATTGGGAATTGTACCACCGCAACCAACAACAATTCCACCCCCTGCACCACCACCACCAGAAAACCCTCCTCCTCCACCTCATGAAAATGACCAGCCTTTGTATTGCAAGCCCCACCTTCAGACAATGCTGCCATCCAGCCAAACTCAAATGTATAATCAAAATTTTAATAATCCTAATGCAGGGAATATAAATTTAAGTCAAAAACAAAATCAGACTTACAATACAGAGGATAAATGTGATGCACCATCTCAACCTACAAATTCAGTAAACAGTGAAGCCTTAATGAAGCTAGCTGAAGAAGAGAGGCTGTTTGATGTCCAGTTTAAGAAATGGGAGGAAGAAATAGAAAAATGGAAGAAAGAAAATGTTAATCACCCAGACAAAAGAGCTTATGGTGAGTATGAACAAAAGTTTGAGGCTTGCCGTGCTCAACTACTAGAGAGACGACAACAGATGAATCAAAAACGAGCAACCCTTATGAATAGTGTGTCTCAAACATCGAGCACAGGTAATACACAAAATTCTTCATTAAATCAAAATACATGTTCTAAACAGACTCAACCATGTCAAATTACCAAACCACCTCAAAGCTATCCAAGTCAATCTTCTGAATATAATCAATATGGTGATAATTATAAAGATGATTCTAGAAGTAACAATATAAGCATTGATTCTCAAGATAGATATGATTCATATCAGGGTCATAATAGTTTCTCATCTATGAGAAAAAATGAAAGTAACTCAAACATAGTAAATAAGGGTTGTAAACAAGATGACATACCAAAACAAAGTTTTCTATCCACTGAAGCATCTAAAGGAATTCCTGGATTGGATTTAGTCCGACATCCAGAAAAGGCTCCTCAGCAAGATATTGTTGATATAACTCAGGAGAAAACAGACATTCACATGATTACTGGGGTGGGTCCTGATTATTCGACAATTTCTCAGGGAATTAATAATATTCTTGGAGATGCAAAAATCATGAATATACTTTCCATGGTGCAAATTCAAGCATCAAATACTAACAACTCAGTAAATGTAAAGACGCTACCTTCAGATGGACAGTGGAATAGAAGTTTTAATAAAAAACAGGATAATTTTGATAATAGATCGCAAGGTGGTAATTTTGACCATCAATCACAAGGTGGTAACTATGATAACAGACTACAAGGTGGCATTTATAATAACAAACCACAAAGTGGTGACTATAATATACAGGTTCAACAACAGCCAGAAAACAATTATGGCATTAGAGCCCCACAATCCAATAACTTTGATAGCAGATTTCCACCACCTAATACTTTTGTGAACAGAACACCTGCCCCATACAACTATGAGAATAGGCCACTAATACCAAATGTACCAATAAATCAGCAAAATAAACCACATCTACCAAATAATTTTGAAAATAGAAGTTCTGATTATGGTGTAGGACAAACAAATTTTGATAATAGGTCCAACATGCTACCTGAAAACAACAATCAAATGCCTATAAACAATTATAAAAAGCTTTATCCTAGACAGCCACAAGATAGGTATGATCAAAGCTACAATGAAAATATAGACAGTTATGATCAGTATGGGCATCCTGAAAAGAGAAATACAGGGAATAAATCAGGACCTCCTCCTCAACCTCTTCTAGAAATTAATACTGGCATAAACAAATTGACTAGTTTTGATCAGAGACCAGATATACCAGCTCCAGTTCCGTCAAAGGTATCTTGGTCAGAAGACCCGTTATTTTCACCATCAATCATTGTTGAATATGAACATAAGTCCTTAAGGTTAAAAGGTAATTTATATTATATTATAAGCTTTATTATATTAAAAACAATTGAGCATTCATTGTTACATTAGATTTAGCAAAGCATTTAAAGATTTTTAATATGAATAAATTGTGCAGTTTGTGCATTTTACAAGCATGATATTATTTATATTACTTCCCATTACTGTTCTAAGATGTAATTATTCACACTTTATACAATTTCTTGTACTACTGAAATTTAATTGAAACAAAATGTTTCATTGCAGCTCGTAAGTTTATTGAACCAGTACATACATTTGACTATAACCACAAATCAAAAGATGAAGATAAAAAAAAAGATTTTGAAAAAGAAGTGGAAGAACTATATACAAGAAAACCGCGAACTGAAAAAGAAATTGGTCGACGTTTTCGAGACCCTTATTTACGTGATTACGAAAGAAGACCTGAAATGCCTAAAGAAGAAAGTAGACCTAGACTACAAAGAGAAGAACTCTCATTCCGTGAAGAAAGGCCTAGATTAGAATTTGCAGACAGCAATAGATTAGATGAAAGGAGACATGATGATCGTGATAGGTTTAGGCATGAGGAATACAGGAATAGAGAAAGAGAAAGAGACAGAGACAGAGATGTTGGGCGTGATAGAGAAAATGCTCGGGAAAGAGATATTAGAAGTCGGGATGTCGCAAGAGACCGTGATTACGGACGTGATTTAGGAAGAGATCGCAATTTGGGACGGGAACGAGAATATGGAAGAGAAAGAGATTTAGGTAGAGAAAGACTAGTAGACCATGTAAAAGAAAGAGATATTGAATATGGACGAGATAGAGATCTGCATAGAGATAGGGACGTTAAGGATAGAATAAGAGATATAGAAAGAGATAGAAACCATAGTAGAAGTCGTGAAAATGAGCAAAGAAAACGGGCTATTAGTATGGACAGTGAAATTAGTACTGGTTCAAAGAAAAATAAAACTGAAAACCCAAGGCCGATTGTTATGATTGATGACATCTTGGAGGAGCCAGGTCGAAGTATGAGGCCAGAAAAAATTGTTATTATTTTACGAGGTAAGATTAAATCTATATAATATTCTACATTTATTTATCATAATGCTCTTTGTTTACAAAGATTTTATATTAAATATTTTGAAATTATATACTGAAATTTAAAAAAAAATAACACTTGTTATCCAATAAAATCTATATTTATGAGTACCACATACCACAATAATTTTACCACTAAGAATTAATTTAGAAAATAAGGTATTATATAGCATCTGTTTCTAAAATAACTTTTACAAAGTAATGCTAGTCTTAGTATGATAAATATTAGGGTTAGATACAGAATCAAGACTTAGCGCTAAGTATGACTCCGTACATTAAAATGACAATGACAATGTTTTTGACACACGGAAACCATACCCTTTATCATCTACTGCTTTAACTGTAGAACTGGTAGTTTGATTGACTTTGTGTGTGTTTTTTTAGAATAATATTTATTCAACACTTTATAAAGATTCATAATAATGAATTGCAGGTCCTCCTGGCAGTGGAAAGTCGTATTTGGCGAAGTTAATACGGGATAAGGAAGCTGAGCATGGTGGTACAGTTAGGATTATGTCCATTGATGATTATTTCATGCAAGAGGGGGAAACAGAGGAAAGGGATCCAATTACTGGGAAAATTGTATGTATCAATGTTATTTTGTTGCCTGAAAGCATTTACTTGAATGTAAGGTTCTATAATAATAATATTTCTCAATATAATAAAAATTTGGTAGGTAAAACTTTGTGCATTTAGTTTAAGAAAGATATTAAAATTAGAAATTAATTCTAAATTTTTAAGATTACATTATTAGATACGGCTATTGCGCCGTTCGAATAATATATTTTGCTATATTACAAAACGTATTATTGACATATCTTTGCACTTGTCGTCTATTATCTATATATACATTTAATCATTATTTTATTCCCGTAGAGCCTTCTACAGCAATAAAATACGGAGTTAAAGCTCTTAAGTGTAATGTGTAGAATGTAACTTAACAGAACTATGACTTCCGTATGTCAAATTCCAATAAGATTTTGACATACGCGACTGTTGACAGTCAAGTCAAACGTCACTTTAAAAGAAACTTTAAATATCATACTTTTGGCAACTATTCCATATAATAAAGTTTTAAAAACAAAATATAAATTACAGGTAAAGAAACCTTTATTAAAATATGAATATGATGAAAAGTTGGAGGAAACATACATAACATCCTTAAAGAGAGCATTTAAGAGGAGCATCACTGATGGCTACTTCTCATTTTTGATCTTCGACGCTGTCAACGACCAGTTAAGAAGTTATGCCGACATGTGGAATTTTTCCAGACAAAATGGATTTCAAGTAGGTTTAAATTAATAAGCTTTTTTTAACGATTCGTTATCCAGAAATGACATATCCATATAATGTTCTATTGTTTTCCTTGTCAATCGCACGAAAGTAATGATTTTTTATGATTGACTTTAATATTCACCACACAGATATATTTTACATATCAAATTTTTCATCTACAATAATATGTATAATCTTTATTGGCTTCTTACTAACAAAATAAACATATACGTCCAATATCATACATGTAGCGCGCTTAGAATTACTCGTTCTTTAGTACTCAAACTGGAAAAACTCGTGCCATAAGTACCTGCAAATATAGATTCCATTTTATGGTAATGGTGTTCATCGAATAAAGCATTCTAAAAAGGAAATGTTTAGGTTTACATCTGCACGATGGAGTTAGATCCACAAATTTGCCACAAACGGAACATACACAACCGTAATCTCGAAGATATTCAAGTTATCTGCTCGCGATTCTTCGAAACTCCCGCGCACCATATCCTCCTTGACCCGACTACGTTACTTCAGAGTGCCGCTATTACGGAAGTTACTATGGAAGATGCTGTTTCTATGGAGGACGTTCAAGAAACAGAGGTGAGGTATAAGGGCCTTTGTCGACTTTGGGCGATTTGTCCGAAAATTTGGCCAAGATATTTGAGGCTGACTAACGTATGGCCTATGGCATATGGCCGATGTGTTTTAATTTATCATTTAATTACTAGAGTTTTATATTTTTGTGATAGTTTTGAGAGAAACCTTCATAACCTCGAAGTTGTCGCTTCTCATCATCAATACGTGATCGAAATTTACTAAAACGGAAACGCGCCATCTAATGTAGCAATTTTAGCAGCATTTTTGACTTTTCAGTTTGATTGATTTCACATTAGATGTATGCAAAAAAGTTAATTTTGCCAGGTTAGGTTAATGAGTTGTATTTCAGCCAAGTAACTTTACCAAGATGTCCCTGCAGGTCGAAGGTAGTTTTACCTCAAAGTGGGAGAGAATGGACGATGTCAACCAACTAGGTAGGTGTTTGTGACGGACGTTTTATATCTATTATATATCTATCATATATTGTATTTGTAAGAGAAATTTAAACAACAAAAATGAAAATTTCTACATATATTATGTTCATTATATTTTTGGTTGATTCTCTTTCAAAATTATTTGTTCTTAATCTTTCTGAGCCCTGATTAAAAACATCTATATGTCCCATGTAATAATGATATAAATATTTGGTATTACTAAAGTTTTGGGCTTGTTTCAGCCCGGCTTGATGGAACGAGCAAACCACTCCGACCGAAGCTGTCCATGGAAGACTACCTTCAGTTAGACGAATGGACCCCTAATAAGGCAAAACCTGGGAAGAAAACTGTAAGTATGATTTGTTACAAGTTTAAATGCTTTAAAATATTTTCGCGTAAAATTATTTTAGTTTAAGCGGTATTGAATCTCGCGACTTTTAATCGGCTGTGGATATTGCATATTTGATTGTCCACGTTGTGGATTGATACTAAAAATGATGAATTTTCCATATATTTTCGTGATTGTTGCTCCGGCATCGAATAATGATTTGTAACATCGAACAACACAGTAGTGGAGTATGAGATATCGTGATGAATGTCTCCAGCGTAAAAATGGGTGTCTCTAAAAATTAAGTTTTGTATAATATAACATCAAAATAGATTCTATTTAAAAAAAAAACTCTGTTTGAAGTCTAATTATTTATCTAGCGCACATCAAGTCAACTACGTCATACCTCGTATATAAGTATCAGAGTTTTATAACCCGTTTCGAATTTTAAAAAAATAACGGTTTTGATGAACACCTAATGCGTGACTGATACAGTAGTACTACATACATTTTTATGCCCTGTAAAATGCACCATAAAACAAAGGAAGTAGTATGACGTTATTCCGTAAGTTCCAAGTAATACTATATTAGTTAGGAGCTCACAAATAGCCACCGGTAAGATTTTCGTATTTCACACATTATTTCTATAATCCAGCAGAGGAAGTTGGTGGGTGCAATTTATATGTGGGGTTTCATCGTTTTTCAATTAAAACAGGTTCGCTGGGCAGATATAGAAGAAAGAAGAGAGCAAGAAAAGATGCGCGCCATCGGATTCGTTGTCGGTCAAACTGATTGGAATCGAATGACTGACCCCACAATGGGGTCCAGTGCGCTCACTAAGACTAAATATATTGAACGCGTTAGACGCAACTAGACAATCATAATCATTATGTTTATTTAATAGATAACAATAATACGTGTGGGCGTCATAGTTCAAATAACAACGTTTTTTACTTGAAACTGGCATAAAGTCAAAACTATTGCCATAATATTAAAAAAATAACAACGTTTTTTTATTCATATAGAATGCCTGTCCGTAAGGCCGGTGTTCTATAGTAAGCTTTAAATTTAAAGCAGAAAACTCAAAAACTTTTTATTATCTGAAAATAGGTTTTAACGTGACTTAAACATAAAAAATAATAATCTAAAAAAATATTAAGAATTCAGAATTATTTTTATAATAGACTTGTTCACGGAAGTTCAGGACTTACATTGGTATTTACAGTATGGCTTAGACAGTACTAAAGAGATCATAGCGAGTCACGTTCTTATACCTACGAATATGTAGTTTTATACGGAGCAATCCGTATAAAATCGTAACCGTTTTGAAATTATTAAAATATATTCAAATGTATTTTTAATCAGTATATTAGATCCGCCACATAAGCCTGTAAAGGCGTTTTCATATTTTTTTAAAATTGGTAATCTAAATGTCAGTTGCATTAATAAAAGGTTAAGGTTTCAAAACTCTATTATGTAGTAAATTGTGAAATTTTCATTTAGTTGCTAAATATGTCACTATACGAATAAAGCTATTGTAAAAACATTTGTTTTATTTATTTTATTGATTATATATATGAATAATGATATGACTTATATAAGACGTTACTTTTGGTCCATAGCGTTAACAAACTTTGAAAATTCTGTATTATCGCGATATTTATGGACGTTGCCAAGTGGATGATACGTTGATATTTTGGTCAAATGCTTCTCCTTGTCAACAGATTCCGCTTCATTTTTGTCGGTTTCGGTGTCGATTTTCACGGTTTTATCTAATTTTAAGCGTGTTTTTTCGAGTACTTCATTACCCTCTTTTCCGGCTGACATAATCATAATTGGCGATGTGCTCATGGCCGTCATATGATCCTTGATACATTGTTGAAGTATGTGCAAGAAGAATAAAAATGCTAAAAGCGTCAGCGCGGACATTGCAGCTTTGCTTTTATGTTCGCCGCCGCTTGAGGAGTGACTGTGAACAAAAAATAAACACCAACTTTGTGAATACAATTTCTTTTTATATTATTATATATACGAATTAATGACTGAATTTTTTGTCGTCTGTATTCTAAATTTTATAGAACGCTACCTAAACTTTTACAAAAAGCTAAATAAATATTATATGTTTTAAACTACGATATTTTTAAATTCATAGTAATAGTGTGCTCTTATTGTACTTATTATACTTATCAAAACATATTACTGTTTGGAAGATGTATGTCCATGTGATGGATGCTCATACGTGTAGTAAATATGTTGGTCGTGTGAAGTGGGATAGTCAGCGTATCTGTTAAAAACAAAATATATTGTAATAGTTCAAAAATGTTCTTAACCTTATTTTTTTAACTTTTCAGTGTTTTCTTTATATTTTTGGTTTTCATAACATCATCGCTTTAAATTTGGTATGTTATACCTATTAATTACGACTGCATTCAAACGCACTATACGTCTTATTGCCTTGTCTTTATATCATAAAAAATATTCTAAACGCGACTACTCCATTCGGTATTAAATTTTCGAATATATATGGCTGTCAATGATGGCTACGGCATTAAAAGAAAAAAATATTTCTGATCTATCAAACGACTTACCGTTCAGCCATCTGTTTCTGTCCCATGCCTAAATGTGAAACGAAATTCTCCATTTCAGTTGTTTTTTTGTCACTGGTTAAGACAATACTGAGACATTTCAATACTAATGCCTACGGTCTGATAATTTTGATGTGCTTCAGATCCGCATAATGCATAACGGGATACGCACTTGACACTATGACATGTGAAATTAATGTAATGCGCTATCTTTTAGCTAATAACACTTTATTGCACACTCCGCTTGGTATTGTATTTGTCAGAACTTAAATTAAATGAAAAGACATTCGTATTTAAATTAATTTATTTTACAATCACATTCACACAAGGACGTCCTCAATCACACAATCACAATAATATACAATATCAATTCTAAACTATGAGGTGATATATTTTTATATCACACATAACATCAGTCGTTGTTACAATATATAAATTGGCGGATTTACATGAATAAAAAGTAAATTATTTGCCAATTTTATCGTATGGACGGAAGTTTTCACTGGGAGTGGAATTTAAAAATGCCTAAGTTACCACTAGAAATAAGTTAAATAAATAAATAATTTAAATAAATTACGAGAATATTTCTTATCCACAACAATGGGTTGAGCATCTGCTGTACTACATTTTACGAACCATTTAAATTTTTAACATTAACTTTGAAATGGGAAATTGTGAACTGTCTAAAGTTTGGAATCGTAATTTTTTGAATATCTACAGGAATTTTTCGTTACAATATTATCGTTTTGGTTTTTGCATGATTTGCGTGTTACACTTCATTGCATTGAAGATACAATTCGCGGCAATCAACGCCAGACCTGCCTCGACGTCCTGCTTCGTAGAATTGTTGGGATGTTCCGCCAGATTGTCTCTCTAGGACGAAACTGGCAGCGTACCTATAAATAATCAAATTGTAGACACTACTTTTTCGAGAACCTTTTTATACATATTTTCAAGAACAATCTTTTAACTGATGTTTGTTACTTGAATATTTTACGGAAGAAAGTGATGTCAGACCCTTCAAGTTGGAACTTGTCCCACTGGAGTCTCTTTAGCTACATGAAGCTATTTGATATTTAATCAGGATATCGAAAGGAACGATCATGGATCGGGGAAATTATTTTTAACCAAAATGTACTTACGTTCCGAGTTGACAGAAGACGCTCTTGGGTCCAATATCTGTGGAGCATTCGCTATTCGCATCGCAGACGTATTTTTGAAGACATTTGTCGTCGTTAGTACCGAAGGACCTCACATAGGTTTTCATCATGGCAATGCCGGCTAGCGCTGCGTCACTGACTGAGTCTTTACGTCCCATGGAGCGTGCGGTCAGGGATCGGTGAGAGAATGATGTCTTCAACGCATCCAACAGGTTCACAACGATGTTAATGAACTGTGACAGTGAAGAGAACGCTATTGTTATCTCGGAGTTAATAAACAGATATATTCATAATATTAATGGAATTTAAATTAAGTGCTTCAAATGGGATACTTTCCCCGTCCTCGTGAAAATGGAGTTCTGCGTCAAATCTATATTTAAAAGTTGGCTCATGAGGGTTGCATAATGTATTATAATATCTACATAATGATGGGATAGAAATTAGAGTAGGAAGGGAGCCTACCTCGCCAGCTTGCTTTGCCATGGAGGCGACTTGGTCGGGATCTTTGGCACCGAGCATCGTCGACAGAACCGCAGCCAAAATACTCTGAAGCAAGCGAGAAGCAACACCATATCCATAACCAAACTTTACTATTTACAATAAAATATCAGAACAAACTCAAAACCTTTTGAGGATGCTCTGAGGTGCGACGGGATAATTATCTTGATACTAGGTGAGGAATTGTACTCTAGGTGCTTTCAAATTTATAATACGAAGTAGCAAAGGTAAATGCATATCTACATCGATGTTAGTGGATCAGTAAGACGTGATGATGATTCTTTTGTACAACTATTTGTGACCATGCGTCGCTATATAGGTTTTCTTACCTGCATTGGGGAGTTTCCATTATCAACTTTATCGATTCCGTCACTAGAAGCACCTCCCCCAAGAATGGCTGTTAAGATTTTGAGGCCCATTGAAAGAAGGTTAGCCCATGGAGATGGAGCAACAGAGTCTGTGTCAATGTTGTCACTCTTGTTTGGTCCAGTGGTGCCAGGATTGAAAATCATTTGCATTATCATCCCTGAAAATTATTTTCACATTGATGTTGTTATATCCATGTTTTTATATGACATCAATTTAATAACAATAATAAATTTTAAGATTTTTGTAATTTTTTACTATAAATATTAGTCAGTTCAATTAACATATTTTGTATGTAACGGAATAATTACCTATATTAATAGATTTTTTATTTGTATTCAGTAAAATTTTGCTTACCAAGCATATTTGACCACGAAAAGCCGCCATCTGAAATAGAGTTGTTCTGAATTTCGTCGATGTCGTCAAGGGCTACTTTTTTCAATGCATTGGGTTTTTCAGCAAACTTGCGCTCTTGTACCATTTGCTCTTGGGGCAGAGGTAGCGAGTTGCTGTAGTACTGAGGATTTTGTGTTCGGACGTTGCTTGTGGCCTGAAATGAAAATAGTTCCGTACTAAGCCAAGGATTTATTTGGTTCTATTAATATTATTTAAATAAGGAAAATATTTTTGTGTCGAAACAATCTTCTAGGTTTAAACATTGATATAGCGTAACCTTTACAATTCTCTGCAGATTTATGTATTAATTATTTTTATGTGGCTTAAATTGTCATTATAACAGATTCTGACTGTATTGATTTTTTATTATTGTATAACGGTAATGCTTAAGTTTTCTGTTCATCATTCTTTAAGTTGATTTATCATCAATTACGTTCCCGCTCAGGTTTTGTATGTTTGTTAAGATAAAAAATAATTAACGTACCTGTGATATAAGAGGTGCATGTTGAGGGTACGCCAATGTGTGAAGAACTGCTGATGAACTGATAAGGGCCAAAAGCGCCCATCCTGCTACTTTTTGATGCATCCTGAAAGAAGGTAAGTTTAAATATAAATCGTCACAGTTCATGTGTAAAATCCCTATTTTATCTCTTCGAATAAACTTTGTATAATTTTCTCGAAGCGAGCACGCGCAAGCCGATTAGAAAGTGTTCTTATGAGCGATTCGCGTAGATTGATTGCTTGTTTGGTACTTGTAGAAAGTGGCCCCTCGCGTACATTTACGAGGATGTTGACTAATTAGAGGATGTACAATTAAAATAATTGACGTTAAGTAATTGTTCAACTTTCACGTCAACTTATCCTATAGTGACATATGGCTTCGATATAGCTACAGGTGTATTCACAAAAAACGAGTATGCACGAACCTAGAATTGTTGCATTTAACACGTTAGCCTTTTAATGTTTTCATTTGGTGGCTTCGACGGTAAATAATAGAAAATTTAAAATCAACTGAGTTGTTTAAGGCAGTATATGTCCAATTAAGTAAGGAAATCGCAGAATAGTGTATATCTATATTTACAAGATGTCTCGTCTTTCCGGTATGGAAGTATGTTAGCGGTTTGACCGACAGCGAATACAGGTGACCCGGTCCTCACTAACTGTAGTGTCACCTCTCGCACCTGTTAATAAGGTGTTATAAATAACGGTAACTGAACTAGGGGCACTTTCCAATTTTCCTTAGTACTTTTGAACTTATTAACAAGCATTCGTTATGCATTTACAAGTTTTTTTATTACGCGTTCGGCGCGTTATACTGGTTTTAAGCGACAGTGTCCGGCGAGATTCTCGCAGGAGAAATTTGCTGTCTCAAGTTATAATGCTTATGTTTTATGTATGTACATAACAGTGACTGAAACTTACTGAAAATACAATAGATCGTTTCTAGTCGGTAAACGTGTGAAGAGGAGAAAGCAGGAAATGTGAATGGGAAAACCAAATGACAAATTACCATTTTCACAGTAATTGCTTTGATTGTTGTTTCGAAATTAAGTAGCAATTATTGTTCTACTTGTTTCGAGCGGTCGAGGTCATGAACTTTCGATTAACTATTTTCAACTTAAGTGATATTTAATTTTAAAATTTATTAAATATATGATAAGTTACATTCAATATGTAATAAGAGACCATTCAAAGAAAGTGACACCGCACCGCTATGGCTGAATTAATGTGCCGTCGACCTGACCTAGTGACCTTGTGCGCCGGCGCACCGCTGTGAAGACCGTGATTAAATCAAAATTTTACTTTCGGCAAGCTATTCACCTGCTTCTTCTGTGATATTAATGGTTCTATGATTAAATTATAATTAAGTTCTACCTACTTTTTACGTTTTTTTTTGTAAAAAAAGGTTTCTGTGCTATTCTGATTTGGTACGGCTTTTTTTGGGTGTATAGAACATTAAAGTTTATTCCAAGGTGTTCGCACATACCATGCTCAAACCTATAATATATGTATGCGGTGGGCATTAGAACAAGACGCTGGGCAAGTCAAACATGGCGATAGGTGAAAGCAGATATCTTTGCGTGTGTGCCGTGAAGGTTAACGTTTTTCTAATTTCGGAGCGAAGGTATAACCTGCTACACCGTAATCAACAATACTTTCGAACGGAAATTCGACGTGGAAAAGTGATCATATCCCTGATTTATTGATAGTTGACAGTAGTCACTAGTGGCACAAAAATGCGTGGATTATTTTGTTTTTGTTTCAACCAAAATAAGCAATTATTTTATTTACATGAATTGTGTAACGGCTTCATGCTATCTATCTGGGTATATACATTTATATAATTGTTATATAATTCGAATTTTGTAGGTTTAGACTTATTTTCGAATGCTCGATGACTCCGCCTCGCGACGCGACGTCCGCTTTCTAATACCGAGCTGTTCTGTGCGTGTTTGCACGCGGATATTAACACCGTTTTATAAATATTTATTCATTGGTATTTTGTAGTTTGGTTATTTATATTTTTGCGCTTTGCCTATATAACGCATATTTCTAATATGCGAAATTATTTGAGATAAAAAGATTGAAACACATTTTAACATTGTTTCATGTGGTAGTGTTTCATACACATATAGCTATTACTAAAAAGGAGAATTATAGTTATATAAATATATGACAACCCTAAACTAGATTTTGTTATAATATGTTAGTACATAATGAACAGTATAAACTCTCGTTCAGTATACATAATTCATAGAAGAAAATAAATAAATAATTATATACCGTAAATATTTTAGATTCAATTGAATACCTATGTATTTGCATTATTAGTTTTTACATGCATTGAATGTTCTACAAATCCAATGGATGTGTGCAACACCGTTACGTTCTTCTAATGTTCTCGATTAACAGTTAATCGAATTACTTATGTTCGATAGTTAATCGACTAAGCGCATTATCTTTTACTATGTCAGAAATTCTGAAACAAGTGCCTTATTGCGTGTTTATGCATCACGTTTTCCTCATTTCCTATATACCTCGGTAAAATAACCGCACGATTGGTAGGTGCTAAAGTGAAAAATCATACGAAATTTTTATCCTTTACCATACCATCTTCATTAAAATATTATTGTACAAAAGTTACCACATCTAAAAAATGTAAACCAAAAGTCGATACTCATCAAAGATTCCGATAGATCGACTTTCTCAAGATCATTATAAGCGGTCGTGGACTCGTTATCATTTTTTCATACAGGATGCAAGTGAATAACCTATAATTTTTGTTTGAAAGGTGGTTACTCAATTGCCGGCCGGTGGGCACCTCTCACGAGACGTCAAAACTTTCACTTAGTTTTTTAGGGTATTATTACTCGTAATCCATCTACTTATTTAATAATGTATATGAGATATTTTTTGATTTATGAACTTCGATTAAGTCTTCGTAAGCGACAAAGATGGATAATGGGTTCATACTAATCCAAGTGTGATATATTCAAATTCCTCATTTTATGTAACCATTGGCAGTTAGAAATGTTTTAGAAATAATGTTCCTGACTTGTGTTATGTCTAAAATCTTTAAATATGTTCAAGAGTTGTTTGACCATATCATATACCATATCTTTAATTGAATAATCTCAATATTGTACTAAGATTTCCTTATTATCAGGGTTGAGATTTTAGTTGCCGAATTACTATCCGGTCACTGCGGACCGTTCAAATTGCATAATTATTTCGTAATTTGTACTCGTTATTTGTATGTTGCTACGAGAAATTGTCAGTGTTGGCACGCGAGTGTATTGACCATTCAAACTTTCTTTACACTATAGCCGTTGGAGACGTTTCATGACTTTTAATGACGTTTAAGAAGTTATACAATGTAAATATTCCAAGTAAGCTGCTATGTACTATTAATATAAAATTAGTTCAATTATTTTAATATAATAAAATTGACAAAATTTGTCTCATCCAAATGATTTGTAAAATTTACTGATATCCGATTGTAAAATGAAAGTTCAATAAATGAAAATAAAACAAAATTTCAAATACATATTCCTTTGAACTTGAATTAATTTCATAAAGTTAGTTCTGCTCTATTTACGGATTAGAGTAATTACAAGCGTAAACCGTTAAGTAAAACTAACCGCAATATTATACGGATATAATTTATTGCGATGAACTAGTAACAATGGCGGGAAAATAGTAGCTTGATAACCGTACGATATAGAAACACCTAGTTTTCAGTCTTCAGCGAGCTTTTTATTATTTTAAATCAAAAAAGCGACATCGCATCACACTATCAAGTAATTGTCACATACGAGTACGTATGAATTTTTTCGATGATTATGACATTATTAGTTTTTGAATTGTCAAAACATTTATACAATATAAAACCTGTTTTGTCTTAGACACAGTGTAATTCAGGGTCCTACGTTTTCACATTTTAGAAAGTGAAGGTTTTTACGTGTGAGTAAAGGAGAAGAGCTGAACTAAAGCTGACGACATCTTAATAGCCGTAGAAATTTCGTGACTAATATGTTTTGTATTATTTGCCTTTTGTTTTGAATTTAATTCAAGAGCGTTACGGTGAAGCTTTTTGTTACGTAAGATTTCTTATTAACTTTCATTATGCATCGTAAGCTTTCACTTGCCGATTATTTACTTTTAAAATCCTAAATGGTATTATACTACATTAATAATTAAAATGGAAGAAATTATAATTGTCACTAAAGAAGATTTTACAAAAAATTTCAGTCATTTTTAAACAAATTAAAAAAAAATCTTTTCTGTAACTCTAGTATAGTCACAGTAATTTTTAAGTATTTTTTTTTATTTATACATATTTATGCATAAATATTTTTTTTTATATTAGTTTTTAAACAATATTCGTTGTTTAAATAATTTATTAGATCTTACAGCTAAGCGTTTCTTTCATATTTTTTATTCACTTTAATTGTATAATTACATTTCTTTTCATTGAATAATCCACTCCCATGATCTAAAATTAAATATTTAAATTTCCTCGCATTCCAGGAGTAACCAAAAGTCTTACCTTGCTTCCAAATAGGTTAACACAAATCACTGAACACTATCTTCCAGACTTATCACTGGTGAAAGTGCGTGTTTACTGAGCGATGCTCTGACTTGCAATGAGCGTGGTGCCTTGAACTTCACATATATATAGTATGACCCAGTTCTGATGGGTAACTGTGTTTGAGTGTCTACTGCATCCCGTTGCTTGATGTGTGCTCCCCTTGGACTTTGCCAAGGACGGTAATCGACGCCTTATTAATTCAGAAATAAAGTCAAAACTGACACAAAACCTAAAACACAAGTCTATATTGGTGACTTCTAACTTAAAACCTGTGCAAAGTGGGTGAGATGAGCGGGAATTTATAACACATATAACTATCTTTTATATCTAATATGTTGGAAATGTTTGTTAGTGCTTCGACATTTTCGTTAAATAATGATGTTCTTCATATTTGACTGCAAGCCGCTTTGGGTTCTGACAAAACATTATCGTGGATATTTGAGCTTAGCAACAAAACAACGCAAAATTTGCTATTTATCTTATGAAAATATGAATGTTACCTATATTTTATCAATACACATCGCGAGTGGAACAAAAAAGATATGAATTGTTGATTTGTGTTTATTATGATATAATTAAAATGTGGCAATTAAGAATAGATTATTTTGCTTCAGATGCAGCATGGGTGAACGTTGACAGTTTTCTAAATGGAAGTATTAACTACAGGAATCTAGGATTTCCTTCTGCTATAACTATATACGCAAGAGATGATGATAATAAGTAAGTATATGGTCCAACAAAATTTGTTCAAAAATAGGGCAAAAGAATATATCTGTATTGTTGTTGTCAATGCAGTTAGATTCCAAAACAAAAAAATAACGAAAATAATACATTTTCAGACGAACTTTTGTAACCTATATGAAACAGACACATGATCAGTTTTTAATCATTATTCTTAATATTATGATGGCATTGTTTCTTAAAATGTCTTAAAAAACACATTTGTATGACCAATAAAGGTTTAAAAAGTCTGTATGATATCATGACTGACACAGAAATCACTCTGCCATTCAAGGAAGCTCATTTACAGATTGAGGCCACGATATATAGTATTTTCACTAATATTACTGGTATTGTTATCAATTTCCCAGACGCACGTGGAAATCAAATGAAAGACAATGGCCTATAGTCTTCCATGGCTTACTTATTATTTATATATACACGTTTGCGCAGAAATATTTAAAACATATATACAGTCAAAACCGTCTACGACGACATCGTTTAGAACAACATACCGGTTATATTGACGAAAATCAAAGGTTCCGACTGAATTCAATTGTATTAGGTTACTTAATAAACAACCTCATCGGTTGTTACGACTATCGGTTTTTACGACCAAATATGAGTAGTCCCTTCGAAGTCGTTATAACAGATTTTGACTATACAACATTTAGTTAATTTATATTTTAAATAATTATGGCACTTAAATGTGTTTTAATCCAGTTATATAGCAAAAATTCCTCAAAAACGTAATGCTCCTGAGCAAAACACCTCAGTTATTTAGGACTTGATGTGTATAGTATAATTTATTAGCAGACGTGGCCTTAGTAGCCAGAGTAAAAACTTATTTTAAATACGAATTTTGTTTTGTTTTTGTTGTTTCAACGACTACCAAAAAAAAGTTGTTGATAATTCTCTCGTATAACATTCAAAAACAGATTATTTTTCTCCAGATTTGAAGATAAGCTTGTTATAATGAGACGATAAACAACAAAATAGAAGTTCACGAAGAAGATTACTTCTAAAAATCAGTAAGTTTTTATAATAACAACAATCAGTAGTAACGACCGTTCTTTAAAATTTGGTAGTTTAAATATTTATTTAAAGCCCGCAATGTATATGTATGCGTACGTAAAAATGTATTTAGTAGATTTTTTTCAATACTACATACCAATACCAAATACTAGTAAGTTTAATCTTCATATATAAATTAACAAGTTACATAAGTGACCATTTGAGTCATAAGCCTTGAGCGAAAGTGATGAATTTCGATACCAAAACAATGATTCATCTTATTGACCTGCTAATTGTGGCAACTTTTAATTTCTTTCGTCAAAACAGATGTTAATGAAAGAATATTTCTTAGGTTCTCAGCGGATTCTGTCAGTTCGATATCTTTTTAATAATAAGATTTGTTTTCCCCGTTGTATTATGAGCCCTTATCTCTGACCTATCGACTTTCGGTACTAATACACTCTTATATAATTTAAAGATTTAAGTTACACACGAGTCCCTGTTCTTTTTCTAATTATAGGTTTATAAACAATCATTTAATGTAGATAAGTTATCACGTAGTAACTCGGAGGTCTGGTCGATTCCCTATTACAGAAATTGTTTAGAGTTAAATGTCAATGAAATAAGTGCTGACAGCAAATCTTAATTTAGTTTATTTTTCAGATGCGAAGTTTTGGACCAAGATTTTCGAAGGCGGCATTTCGTGCTTACATGTATGCGTCACCAACTTTCGTTTTCGGGGTATTCCAAGCAAAATATTTAAAAGGTTTCCTCTAAAATCGTTCTAACTAAAATAAACATCTTTTTTGGATTTGTAAGCTTCACTTGTAATAAGACTCTATGGAGAATAAAATCATCCTTTACAGATTTTGAGACTTTTTTTTATGAGAATTTTTGACCTGCATTTTTATTTGACCCTGTAATTGTATTATTGTATTTATTATTATCTTATAGAGTCTATATAGTATGTATTAATTATTTTATTAATATTGTAAGTATCGAGATTTATAATAAGTAACTTACGGTTTTAAGTTTATTATAAACAAACATACATAAAGTATATGATATGAATTTCAATATTAACCGATGTTTCATAATTACTTAAATAAAACAGTCATTAGAAAGACTTAAGTGTTTGGTAGAATTAAGGATGGGTCGCTAAGAAATATTTGATTTAAATTTTATTACGTGCAATACACCTAACTGCGTATTCGAAGCCACAAATTCCAACTATAATACGTAGTTAAGTTTTATGGTTATTGTTACTCAACACTAGCCCAGGTATTTTAGAGTGTAGATACAATCATTCATATCAACAAGTTTTGAGGTTATGTAAAAATTACGGGGAATAAATTTCAATTTTAATATATATTGCTACGGAAAACTGCATGATTGCATGACCTGCTGAATAAAGTAGATGAACTTTAATCCCTTGTGTTTATCAGGACTTTTAATAGAAATTATGGAATGCGTCCTTTTTATACTTTGTTAAAATTATAAAAGGTGATGAAATATTCAATACGCTTTTAGGGTTTTAACTCAACTAAAACCTTGGCAGGCATGGGCCTCAGATTTCTGTATCTGTTTCGTGATCGTTTTTTTTAATAGGCGATTAGCTATCTATATCTGCCACAGGCCGTAAATTTTTTTGTACTAAGGCATTCCGGGTTCCTTACGAGCGGCGTGCCCACACACTTAGTCCTTTTATGGGCGGCCGGGGTTCGAACATACGACTTCAAGGATGAGAGACGCACCCTGAAACCGCTAGAACAACACTGCACTTTTTAATCTATGAATGAATAAGTAGCTAGTAATTAATAATAAGCAGATCTGGCATTATTCCTGTGTAACAAAAATAAATTATATCAATAAAGTCTATTTACCAGTTTGAAAATATCTAAGTTGTCGCATTTCTAAATTACTATAATTTACACCTTACACTAAACCAGCACAACACTGAGCCTATATTTGACAATTTGCATCTTCCGCGATAACTGTAAAATTCGGAATGCGGGCGACTTTCTTTACCGAAAGGGCCAGTAGCCATAGACAAAAAAAACATTGACCAGTTAAACTAGGTAATAGTAAAAGCTTGTTCAGCTCCTATTTTATCTATGGATTAATAAAACATGGTCCCAAATAACTTCAGAACTGTACATTATTAAGTTCTGTCAAAAGTGACGGAAATCTTTTAATTGACCGGATCGAGTGTTTATTCGATATTTTTGACTAAAATACGTATGTATAAATTAGAGAATGCTATGTTTATAGGTAATTAATAAGTATCGAGAAATATATTTTGTAGGTGATTCGAAAAGGGCACAGCCGAACGATCTTGAGAAAGATGGGGGAGGCCTTCAGACCTAAAATATGCCTAATGTTGTTGTTTTGTAAATCTTTTAATGAAGTTTAAAACCTAATTCTATGAATTTTATTTTGAAAGATTACCTTAATTCAAAAACGAATCATTGTAAAGATTGTATCTTTATGAACCTGAAAAAGGTCTGTGAACCTTGTGGTTTATTAAAACATTTACGAGAGGCTAAGATTGTAGGCATTAGAGTACTGGCACAATTCCGAGTTCCGCTTATTATGAAATGCTTTCCTCTTAGATCCGCTATCGAGAAAATTGCAAAGGAAAGTTTAATGGGCAAAACTATCGTTTGAATGGTCGTATTATTTAAACATTAACACATTTTAATGAAACTTGTATTAAATTTTTATAATTACTGTAGTCCGAAGTAAGTCCTGAATGGGAAAAAATCGTTCCTTGATATAGTTTTAAGGCAAATCCGAGATCAGCCTTCTGTGCTTGCCCTAAACAATAATTGTTTTGCATTGAATCGAATTTACTATACCAAGAGCGCTAAGCGCTCAGAGGAGTGTTGACTAGGCCAAGGCGTGCGATTCTTATCCCTGGGGTCGTAGGTTCGATCCCCGGCCGTGCACCACTGGACTATTTTTAAATGTGCTTATTTCGTTTCGAAAACATCGTGAGGAAACCGGCTTGCCTTAGACCCAAACAGTCGACGGCATGCGTCAGGCACAGAAGGCTGATCACCTACTTGCCTATACAGATACAGAAATCTGAGGCCCAGATCCTAAAAAAAAGGTTGTAGCGCCATTGATTTTTTATTTTTATTTTAGAGCGCTAAGCAATACAGCTAGCAGCAAATAAATCTAGGAGAGAAGCGGATGATGGGACAAGTTCTAAACAAAAGACGCGCTTAGTTTTAAGTTTAGTTTGGGTTAACTAATATAATCGAATAAACGTGTTTAGTCGAAAAGGAATGCATGTAAACAAATTATTAGAGAGTAGGCCAGTGGGACAGCGAAATGTTAGCTTTCGTTATAAACGCAAGCGCATTGAACGAGGCCTTGATATCTAGTTTAAAATCTGGATAAATACTACAAGTTGTGTGGTTAATAATAGGGAACTTCACTGAATAAACGAAAACAAATTATTGGACAGAGAGCCTAGCAATATAACTGTATCTAGATATCTCCATAAAGAAACATTTTTAACATTCGCCTACAAGTCTTGCCGAACAGCCAAAGTACCTGATTCTAGTAAAGACCTGTAATATTATGGGAGTCAGACTTTATTTATTTATTGAATCTGTTCATTAAAGCTATTTTAGAGTGTTCAAATTCTTAAAATCAGATCAGTCTAAGTGAATCAGATTCACTTAGCGCCATAGCATCAAACAATATGGAAATACCTTAAATTAAAATAGTTAAAATGATGGTAAAATTTCTATATAAAAGTTGTTATTTGCTACTCTCGAGCCAACTTCATTGTCCGAAGCGATTGTATAAAACGTTCGTTATTGAGTTTGCTTTAATACTACAAAGCGTAACCGAAAAGTTATATATAAAACCTACTTAATACTTGCTATAATTTTCTCTTGACATTGAAAACATGATGTCGCAGTAAGAAAGTGAAATTTGATCCCAATGTGAAGCAGAACGCATCATCGGCAAGTATCTAGGTACGAAGGAATCAGTGACGTCACTGTAGATCAGGTTGATGTATCGCAAGTCGAAGGTCTTTGGGAAACAGTGGCGTAACTCTGGTCTTCAGGACCTAGGTTAATTACTTATATGATCCTGGAACAATAATGAATATGGATACTTTTAAGATATTTAAATAGCGTTTGTATCCCTTGGAATAATTTTACTCATACTTAAAAACCGTATTAATTATACGGTTTTTCATTTAAGTGATTAAATAAAGTTAACCCGTTACTGTAAAGCACGCAATCTTATAGTTTCGTTCTATTAAACTATAAATATTCATTACATTTATTAAATATACGGATTATAATGCTTTAAGTGTTCTAATTTTCACAAGCTTTGGAGAACTATTTGAGGTTTTATAATTGGTTAACTTTCCCAAAAATTATTTACATGTCAAATAATGGATCCAAATTATATCCGAGGTGAATGCCCGTAATTTGCACTTTTGTTTTTAAGTTCGGTTGCTTTTTACGGTCGTGCGACCAAACCACTTCACTTTCTCCGAAAACTATTAAAAACCTGAATTTTCTTACGATTTGTGTTTGAAAACAGACTAACGATGTTATATCCGAGTTAGTACTATGATGTTCTACGTTCTACTTAAAAACGTTTATGTAGGTATGTGGTTGGGTTAGATTTCCGGCGAAATAATAATTGTTCCCGATTTAAATCTTATGCAAACCTTTAATCTGAGACTTACCTTTAAAGTGAGATGCAATCAAAACAATTGTTCTATTAGTAGTAGGCTTAGTAAACTGGCTGTGCTGACCTGTGAAGACAAGAATAAAATTACTAGTGAGATTGCTTTCAAAAAGAAATGTATTGTTTTTAAGTAAATGTGGTACGCCGTAATGCGAGCTGCGACAATCAGTTTTCTAAGATGAAGTTCGAGAATATAGAATTATTAGGCCTGATTGTCTATAGATTACTATCAGCTAGAGTGGAACTAACATTTTTGAGAAGAAGAAACTAGGATAAAAATGTGTATAGATTATAAGTTAATTTATTGTTAGTGAAGTAAAAACCTGCATATATTTTGAAAATTCTTTTGCGTGTAGGAAAATAAATTCAACCGTTCTTGATACATTTGAACAATTCAAAATAATTCGTTTTAATATTTTTTAACGAACGTTTTATCGATATGTAATGTCGGTCAAAGAAAGTAAAGATAAAGTTATCCTAATTCGCAGAATAAACAGACGATTCTATGCAGCTACACCTGTACATCAACTTTCTTATGTAACACCACTCACTGTCAATATCCACATCCATCGATTGCCTATTATCTAATTATTACGTAACTGTTACGAAACTTGATTATTCATTTACAAACCTCTCCCATACTTACAAAAAATATTCCCATAATGGTTTGAATACTCAATGTACAATGAAAGGATTGTATTAAATATTTACCACGATACGTAGGGCTATGACTGTGCCCGCGTGGTTTTACAATAAGCAGGTTTGGTCAGGTTCCGCTTTTCATTAATTAATTTGTTAAATTATTTATTCTAATATACAGTAAAACGTACGTTAAATTATTTTACGCATCTTCTAATGGTGATCCCCACCCCTTAGCAACCGGCTGGCTGACGTTTAAATATTATGGCAATAATACTGTTCCTTAAAAAAATAGTTTTTTTCAACTTTTTAATTATTTTGAATTTCGTATATTGTTTTAAAAACAAGAAACATTACATAATTAAAGTCTTTACCAATGAAAAACATTTTAACCATTGAAGAACACTACAATAAGCAAAATGATAAAGTGTACCCTCACAGTTCTTAATAAAGAAGCTGCTCATGTGGTCGGAAATGTACAACGTGTTCGCTTGGAATCCGGAAACAACAGCAACAACCACTTTCTGCTGATTTGAATCTTGACCTGCTTAATCATTCACATTTTTTCCGTCATCCCACTTTTGATCAAAGCCTTAAATCCTACCATAATCTTCTTCTTTTTTGATCCAGTCGATTGCTAAAGACGAAGTTGGGAGGAGCATCATGTCTGTGTCGTCCAAAGCCATTGGTTATGATTGCATTGGTCGGGATATACTGTTTTCATCCTACCTTTCCTTTCTAAGGTTCTTGAACGTATTCTTCATCAGCAATTAGCTATCTTTCTCAGCGAAGACTGCCTTCTTAATTCAGTTTAATCCGGTTTTCGTCCTGGGCACAGTACGGCTACTGCACCTCCACTGCTCCTCTGCTACGGCGATTTAGATGAAATTGTTGGATGGAGTAAATTGTTTGGTCTTCAAATAAACACTCATAAGAGCGACTCCATTCTCATTGGGAGTGCATCGTATATAAATATAATTAATTGGTCAAGTTTACTCCAGATTACTATCGATAGTACTATTGTTCCATTTTGCTCCACTGATAGGAACCTGGGCATTACTTTGGATACAACCATGTCTTGGCAGCCCCAAATTAACGAACTGAGCAGGAGGATCTTTTCTTCTTCTCATGCGCTTAGTAAGTTATGCAATTTTTTGCCTATCCCTACTAAAACTTCTCTTGCTTATTCTCTTTTACTTTCTATTCTTGATTATGCAGATGTGTGTTATCCGGATTTAACTGTGTTGCAGCTTGATAAGTTAGAGCACTTACAAAATGTTTGCATCAAATTCATATTTGGACCTCGTAAATTTGACCATATTTCGGAGTTCCGAAGAAAGCTTAATTGGCTACCCCATTCGATTGCGACGTAAGATGCGTATTTTATAACTTCTGTATAATTTTCTTTTTAATCCTAAAACTCCTATTTACTTATAGCAAAATTTTATGTTCCTCTCCGGCGGTAGTTTTGACTTGCATTCCTTAGACAATCTAATTCTTGAAACTCCTACACATAAAACTGAATTTGTTTACTCCTCCTTTACTGTTCAAAATATCCTACTATGGAATCCCGTACCAATTGATATCAGACGATCTTTAAATCTATTTAAAAATCTTCTTTTTGATCATTCTTTTTCTGCCTCGTAATTAGCTACTACTTATATATATTTATTGTTACTCAATTAACCTTTGGATTAGCTTTTACAATTTTATAGTTACATGTTATTTTAAGTTTTTTTTCTGTTAATTAATTATGCACTTCTTGTACTATACCCTCTGTAGGTGTTTCTTTTTTATTGTTCCACACTAATATGGACCCCTAAGGTTACCTGGAAGAAATCGCTTGTCGCTTGATAGGCATCCGTTGTCTAATAACTTATGTAACCTGCTTTTTTTATATGTATGATTTTTTATATTATGGTAACGAAGTGTAAATAAATAATAAACGTGGTTGCGTTGTCACGTTGTCATCATCCGGCGTCAGTGATGGTTTGGTGGAGTGTGTCTTATAAAATAGTCACAAATATATTTTTTCGTGGATAAGGAGTGAAAACTTCAGCCAAAGTATGTCAAGATACGGTCTTGGATCATGTTGTGAAACCTCTCATCAATACACTTTTTAAAGATATACCGTGGACCTTCCAGCAGGAGTCTGCAACTGGTCACAAGGCACAAGGAACTACCCAAACCTGGCTTAAAACCAACATTTCGGACTTTATAAGAGATAAAGATTGTTTAAAGGCCTGTATAAAAAGGCAATGGTGGCCATTTTCTAATAGAATATTTTTCTTTTTGCTGAGACTTTAATAAATATTTATGTATAAATTTTTATAATATTACATTACTTCATTAAAAAAAATGCATTCTCATTTGTAACAGAACTTATGGCTGGGCTAAGTATTTCACTTTTATTAAACCATAATAAATACACCAAAACCTACCTCAGGAACCACACTATCTAATTATTAAAATCTACTCGGTAGCTTCGGAGTTTATCACATGCAGACAATATACCGTGTAATACGGATTTTATTTGGTATTTATCACAGACTACACTACTAATTGTATTTTTATACGCCATGCAGTCTACAGATGTTACATCACATTAAAAAAACTCATATTCCTATAAGTCATTGGCTTTATTATGTAATCGTGAGCAACTACTTGTAAGAGTATACCTATTTATATTATACTTCAGTACATTCGCTATTTAGTCTAATCGTATTGATGTTTTCTTTACCCGGTTAAACTGGGTTCGATTTTTAGAGACGTTTTCAGCAAGCTGAAATGTGATTTATAGCCGTTTCAAGAGAACTTGTGGAAAAATCGAGAAACATTTCAGTCAACCCTCAGTCAGTTCAGTCTTCTTAACAATAGTAATAATGTATTTTGTACTGATAGACCAGAACAATTGACTGTAACTTGTAAAAAAACTTAATATTAAAAAACAGGCAAATCGATAGGTAATCAGTGTTCTATACCTAGCAGATTTTAACCGGACACAGTTCATCATTAAAATTTATTTATTATTGATTATGAAAAATCGAACCTAGTTTCACCAGGTAAAGAAAACATCAACGCGATTATACCAAATAGCGAATGTACTGAAGTCTAATGTGAATATACAAATAGTTGCTCACGATTACATAATAAGGCCAATGAAATTAAGAGTCTCATTATACTATTTTAAATAAGTTTTCAAAATTTATTTCAAATAAAATTATTACAGTTTTAAATTTATTCATGCAAATCACACTCCTTGTATCGCTGTTCACAGATGTCGCTTTTTACTTTAATTTCATCTTGCGACGGTAGGTGGCGGTAAAAAACGGCTGATCCCCGCAATTCATTTTTTGGTACTTCCTCGCCAAAAACTGTTTCCTGCATTTTTCGAACAAATGGAGTTATTTTGCAAAACAGTAATTTTATACATGAAGTGTCCTCCTGTGGTTCATTCAAAAGGTCTTTTAGTGAATCTGAGAGAGATTCGTTTTTTGCAGCAGCTATAAGATCTTGAAGATGTTTTGAGTTTTTTTCTAATATGTAAGAAGAGAAATCATTAGAGCGCTGGCGACTTGGTTGTTTTGGGCCGGATAAAAACGTTGTTATCTGTAAAATATTTTCTTTAATAATAAAAAATATTCAATAACGACGAGTTTAGTGCAGAGGGAGAGAAATGGAAATAGAGGCTTTCCCTTATTTTCATTTTTCTCGTGTTTTTTCTTTTCCCGTCTATCGGTCATAAAATGAAATATTAGTTGTTAGTGAAAGGTACAAAAGGAAAGAGATTTATTAAAAAATATCCTTACCATTTGTGCAATAAAAATAAGTGCATTTACTGCCACCGCACTTATTTGATTTGTTTGAAGACCGAACAACTTAATCAAATGGCGCCAAGGAGAAATAAGCTGCGGTGCCTCATTAACGTCATTTTGGTATTTTTCTCTGGACTCTTCTGAAGAGAAACTACTCCCTGAACCGCTGAAGTGTGTCTGTTTTTGATTTGTTTGGAATGCTCGAACTACAAAATCTGCAACTTTCATTGCTACAGACTCGGAACCTTAAAATAGAAGAGTAAAATGAAAGGATTGTTTCAATCAAATATAATTGAAAAATATTATTGTTATTATATTTTTACACTGACATACCCACGGACTACTACTATTGCATCAGAAAAATATTTTTTTTTTGTTTAATTAATTTATGGAAAGAAAATAACATTTTAAAACCATTCATTATACCTTTATTATTTTTTTAATTATTAATTTTTATTCATAATCATAACAATCAAATATACAGTATTTACAATGAATACAAAGTAATAATAAAATTAATAAAAAGAAATTTAATAAGTTTTATAATTAGAAGACCATTAAATTTTTTGTTATTAAATTTGCATAAATCGAACCCAGTTTCATTGTGTAAAGAAAACATCAATGCAACATGTTCACGTTGTGTTTTTTAGTTTGATATTTCTTTTGATTTATATTATATAAACATTGAATAATGTATCCAATCATGGTCATTCTGAATAGGTACAATTTAATTGGTAATTACTATTTACGATTTCTCTTTGTTTTTCTTATATAATAAAAGAACATTTGTTTTAATATCCTCACCGAGAAAATCCTTTGCAATTTTAATACCATTATTAATATGATCAAGAACTGTATCACGTCTGTTTTCACTGCACGACACAAATTCGAAAATAATAAAAAGCACGACCAGTGACGCCATCTCGAGACAATGAATGGTATCACAATGGTTTTACGCTATGCTTCGGCTCTCAATATAATGATTCAAACGCATGTCACCATAACATCATTATACAGGTTGTTCTATACAATAATAAAGTGTATAAAAATATATTTTAACAAAAATGATGTTATATTATTATGACAATGCGTTTTTTTTAAAACCGCAGCTAAACAAAACCCAATGTCCAAGAGAGCCAAAAGATGGCGCAACGAGTATTGAAAACAACGTATCAATGAACATTTTAATAAAAACATTTAAAAACCAGACTTTATTAAATTTAACATATCATCATGTTATTATATTTATTAACACCAACGTTTCTAGTTTTCTTACACTTTCACACAATTATGGGAGTATTTTTCATTTGAAAAGGTTTTATATGATATTGTAAAACATGGCTTGGCTTTAGAAGGAATTAACGTTAATTAGAACTCGGTACTCGCACTCTGTAACTTTTCATAAGGATAGCGATATCGATCCCGACGTATGCAGTTTCAATGTAGTTTTCTCAATCAAATTGGCAACCTTGTGAAAGCGCGGTACAAAACTGAATTGATATTAGGGTTAAAAGACTATCTATATAGACTTCTCTATTGGAAGTTACTGAGTACGGGAGCTGATATTCTTGGAAAAAGTTACAACCAATGATGTATATGGCGGATATTGTGCGAATAAAGTATGAAAGAAGTGTCAGCAGTCAGGATCGCTTTACTTTGTACTAAAGTAGGTATATAAAAATGTTTTGTTCCTGTAGTGCAAACAAACCGTGCCAGTAGCTTATCAAGCTTCGTTCACATATATTAGATAACTGTTTATCTTATACCGTTTCTCTGTCGTGCTTAACAGACCAAAATAATTCTTGTCACCAATGCACCACTTCAACACGCCATGTCTTACAGAAAAATCACAGCGTTATTTTTTTTACTTTTGCAAAAAACTTTTTGTGAACCAGTGACGGAAATCCAACTCCTAAACGAATTGCCAGTGGAAAAATTAATGCAATTAAAGAATTCTCTTAAAGTGGTTGAGGGTGGATACGATAATACAACTGTGAGCACGACGTTCGAAAACGACGGAGCGGAAACCATGGCGCTGCGTGCGCCCATTAAACGCACAGACGAAGACCTATACAAGAAAGAAGACAGCAAAATAAGCCACATATTTACTATGTCTGTCACCACCCTGGCGTTTCTGGCATTTGGCGGTTATCTGCTCTGTCTCATTGTCCATGCAATGAAAGCGAAACAAACCAGCCCGGTAACACAACAACCTACGTTTTTTGTGAATTCGGGAATAAAGCGACCCCAAACACAATTTGCGTCATATGGGCGTAGGAAGCGGGAAGCAATTGAACTGTTGGAGCCAGAAGAGATGTTTGTGGCACTGATGCGTGTGTGTGAGGGTTACGCGAAGTGGAGTGTTGATAATATGCATTAAATACGCGGACATTTTTAATAGAAAGCAATTGCTTGATTTAAAAACGTTTAAGTATATTTTTAGTAAATACATTAATAAAGTCTCATAGTTTTGCTTTGCTAAAACCATGGATTAACTGAACCATTTTATATGCGTGATCTAAACCAAAAAACAATATTAAGCGGAATTAAACGAAACACGACCAAGTTTATCTACGTTCATTTGCCAAACAAATGGAATGTTTTGTTTCACCGGAATCAAACTGTAGACCACTGCACGCACGCCAACTGAACTGTCTCTATCTGCAAATAATTTTGTTCTCTTATAAATTATTGCGATCACCGCGAGCTTCGCAGATGTAGGCTATACAGACAATTTAAAGTATTTCGACGGTGAGATTTATAGTCGTTAAATACTGATCTTAATTTACATATTCGACAAATAGATACACAGTTTATAACTTGTAATTCGGGCAACACAAATTAATCGACATAATATTTCGTATAATAAGCCAATTATTTTACCGCAACCCGAAGCAAAACAGTGTTTATATTAAAAGCGGGAAACCAGATTGCCCCCAATATACCTAAACGTTTTCAACCTGTCAAATAATCACGATAACACCTAATAATAGCTATATCTATGTTTAAAAGATAATTGAACATTTTCTTTACAATATATTAGACAAATATAGTACGTAATTATTGTATATTAAAGCCTAATTTCGCGCGAATAAAGGTTTTTATGATATTTTGGTAGCTTGTAAGTATGCGCTTCTGTTAGCTTTGTAATGAGGATCTGTGTTCATTCTGTCATCACTTCAGCGCGCTGTTTACAAAACGTTAGATATTCAACGTTTTACAGCTTTGAGCCACATGAAGACGATTGTATTAATAAAGAGAATTTTATTCTCAAGATCCTTGTTTTATTTTTTAAGATTAACATGTGTATTTTGTGAATATACCTACAAAATATTAAATGTATTCTAAGTATATTCTTTATTATAAAGTACCTACTGACATATAAAAATTTATCGATTTTAAAGATACCATATTTTAAAATTTAAAATTGACTCTAAATTTGTCCTACGGTCCATCTTCTTAGGGTCAAAGGTTTACGACCCCACTCAACTCAACGAAATTGAATTCAAGTCGAAATCGCATCGTAAAGCATCCAGCATTTACAGTCGATTGAAGTCATTACGTTATTTTATTGAAACATGTCTTGCGAATCCTCCTCTTTTGGTCACTTGTTTCATTTTAAGCGTTAAAACGGATTTATACGCTAGTAAATTATCATTTAGGTAAGGAAGGCACAAATAATTATCAGTGCACACGCAGCGTTATGTACAGCACAAACAATGGATAATAACATATCCTAGCTGTGATTAAAAAGTTAGTTTATTTATAAAATATTAATTAGAAAATGATGGCAGCATCAAAGGGGCCACTGAACCAAAGTTTTTAAATTTATTTTAGTTTATTTATCATATCAACATTTACATTTTTAATTATTATGTTAAAAATATAGTAAAAACTCAAAATTTGAGTGTTAAATATTTCATAACCAAATTTATATTTAGGTCTTTGGTTAACATAGCTTTTACACATTGAAAGAAAACAATTTATTAACTTTTAAAACATTAAATTTAAAATTATGTAAAATAATTATAAGTTTTGTCTTTTGTTAAAATAGCTTTTACACATTAAGAAAAACACTTTTTGAACACTTTTTTGAATTTCAAAAGTACTTATCACAGCTGCAGAGAAAGTTGTTTTATCTGTATTTATTGCCCCGTTGATATCGACTAAAAGATTTTTGCAAAAATGACTCACGGTGTCCTCTGTTTTCGCGGATTGTTCTCTGCTCTCTGCAGCTCTGCAGCAACTCTGCAGCTGTGATACTTTTGAAATTTAACACCTTTTGTCTTCAGTCACCGTGACCACGCACGCTGAAAAGCACGCGAAACGTCGGCAAAATTTAAAATTTAGAATTATGTAAATAATTATAAGTTTTTAATAATAATACATAGCTTTAATCCAGTTAAAAAATTATTTCAAATATGTGTTATTGTTTTGTCTTATCTACAGATATAATTGTAGGATCTAATAATTTAGATCTAATTCCATCGCCCAGTTATTTGAGTTCTAAATACTTACTGTTATGTAATGATGTTAATCCTGATTTCAATTCCTGGAACAATAATTGTTTCGGAAATGTTTTAATTATTATGGCATACATCACTATCTCTGGGCGGCCTCGCTTCGCTGGTTGTTCCGCACAACATTAGCACATTAAATTATCTCTGTTTTTTAAATAAAATAAACACCTATTGACCTATAATATAGGTATATTTTTCTATTAAGCAACATATATAACACCTCCGGCTAATACTTATCTACTTATAAAATTTCCATATAGTACTAGTGTGGCGTTTATCCTATTTAAGCAGTACATTAAGAAACTAACAATAAATATTTCACCCAACAAAATACATCGCGGACTCTGTTGACAAATCCCGCAATAAAATATAAGCATTTACAATAAAATTAATTATTATTTACACGGCGAGACCGACGCCAGATATATGGACAAAAGAATTTGTGGATATGTCTACTATTTTTTGATATTGTTGATTAATTAATATTGATTTAAATTATCACTTTTTCTCCAAAGGCTAGGCTGAGACCACGTATCTCCACTTATCATGACCATGCATGTTCTTCGCTTTAAATATAAAGGGTATAACTTCCAAAGACACACTTCGTTAAGTTTCATCTTTTAGCTATACTTGGAATCGATGTGAAACGATTCTAGTTACAAAGGGAGTGACTACAATCCGAATGCTTTTATGGGTCTTGGCCTCACGTTTTACATCTTATTAAATTTAAAAATAATTTAATAAAATTATCCTAGTGTGGCAAGGTCGACGACGTTTAAGTGTAAGCTTGTGGCTTATATACATAATACAACCGACATAGTACAGTGCAGGAAAACATCTTGATAGAACCTATCAGATGATAGATGTTTTCCTGCACCATATGATAAGTCAGCAATACTTGTTATTAACATCGCAATCTTTAGTTGAGAAGTAATAATGTTATTGCTAAATATAATTATTATTCTAAAGTTCACGCATATTTTTTATAAAAATGTTTAACTTAAACCCTAATAAATCAATATTTTCTTGTTGTAACTCTGTAAAGCCCTGTCCACACAATTCCAACACCTATTACTCCATGCTGGAGGTCCGGGACCCCGCGGCGGGTGCTTTATCGCACGCTGCGTGCCGGACACCTCGCGCCCCCCACGCTCCCCCCACAGGGCTGCCACAAACCTTCTTAGGGTTGCCATGAAAGCCTTAAGACTCGTAACACCTGCTAAAGGTGTTTGTTACGCACTTTGGTTATATTAATATAATTTGTAACCCTAATAAGGAGTTAGGGTTACAAATTTAAAAATTAGTTAAATTAATTATCTTCTTGTTTATTCATAAAATGTGTTTATGTGTGACGAAATGTGAACAAGTAAAAAAACTTGACGTAGGCAATCTGTCGTTTATCGATTCTAAATACTTGTTTGAAAATGAATGAAATTATTCTTTACTTATGAAACTAATGTTGGTTTTTACCTATACATAATCAAATTACAAGAAATCATATTTTTAAAGATTATTACCTTTATTATAACATATAACTGTTAAAGCTTGAGAGCCTCGCAAAGATCAAGAACATAGTTTATAACGTCCTCATAACTCGTAAACTGCCTCCGCGCCGGCGCAGGCGTCTCGGCAGACGTTTATTGTGATTTACGCACGTATAAGCATGTAATAGCCATTTTTGCAATATTAAGTATAACTGTTATTTTGTTTTACAAGTATAAATAAATATTAACAATAAATTTAAGGTACTTCAATAAAAGAGCGTACTATTTCTTAAAAGGCGGCCAACGTACTTGCGAGCCAGTGTAGTGTCCATCGGCGGCGGTATCATTTAACATGAGATGAGCCTCTAGCTTGTCCCCTGTGCTATAAAAACATATAAAATTTTTGTTACTATGTACAGGTGTGACAAAGCAAAGTAAAAAGTAAAACAAAACAACAAAGTTAAAGTTTAATAAACTCAGTTTCTAAGTAGGTGAAATATTGTTTGAAAAGTATAATAACAACAATATCTTTGAAATCATTTTCTTCGAAGTCTGTTTTTAATCGAAACATAATATATATATATATATAATTTAAAAATGATTACGAACACTTACAAATACGTCAAGTTTACTGGCTTGGTACGTCATAGAGACTGGTGCAACGCTATCTTACTCAATAGATTTGGTGATACACAAGTTTATATGTAATTGAAGAATATTTTCAAAAAAAAAATCCATATGACTTTTTCTAAATTATAGTAAAAATTCATTTTGGTTCGGGCATTCTGTGGTAACTGTAGTAGTTAAACAACAAGAATACATCATTGTCTGTGAAGCTTTTATAATGCTTATATAAACTTTTATAATTAAGTACGCGAAAGATTGTCAGTAAATGACGTTTGTATATCACTATTTGTTAATATAAATAAAAATGAATCGGAAAAAATGTTGCTAACCTCAAAACTCGAAGGCGGCTGGATCAATTCGTGTTTTTTTATTCCTTGAACTCTGTGCATGGTTTACAAAAATTACACGAGAAACCTAAAAAATAGTTATTATTCCGGAAAATTAACTGTCTCTATGGGATAGTATACCAAAATGTTCCACTGTAGCTACTATAAAACCTGATATAACTTGTTTTAGATGAATAAACAAAAATAAAAATTTATTTCCTGTGTCAATACAATAAAAAACTCATAAAATGTCTTAAAGCATATCAGAAACTAATAATCATATATCAAGAATATTATCGAAAAATTAAATGTCAAATTTTGTGTTTTTTATGATATGAATGAATAACTTATTACAAAACGACGATCAATCTTTTCTAAACAACAAAATTGTGAAGAGTTTTTGGTACTGGGTTATTTTATATTAAGACCCATATTTCTGAATTACACCTACTAACAATATTAATAAAATTTATTACAATTTCTCAATGAATAGGTTCATACTTTCAAATTAACTGTCAAATTAAAATAAAAGTTGACAGTCAGTTGTCACTAAAAATGGCGCTTTATCGATAATAACTAAAAAATCATCAACTTATTATTATTTTTATTAAACGATATTTAAAAATAGTCCTAGTTGTTTGATAGCCACAAAGTTAATTACAACGCATTAGAATCAATAAAATAAGTGTTCGACAATTTATTATGACCAATAAAAGTGATGTATGGTTATTTGTATAGTTTTTTTATTGTAAAATATGTACAGGAATATAACTTGTATCCGGATTGTATGAGAACAAGGCGATATTGTGTTATTTATATCGTTTATTGGATTCGAACTTACCTAAGGCGACGGACTGGTGTCCTATTCTGTTTATGTCGATACTACGTGGTCGATCTTTAATATATCTGAATATCACTTTTATATAGAATATATCGATGGTCTTATTCTCATTAGGAACAACAGCTTAAAAGCAAAAGACGGAGATTTTAATGACGGAATCGTTACGCAATAACTTCACAGGTCAAAAACATAATACAATTACACAATTGTTTCTTAACCGTTCGTTTATTATTTAAATACATATATAATTTATACGACGATTTTTGTTTTAAACTTTTTGTATTAGAAAAGCTACTGACTAACTTCTTCATCTGTTTGTAAAATCATTACAAATTATGTAGTCGTCGTAAAAATTATGTCAAAGTCGATTAAATAATATAAAACACACATGACTTCCAAAAGGAAAAAACTAAATAATGTAAAAATATTTTAATGTACGATCAGATAACGTTTATTGGAGAATAGTCGCCTTGTCGATCGTTGTAGAGTTATAGGGATAATTCATGTCAACAATACTTTATTAACAGTTAGTTATGTTTGATTATATCAGGTCTACAATTAAATATTAATATGGGGTGTAGGCGTTTACGATTTATCTGGAATGGTGGAACAAATATACAGCAGCTAATAAGGTTGATTATACTTTAAACTGTCATTTAATTCAAAATTAGTAAAAGGAGAAAATCCTCTAAATTAGACGCGGAATATTTTACCTTATTTGAAACGAACTTTTCTATCAAATCTTTACCTCATTTTTGATACAGTACTCGGCCTTTCGCAAGGATTTGGCATTTCGCACTATCTTTTGACTGTGTTCTTCTGGTATACAAATTAAATTCACCTATAATTTATTAAATATTATAATTTCGCCACGCAAAGTCAACGACATACTGCCTATAATGTTTTATAGTAGAAACCCAAAATTGTATACGAAAAGTTTACGGAATATTCCATTTTACATTAGTATTCTAAAGAGTCACGGTCATTCATTTTGTAATTAGTAATAATATATACAATATAAAATCTGTAAGACAATAATTAATTGATGAGAAAACTTTTTATTGGTTTTATCTTAAATCGTCAATACCCAGAACGTTGGTCCTCTTTTTGATTTTATTGACCACTAATAGCCTAATTTGCAATTCAACAATAAATTAAATACAATCAATTAGTCTATCAAATTGGAATGATTATGCATATTAAGAAAGCGTGCGTGCTTAAAAATATCCATAAATATGTAGAATTGAGGAAATAAAAATGAGGCAAGTTACGATTTTGTTTTTGTGGGTTCCGTCCCGTGCACAGAACATTTAGAATTGGCGGTGAAAATACCGCCGATTATTTTAAAAATTATATAAAAATATCGCTCATCCTTTTTAGGTCTGGGCCTCAGATTTTATATCTGCTTCATGATCATTTGTCAATCTAATACGCAAGTAGTTAATTAGTCTCCTGTGCCTGACACACGCCGTCGACTTTTTGCGTCAAAGACACGCCAGTTATCTTACGATGTTTTCCTTCGTTCAAGCAAATGTCAAATATTGAAAGAAACTCCATTGGGATCGAACCTACGACTTCAGGAATGAGAATCGCACGCTGAAGCCACTGGCCAACATCGCTCTAAAATTTATACATGAAATATAAATTATAACATTGTCCTAATAAAAAACTTTTTACAGGATAAACACAATTCACGTCATACGTCGTGACTATTTAAAAAAAACTATTTGTAACAAATTATAATTACAAACCTATGGAAAACGTGGCAATGTGTTCATGACTAAATTTTAGATGCTAGACATTCTTTTTTTTTGTGATAACGCTAAAAAGGTAAAATATAATCCGTATTACGGCTATAGCATATTTAAAATTAAAAGGTCGTTCGTATTACGTAACAGTTAAAAAAATACATATCTTCGTTTTGTTATCACACGAATGTTGTATCTTTTTTCGTTACCAACAGATCCCTAAAAGCAGAGAATGAATTGATTGCCTCCTCCCGTACGTAAACATGTCGGGGTATGCTCTCGTAAAGTGTAAGGGGATATTTTTAACGGCTTCGATATTTAATATTTATTGCGACACGGACATCCAATATGAGTAAACGATTTATATACATAATCGCTCCGGGTCCCGATGCCTAAGTGATAATAATACGTACTTTTATTGATACCACATTTTTATATTTAATTCGTGACAAATGAATCTTAGCTTATTTTGCATCTTAAAACATGGAAGGCTAAATTACCAATTAAAAATTGGGAGTGCCCTGAAGGAGATGTGGTTGTTGGCCTTCACCTCGTCGTCTGGCGTTTCACATCACACCGATTTTCAAGGGCTTCTGCCTCTCTTTCTCTCTCCCCTCTTTCATTTCTTTGTGGAACCAGCGAACAGTAGGACTTTGGGGGTGTTCAAGAAAAGAATTTACTGAAAAGTCGTCTGTCCACGGGATGTGGTTATATATATACGTGAAAGTTTTTTTTCTTAATAGTGAATAGAGCTTTTGTACTTGTACTTGACACGCCGTTTTGAACTAAGACTTGCAAGTTTTCTGACAATAACCATTCACTTTACGAAGAAACACTTAGAAAGGAAAATCCCTTGGTAAGCCGTGTATTGAACGCAGGACCTCAAGGTTGGAAGGCCTTTATTTCTTTAGGGTATTTTCTAAAATACTTTCTAAGTGGATGTCCACATCAGTTCATCAAGTGAGCTTCGCGCATAAATCAGAAAAACATTTGATGAATTACACTGAAGCAGAGTAGGGAACACTATTCTGAATAATGTAGCTGTTTCATAGTTAGTTAATAAAAACTACGTTACTGTTAGATAACCTTATGCATGCAATGTTGATAGTGAGATTATTTTTAATACTTAAAATTCAAAATAGGTTTCTAAGTAAGTCCTTCTCGTGTACACTTCAACAAAACATATCCCCGACCCGAATAGACCCGAATCACAAAAATTTCATGCATACTTAAAGGATTCTTATCTAGCCTAATGATAAATATGATAGCGCAGTTCAGAATGTGACGTCATCGGGATTGCAACCTTTGATCGAAGGTACCTAATTAATTTTAGTTGTTATGTTTGTTTAGTTATAAATATTATATTTCATACTAACTGAAAAATGATACATTTGAAATTTGGTGTAATAACAACGAAGATAATAAATTTAAAAACATGAAGAATCATATAGCAGTTTTATAGTTATTGATCATGTGGCTGTAGCGTGCGACTTTCATCCCTGGAGTCGTAGGTTCGAATCCCCGGCTGTGTACTATTGAAATTTCAGATGTGCATTTAACACCGGTATGCCTTAGATCCAAAAGTCAAAGGGGCAGCAGGTTGATCCCCTATACGCCTATTTAAAAAAACGATCACAGAACAAACAGAATTCTGAGGCCCAGGCCTAAAACCTTTTTAGGGCATTAAGGCCCTTCAGGTTTGGGTAGTAGAGTTTTTTTTAATAATATAATTTGCACATAGGAAATGTGTAATACATGAACAGAAGCTGTTATTCGTATACATTAATAGCGATACTTAAAAAATCCATTAAAGACGGATTAAAAAACAAATCTTTCGTCAATAAATGACAAATTAAATGAATTTATTGCTATTAAAGATTCGACCGGGTGCATCGAATGCCTTTCCAATGCTATTCTCAATCTAATGGGTTTCAGGAAATCACATTTATTTGAAGTACGTTTTATTGCTTGCGTGACAATAAAAGCATGGCGTGGTTTGGTAGGCATACAGCGACCTCGAAAGGAGAATTAGCGCCAATTGTATTTTGACATACGAGAGTAATAATTCGCGCCAAAAAATCAATTGTCTTGTATTGGTGGCAGCGATGCCAACTTCTACAGAATGTTCCCCCTAGGACCAACTCAAACCCCTAAATATCGATTAAAGCCTCTAAAGTTTTTGTTGGTGTGTTGTTTTCGATATTTCAGTAAGCTTGGAGATAATTTTTTGGTTTAGTTTGTTGGGTTCTAGGCTTAATATAAATCGTATAGATTCGTGCGCTTTTTAATTAGAAGAATCATAAGAGAAGAATATAAAGTACCCTCTAAATAAATGAACCTCCTAAAACCCCCTCGTACAACTTCCCTCTAAATTTGGAGGAAAACCCCTAAAGTTGGCATCATTGATTGGCGACTGGTCAAGTGGGCCTTAAAAGAAATTCATTTAGACATTTGTAGAAATATTGTATTGTGTTCTTCCTATATCTATTAAATGAACCTGTTTGTTTCTAGTTAAATAAATAGAATGTGAGTGAATATTTGTATAAATGTTTACGCTTACTTAATTATCAGAGAACTGCTAACTTATTCAAACTTTTGTATAGAAACCGAAGATAATATAAGTTGAATAACAAAATCATCGATGTTATTAAGAGAAGATCCGGCTTCGTAGTAATGTAGGTTACAAAGTAATTAATATTATAACGAAACGCGCTTAATTCCGTTAATATAATCTATAAACAGCAGTTGCAATAAGTCTATAAAGCTCATAAAAATACGAATGTGGCAGCAATTGTATCAGCAGTGGGAATGGCTACGTCAACAAACAAAATAACATCCTTCGAGATCGATGGCCGGACAAGTTTGTTTAATTTGGTTTTATTTATAATTTAACACTGTACGGGAGTTCTTTAATAGCTATTCATGATTTAAAATAATTTATGTAAACAATGTTAATATTGGTTGTCCCCGTCTGAAACTCATTTCCTTATACCATGTTTTGGATTAGATTAGGAAAATTTCTCACATATGCGAAATCTAATCCTATCTGATCTAATAAAATATTTAATCCTGTTTTTAATCTACGTATTAAATGCGCTCACAATAGTACCTACCCTACAGAAAACAATTTTTGCACTTATACTTAAATTTTGTATCGAATAGATATAGTATCTATTTATAAGGGCAGAGTTTCTACTGGTATGAAAAATCATTTCATATAATTTATCACAATATCAAAAGTGATATATATAACCCGCTAAAAGATTTATTAAATGTCTACCTTTCTATAAAAGATTTTGAATAGTAAATACCTGTTTCTATAATATTCTTACGTTTATGATCTCTTATGAATGATACAAATGCATTTGTGTTGAAGTGTAAAGTTTTCTAAATCTATAAAAATATTATTATACATTCATTAAAGACCATTCTCAAAATAATACAGATCCTTTATATGAAGTAAACACTATCGATGTAATCCTAACAATCGTGTAATGATTGCGTCTATATCTGGCCATGAGATGGGGAGGGGCGCAGGTGGTATCTGACAGGCAAAATAAACGCAAGCATAATCGATTTTACATTCGTTTGTTTAAAATTAATCACTATTGGAATCTAATTCTATAGTTTATAATAGATTCTTAGAAAATATTTCAGCGTATTCGAGTTTCTGAAGAGTTTACTTTAAGTAGGTGGAAGTAACTTGTTATTTGATACCGTAATGCTAAGAATTTTTTTGCTTTATCTACGTATTATACAAAAAGGTATAATTTATGTAATGTTCGATAGAGTCTCGTTGGCATTGGAGCATAAGAAAACATATTTCTGCGTTTATTTAATATATTTTATATTTGGTATGTATTGGATGTTTTTTTACGTTTGTGTACCCAGCAACCGTAATGAATGATTGTGTCACACTGCGGAAATACACATCGATATATATGTCCTGTGCTTTGGAAACTTCTATGCCAAAGATCTTCTTCTTCAGGTACGAAATTGAAAGCTGAATTGCCGGGTATCTTGCGGTAGTCTAAAGCGCTCCATGGCGGATTCAGGCCGGTTTACTCCTGTACGTTATGCTATCACGACTTCTTCCTTCTACCAGCCCGTCTCTTGGTTTGAATTTTGCAATTATGTATAATGTGATATTTTTTTATACCGACTATAACTGCTCTGATTACATGGTGTTCAATATCGTTTTCGTTTCTACGCGTTTTATCTTCATATTTTATATTATCATTTGTCTGTTTTAATATTTTTATGGTTCAAATAATTTGTTACATACAATAGTGTTAATCTGCAACTTTATATTTTCAACAACACAATTATTGTTTTAGTTTTGAAAGCAGCCAGAACCATACCTCCCTTGCTTGGATAATTTAGTATGTAAATATTATATATGTCCCCAAATACCAACTCATCGTTGTGCTAACTTGGTCTGATAGTCAAATCGTTACGTCGTTTTATTTGATAGCAGGATGAGTAAACGAGTGACTTAGTTAATTATTAGTTGCCAGGATGACATAATGTTTTATGTAAGGAAATATATATATATATATATATATATCTACTGAACATGATTTCAACAAATTAAATACTTTCTAGATTTGTAATATGTGTATTAATAATCTACAATATAACAATAAATCTACGTAGATACGAATTATCAATCATGGGTCAACCCACATAGAGTAGGAACTTAGAAGCCATATTTAATATTTGAACCAATCATGGTTATGTATGGTTAACTTATGTATGTAGGTGAAATCTACTTGTAAAATGGTGAGCCAGAGGCGTTATACATATATAAAATATTACCTACAACTGAGTTTAATTTACGAATGTTACATTTAACATACCAATTCATAAAAAAAGTATTATCAAAATGGTATATCTGTTTTCATCGATTTCATTTTGTATGCCACACGTCTTGCCAGCTTATAGTTGTTTTGTCAAAGACAATTATGTAGTATCAGTTATTACTATATTACAAAGAATATGAAGGTTTTATATATTAGGAAAGACATCATAAGTGATTAAAGGTGGAGCAACAAACTTTCATTAAATGCATTAAGTAATGCAACAATTTTTTTTATGAATACACGAACAAAGCCGTTGGAAGGACTTCCACTAGGTAGACAGAGCTGGTGAAGTCTTTTAAAGGCGTTGGAGACCTTGTGTAGAGGCCACTTTGGAGTTCAGGAATTACACATTTTATTTTTCTTTTCTTAATTTTTGTTTCACGTACCTAACAGTTCTTTATACGTAAATCTAATTTACCTATTATCAATGATTGTATGCAAGGTAAAGAATTTGTATGTTTCTACCTTCATATGGCGTAGATAAGTTGTGTTTGGCAGCAACTTTCAGACAAATGGTGCAAACTTAACGAAGTAATAAAATTAAATGCCTGCAGAGCCCATATAAAACACATAAAAGAGCCACTTTACTGTAAACAACTGTTTGTAACATCAGTCACTTCATGAATAGCCACGCCCATTTGTAAACGACCAATCATGGCGCTCGGTTTAATAGGCCACGCCCAGAATATGCGCTTGCGACGAAAGCTACGCGGAGCTTCTCAGTTTTCCTGTAACTCGCGCGAGGAAGTGACATGACGTCGCTGAATAGTGAACAGTCGACGAAGTTAAAGTTTAGTGTTGATAGTATATTAGGGAATAATGAAAGTACCCAAGTGCCAGAGGCGAGGCCGCAAGAGCCTCCGTGTTCAGGATGTGTAGCGGCCCTATACAGGTGTTGCAGAGACGAGCCGTTGCTTCAACTGCAATTGCCCCTACCATATGCACACTTGCATCCAGCTTTAAGACCGACTTCAGGTGCGTTTTGTATTTGTTTTTTTTTATCTTGACAACAAAGGACAAAATATTACTAATAACTTAACACATTAAACCAGTTTATAAATATACATTTTATTGGGTAACATACAAGGTTTAAAATATGATTAATCTCTATTTTAAATGGTGAAATCTTACTGTTTTACCCAATAAAATAATCCAAAGTATTAAAAATTTGTTAATATTTTATAAATAACTTGAACGTTATATCCTTGTCCACCGTTAGCCGGTAACTTAAAACAAAACGATGTTCTAGTTAAACAATCTACGGATATAAATAAGTAAAACAATTCACTAATTAACGATCCTCATTACTTGGAAAAAGCTTCTGCGAATCACGCTCTTACTCAAAACTATCGCCCAATTTTGATAACTTAACATTTTTAGTAATGTATTTGAAAAGATAATTTATAAAGCCATCTACACAATAATAAATAATTTATTTCCAGATAACCAGCATGGTTTTATTAATAGCCGTTCTACAATAAAATAGTTAACCGTTCACGAACTACATCCTACAAACAATGGATAGTGGTGCACAGATTTCCACAGATTTCGAGAAAGCTTTCGATAGAGTAGATCACACGATCCTATAACATAAACTCCAACTCTTAGGAATACGTGGTGACCATCGGTGATTCTGTTCATATTGTTACGAGCTAGGGGATCGGATAGAAAATGCCGTAGATTTCTTCAAAGGTTTATTTCTTGAAAAATCAATGAGGAGTTTATGGGCACAAATTAATCGCAGAGATGCACTAATTACACACACAAAAACATATATCGTAATCGTAATCAAATCGTAGACAGGCGTTTGTAGTTGGCAGTGCTGGCCTTTGTACCTAATTATTATAGACAAAATCGAATATCGGTTGATACTTCAAAATGTATTAAAATAATATTCTGTAGAAAAAAATATTAACTTATGTTATGGCTATATATATATATTAAGAATTATATTGTGATTGTGACTTAGGTATAGGGCTAGGCTATAAAATGACGTATACTAACCATATTGGGACAAGTTGACAAAGCCGCTTGGTTTTGTAAGAAGTGTTCTCGAATATGGTTGCCCGTTTTGGTCACCTAGTACAAAAAGATAAAATAGAAAAGACCCAAAACGACTTTATAAAATGTTATCTCCTATAAGTTTAACACCTATAAAGACGCGTGTGATCATTTTAAAAGTGAGACTTCAGAAAACAATACGATTTATTGCTACTACTTATATGACATCATTTTAAATAAAATTCGTGCATAGCTCACATCTAGAAAAATTGCCCTTCCATGTTCCTGTCTACAAGACTCGTAGTTGTACTTTGTTTCATGTTCCTCACATCAACACTAACTACGAAAAAATCTCGGTTTTGTATCGCGCAGCCCGGACATTTAACGACCAATATTTAAGCCTTGACTTGTTTAGCCTATCGCGGAATATGGTAAAATGAGTATCAAGTATGCCCCAAACACACACACACCTTCACGTATATACCCTCACTTTTATACCATCACAAATTACAGCCAGATTAAGTATTTGTAAATGTTTGAACCTCTTTGTAAATACTATGTACTCTATGCTGTATGTATTATTTGTTTTTGTATATTATGTTGAAATGAACGAAATTAATAAATAAATAAAAACAGGCAATACCCAAAAATAAGACATTAGAACAAACACTGCTAGAAAAAAGAAGACCGCTAGTTAGCTTACCTTTATTTAATTACCTTTAAGAATCACCTTCTTTAAAATTTATATTCCAAAAACAAAACCCAGTACAAACTTAACTTATAAAAGTACACTTTTTAAAGATTAATATGCGTATACTGTTTGTAACATATTTTACATTATTAGAAATTTTATTGTAATTGTATATGAGTAACCTACAGGTAACAGGGAAGTCACTGGCTGTAATACAATTTTCCCTACAGCTGGAGCCGTGGTTATGTTTGTTATGTAATCTAAGTTAAGCGCAATAGATTATGATAATTACTTTTAAAAACTGGCACTGAGTTTTAATCCGACAAAAGTTTATTTTCTTTTCAAAAACTTTGCTTTTAAATGTAATAAATACTATCTATTTTTTACCGAATGAAATGCTTTGTTTCATACGTTCAGACCATTATTATCATAAGGAGTACTATACAGTATTTAAATCCTAATTTATAATATTTTAATAAGTGACTGCTTCTTCGCAGCCAATATGATTTTACAAATATTATTTCATCGGTTTTTACACAACCGAAACTTTAAAAAAACCGATTAAGGGACGGGCCTTGATCGGTTACTAATCTACGAATATCAAAAATGCTTGTATATATTTAGTTGCAAGTTGGTGCCATTAGATGGCGCTGTGTGCAATGCTCTTGTTTTTAAATCGCGCTATTAAAATATTTGAGCTGTGACATATATACTCTCAGTGGTCTGAGAAAATCATACTTACCTGGCGTAGGAGACACCGTGATCAATAAGGCGGTTCCCCCAGAGCGAGACTTATTCATTGCACTGCGAATGAGTTGACCTCTGCGATTATCCCTAATGTGGATAACTCGGACGCGTAATTTTTGGTAGTGGGGACTGCGTACGCGCCGTCCCCCATATAAAATAATAATAAAGTTGGTAAACATTGTTATAAATAGGCCATTTCAATAGCCATTGCCCATTAGGTGTCCTGTATTCAAGTACTCATATCACACAAAAATCACAATTGATTTTTTGTTATCAAGTTAACAATTAGTAAAACAGTCATAGTCTAACCTAACCTATCTATTGTATTGTTGAGACTGTTACGGAATAAGAAATATATGTATTTTTCTAGTTTACCGGTTACCACTTCCTTCGCCTCCACATTCCTCTACACCCCGATGTGACGTCACCTCCTCGGGCAAAAGAAAACGATCATGGTCACGCGCTGTCTTCAGCAATCTTCAGAGAAAAGGACTTGAGAGAAGATTTCAAATACAAAAATATATAACAAAGCCAGATAGGCGACAGTTAGCAGCTACACTTGGATTAACTGATGCTCAGGTAGTGGAAGAATTTATTTATTTATTTACACTTCGTTACACTACAAAATAAGAATCAAAATTAACATAATTAAATCAAAAGGAGGGCAACTGGCGGCCTTATCGCTTACGAGCGATCTCTTCTAGGCAACCACTGTGAGTAAAGAAAAAAGAAATGTATTAAATAAGATAGGCAAGTAGTGCAAAAATACATGTACTACACAGTTATTAAAACTAAACAGGAAAGAAATATTAAAGATACATTAAAGATAGAAAGTAAAAAGACACATATTATCAAGTCTCACGTCAGTTAGTAGTTAGTAAGAAAGTTAGGTATACGATGTGGACAGGTAATGTTTGTAAAGAAGAAATTTAAAGGAAGGTAAAGAAGGAGCTAAGCGAATAAAGACGGGAAGTGAATTCTATAGCCTAACTGCGGAGACCTTAAAGGAATCGCCAAGAAAGGAGGAGTTATGAGATGGAATTTCAAGGGTTTTCGGAAAAGCGTAAGCTATAGTTATGGGCTCCCAGAAAATAAAATGCAATAAATAAAAAAAACCGTTCTGGTTAATGTCTAAATCTTTAAAACATATCTATATTTTAATAAAAACTACGACACATTCTTATAATATTTACTTGCCATTTTAACTTTTTCGCTGTTGTATCTTACTGTCTATATTCCTCGTCTTCGTAAATCATAAATACCTAACACTACTCGTTGCAGGTAAAAGTATGGTTTCAAAACCGGCGTATGAAATGGCGACATACGAAAGAAGGTCGTGCTGGCCTTAACTCTGTGGGCAGCGGGCGAAATCCAGATTCCACAGCTCAGGAAGACAATGAAGATATTGATGTAGATACTCTTAGTGATTAGGAAGATTTTTATACTAGTCTGTGTCTGTAACTGCCTACACACTAATTACTATATTAATATGTGAATTTGCGGACTTCTATTTAAATTCTATTGTATATAAACTATTTTCAAATGCAATGTCAAATAACTTTTAATTAGTAATATAATATAATATATTTAATTGTGATACAATGTTTTATTTTTTCATACAGTATATCATATTTTTGTGAATTATAATAAAATTTAAGCTGATCTATGTGCATCTAAATAAACTGTTGTTAAATTGAATGTTTATGAGGTTCTAGATTAAGAATAAGTTACGTTTAAATGTATAAATAGATGTATATTATTCCGTAAAAAACTACATTTAAATTAACGATACACTGAATAAAATACAACAATACAAACTTATATAAAACAGGTCAATATAGCGGGCATTATCATTTTAGCCACCGAAATAACATAATTGTAGAATTTATTATCGGGAAGTGAGTTCCTTTTAATAGGCCAGTCAGACCTCTTTTGCAGCGTGAGGTTTTACAAGTTTAAATTTAAGTTATTTTCTTAGTCATAGTTGAATGCAAAGACCGAAAAAGACGTTAATACGATAATTCAATTTTCTTAGGCAACATTTGCAGCTGTTAAGATATGTACGATTTGTTAAAACAGAGAAGATATTTATTCTCTAATATTTTATATCAGACGCTTGGTAAGTACTTCTTTTTAAGTTTTTCCGGTACCAAGCTATCTATATACTTACCGTATTCATAGCAAAGTAATCTATATCACAGCGTAAGCAAAATTAGTAAAATAGTAATTTAATTTAAAGAGTGAAATTACTGTTTATCACTACTTATTATGAATAAGGGGAATAATCTTTAGAATTTGATTCTAATACTGGAGGAGTTTTACATTTCTGCCTACTTCAGTCGCTAAACTAAAATGTTTGCGTCACATTGTAGGTATTATATAAAAAAGCAGACTTGCTTTTAACGGTTTATTTACAATATTACATTTATGTAAAGTATTTACATATATGTATTTATGTTAGGGGGAAAAACGAGCCTATGGAACACACATAAAAGGCAGCTGCCGCTTGCCATGGTCGCACATGTTGCTGGACTTAGAGAGTATGCCCTTTTACTAATAATTTCGAGGTCGTATGTTCCAGGAAATACCTGCACCGGAAGCAGATTCCACAGCTCACCAGTTCGCAAAAAGAACTGTAAGGCTTTCATCCAGGAGGTGCGGATGAAACCTGGAATTTTTCCAGTGCGTTAAAGAAACAAGGCAGCAGGGATTAGTCCACAGTTTTTCAGAACTTTCTGTACTACACTTGGTAAAATACGCATAGTGACGCAATGTCCCTACGTAGGGAGAATTAAGCCGAACAATGTGAGTTTGGAGATTAAAAATCCGACAAGAACAAGGAAGAATTAATAATTTTAATATTTATTATTATTACTAATATATATTTAACTTATAAGGATATTATTTTTATACTTACTAATTATTAAAACAACTTATAACTCCTTAAAATGTATTTCATAATTGACAAATATATCATGTATGTTGGCGGCAGCCACACATTTGATCAGCTTTATATGTTTTCATATATTTACACAAATATTGACAATTTTACGTAGAGAAGGGAGTATTTAAACTATATAATTAAATATCAAATTAATTTAGCTAGAAATATATAGAGCATTTTTCGAAATCTTTCGATACTTAAATGAACCCAAGTTGCAGAGAATTTTAATCCTTTGAACACCTTGTATGTTTGTTTTAGCCTCAAACAGTCAAATATTACCACAAATACTTTTTTCAAAGCAACAAGGAGAATCGCTACGTAAAAGAATACGTAATAGGTATTTGAGGCTAGTTAGTACTTTTACTAGGGTAGTGTCCACGCTGCCGTGTATACATATAATTAACAGTACCTTACAAAAGTATCAGGTTAATGCATACAAAGTCTGATTAGATACATCACAATTTCAACAAAAAAATCAAATGATGCGAGGTTGCATGTAAAAATTTAAAATCGTTTATTTGTTCTTATGATTATGGCCGAATTTTTTTAAGAAATCCTTTTGCTTTTTACTAAATAACGTATTAATCACATTTTGACATTAACCCTTTTTCACCCAGTACAGATATGCAATGTGTTTTCATTCATGTATGTATTTTAAGTCGTATTTTTTTATGTTTAATAAAACGCAATGGTACCATTTTCTTAAATGTCTTAACTTATTATGAGTTATACATTTCACAATTATATTTACAAGAAAAAGTAATATCAACGTATACGTGCGTTCACCTATACGTGTTAGTTCAATAGTCCACCAACTTCACTTTTCTCCCATCTGAGTCATCTCTTCCCGAAGGTCCATCTTCATTTCGTGGTCCTCTGTAATCTTTGCGGCCTCTGAAAATCCTACAATCGTTAAAAGTTTAGTATCTGTTATGCCAGAAATAATTTATTGGTAAATTGAAAATGCACCTCCGATTTGAAAAAAATCCTACTTCATTAAAAATAACCACTTAAAAGCCCAGTTATAAGCCGGTGACAAAATCTTTGTGACAGTCCAATACTGACTGTTAAAAACGCTGGTAAAATAATAATTTTAGTACGATAATATCATATAAAGTCCCTTGGAAATTATATGATATTATCGCAATAAAATAATTATTTATAGACAGGTATTTTAGTGAACTGCTTTTACTGAATTAGTATCAAAAAAGCCAAAGGATCACTAAGTTTTATAGACAAATATTATTATTATTCTCTTAAAGTTGTTTGTGCTAAGCAAAGAGCCGTCTAGTGAATTGCGTTCTCATTAGACATGTTTCAATGCAATCGGTATTGCGTAAAAAACATGAAAAGTCCATTTGTTACCATGATTTTGTTCATTTTTATTTAGTTTTAAATTCTGAAGGTAATATTATATATGGCTAAACAAATTGTTTATCTTTAATATATAATATTACGTTAAAAGTTGAATGGGTATTATTTTTTTTAATTATTTAGAAAAAATAGTAATACATTTTTTACCTTAAAAATTGAATATTTAACTTTATGTACTTATTATTTTATGTATTTAATTTGTAATTTAAATAAATCTGTGTCGGTATTCTGAAACTTCCAATAGAGATACCAATCTCGACATTATTGTATGCAATTTTGATGAAATTCTTTCTCAATACCCGTAGCGCTAGACTTTGGTAGTCTAGACCAGACTTAGCACAGACTATGACCACCATATACGAAACTTTTCCATACACACCTATTATCCCTTCTTTGTCTGTATTCCTCTTCGTGGCGTCTCCTATCAACTTCTTGGTACTTCTGCTTGTACGGAGACACTTCATCTGACTCCCAAACCTGAATGCGTTTCTCTGGAGTTTTGCTCTTGGACTTACTTCGTTCTTTTGGCGATGGAGATTTTCTGTCAAAAACATTGTATATGTCACATTAATATCTATAGCCCATAGAAACTAAACAGAAATTCAGAATTATTTATTAGTTTATTCAAAACAAATACATAAATTTATTTAACGTTGCAACACAAATTGGTCACAGAATCGTCGATTAATATTATAATGTATTCACATGAACGATAATCAAAAGAAGTGCATTCATTAATCTAAAAGCAGAAACACCAATTGTTGACTAGTTAGTATTGTGTGGCTTTCTTTATAAATATTGTTACGAAGACGGGTCGACTGCAATGTTTCTAGATTTTTCCACTACTTAGAGGACTTTTCAGCAGGCTGTAATATGATTTCTGACCGTTTCAGGAGAGGGTCAATCACATATTAGAAAATTGTAATTTTCAAAATGTTACCCTAGTTTTCAGGAAGCTGAAACCTTTTTTCAGTCGGTTTCAGAACATGTGTAGTCGAGTGGTGCAGTTTTCAGGAGACCCGTTTTCAGGCGTTTTTAGGCCTAGGTATACCCCTTTGATGAAGGAATATTCTAGACCAAACTTTCTAGGTGTGAGACAAGGACGAAATGATACGAGAGAGAGAGAGAGAGAAGATCAGAACTTTCTCGAAACTAGACTGAGCACTCTAGAACGCCGTACGACAAGGACGGAGCAACGTGCGAAAGAGACAAAGAGTGCGGACGTTCTAGAATTGTGCAATCGCTACTCAGTAGCAAGCCCGCCTAGAAAGTTCTCGAATATTTTTTAGAATTATTCCCAGGGATATATAAGCGAGCCGAAACGCGACTAGTCGCCTTTAGTTTGGAATGCGATAACACGAGAGGAACACCGAAGCGATAAAGTGCGAATAAAGTGAATACAAGTGATAAAGTACAGTGTGAAGTGTGCATAAGTGAAGTAATTAGTGACTGTGTTTTTGTTTGTTATTAGTGAATCTCTGCAATTAATTTGTGCCCATAAATTCCTCATTGATTTATGAAGAAATAAACCCTTGAATAAATCCAATATATAGCTCGTAACAATATTTATTTATTGAAGTTATCTCATACATAATACTATAGTACTTGTTACAAGCTAACTTTTTTAAGATATACGTCCCCTTCGATTCGATTATATTTGAACGTAAAAAGCGATATTAAGAATCCAACACAATAGAATTCAGCCGGGACCTTTGATTTTGGTCAATATAACCGGTATGTACGACAGTAAACGGTTTTGACTGTATATATTATTTTTATTTATTGATTACGGCAAAAAATACTTTCTTTAAAATCAGTCCACTACCAAATATATCCGCATCAGCTCTGAATCCTAGGTTGGTTTTGGAGACCGAATTTGGTTTTTTTTAGAACCTTTGGAATGAATAAAGGACAACAATGTTAATATGCTGTAAGAGGTTACAGGGGGCTTAGACAAGATGCTTTAACAGTAGTGTATGTAGAAAGTTGAAAACTAAATTTGTATGAAACTTTGCCGACACGAACTGTCATTTTCATACAAATTAAGTTTTCGACTTTCTACATACGCTACTGTTAAGTCATCTTGACTAAATCTACTGTTCCGTATTTGACCTTTTAACAATTTGTATGTGTTTAGGGTGTATAAATCTAGTATCATTTATATTTTTACTTCGTCTCACTGTCTGTGGAAATTACTACTAACAACACAAATTTTATTTAACTGTTAAACAGTTAAATAAAAGATACAACTTGAAAAATAGGTTTTTAAATTTTAAATTAAATGGATTATACCATATTAAAATTTTCCTATTGAGGCAATGTGTGTGTCCTTCGGGAAATAAATTGTATTAGCACTGTTGAATTTCAAATAGAGAGAGAGAGATACTGAGACCAGATTTTAGTTAAATTTACTAAAATAAAAAATAAATATTTTTGTACATATAAAATATTACCTGGGCGATGAGCCACTTCGACTTCTTTCGGAATCGTCTTCGCTTGATCGACGACTTTGTTGGTGTCGCATTTCGCGTTGTCTGGAAAATAAAAATAATATATTAAACCGATTTCAAGAACCGAGTATAGGAAGTATGAATTCGATGTATATTTTTTTTAAATCTAATGATAAAACTAATTTTTTTCACTAGAAACAAAGAACCTCACACTTGAAATACCTGTCAATATTATTGTGTATGTCTAATTCAAATCAAATAGAGGCTCATCTCCGACTGTTTAATAGAAATTTGTAAACCAACACATATATACGAAATTTAGCGCATGAGCTAGGAAACCTAAATACCATAATAATAGACCATAGTCTATTTAGGTTTACCATCTACCAATTCCAATATCTCGAAGCCGGTTAAAAGGTTCACCATTGAAATTAATTACGATGGATTAATATTACTGACTTCCTACGTAGCTTGATAGCGAGTTCCCGCATCTCTTCATCTCGTCGTGCCTGCCTCCTGCTCTCCCGTTCCAGACGTTCCGCTTCCAGGCGCTTGTCGGCACGCACTAAAATAGGAAACATTAAAAATGGTACGAAGACAGTCTGTCATCTTGAATAATGGGCTTGAATTAAGTTCAACGAAAAAAATATTTTAAGACCATAAATTTATCCACCACCGAAAAATAATTATATGGTAAATATTGATTTAGTTTATTATTAATATGTACAAGACCAATACATATATATATATACAATGAAAAATAATCATAATTCAAACTCACATTGTCTGGATAACTGCGCTTGCATTTTTCGTTTCAGCCGCTCCTTCATTGTCAACGCCTCACGCGATGTTCCCTGTAAAATATAGACCATTGCTTAGTTAAAAAATATAAGTCGATAACGGTCAACGAAATGAGACAAAACCGAAAATATACATAAAAACCAATATTACCTTAGCAAAATCAATAGTTCTCCTTAAAAATCGTCGTCTACAAAACTGAAAGGTACTAAGCGTTAATAAATAAAATGATTCTTACTGACTTTGGAGCTGGATCCAGTTAATCGTAACTGATTCTGGTTTGCCTGTGATTTATTTCCGACTGAAGATCTGGAAGGAAATTTAAATATAAACATTTTTTATTCATATATAAAACTTATGCATATTAAGTGCCTAACCCAACAGTGCAATTTCTTTGCTATCCGAATAAGAACGGCCTTCTCTCTGTAACTTATTGGTTCTAAGATGACAGTTTCATGTTTACTTCACCCGGGTAGATTTTGCGATTAACTTTAAATGCCTTAGTATGTATTGTACATTACACGCTAGCACTATGACGAACACAGATTACCTTTAAAATATGACAATGATTTCTACAATAAAAAACGTTAAAAATTTATTAGATTTTTTGAGAATAAACCATATGATATTTCAATAGGACTTATACATGAAATGAAGACTCTGAATTCGCTAACTCAATTCGAGATTTAGCTACAGCGAATTCATATAGATACATACGTAAATATAAGCAAATATATTATGTGGATTATTTAAATCAAATTTTACGATAAAAAAGCCGAAAAAATACATTAACACACACACAAACACAAAATTACTTACTTATAATTATGTTCAGAAGTGCTGGAGTCAGAGTCGAGCGAGAGTTCACTCGAAGATTTGTCTTCTTTGCGACGCCCGTAGTAACGCGGCACGGCTTTTGGCTCGCACTTACTGTTACCATTATAATAATTGTATATTTTATAATAATAAGTACCATTTTAATATGATTAATAAAATCTATTGTTAACTACAACATTTGAAAAAAAAGTATTCAGTGATTAATTATATTTTTGGAAAATTCGTAATGATTTTTATATACAACGTCACAATGTGCTTTGTTTCAAGGTAACAATGTATTTTCGAGAGCATTTTCGGTTTCTCTCAACCCTACACTATACGCCTTACCTTTCATACGACATCGACCTGGATCTATTTCTTTTCCCATTTCCACCGTAGCTGTAATTAAGAAAATATAGACTTCCATGAATTTGACAATTTGGACTATACATGTTTTATTTCGTCATTAGATTCGTCTTTAGGTTTAAAACGGTCTCCTATTACAAGAGTGAATCGACAATAGAGAATATTAAGGGGGAGGGTCACATAGTCAACGAATAGTTTTAGTTGCATTGTATTGTGTAATTACAGAATCTGGATTGACAACTATTTTGCAACCACAACAATTAAAAATGAGTGATAGAGCAGAACCTGTCAAAACCCCGGGGTTATGATCACTGTCTATCTTTTATAGCGCATCCACAATGTTGATAGCAGAAACACTGGAACGCCCTTACATATTAATAAAAAATCAATGGCGCTACAACCTTTTAGGTCTGGGCCTCAGATTTCTATATCTGTTTCATGATCGTTTGTGAATTGAACTGGCAAGTAGGTGTCTAAGGCAAGCCGGTTTCCTCACGATGTTGCTTTCACCGTTCGAATGTTAAATGCGCACATACAAAAAAAATCCATTGGTGCACAGCCGGAGATCGAACCTACGATCTCAGGGATGAGAATCGCACGCTGAAGCCACTAAGCCAACACGGCTCAATTGCCCTTACATATTACAATACAATATATACTATATGTACCTGATGTTTGTTACTAACACAAATACTATCAAAATAGGCTTCAGGTAAATAAAATATTTAAAAATAAAACTCTATTGAAAACCTCAAGTTGTAATAATGTAAAAAAATCGCGTTTAAATAAAAACAAATTACGGGAACGTGTAATCGAAGGATAAAATACAAACTTAGAACGGCTACGCGACCGTCTTCCGTAACTCCTAGATCTAGACCTTCGATAAGACGAATTAGACCTTGATCTGGATCGGGACCTAGAAGTAGACCTTGATTTGGATCTGGACCTGGACTTAGACCTGGATCTTGAATAAGACTTAGACCTCGAACGGGAAATCGAGTCCCTGAACCGCGGTCCCATTACAGGTCGGGGTTTATCGCGGGATCTTGACCTGTTGAAAAATGTATATATTCATAACTGCTAGTTAAACCGACTCAAAATAGCTATTTACATTATTGACCTGGGTCCCCACCAGAAATTCTAAGGTAAGGTAGGTAATTGCAAAAAAAAAAACAAATTAAAAAAAAAACACGTTCATTAAGCTGGAATATAGCTGATGTTTTTTAATTATGGTGAAAAACTACAAGATTATTAATTCATATATTACTTAGATTATCTATTAAAATTACTTTTTCTAGATTATAAAAAAAATCTTTTTTTTTAATTTTATAAAAAATACGTATCAATCTCCCTTTTAAATCGTACCTGGATCTTCGCTTTCTCACGATTTCTGAATAGAGCATATTTTTCTTAAGATTCTTCTTTAGTTTTTCAGAATAGAGAGGCTTTGGTGGGGGTGCTGTAAAATGTCGTTTCAAATGCAATGAAAACAATGGCTAATGAGTAATATACGAAATCTTAAAATGTATAAATATAATATATATATTTGCTGATCTTTATCGCTTTAACAATACACTTATCATGATGAATTTTGGCATGAAAGGATAGGAAGGCTTCGATATTTAAATACGGTTATGGAACAATTTTTCTGCAAAACACGTGAAAAGGTTTGGGGTATGGGGTATAGAGTCGTCTATGCTTGAAAAAGAAATGCATTTTCGAGGATTTCTACATAAAATTAATACGTTTATGTACAATTATTTTTGAGAGCTTTGTTTACTTTTTCTGACAAGATCAAGTTTGTGTATTAAGATACTCAAACTTACGTGTTTTATCTTCATCATCAGGCCCAAACGAGGTGATGAACTCAATATTTTCCACCTCAGGAGACGGCGATCGCGTATTCGAACGCGCAGGCGACGCTTCTTTTGACTTCTCAGCTGGCGCTGCATAACTCGGTGGACTTGTTGGTAATGGAGGCAGTCTTTTATCCCTGGTATACCCAAAACGTATGAAAATTAGATTTACCCCTAAAGGATGTCTAAGCATGTAAATAGTAACTACGCCAAACGCAACAGTGGTCAATAATTTTCAATATAATCTCAAACGTCACCGATTTGACAAACCCCATCAATTATAATTATTTAAAAACCAATTGCAATAAAAAAAAATGCATATTTGATTTGATGTTTGTATTTATATCAAATTTATAATTGTTGTATTATTTTTTTCTATTTTATAATTGTAATGCTTCCTTTAAATGCACACTTGTTATTGATATAGATGTGTTGTATTTTTCGTATGTTGTGTGTTCTGCGTAAGTATCTGTATGTTAGTGTGCCTTGAATCACTCCTCCATCAGTTCGGTAGTTTTAATTATTAAATCTTTAACGTAACGTAAGGGGCGTATTATAGTTAATTATTTGTATTTTTTCTTTATAATTATAATATCGTCACCCTCTTGTATGAATAGAAAATATTAAACTAAAACTACATACCGATGTGCGCGTCTTTCCCTGCGACTTTTTCTACCAGAGAACAACGCTTTTTCCTTCTCTTCTCGCAATAATTGCTTCTGATGTTCCGCTTCATCCGCGTCACCAGTAAGAAAGGAGAACAGATCACATCCAGTCATACCATATTGAGGTCCCACAGCATTTAACTCGTGAGCCTGGTGCGAAAAGTGATATCCCATAGAACAAAATATTTTTATTGCCTTCCACTATTCAAGGTTTTCGTTTATTTTAAGGACCAACAAAAAAACAATAACAATATTAAGTCAGATGAAACCATACCATTGGTTTCCAAATATATAATCAAATGTCTAGTTTTTGACTGGTTCCTTTTTCATACTAAAATACACTTATAATTTACAATTATTGTTGAATCAACATATTTTATAATTTACATGCATATAAATAGAAATATTTACCTGAAAGTTATGATCGAAAATGTGTCTTTTTATGAAGTATTTAATTCTAACAGCTCAAACTTGCTGTTTCCTGTATTTTTGTTAAGATTTCACTACTACTACTAATATTAGTGCAATTCTATATTGATCAATAAAAATGACTGTGCCATTCACTAATAAATAGTATCATTATCTAAATAAGCAGATCTCATAATCAAACTAATAGTGATAAATTGTAAATAACATTTTATCAAAAAAATTAAGATAATCCAGCAGAGAATAGTGGCGGGATTAAATACATATTAAGAATCTATAATTAGTACACCTACAACTTAATTTATCCGTTGAAGATGTGATGCTTGCAATAGTATACACTAGCCCACTAACTAAGAATGAAGAATGATTCACTGATATTATATTATTTAATCTGAGCTGATCTCTTTATCAAACATGCCTTAATATATTTGAAGAGATAATTAAAAAAACGGAAAAATAAGAAGAACCGTAAAAGATTTAATCATTGTATAAAATATATTAATAATAAATATAAATGATTTAAAATTTGCTTACCTGTGCAGCCTTCATTTTGTTGACATCAATGCTCAGATCAACATCAATGATCTCTAAATCAGATTCTTCATCAGAATCCTTACTTTCTGCTAGTTCAGGGCCTGTAATATTACTTTGTGTAATAAAACACTCATAAAAACATACACTATTACTCTGAATCCTTGATTTTCAGTGGCGTAACTAGAGCATCTGTCGAAAGCCTAAAATATTTGGCATCTCACTGTATTTTGTTTTATTGTTACACCACTGTTTTCAAAAAGGCTGAATCTACCGTTTGAGCAGGATGGTTGAGATCCGGGATCATTATAATTGTATCCAATTGCTACACCTGTCCCCTTTTTCTCATTTAAACGCTCCTTATGCATCTCTTTCTCCTCAATTGTGATGCCAAACTGTTCTTCTATTGCTAGTTGTTGAAGGAACTTATCTTCACCTAAATTTTATATAATTAATGTTTAGTGGTATTAGTAAAAAATAACAATAACTTACAAATTGGGTAATTTGGAAAAAAAAGAAAATGTTAAATCATATAAGTACAATGGTTGTTTTACTGAAACTTAGCTTTGATAAAATAACTTTAGCTTCTATTTTGGAGAATATAAGATTTTAAGTGTAGCCTCTACTAACATCCTACCATGTTATTGCCAGGGAAATATTACAGCCACTTACTTATTCCAAGAAAAGTATTTTGTGCAAGGATTCTGTATCGTTCATAGTTACACTGCCTCTCCTCTTGACTAAGTTCATCTGGTGGTATGTCTGGCACTTTGATGTCTGGCATATAATCAAGGTGTGCCCTTACATCAAATCTGTCAATCATATTGCTGGTGTCACCTTGCCAGGACATCCTGAAAGATACATGTTTTGGTACAATTTCTATTGATTGAAAAAAAAGCCATTGAAGTAATAAAATATGGTTGCAGTGATTTCATTAAAAAAAATTGCTTACATGATAGCTGGTCCTTCTCCCGCTGCAGCCACAGCCGGATCCAAATGTATCTTACACACCCTTCCATGTAGTTGTAAAAATTGAGTTGGCTCTGCTTTCTAAAACGATTTTATACTAAGTTTTTGACTTTTTGTCTATTGTGTGATCCTTAAAATTACTTTAATCTTGCAATAAATGTTATTACTACAAATTATCATGAAAATAATTCTTAATAGATAAAGAGTATTATAATATAAAATGCTTACTATTTTTTCATAGAAATCTTTTCGTCGTTCAGCCCTACGTCGATAGTCCACTATTAAGCCGCGAATTAAACGCTCTTGTCTTCGTGCTTCGTGCCACATTTTATGAACTATTTAAAATCAAATTAAAATTAAAAAAATATAGGAATTACGTATTTTTGTAAAAGAATGCTACAAAATTACAGTGAAATAAGCAGATGATGATTTTACAAAACACAATTACAAAACGAGAAAATTATTTCTGCTTAAAGAATTTAAGCTGAAGGCCACAGACTATGATATAAAGACAATGCAGTGTTGTGTTCTGACTTCTGTGATGAACTACTATACTAAGAGACGCAAAGTCTTTAGTCTATTTTTAAACCGACTAAACTTTTATTTTTATTAATTTTGAGTGGGTACTAAAATGATAGAACTTACGAAAATTATTATTCTAATTTTACAGAGATCAAAGTTTACCGGTTGACCTTACGATTTAAGGTAAGACTCTGCACCAACAGTTTTGAGAAAAATGCACTTGGCTATTCGTTTTAGTGACTCGTAGTTTTCTTTCGACCAAACACGATTTTGGAAATTTGATACAAACATTATTTGTCAATTTTCTTGATTGGCATCAAAGAAATTATAGTTGTTTTTCAACATTTAAATTGATTAGATTGCAAGACTAGACAAGTAATTTTTAGAAAGTCATTAGATACAGTTATACTTACTTTTCAAAATAAAATGCAGTGTTTCAGAAAAATTACTTCCCTTGATGTCCCAAGACTATAGTAGATAGCAAAGAGATATCTTAAGTATGTCAAAACTGTATTAAGACTACCACACTAAGAATATTAAAATTACTTAAAAAGTCTAAACATTTACCTACCTACTGTATTCTTTTGTGTTCTACTATTTTGTCCGAATAAAAAAAAAAGAATATAATGACATTTAGTTTAATTTATAATTTGAACATCATTGTGGATAAAAACTTTAATTAACAGTGTATAAAAATAATTCACTATAATCTTCTACATCAAAAAAAATTTCATGCTCAAGTTGATTAGGTTTACAAATTGTTAACCATTCCATCATGTCTTCAGACATCTGCAAAGCACTCAAAGTTTCATCCATACTTCTATTTGATACTAAGTAACTTCCCTTCTTAATATACTTCTTAAAAAAATACCACATTTCTTTATGTTTTTCTGTGTCAACAAAAAAATCTAATACATTTATTATTATAATATTTGAATTTTGAACAATATCACATCTTTCCAAGATATCTGAATTTACTATTTTTATTTTGTTTGGATCCATTGTGAACTTCTTTACCATTTTTTCTTGAATCTCACAACATTCTTTATTCATTTCTACACCAACAATTGAGGATGCATTTGAAAGATAATAAGCCTGCAAAATAAGAAATAGATTATGATTAAATTAATAAGACAATCATTAAATATATACTTGATGTATTAAATACATATTTTAGACTTACACCATAAAGAACTGCTCCCAATCTGGAGCCAACATCTAAAATTTGCTTCTCCTCTAAATCATTTGGCAAGAGTACATAAAATATATACATAAGAGCTTGTTTGGACATTGAATGTGAAATAAAAATCAGCTCCTGTAATTATACAAAATTATAATTAAATAATCATAATTACAAAAGATTTTTAGAATAAGATAATGTGTTACTATTTCATCTATTGTTATTATTGAAGTTTGTTCTGTTTATATTTCATCATACAACATATATTTATACTAAATAAACATAATATTTTAAAAAATTGGAATTCAAATCACTAATAATGTCTTATCATTATTTATACTACTAAAACCAAGGTATAAACCAACAACTTACATTAATACCTCTAGACATGCAATCTGTGCAATAAAATCTTGATAACTTTCCTGATTTAACTAATTTGTCTACTTCCTTATCATCATAAAGAAACTCATCAACATGACATGTATTTTCTTTAGTACAATCAGCTTGATCTCCGACTATAGGTGGAATGATAACTTCGGAGGCCATTTCAGCTTTAAATGGAACTATCTTTTTCAAGCTATTTGCTACTTTAAATAACTGTTTCTCTTTTTTTTGTAAAGACTTTTTTATTTCTAAATCTGAAACACATGTTATATGTAAGCTTTAAATATATATTATATTAATTACAATGTATATAAGTATAAAAGAGAATAAAAGCTATTGTGGATACTGTACCTACTTGTAAAATACTTATTCTCCCTTATGTCTATTTATTTAAGCTTAATAACCTAAATATATATACCTTTCTTGTAACTCTGAGATGAAATCCATGATTCAATATTTTGTAAATCAGCTTCATTCAAGTCTGAAAATAAATCCAAAATTCGGCTTTTTGTTCCCAGCACAGATTCGTCGGTCATTGTTGATATTTGGTATTAAAGAGGTCAGATTTTTCAAAAAGTTAGTTTTTTTTCGCACATGGCGCAGACTATCTTAAACCTTTCGACCATACCGCCAATTCTTTCGTAGAATCAAAACAAATTAGTCTATTTGTCATGAGTCACAACTATCTACCTCAATTCTCTATGAGCCAGTGAAGTGAAACTGAAAACAGAAACACTGATAATATAGTTCTACCGGAATCTCATAGCAAATAGAGGAATAAAAATTTGTTGTGGGAAATACTGGGGAGATTGGTTTAAATGAACCTAATTTTTATTTATGTATGTATTCGTTATTTGTGAAAGTTGAAAAAGAGAATGTTGTAAATTAATTTGTGTATTTATTATATATTAATGATTTCTACTGTAAACGCTATCTTAATTTCTTTCTCTTTATTTAATAGCCTTACACATTTTTTTTATTATGATAGAGAGCAAGTGGCAACCCTAACCCAAAAAATAATATCTCGTCCCCGTACTATTATAGTATATTAGATCTGATTCTGAATATCTGTGATTACTACTCTTTGTCTGTTGTCATTGAATAGTTACTCTTTAGAGTAAACTAAACTTCTTTCTTTAAAAAATAAAATAAAAAAGGTAATTTAGAAGTGTGATGGTAACTGAAAATATCAATACTTACTGGAATTCAATACCTTTATTTTCATTATTTTCGAAATTCTACATGCCTCATTATGTTAACAAAACGCTTGAAGGTTGGCGAATTTAAGCAGTTGCCATTAGGAGCTTAGTCATCAGTGATTAATAAATTGCCTACAGCTTGTCACAGCTGCCTAGGTAATTCCGAGGATTTAAATAAGTTTAATTATTAAATATATATAAAAATGAGTGAAACCATCAGTTTACCTAAAACAATTGGTATTTGGATATCTGAGAAAAAAAGTCATAAACTTAATTGGAATGAATTAGTAAATGTTTGCCGGCGACATGGATATAATCTAATAAAAGTTAGTAAATAGAAGATTTAAAAAACAATATCTGTGCTTAACTATTTTATATTGAGTTTTAACAAACTCTTGCAGTTAAATTTGGATCAACCTATTGAGGAACAAGGAAATTTAGACGTTTTTCTACACAAATTGACAGATATTATAGCTGCATCAGACCAAGGTGATTCTAAAGTAAGTGCCCTTCACCTGCCTTCACAGTGCACAGTCTGCTTAATTTAACTATTTCCTTAATAGCTGACTTTATTTAAGATATAGAAACACAATGCAGATTAAAATTTATTAAAACTTACTCTTGGCTACCATCACACATTGCATCATACGACATGGAATGAATTACATATAATCACATACATAGATAGCTTTATTATTTTATATTTCAGGCTTCTGGTATTATTGGAAGAGTCGAGCAATACATATCAAATCATCCAAATGTTACTATTATAGATCCATTAAATAATGTGAGAATATTGTTAAATAGGTAAGCACTACAAATTAAGATAAATATGAAATTATGAGTAAAAGTATTATTGTGGTACTATACAATCCAGATTTATTTTTTGAAAGTAACCATTATTAACCAGTATTGATTTCCTATTTTAGATATATATACTACTCAATTATACAAGAAGAGCTCTCTCTACAAAAAATTGGTGTTTTCACACCAGCATTTGCTAAATTCACAACAAACAACATAGAACAAAATATTGAGATTATGAAGCAGAGAGGAGTCACATTCCCAGTTATATGTAAACCAACTTTAGCACATGGGTCAAAATTAGCCCATGAAATGATTTTGGTATGCAATCAAAGAGGGTTAAATGTATGTAAACCACCCTGTGTTGTGCAAAGTTTTGTCAACCATAGTGCTGTTTTATACAAAGTTTTTGTTGTTGGTAATAGGTGAGTATATTTCAAATATAATTTGGTGTAATAAGTTTTGGTTTTTGATTGAAAAAAAAAATTATCAACTTGAGATCATTTTTATATGTTAAACATCTGAAACCATTTACAAAGTTGTATCAGTAGTCTCAAACATTTTAATGTTTAATGTATTTTAGGTACTACATTCATAAAGTTTGCATATTACTGTATAAAATAATGATTTATAACTTTCTGTTTCCAGATATCACATATGTCAGCGACCCAGTTTAAAGAATTTTTACCCATCAGATGATATGGAACCTATATACTATACTACTGGCGAAGTAAGTAAAGCATGCAGTCAGTCAACACTTTCTATTCTAGATCCAAATGAAGCTCAATCAGAAAAAGACATTGACGAGGATAAAGTAAGAATGATAATCAAAGTATTGAGAAAGAGAATTGGCTTATTACTCTTAGGGTTTGATATTGTTATTGACAATTGGACAGGTAATCATGCATTAATAGATATAAATGTTTTTCCGAGTTATGATACATTTCCGAATTATTTTGAAAATTTATTAGATTGTATTGAAGAGAATGTTAAAAATATTGAAAATAGGTTTAATGGATTGATTAATGTGGGTTCTAATTCTATTCAGTGTGGAGTGACAGGAATGAATATTAATTAAGATGATATTACATGAAGTAATTGGCACAAAATTTGTGCTATTATAAATAATTATATTGGGATTAAAATGCGTGTACCTAAAATTAGGATTTTTTATTATCAGCTTTGCAATGGAGATAGTGTACTGGATACTTCAGTGGACACTTTTCAAATGCAATGTAGATTATAAAAACTCCTAGATATTAGTTTTTAAATTGTAGTTGCTATGAAAATTTCTAGACTTTATCAATAATAAAAGATGCAATGACCTGTATTTTGGCATGTGTTTTAATTAAAAAAATATAATACTTTATTCATGCAAAGGCATTTGTGCATTTGTAAATACAAAAAGTATTAATTTGTTAATATTAAAGGCACTTTTTACATGCCATTGTTTTTTGGTCTAAGTCAAAATGTTTTTTTAAGTCTTGCTTTGATTTAATACTATTCTTAATTATATTGATTTAATTATATGTATTATAAATACAAAATATTAAATTGTATTGAAACAATTAATTCAAATTCATTACGCTTTTTCACATAAGCTTTCTCAAAATAAGCTGTCAAATGTGCCAGAGTAAGATTAAAATCCTTATTCCTTCAATTTAGTTTTAAAGTCCAGTGAGTATTTGACAGTGCTCTATTACACGTCAACTAACATTTCATGCAATGCAATGTAAGAAAGACTAATCAGTGTATGAGTTAAGACTATAACAGGACTAGTCGAGTTTTCTGATATTAAAAGCCAGAACATGTGATTAAATTGTATAATAACACGCCTATTTAAATAAATAATTGGAATTTATATTTTATGTAAACCATTACATGCGATATTTAGCGGAAATACGGCATTGTCTAAGTTTAATTGACCAAAAACTTTTAAGATGTCATGATTCTAGAGTCGTTCACCTCGTTTTATTTTGCGTTTACCCCGTAATAAGGTCTAAATAAATCATACTTATTATTGTTTTTAAAGATTTATTCATTTGATTATGTACAGTGAATATGAGTCCCTGCAATATTTCAACGATAAAAATTTCGCTGTGCCTATATGTAAATACAAGTCGTATGACGTATCCAATTGCGCATTTGTCAGGTGGTCGCTTAAATTGACAACTGACGTAACGACAACTAAAGTATAATGACATACCAAAAGGAAGGAAATAGTTTTAAGTTTAAAATGAGACATCTAGTTGGCAATTGAGCTAATTTATGTTATAGAACGATGTCGTTAATTGGAATTATAATAGTTAAACTATGCCATTCCAGCTATTTAATTTATGAGACTGAATTTTTAGTATAAGATCTATTTAAGTGTAATTTGTTTATCTTTATATAACAATGTAACTACAGCTCCTATATTAAAATATTTAATACTGATGTTTTTTTCATTACATATTGTAATATTATAGTTTTATTTTAAAAATACCTTCAAAAGCAAGTGCATTAACCATTTTTCTTAAGACGGAGTCAAGTCTGTTTTTTATGGGTAAACTAAATCGTTGAACTTATTTTTTTCGAAGATTTTATTCCTATTGAAACGTATCACCGGAAAACAGAATAATTGTTGAGTTGTCGGTAATTCGAATTTATTAATATAGATTTTATTAAATTAATTAGTAAAAAAGCATTCCATTACCATCATTCCACCATTACATCCCACGATTATTATAAAATTATGTTATACTCTACTATACTATACTACCTATACTCTAGGTTGACTTTATTGGGAAATCGTAGGCCGCTGCTCTACCAATAAGTTTGATTAAGTCTTGGCCACGCACTACCCCAATTTGACTTAGAGTCCTTCAGTGTAATAATTCTGAAAAGGCGGACAACATACGTGTCTGATGGCAATGGCAGTGTCCACGCGACTTAAGGCCCAGCACGAATTTCTGTGTCAGTGTCTCGGGGTGGACTGCGGTAGGCAATGGAGACCTGGAGCACTGAGGCGCGCCGACCCGTAATAACAATTGGTTAGGTAAATCATGAAATTAATATAATTTTATCAATTTTTTTTCTGAAATGGATTACTTGACTTACGATAAAATATATCGTGTAAATTTCAAACTTATGTTCTATATATATTTTCGTCATAAAATGAATTCAAAGTGTCAAAAATTGGCTATGTTAGAATTTTTTCTATCGAGTGAAGTTATTTAAATCGTGTATCGATCTTTCAAAATGGATACATAAACTACTCAACTCCACCATATATTTTTTCCATTCGCCATACTTCAAGAAACGATGACAAAAAATGGAAAGAAACAATGAGCTTTTTTGGAGGTTGGCGACCGTATAGGCCATCACAGGTGTCTCTCGAGATTCGATCGACGGTCTTCAAAAATAAATTTAAAATTTTGTCGTAATATTACGTATTGTTAAAAATTAATTTATTTGGCATTCAATAACAAAGGAGCTGATTTATGACGGTTTAATGAACATAGTAGTTTCGTTGCTTAATTTACAACTAAGTGCAAAACTGCTGTCGCCCGAGGCGTTGCACTAATCGATGTAAGGCTACTTGTCTAATGCAACAATATTAATGTTGCTCTATTTATTACGCTAAGTAATCAAAGCCTTAACGGATAAATTGGTTTTCTGTAATCGCTATTACTTCAATTGATTTCAATTATCTTGTAGAATTTAGATTTTGCCCTTTCGTTCTCAGAGTCTTTTTAAGGCCATATAACTAGGAAAGTTATTTTAGTACGGGAAAACACGATCCGCGTTTATGTCTAGTCGTTCATTTAAGACCGAACATGAATCACGTGCAAATGGCAGTTGCAGCGGTGTTTTTTGATGTTTTACTGATTCGAATTAAAACCGCATATTAAAGCATTATAATATACAGGAAATAGCCCATTATATATTAGTTATTTGTTTTTATAATCGATTATAAGTCCCGAATAACCATGTATTTCTTAAAACACTGCGCTGTTGATCTTTGTTTTATTGTTATCGATCAACATTTTCATAACGGTAACATAGTTGTTGTTAATTCGACACAGTTCCGTGCATAAATCACGTGCAGTTAGTGTTGACTACAATTTATTCCACATTACGTAACATCATGGTTTTCCTAGGAAGTCGTAGAGATACACTCTTTATTATTCGTCCTTACTAGAGTTGCCTGGAAGTCCTTGTTAGTAGGTAATATGGTCCTCAGAAGTCATAATGAAAATAGTTTCCTTAAAATTCTAGTAATTTTAAGTATTAGAGCCGAGTTAACCTAGTGGTGAAGCGTGCGATTATCAACCCTTAGATCGTGCGTTCATTGCGGGAGGAAATCTTCAACTCTTACTTAAACTGTGAAGAAAAACGTCACGAGTAATCTGGCTTAATATTATCAAATTTAAATATTTTCGTATTTCGGTTATATTTTATCATCTTGCCTATAAAATTTTTAAATGATAAGAATAATTTTATGGAATTTTCCTAATTGTCTTCACAAATCACAAAAAGATCACGCAGCTTATTTAGAAGTTCTCTGAGGCGTAGGATAAATAGCTAGGGCATGTGACATTACTATTAACAATCAGCCAATAAATGCAATAGGTACTTCGTTATGAAACGGAAAGGTATAAAATACTATATAATATTAACAAGCAGTACTTATAACATAGTGATAGAGAGGCTGAGAATAACAACAACTATGTAACTAACCTACCTAATAAACAAAATTTTTCAAAATAAATATCTCTTGTTAAGTTTCCATAACTAAACCGTTGTATTGATTTTGCTAAAAAAATTGTCTTGCTTTTAATTTTGTCGGCCAGTCGTAATCAATCATAGTCTAATTCTAGAATTAATACAGAATAGAATAAAGAAATTTGATACCATGTAAACTATATATAAATTTATTAGAAATATTCGTACTTCTTATTGTTTTATATTGTGTATAATCTGTTTTGCGATTCAGTCAGCTGTGGGCAGAACTGGCTGTTGGACGTACGCCGCGCGCGCATTTCGTATTTCGCGATATTACGCCGCTCTCGTAAAAAGGAATTTTTGGTAATTTTCACTTGATCAATTAATGTGTTTCAACTTTTGTGATTCGGTTTTAAATCAATTTAAGTGCCTCTTAATTTGAAGTATATTTCAATGGAGTTAAAGGTTTCATAGTTTTTTGTGCTCAGTGGAGTGATTGGTTACCAAAATGAAACTGTAAAGGAGGTCTGCCGACAGGTAAATATAATAAAATAGTGCTTGTAGCAGCTAATATTATTATTAACTTAATAATATAACGCGTGAGTTCTGTTTATATGGGTTACAAGATTGTACTTTGTTTACAACCTCTACTTAAATAAAAATAAGTCTATTTCAAGGGTGTGTCTTCTACGCCTTAATATTTTTAAAGCCGGACTAACAAACTTATATTTACGTATATGAGACGTACCAGCCCACACGTACTATGTTATGTCTTAGCGAAATAATGACACCTAATTCATGGGATGCAAAATCTATCTTCAGTCTATAATTCAAAACATCTTGCTGTTAAGCCGTGGATGATAAAATGTATACTAATATATTACCCTCTCTTGACTTCAATATACACCGAACGAAAAATCTCGTAACATATTCTCGGTTAATAATTTACAGTAGAAACGAACAAAACATGGGAAAACTTTCACATTCATATTATTATATGCAAATGTCTATAACAATTTCACTTTAAAGAATACTACAATTTATAGTTTTTATTGTTTGTACCTGTTCATTCAAACAACTTCCATTTTGGGACACATATTTTATTCATAACGATCTCTCGTATCGTTTTTACGACGTTTTACTATAAATTTTTACTACTTTATACAATTTATTATCAGATAATAAATATCACTGAATAACGTAGCATCTTGTATCACATACTATTTAAAAACATTCTAGCTTTTATTATAGTAATAAGATAAATATTTTTATTTTTATAGGGAACTTTACACGCAAAAGGTAGCTCATTCAAATAGGTTTAAAACTAAACATCGTGTGGCTTTTAATAAAATTAAAGTTTAGTTCCTTACCCATTTAACGGTTATGATAATATTTTTATAACTTTAAGGGTAAAGAAGATATGCTTTTAAGTTTATAATTTTACTACCATTCAAATCGTTAGATACACAGGTTATTCCAAAATTTCGACTAAATACAGAATAGTTCTTGGCCAACTTCTTAGGTATAATTACATTAATAACTTGGTGATACTGAAGGATATCATGTATGGTAATCAATAATATTTCATATCAAACCTTTTTAACATTATCATTTTTATGAACGTATATCATCAAAATAAAAGCAATTGGTTCAGGAATATTATCTTTCATTTCGACTGATTTAAACGGCGACTAATAATAATTACGTGAAAGTTAAATGTTACTGTATATAATAGAACGTATATTGGCAGGCTCACTGTATATTTGTACAAGGTATGGTACCCAAATACCTCTAACAAGGATTTGTATGGAAATCTTCGTTTTGGGCGTCACATATTTCATGCAGACGTTCGCGCATGTTTTGTCTAACTCACTATAGAGCTACAGTTACACATTTCTCTGGAATAGCGTTCGATCAGTTATCGTCACATCTATTGAACGAATTAGAATCGCTTGAGTTACGTCCTTCGTTCATCGCGGATTCGTAACTGTACTAACTAGTTTGACTGTTTCTAATTGCGTGCACGTTAGGTGTTCATACTTTTTCTTGATCATGATGCCCAGTGGTTACAACCGGCTCAATACCCGCTGTTTCGTGTGTTTGTTTTCATTGCAGAAGTCGTTTTCAATTGTACAAGTTATTCTTTGTTGAGCCAAAGAATAACCTTGCCATTTAGGAAGGATTTTTCAAATAATATAATTGAGAACGATTATTTTCATTTCTCCCGAGTGGCAAAAGTAAACTATGTAATAAGCTAGGGTCAATAAAATCTACAGCTATAGCATAAGGGTAATATAAAAGTCTTGGGGAAGAATATAGAAACAGACAATTTCAAATCATATAATATGATAGAGTGAAGAAAGTAATCTAACGTTAGTAATTAGTTTGTTAATGTTGCGTATTGAATTTTTACATGATATATTTAACCGTTATGAAAATATAATTGTTACGGACTTGTTAACATACTTTCGCTGATGACTTAGGTTATACAAAAGTTTTTACGAAATTATGTCTCATTCAATAACCGAACTTATAGTTACAATAATTCAAAACGTTCGAAATCGTGTTTGGTAGTTTTTATTTAAGTTGGTATGTAAATACCAATTTAGTATTTACTTTACGCAACTGATTATTTTAAATGGACTGGACATTTTAAAACACGCGTAATAAGCAAACAAACAATAAAAGATGTTAAGGGGCGCCTTCAGGTGGTCAAGCGTTCGCATTGAGTGGTAGCCGTGAGAATTACAAGTCGTTTTTGCTAAATGCAAGTTTAAGAGCACGGCTATTTTAAGCAATAGCCTGTTTTAATGTTAATTAACTTCCTACTTGAATTTTGTTTCAACGCGTTTTAGGAAAACCTTGAATAAAGCTTATTACTTTAAACTAGAATTTGAAAAGTCTCTGTCCAGTTTTAGGCGCATACATTTTTAACTCGTTTAAACATATTCTTATTATTATATCATAGGTTTGTTAGAAAAAGGACTCCCAATCTCTTGTAAGATTAAGCTAATTAAGTATCGACTTTGGGCAAATATTAAGGGTTTAATTATTTAGGAGCGACATGCGTTAATTAACGCAGTATTTTGTTTTTGGCTTGCGCGTCGTTGCCGGCCATTTAAGAAATACTCTTCTCGTAAAGCCTACTTTGTTTTGTTTTGCAAATAGTCGAAAATAACCTAAAATAACGAAGCACATATCAGTCAGTCCAAAGTATAATACGCGTCCATCCCAGTCTTTTGTTATGTCTGACAGGTCAAGGCTGGTGTCGACAATTTGTTCATCTCAAAGTGTCAGACTGACAGACGTGATCCCATTAAACAATGGAGATAGGAACTTTTAAGGAACAATGCAAGTATCCTTAACCAGGTGGCGCTGTATGATATTTTAGGGGTTTAATAATTTAATAATTAATTGGTTAAGTAAGAATAGCTCCTTGTTCGAGATAAGTTGCACGAATACCAAGAGCATAGTTGAAGCAGATGTATTGTTTCATTAATTGTCTATTTATCTTTTTATAGAACGCAGATGCTTGTACCAGGTGTATGATAAACATAGTATAAGGGTTAATGCCCATGTCATTGATAATTGAATTAAACTTTTTGTGAAATTAACTTCGATGCAATGTGTTGAATGAAACTAATACGTTTTTGGCGGTATGTATCAACTCTTGTAGTTAAAGTGCGTACATTGACATCCTTATCTATACTGATTAACATCGGCTATATTTATTTCCAAAAAATAAAATAAACGCTCAGCGTTGCGTGCGAAACCGGGTTGTTAGTTTTTTAATATTCTGGAATAGAGACTATTATCTTAGTTTAACTATATTTTCTCAGTTTTCCCTCAACTGGCCTAACGACACGTACTCATAGTTAAAATTAGTTTGTTCACAGATTAAAGATAATTATATAATCTTTTGGTTATATTGCTTATTTAATTTATAAAAAATAATTAAATTATTGCAACCTTAGAGAAGAGCTTATCCTAAAAAAATTTACCCTAGCTTTTTGGTTTTCATATGAATTTCACTATCTGGATTATCCTATTTGTTCTGATGTACAAAATTACATACAATACAAACAAGAAATGGTAACTTAATAAGATTTGAGGTTAGTGTGTACTAACTACATTCAATGTTCTAAACTCTTGGCATTTCACTAGAAATATCTCTTAATCTGCTTGTACAGTTGAAATACTTTGTCAAACGATTAAAGATAACAATGATTTAACTTTCGATCAAATTCTACACTGAAATAACAATCGGAAATAGATAGCAATTTATATAAATTTTAAGCTTAAGCAGTCGTCCTAAACATATAAGATTAGTAGCGCTTAGTTTATATTTAATATATCTATTATGTAATATTACGTTTAATAAAAATTACGATTGCTTCCTAGGATATCTTACATGTATTTTTGCACTACTTGTCTTATGTAATTTAATACATTTTTTTTTCTTTACTCACAGTGGTTGCTGGAAGAGATCGCTCGAAAGCGATAAGGCCGCCCTCCTATTGATTTAACTATGTACATTTTTTATATCGTAATGTTACGAAGTGTTAATAAATAAATAAATATCTTGTATGGTAATAAATCATAATTCGATTTTTGCCCTTTTTATTAAAAAATGTTAATTACATTTTCGTTGTAGTTTACAGACGTGATATTAACGCAAATGGTGAAAGAATGTTTTATTAAAACAAATTATTAAATCGTTTTTTATTATGTATATTATGGGGATTGAAGTTTATTGTACCTTAACTTTTTTATGAAAACTTCTTTTCCATAGCTATTCTCTGTAATCGATAACCGATGTGATCTGTGCCTAATAAAACTAAAGCGATTTTGCAACTTTGACAGATGACATAATGAGGCCTTTTGAGGAACGTATATCAAAATAATGCATCCTTGATGTTGTTCATGATTCCCTTTAATGTTGGCAATTTACTTGAAACTGACGCAGGCATGAAAACATCACGTACCACCCCCTGATTATAGTGCGGAGTAAAGCAAAGAATAATTGCCCTCGTTAAAATATTATAGGTTTTAACTTGTATCAAAGACACGCTAAGACGGCCGCTTTTAACACTATAGCTACAGTAATGGCAATAAAATTTATCAGTTTGAAAATGTAATTTGTATAAGGTCGAAACAATGCTGTCCATAAAGTTAAAACTATTTCCATAATATTAAAAAAAAAACAATGCTGTCAAAAATAATTCGGTTTCAAATCGTATCGCTACCATTATTGTGACATGGGATATTAGACCCTATTAAGAATTGAGAAAAGTGCATGTGGGCATACATGCAGTTTCGTACCGACATGCCAAAAACTTTTATTTCACGAGTATATTTCAAAAACGCTACCTTACTGTGGTTTTGGTAGAGCACCGAGGCAAACCCGTGATCTTTAAATACGGTATGTATGATAATGTGGTATTTACTTTGACCAACTATTCCATACATGCATAAAACAGATATTGCAGTCAGTTACGGAGATTTTGCTTAATTTGGCACTTAATGAGGTAACGTGCCGAAAGTTGAACTTTTTTTATCGTTCTTACATTGTAAAGATGATACAATCTGTGCTCGTTATAAATGAGGTATGCTGAAAACGTTTATCAGTTTTTCCTTGCTTATTAAACGTGCAATTTTAAAGCTAATTTAAATTCATTAAATTTTGTCTTATAATATATATGTTTGAGACGCTGTTATTTGTCAAAGGCAGTAAATGTCGTAGGTATATAATAGAAGTTACAAGAGCGTTGCTATTGAATTGCAATTGTGTTCTATAGACATAAAAATAAAATAAATCATTTGCGCTACTATGATTTTAGGTCTGGACCATTTGATCATGTATCTATCTAATAGGCAAGTAGGTGATCAGACTCGAGTGCCTAACACATGGTCGTCGAATAATCAAATTAAATATTCTGTGTCCATAATTGAAAACGCTTTATTCCTTACAAAACAAATAACATTTTATTAAGGTTTTTGTAATGATTTAGTGGATCATAAAAACAGTGCCAACACAACAACTTTTAAGGTCTGGGCCTCCGAATACTGTATCTCTTTCGTGACCCTTTAGTTCTGTTTAATAGGCCAGTAGGTGATCTGGAGTGAGTAGGTTTCCTCACGATGGTTTCGGTTCGGTTCGAGCGAATATTAAATGCGCGCATAGACTGAAAGCCGGGGATCGAACCTACGACCTCAGGGATGAGAGTCACACGCTGCCACATGCCACACTGCAAGACTGCTTAACTCTTTAATATTTTATATAGACATAAATACTCCTAAAAAATCATTGATATTGGTCATATGTAAGTACTCCTATACTTAAAAGTAAGATATACAAAATCCGAAACATGAAAATTAATCATAAAAAGAAAATCTAAGCACTTTAATAAATGTAATGTACAAGTACTACGGAACGGCTTTACGAATTGATTTATACAATTAAATATAGATGGCGTCAGGATAATAAATATCGACAACTTAGTATAATAATTAATCTGTTTACTAACGCATCACTGCAATCGTTTTCTACCTGCATTATGCACCTGCTTAGACGGGCCTAGGGAATAATTTTCCGGCCAATGCTACACGACAATTATGTCCGCTACTGTGATGTAATTGTTGATGATAAAGTGTCTCAGGCTCCATTGGTTAAGCCTGAATTCTTTAAGATTTTTCTGTATCATCGTTTAGTTTATGCGTTTTATATATTTTTAGTAATCGCTTCGACATCTAGGTATTCTTTGACAGTAATATGATAAATCGGTGAAGTTTCTTTGTAAGCTGCTGTGTACATCGAATCACAAGCGTAAGTCTATATAATTGTTATATTTGGATTTTACAATATATTTGATTGTTATAAAAATTATTCCCGATTTCACGCAACTACTGTTGGCAAATCAAAGTCGTGCAGGAAATATAACACTAGGTTTTTTATAACATAATCTGCATTAATATTGAATTTTGTAGAATGAAAAATAACTGTATTAATTTCTTTCGATCCTCATACACTTTAGATATACAAAGAAAGCATAGCAATTTAATCTATGTAATGATTATAAGGTAGTTTATCTCTTATTACGGAAGGCGATACGCTTATTTGATTCCGGATATCGCAACTAATATTTACGGAAAATCTATTCGATCTTTATACTTAATATGAGTAATTAATAAGTAATATAAATTGCGTATGTAAACCAACGTCAAAAATATTATAAACAGTTTATAGCAATTATTGCAAGTTATTTTTACTTGAAATTTATATTTACAATTACCCAGTAGACTAGAGTATCAAATGGATTAGTCATGATTTAAACCATTCCTTCTTGTAAAACACATAATTAAAGATACAAAAAAGTAAAAGTTATTAAAATACACCCAAGACGTTTTAGTTATTTGCAATTCAATTAACATAATAATATGTATGTGTTAAGTAATGATTAGAAGCCTATGCTGGAAGCCACAATGCTCTTAAAACTGGGTGGGTGTAAATTAGCTAGGTCACCAGGTAAAAGGTGACTGCTCTGTGGCAAATATACAGTGTCTATTGTCTGCGAGCTTTCTACTAACGATATACATGTAACCACGTAGGTTTTACCATAAATTACTACATAACTCTGTAGAATCATTACTATAAGAGTTATTTTGTTGTATTTTAAAATTTATGTTTTTGCATTCTGTGTAAGTATTGTGTATATTTTACTGTGTGTGTGTGACAAAACTTATTTCATCTATTTTAGCACAAGTAAGATACACAGGTTTATACATTATGTGCCTCTTAAAAAAGTCCTTAAAGTCTCTAAATGGCCTAATTATAAAACATGGACTAAAGATAGGGTCGTGCAGTATTGGCTTAGTGGCTTCATCCCCGGCTGTGCACCAATAGACTTTCTTTCTATGTGCGCATTTAAAATTCGCTCGAACGGTGAAGGAAAACATCGTGAGGAAACCGACTTGACTTCACTAAAAAATTGACGGCGTTTTTCAGGCAAAGGAGGCTGATTGCCTAGTTGCCAATTAGATTGACAAATGATCATGAAACAGATACAGAAATCTGAGGGCCAGACCTAAAAAGGTAGTAGCGCCATTGATTTTTTTTAAAGATAGTGTCGCGTTTTTTGCTAGTATTAACTAGTGCAGGTTTTGTAGGATCATATTTATCGTCTTTTGTTAACATAGCTTTTACACATTACAACGTGCGTGGTCACGGTGTCGCTGTAATGTGTAAAGCTGTTTCGCACGCGAAACGTCGGAAAAATTTAAAATTAAAATTATGTAAAATAATTATAAGTTTATAATAATACAAATAGCTTTAATCCGGTTAAAAAAGTTTTTTCTATCAAGGATCATATTTGTAATGTTAGAAGTACTAATTACTAACTTTTTCCAAATTAAAATCTACAAATATATTTCTTAAATATTTCCTTTATTATGTGAGATAATTTTGGCATTTTTATACAAATAGAACTCTTACCAGAGGTTCTAGACACAACCAAGCTTTATCATCGAGTAAACAATAGTAGTAATATTTTAAATAACCTGCCTATATTAGAAGTGGTAAAAGCTAAAGGGTATCAAATTGATGAGCTAAGCCGGCTCTCACGGCTTCGTTCATTTGGCTAACAATTCGCAATCGTTATCGACTAATACACACCGAAGCCACGTTGTACATCCATTTATGGAACCAACGGATAGAACGGATTTCTAAACTGAAATATGTTGTATTGTATTAGACTAAAATTAACATTCAAAGATGAGGAAATGCAATGTAGCAAGCGACTGCGTGGAATTAAGATATTTTCTCCCATACATATATTCTTGTAAATATAAACAAAGTTACTTTCCATACGTCGACCGGAACTTCACCCACGCCTATGTTGTTTGCTATGGAAATCTTGTGTACTTAAATGTTTCTGCGTATCAGCTGTTATGTATAACTCTTATCTTTACGAACTTTAGCTATATTATTTTTAATTAAATTTAAATTTTTGGACATCCTTATTGTCTTTATAAAACGAAACGTTATATTATCTAGATAGATATTTATTACAATGTACATCGCGTTAAGTCTGTGAAGAATGCATACAAAATATGAAATACTGCCTTGTATAGATACAAAAGGCAGACAAAGAAGAAATACATCTATTTCTTTTACAGCTAAGGTCCGCCTTCACAACCTTATATGTGAGTATTATAAGTGCAACAGTTTGTTCACGTTAATCTTTATATGAAGAGCGTAGTTTTGTCTTGAATTGGACTTTGGAAAGATACAGGCATAATAGTATGCAGATACGAAAGCGTCGACAACTTTTCTAAATTTTAATTTAATGATATGTCATTGTTATCTGACTTACGAATAAAAGCAAATACGTGTACATTGAATTGCATATTATTACTGCTATTACAGAGATGGATGGACTTTCGTCAATTTCAAAGCCCTATTGTAGTTCAGCTCTCAATAAAAACGATTTCACAATACATGGCCTGAATAACATTACTCAACTGAGGCACTTTAAATTTCAACTTTATGATTCTATGTTAGCATATAAAGATTCCCTATGTACTGTAATTTCTTAATTAAAATTTTTTTCCGACGTTTCGCGTGCTTTTCAGCGTGCGTGATCACGGTGACTACTTAAAATTTAGAATTATGTAAATAATTATAAGTTTTTAATAATAATACATAGCTTTAATCCGTTCAAAAAGTGTTTTTCTTACTGAGAATAAACTTCGTTAAAATATAAATGCAGATTTTTAAAATTTTAACATTATACCGGAACTTCAACAAAATGCTGTCACAATATTGAAAAGTTAATTGAATTATGACGAGAGAGCCAAAGCTGTTGCGCGGGCGCAGACGTGAGCCACTAATGAGGCCGATCGTATCGGAGGGCTCACTTTCACTTTGCAGGGAAATCAAAGAATATAGATCAGTTGATATGCATATCTACTTTTTAATAAAAAATTATATTATTCACTATTATAAAACTAAATATGTATTAAATAAGTAGATACATGTAGTATTAAAATCATTAAACAATAAAGACTACATGCAAGTTTAGCTATAAAAAAAAAGTGTCGATTTTTCTCCCGGGATGGCTACAGCACTGATTTTCAATAAGCCAAGCGGACAACAGGCAGTGAATGGTGATCTAATTTCGTTGGGAACGGCAAATTGTGTCTCCGTGCCCCATATATGGGGATCTGGGGGGACTATATAGGATTACGTGTAATACTTGCTTTAATCTGGATGGTGATCCATTCCTATTGGTAAATTCCTAATTTTTCTATCAAATTACATTGCCCCGAGAGCACAATTTTATCAATCGTTTATCCAATTGAATACGTTTAACGTCTTATCAAACAATATTTGACTTGGTTCATTTATACTTTATATTTATTTAATGTGTAAAAGCTATTTCAACAAAAGACAATACTAAGTTTATTCTCATTAATACATACATGTCACTTACATGAGAATACAATTAATATAAAAAGTAAAATACGTTTCGTTACCGACGCTGTTACTATTATATTCAAACAAATCAAAATATTGACTAAATAAATAAGCTAAAACCTTTTACTTTGGCTTATATGTAAACCTATACATAGAAATAGGTAGTTGACGTGTCAACCAGGAACCTCTACTGATATTCCTGGTAAACAGTGAAGGCAATTTCCCGTGTGAAAAATTGAACTTGGTCCAATCAATGGATTGATGACAAAATTTCACATCCATAAAGCCGGGCGTTGTTAAAATATTCTATTCATTTGCAGCCAATATATGTTTTTACATGAAATCGTTACATTTTTTTTGCAATAAACATATTTTTAACAACACATTTTTGAGTTGTAATTAAAATACTTATGGAATTTGCTGCTTGTATGTTTTTTTATTCGTAATAGTTTCTGTTATAATATTTAGTCCCAAGGACATATCTGACAATACTCAAGACGAACTAACGAAATAAAACTAGAACTGAACGTACTCATTCTAGAAACAACTGTTGTTCATTCTTCATAAATATATATGTTTATAATCTAAACGATAATAATCTCAGGCCTCGCTAAACGCACTATACAAAGAAGATTTAATTTCAATAGCTATGTCAAAACATGAAGTCGTTAACACTACAGACAGATCTTTGAACTGTGTTTTTACAAATTGAATGCGTCATCACGATCTCTCGTTGAATAATGGAACTCAATTTATCGTTACTCAAAGCTTTTACCGACTTTAAAAAGAGACTAAATTCGAACGATAATGGGCCGATATTAACATTGCTACTATTAAAATTTTGGATTCTGATAATTTTGGTCATACGAGTGAATTTACGGTTATTAACCTATGATTCCTCAAGAAGTACGTAACTTTCACAGGACAAGCGAGCGTTAGATGTGTATGGACAGAAATTCCATTGGTTCACGGCCGGGATTGAAACTATGACGTTACCAGAAATAAGGGTCTTACACTGAAGCCACTAGGCCAACGCTCCTCTACGTTTTTTTATATATTTGAACATCGTGGATAATGTAGTTGGGCATACCTATAACCGCTAAAATTAATTTGTAGGTCTACAACCTCAACCTGGTAAATGTCTACTAAAGTCAACTCGGGAACTTCCAACCTTGCCCTATTTCCTTATTATACTCTTTTTTTCTTTACAGTAAGTTAATTTTACGGTTAGATAAACAGCGTTTACAAGGCAATTACAATTTCTTGCTGCGTAAATTGAGTTTTGTAGTTCGAATATATTACAAATATAAATACTGAACACCGATATCATAAAAATATGTAGCAACTAAATGATTTCGACGTATTTACGTAGTAAAGTTCAATTTAAGTCATAAACTGTTGAATTTATGTTTCCAGCACATGTTTCGTATGAGTTTGGACTTGGAATGTTGGAAGTTTGAAATAACTTCGCCTGGAGTTACGTCACAAATTTGAAGTTTATTCATCGTATCTTTCTGTCAGGTATAACCGTATGTATAAATATTTAATTATCTAGATAGACATATACGAGACCGATTTAAAATACGGTTGTTTTGTATTTTTCTGTTCTTATGACCAAAACATGACAAAGGCAGTAGTTAGCGTAATGGAAAAGAATCTTAAATTTGAATAAACCTTCAACTCTACCGGATAGTGGGTCAAAGTGGAAGTAGAGTTACCTTTAGAAAAGTAAATTGAAAAATTGTAGTCATGCTGCTAAGAGCCAACAGCTAATGATATTGTATTGTAAAATGCATACATTAGGGTACACGATACGTCTGTTGAGTTCTTAATACGCCTAGGGGGTGTTTCCATACAAACTTTTGTTGATGGTACCCTGACACGTAAGCTATTCTTCCTTTTAAGATACCTGTTTGGAATCGTTAAGGAAAGTCTCTCGGCATCTTACATTGCGCTAAGGAGCTACGGGGTAACACTCCTATTCTATATGTGAATAGACCTTATTAACGTAAAGTACATTAAACTTTCCGCTAATTCTTTTCTACAGGACTTCTTACGTTGTTTTAATTCTGATTCACCGCATCTCCTGCGGCTTCGTTGTGGCAAAGGAATTGGTTCCTCGTTTTAGTGTCTTGAATCAAGTCTGTGAGACTGTCCTACGTCACTTTAAAGCCTAATTTGTATTCCACATTGTGAGTTTTGATACTTTCTGAAATTTGTCAACTAATTGTGTATAGTTTCGCTGATCATTCTGTGCAAATAAATATTGTCTTTTGTTAACATAGCTTTTACATATTAAGTAAAACACTTTTATAAACTTATAATTATTAACATAATTTTAAATTTAAATTTTTCCGACGCTTCGCGTGCTTTACAGCGTGCGTGGTCACGCAAATAAATACGATTAATATAGAAATATCATATATTTTGCGCTGCCCAGGTTTACTAATTTGAAGGTACTAGTAAATAATAAATATATAGCTACCGCTCTCACAGTTGTTTTGAAGTGTGTCAGTACTTTGTCTAAAAGTAAACACGCTTTATGAACGCTTGTTACTTGACACTAATTGTTATTGTGTAAAAATTTCTAATACCGTTGTTTTAATTATTAACTCGCGTATTATAGAGGTCGATGACTGACGAGTTTTATTGATAGGTAGCAGTTGAAAATTACATGTCATAAAAATGTTGAGGGGCCTCGTACGCCTAACCGTTTTTGAACACGAAGTAGAAAACGACGTGTATAATTGTTAAGGGACTTTAATAAATCCAAATGTAGCATTTATTATAAAAAACATTGCAAAGGATTTTATTCCCTTCTATAAATAAACCAATCAATATTTATATTCGTATTAATATAAGAAGTGTAAATATGAGACATTGTTCAGTGTATTTTTGGTTGGTTAAATGGTTTTAAAAATAAATATTTTTGTCGCTTTTAACGTAGAAATAAGTATTTACATAAATTGTGAATTTCCAGCTTTTTATTTTGTATCATATGTAAACTTCCTGCTACGAAACACATTTATCATACGATATTATTAATATTCCAATATCATTTTAAAACTTTCAAATTCAATTAAGTTTTACAACTTAGTTTTCATATCAACTGTCTAAACTAGAAGTTTACGTAACCATAACCCTTGTTCATATGTTTTTAACCTACTTTGCATCACTTTCTCTTAACTAGTGTGCCCTTAATTTCACAATGTATTTGTCTTCATATTTGGACATTATGAACATAACTTTACTTTCATCAAATTATGAATAAAACGAACTGCGTTCCGGGGTTAAGCAGTAACAATAAATAATTATTATTTTGTATAGACTAAGCTAATACATACGCTTTTAATAAAATTATTTTATAATCGGACTAAAGAAAAACCAATAAGCCACAGCTTACCGCCGATCCTGCTAACCGGCAAAGACGGGGTGTTCACGGGTGTGTTAGTTTGAGGGAACGGTACAATCATTTCTTGAAGTCCTCTAAGTCGTGTTCATTCGGAAATACACTCCTTAAACCCAATTTAGACAGTAGCAAATTCTTCCCGATATATTTGCAAAGAGAATTTCTTAGTGTTGATTCTCATGTATATTAAAAAACAGACATTTTTTTGTGCACTCCCTCCGTTGTCTTTATTTGTATAAAGACAGCAGTAATTGCACATTTCTTGTTTGAATCGTAACGTAATAAAAACATCGATTCTTAAAAACAATCGAAACGGGAAATGTACTTATACGTTATCCCAAGCATGTGTCGCAAAACTAATAAACAGTCCAAAAAAGGAGTGGTTCAAGAATTTATCTTGAACTTGATTTAGAACAATACGCACCTACCAAAGCTCACGTTTGGCGTGGGCGAAATAGCTTGTTGTAAAAAATATTTGAAACAACCTTGATACACTATAACTAAACACAAATTAAATCATCGATTATGCGTTCATAGTATTTTACTATGAAAATCTCGCCTGTGTATATACAATTATAATGCTTAAAAATACATTTGAATTCTTCTGTGACTGTTAAAATAGTCCGATTTCTTTCTTATTCATATTTTGTTTGAAAGCTCAGAAAATATAATATAAACAATAATCCTTAATAAACTACAGTAACGATATCAACTTTATTCTAATACGGACGAAAACACGTACGACAGTTTTTTGTTTTCTTTTAAATCAACTTTCATGAGAGAATTTTAATAAGTGCTTCGTATAGGAATTTGCATTTATTGCGGAGACTGGGTTAATGAATGTAAAATATATTTAACAGCGTTTTATAATTTTCATAGAATTTAATAAAGAGCAAGATAACCGTATAACATTCAAAGGAAACATTAACATTTGTTTTTTTTTTATTATAAGTTGTCTCTGCACAAAGACACAATTTAAATTACGATCTTGCTGAACTTATTAGTCATAATAAGTAATTTAAAACTAACTTAATTTACTAAACTGTCCAATGACACTACTTACAGTCTCTCTTAAAAAGAAGACACTCTGTTCTTGTGTATTTATTTTATCCGCTAACCACTGTTTAGCACTTAAGATTTCACTTTTGAGAAACTTAAACGACTAAAATTTATTTAAGAAAATATTGTGTCACTATGTTTTTACAAGGTTTTATAATAGTTAATCTATATTATCCGGTTTTTGTACAAGACAAAGTTTCAGAACTTTTAGCGATTAGCAACATAACAGATAACAAACCTTAAAAATATATGATCTTTTCACCCACATTATTCTTTTACATTTGTAATACGATGTGAACTTACAGGTCATACTCGCGGTTATTAATTCGTAATATTATTCATTTTATTAAAGTGATCTAGCACATCTATCCTAATCCAAAAAATGTATATTATATATATATTATGAGTTCAAATGAAATAATTAAAGAATAACTTGCTAGCATTAATCACTAGTATTGATTTGATGCAAAGTTATCTATTGGCGATATATACATTATACATAATATGATAGTTTCATTTTATTTTAAATATTAATTTCTATCCTCCTTATGCGACAAGATACATAAAATTGTTCCATGTGCCTCGTACGAAATCGAATTACCTACATAATTCGCCAATGTTTCGGGTTTTATCTAACTATAACACCAATCCTCACGTCATAAATACAAATAAAAAATCGTCTTGAATTACCGAATCCACTTGAACACAAAACAATCATCAAAATCGAACCATAAGTTTAGATACAATCCCACCGAAGATGTGCTAATTGTCATATATTTACACAATACATAATAATATAATCATAATGAATTGTTCTATGAGAGCATTTTACAATAATGTATATATCTCCTGCTCAGATTTACGAGTATGCAAAGCCGATTCCCATGCAAATTAATCCTTCTGATCGTCGATCAGTGACAGATGTTCATTTCAGTGCGTTTGAATAATCGCCTTCTGTGTCATACAGCCCGTGTTGCAATTGTACATTTGTGTTACACTGTCTTGTATTATTTGAAAAGGTTTAGTTCTACGTGACTCAGATACAAGAAAATAATTATGCTGTCAAAATATGATTGACTAATTTATGGATCTCTTAAAATCTTTAGTCCATTTTCTATGCAGACGCGCTAGGATTTAAAAGCCACAAAGATCTGTAAGATGCGGTTGTGGCGGAAAGAGCGTTTTTTGAATTTAAAACCTTCGAAAAATGCACGCCCCGCTGAGTTGCAGAAGAGCTTGAAGTGTATCGAGTTCCCAACACATGCCTTTGGTTATACGATGAAGATGCACATCGGATATAAAAAAAGCAGGAGCCGCTGAAAATGGCTTTTTATTTTCATCATCTAATTATATAGCAAAGTATATTTTCAAGCGTATACAGAAACAAAATCACAAGTCAAACAGTATTCCAAGCTTAAAGCTTAGTACTTCTAGCTAAAAATCCTATCCTATTTTAATTACCGGAAAAATCAGAGATCACTGAATTGATAAATTCGATTAATCACAAACTTTATACATTGCTCTGTTGAATTCGATGTTTGAAAAACGAATTTACTATTGTAATTCATTAGTATTCGATGTTTCATTTAAATTAAATTTTAAGTCAATATTTTACTAACGTGCATAACGTACAACGTACTATATATATAATATAATTATATGCTATATTAAGAATAAACGTTTTGTTAACCTAGAGAAATCAATATTGTTTTTTGATTAGACGGCGTAAGAAATTACGCTCTTTATACATATTTCATTACGCTCTTTATATTTCAGTAAAAAATACAACATATAGTTAATTAAAACGATGTATTCCTTAAAATGGTTTTAATGTTTATCTTCTAGGTACTTATTTAATTCTAAAAAGCCAAAGGAAAACAGTTTGGTACTACTACTCTTAGGCTATATTTTCATAAGTTTTTTTATTCTTAGCGTAAAATCGGATATTTGACAATAAAAAATCGTATCTATCATTATACTCGACTTGAACATATTGATAGAAACGATTGAAAGATTAACATATATAATTAACAGAATTACACACGCACACATAATAAGATTATGAAGTTTTTACACTCTTGTAGACAAACATTACCAGTATTAGTATGCAATTCCAAGTACTATTTACAAACTATTTAAGAATAATATTATCTCATATTTAATTTCAGTTTTACATAGTTTTGGACAATTTTATATTGTCTCGCAAAACGACATTAAAACTTCATCAATAACAATAAACCCACACGTATAACGGCGTTAAGTAAATTATTGAGTTTGTGGGCGGAAGTATTTCCTGACCCGCTTTGAACTTATAATGTGACTTTGATACACTAAACTTTTTCCATATCTTTGTTTCTAGTTGAGTTGAGGTTTGAATACATATTGGCATTTTCAGCGTCTTTACAAAAAAATCCTCAGAAATTATGAAGTTTTTTATTGCTCGTTCAATCTTGGTCATTTAATAGCCCTCTAAGTGTTTTCCCTTAGACATACGGATAAAGGAATTTTTGAGACCAATAATCAATTTTGGTCTCAGAAATACGTACATCTATGTCAACAGTGAGTGGAGTAAATTTTTGAGCACTTGGACTTTTGGTTTAACCAAGCCAAGGTGAGTTGCACAACTGAAATTATCATACGAGGTGGAATCGAACCCAATACGTAGAGTATTACGTATACGTAGAGTATTGGGTTCGATACTCTACGTATTGGGCCTCACAGTTCCTTTACTAAATCTTTTAGAAGAAGCCCTAGTGCATTGAACACCTAGTGGTAAAGCGTGCGATGTAGATCCATCGATTAAACAATCGCCATCGGTTTTTTGTTACACAAGCGTATGGATCAAATATCCTTTGTAATTAGTAACGTACACGTAATTCTATGTGGTTTCGAATTTCTATATCTGTTACATTTTCATTAGAGGTGGGTGAAATTTACTAACTCGAGCGCTTCCGGCGCCAGGCATTTTGGATTATGCTCTATACGGTGTAGTTGTTATAGAATATCATTCAAATACTTGATTTATTTAAAATTATATATTCTATATTGACTGGAGTAAGTTGTTTTAGTGCACACGTAAACACTAAATTAAACCACTAGCGCACGAGTCAGCGCATTTGCGTCGCAGTTTTGTCCACCTCTAATTTTCACCCTCGATGAAGCCATATATGAAGTCGTGTATAATCCCTCAAAGGCTTATTTTGCAACTTTTCCAATACTGTTACTATCTATAGAACTAAGCTTATTATAGGGAATTAATCTGTTAATTTTATTAAGCTGTTGACGAGGTTGTAAGGCTATGCGTTGAATACGTGGGTATTGTAAAGTATTTATATGTTATGAACTGAACAATACAATGAAATCTATGAGTACTCACTCATATAGAATCAGATTAATAAAATGCGCAAATGGTGACTTTATAAATTTATTCAGGCGTATAATAATAGAATACTCAAGCCATTAAGGACTGCATCTAATTTAAAGTGAATGATGTACACCTACGTGAGCTAAAATTTTATAAACTATATAAACAGATAATAGGCTTGTTAATAGATTTCAATCAATACATATTGGGGATTAGGTCAAGTTCAGTCAGATTACAAAGTATTACACAATGTCTTCTAAAAGGTCAAACAGTTGGACTTTACTTGTAAACTTTAATTTTGGATACGCACACCGATAGAAAGAAAAAACAAATGCCAAAGGTTCCTTTGAGCACAGCACTCTTAAATACTAAGCTAATACTAATACGGCTTTATTATATTTATGAAACGATTAACAAATTGCAAATGCAAATAGTGTAATTTTATGTATAAATTGTATATAATTGGTTACTTAGAGATTTATTCTCTGATCCTTTTTTTCTAATTTTACTTTATTATTACAATATGAAATCCGCTAGAGTAGTAGCTACAAAACACGCATGAAGAAAATATCTATGGGATTAAATGAAAGTTTCCCAAGCTAAAAGGTATAAACATTAATGCTCAACAGCTGCGTTTGTCTGAATAGCGCCGACACCTAATTATTACAATGAAAACAGTGAAATTTATGGTTTACGCCCATATGCGGGAAACAGTGGTCGATTTATATTGATTTGCGATCGTATTAAACAGATAATATGAAAATTAACTGGGAAATAAATTGCGAACGGTCCATTGTTTCGGTGAGTAATTAGACTGTCTACTATGTTAATAAATATCTGCATTTCCTGTAGTATAAAAGAAAGATAATTGGAAACTTTAATATCGAATAATTTTTTTTTAGTATAGTATTAATAAATTTGTGTGTGGAAAATTTTAACTATAGTCCTTCGTGGACGGATAAAATTATGATAAACTCCCTCAACATTTCTTTCAACATCATAGGTGAAGAAGGAAATCATCAGAAATTAAATCAATAGTATAAAGTGTAGTAGAATATTGTAACAGTAAGACATTTGTTTTATTCTTAGAAACATCAAGTAGCCAATTGGTATATCAAATAAAAATGTCATTTTGTAAGGTCAGTTTTGGAGAAAAACATGATTGTGTAAAGTAAAGTACGCTTGGGTTTTGAAATGACTAAGATCTTCGCCAACATCTCTTATTATTTATTTTTCCACATACTACCTACGCCCCCTATAACGTAAAAGGTATATAGGACGTCCGTAATGCTTCACCATCGGGTTCCTTCTTAAGCTACGCACTTAACTTCGGACCACATTAAGCCAATGGCTCATGCTTCGGCCTCAACTGAGCGTCGCTAGGATTATGCAGCCACGTTTCCTATTTCTTTGGGCAGTCCAATCTAGTGATTTAGGGATGTGTGACTCCCTTCGAAGAGTGTGTCCCAGCAGCGTTCCTATAGTTGTTAATTGAAGATCACATCTTCTTAGGCGAGAAAATTCCCATTATCTGGCTCAGACACCAATTAATAATAAACAATATCCTTTATAGAAATGCTGTGTTTATATATGAAAAATATACCCGCAGAGTTGTTGAGTAATTTGTAAAGGAGTCTTTTAAATGTACTTGCGTGTTTCATTCAAACATTCTAAAACGCAAGTTCTAAAGAAAGATCTCTTCATTTTTCAAGAAAATGTTGGAAGACCTAAACATTACTTAAAGTAACGTCTTTAAAACGATGTAAATACATAATAATGCTGGTCTAGGCTTTATGACCCATTTTAAACATTTTCTACTTTTCATTCCGAGAAAACATAACTTTCTTCATAACACAAGCTTGCTTTTAAATATAACGTTTCAAATGATGATGCTTTCATCGATATAGAATAATGTTATGTTTTATTGATGTCTTAATTTAAAATTACTATTAAACTTTACAAACATAGTAATAATGCAGCGGGCAGACTGAACAATTGATCTTTTCCAGGCAGTTGTTTGAAAGGAAAAATTTAAACGACGAAAAAGTAAATTCGACATACCTATAAACTCTTTATTCAATTGACTTAAACGCTAATGATATAATAATTCTTGTATATTTTATATACAATTTAATACTTCCAGTTATAACCTTTAAATAGCATAAAACGTTTTAATCTGCTTTTCCTAGGATACAAATTTAGGACTTATATATTTATAAATCTAAAAATTTAGAGCCCGTGTATGGTCGTCTATGTAACGGAGATAGTTGTTGCAAATTAAACCTCCAGTTAACCAGATACGGGTGATATATGAAACTTGCGGTTAACTGAGATTATTGTGATCCGGCGATACGGTTCGTGCATTTATTTGTTTCTGTGCATCCTGAACAGGTCAACAACCTCGTATCAAAAGTTTTGTATGGAATTTGTTACGGTTGACCTGACAAGTGACTTGGCTGAGTACAAAAACGAGGAAGTTGTCAGTTCGGTAATGTATAGTCCCGTAAACCTCTAAATGGGAGGCAGAGCAGACATTTCTGCTCCTGTCTCATTCATTACTGTTCCTGTAGATAAGTACACTTGGTCTGTGCCTACCAAACAAAAACAATTGTCATTTTCTGTTCATCGAAGACATCATCCGGAATAAACAATATTTGCGTTAACCACTTAGCCAAAGAGATTTCATAGTTTATAAAATTTGTAAAAATATACTGTACTGTATGCTTTTGTTTAACTTAACGTGTTAAAGTTATATATAATACACAAATGGCAATTGCACAAATGAACGCGTACAATCCAAACTTTTGCCGTGTGAAATGACAACTACAGTTCTTACATACATAACATATTATACTATGGGTATAGTACATCGGCCACTTATGTAAACTATATATAGAATTAAAAACACAATTATTTAGTTTTATTTTAAATTTCACTTCGAGCCTCCATACGTTGAACGCGTAAATTTTTTTTGGGATGGAACTTAGCTAGCCTGGAATAGTGCAGATAGAGGGTTGCTTTTATTGAGAAATGAAAATGACAGTGGGATTACGACATCACTCGACTCGTCATCTGTTGATTTTATTATTAATTTAAATTACTACAAATTATCTTTCTATTTTACTGTACAAACAGAAGCTGTAAGTTATCATAATTTAACAAAAATAAACGACAACGACCTCGCCGACCTGTTGTGAAGCAATCGAATTATGTAAAGTAAAAAATTATCGAATATTTAATCAATGAGGCCTTCTTAGATTACCTATATAAAACGTAGAAGTAGGAGTTACAGTTGGCAGAATTTGAGTAGCGTTGGGAATACTGAGTTTAAGTCCTTGATTGAAACGCAGTTTGACGTTCGAGACAGATTAATCTTGAAGGGAAAATCTAAACACGAACCGTGCAATGAATTGCAATGGAACAATTGCAATAGTTTGAGTATTTAAAAAAGTTTGACTTGTTTACAAAGTTTGTTATTTTATGCGTTACGTTACTTATTTCGTTCCTAACATATAACTTTAATTTTATTTGAAATAATTTATTCTTGTAGCGTCTAATAGATTTTTTAGTTGGCATAATTCTATATCGCTACCCAAGGTAATAATTGTTTCACCTGGGCATGTTATTTTAATGCAGTGAATGCTATGAACGCAGTTAATAAATTAATTGGTATAAAAAAAATGCAACTTAGCGATTAAAAACGCAAACGAAACAAAACGTTGCGAGGAAACCGGCATACCTTAGACACAAATAGTCGATGGCGTGGCAGACACAAAAGGCTGATCATCTTCAGCCTTTGAGAAAAAAAAAACGAAAGAGATACAGAAATCTGAGGTCCAGAGCGGAAAAATTGCTGCGCCACTGTTTTTTTAATTGTTCAGGTTTTATTTGAAAACTTATTTACTTACCAATTTAAAAAAAAACACCGTTAGAATGCTACAGATTATTACGAAACTGGGCATATATATTACATAAAAACTTTTCTTTTTTCAACTTTTTAATTATTTTGAATTAGGAACTCAGACGCACGCTTTTAAAAACTTCTTTAGATTTTGCGCTATCTCACATATTTTTTAGTGTTCATTATCAAATGACAATATGGAATGGGGTGTTAAAGAAAATAGAATTGCAGTGATCATCTTACATAAAGAGGATATGGAGCCATCGGTCATATTCCATACACTTCAAAAGCTTGGTATCAGCCGTAAGTTCGTGTATCGTACTGTCAACAGATATAACAACACTTCGTATGTCGAAGACCAGAAAAAAGTTAAAACTACAAAAGTTATTAATGCTGTTAAAGCCAGAATACGTCGAAAGCGCATTACAAAGTAAAAAATCTTCGAGAAATTAAGATTCCCACTATAACTCTGTCGTATATTATAAAACAGCATCTGAAGCTCGGTGCTTATCGTCGATATACAGGACTTGCCCTAAATTAATTTTACAATTAAAAAGAGAGAATCGCTCAAAACGCCTTCTGTCGCGATACGCTGCTGAAAAGACATGATTGAAGGACACTACAATAAGCAAAATTATTAAGTGTACACTCACAGTTCTAGAGACGCTGCTCAAGTGATCGGAAAGGTACAATGTGGTCATCCTGCGTCAGTGGTGGTTTCGTGGGGCGTGTCTTATCTAGGAGTTACAAAACTATTTTTTTTGGAAAAGGACTGAAAACATTAGCAAAGTGTATCATACATATACAGTTTTGGATAATGTTGTGAAACTCATCTAGCCCAGACCCTTTAGATTTCAAATTATGATCAGTTTTTGAGGACATGGCCTGTTCTAAACGACACGGCGACATTGAGTCTCTTAAAAATCTTTGGAGCAAGCAGTAACGCAATTTCCATAGATTCGTCCCCAAACAGATTAAAGGCCTGTATAAACTGGATTTTCGAATAGAATATTTTTCTGCTGAGACTTTAATAAATATATAGGTGTACTTTTTAATAATATTACATTACTTTATTTTAAAAAATGCATTTTCATTTGTCAACTTATGGCTGGACTAGGTAAAATAAGTATGGAAAATATTTTAAAAATTAACGTCCAGCCAGCCCAGGCCGCTAGTGTAAACGTTTAAGTGTATTTTCTTTGAGACTGATGCTTAAATACATATAGACAGTTATTTTTCGAAATCAAATATATCACAAAACCTATTAAATGCTAACAAGTACCTAGTATCACGATTATTACCGAGCAAAGTTTAATAACACGACTAGTAGTAAATTTAACGGTAATATTAAAACATGATATGTAAATATTGGTACATAGGATTCCGTGTATGATTTAAGGATTATATATGGAAAGCTCTTTAAGGCTTCGGTTATCAGCGAGGCTTAGCAGGATCGTTGGGGATAAAAACACAATGCTAATATTGTAATGGAATCTTACAGTATTACTTATAAACGATTCTATAAGATGCATGTACATAGGTTTTGTTACTTTTATATTATTATTTTTAAAGTGACTATATTGAGAAGGACCACCTTACATATGAAATTGGCGTTTTTGTCTACTGGCCACTTTGACCTCAAATATCTCCTCTTTGGTTAGGAATTTCAAATTCAAATTTGTCCAGCTATTTACTCATGTATTTGTGCTTCGATGACCGTCATTCATTTGTTTTTTTCTTCTGTTTTTTTCTGTTTGCGTCACTCATTTTACAAAATGGAAAACTTAAAGTATCGCATTATTTACGAGTACGAGTTCCGCCGTGGCACTAGTGCTGCGGAAACGACTCGAAGGGTGAATGATGTGTATGGCGGTCATGTTGCAAAAGAAAACACAGTTCGTTTTTGGTTCCAATGTTTTCGTTCTGGAAATTTCGACCTGCAGAACAAGCCCCGTGAACGGCCTGAGACCCAAGTTGATAATGAAGTATTGAAGGCTATTGTGGAAGCGGATCCATCGCAAACCACGTCCGAGTTAGCTGCAGGCTGCGGTGTTAGTGATAAAACTGTTTTAATTCACTTAAAGCAAATTGGGAAGATTAAAAAGCTTGAAAGGTGGGTACCTCACGAATTGACTGAAGCAAACCGGCAAACGCGCGTCGACTGCTGCGTTACATTACTGAACCGGCACAATAATGAAGGTATTTTAAACCGAATCATTACCTGTGATGAAAAATGGATTCTTTACGATAATCGGAAGCGCTCAGCGCAATGGTTAGATCCTGGCCAGCCAGCCAAATCATGTCCCAAGCGAAAATTTACCCCAAAAAAGTTACTTGTAAGCGTTTGGTGGACTAGTGCCGGTATTGTTCCTACCTATGAGATAGCAAAAGTGCATAGAAAACAATGGTTCATACTTTGATTAATTAAATATATTATATATTAAATATTCGACTTTTTGTTCCTCCCATACAACGCCAATTTCATATGTAAGGACCTAATATATACATAAGGGTCCCTGTTTGGCTGGCATTACAATATCTATTCAATATTTATTCATGTATCTTTCTTTCTTTTCAGTGTCCATTGATATATTTCACAAAACCCGCCTACAAAAAGCCCTCTGTTTTTCTAATATTTGAAATGCATATAATAATTGCCCTGGTAAGTATTTATCATTATGGTTTTACAAGAAAACCGGTGAAGAAGTTGACGTGAAATTAATTTTGGCTTATTATAAAGGAACTTTACGTATTTACGCAATACTATTGTTATTCATATTTGTACCTATCACTACTGATAATACTATTACACTATTGCTTTATAATTAATAAAAACAAAGTACATAAATCTTGGTTTACCTCACGCGAACTTTAAACATGTTTATTTTTGATTATATTATGTTCACGACTCTATACTAAAATATCGTCGTCATGTTGAGAAACTTATATAATTTTAATTAACACAAACGATATGTATGTTAAGCAAAGTAAATATTGGCAATACACTACGACAGCTAACTCGAGTGTCTCCTTGTGAAACTAAATAAACTTTAATATACAATCTTGTATATTAATCAAAATATCTGATCCTTCCAACCTTAGCTAACGAGAAACTTACGTGATAATACATATTAAATACGGTACGTTTTTTTATCTTTCGTTGGTTTAACTTTAATGATTTCAGATTCGGTCAATACTGTCAGCTGACCCACCCTTCAGGCCAATGTCAATCCCAAAATGAGATCTGTCTCTCACATAAAACGCCTTTAGGCACATCATAGCAAAGTTCAAATAATTTTCGGCAAACGCCCACCAAAATCCATGATGGAGCTGTAAATAAATCATACTTAGAGAGATATGTCTTTTTTGTATCTGCTCGTATTGGTGGTTAATATCTATCAAACACTTGGAAATATTTAAGTAAATTAAATAAAGAACTCATAGAGGCTAAATGTTCTTACTGACGACCTACAGGCTCCTATTATTGTTTTGTTTATTTTTACATCAATTAATACATTTCAATTGTTTTACATATTAAGTTAGAGTTTATAATTCTTTTACATTATTTTTTGTGCCTACTAGATTCTTAATTGTTGGACATAGGACAATTTGATTGTGTAAAAAAAAATTAATATTGTCTTTTGTTAACATAGCTTTTAAAATTATGTAAATAATTATAAGTGTTTAATAATAATACATAGCTTTAATCCGTTTAAAAAGTGTTTTTTTTAATTCAATTAAGTTATAATAATACTTTATTAGATTACAACTATGAACACTGACATATTTACGTCATCCCGTTTAAAATACTTCATTTATGGCAAGGCAACCGTCATAATTTTTCTTTTATATATTATATGTAACCTGAGAAGGATCATATTCATCATGTGGTTTATAATATGAATCTGTCTCCTTGACTTGAAGTGATAAGCTGAAAAGATGTTCTGTTAACTTATGCGAAAATGTAATGGGATGGTTAAATGTTCGTAGAAACATCAAGTATTTTTCTTTATTTTACCAATGATTGCAAGAAAATTTATTGATTGAAGTATTCCACACTTTGATATTTTCTTTAATTAATACAATTATTTTCAATACAACTTCTTTAATTTAATTTATATCGATTACTGATGACAGTTAAGGATAATTACAAGGTTATATAGCATTGCGCTATTTTTTATCAACTTTCAGACCGCAACAAGAGTAATTCGATCTTCTTTGACTGTAAATAGGGCTGCCACATAGAAAATTAAACTACGACGTAGTTTATAATAGCCATACATTACTTATCGATTATTATATTAAATTAATTATAATAGTAAGTAAAGTAATAAAGGAAGTCCAAGTATTTAATTATATTTCATAGTACACAATCGCAAAGAAGAACATACATTTTGGACATAGGGAATATTTCTTACTGCATCGGCTTTCCAGTCTTTTTTTGGGACTTTCAGTTGTACACATAAAAAAAATAGTCAGAAACTTGGTTGCGAACCTACTACGTTTGTGTGAATTTTTGGGTCTAGGGCAAGCAAAACAAAATTTCTTCACGATATGTTCATTCATCGTAAGAGCGTAAAAAATTTCATTCCTGCAGCTGGGGTTCGAACGTACGCCAGTGGAGAGGCGCACGCAAGTCACTATCAGTTAGTAGATATAAAACTAATACTTCTATTACGATTTAATTGATTGTAAGTAACTTTAATTATGCGTTAAGCTTTACCTTGTTAGTAGTCAAATCCTTAATCACAGAGCATATCTTGATTGATATTGTGTATAGATAACCTATTAGTGAACGTCAATCTAACTTTGAGTATGATTGAACAGGAATGCAGATACTAATTTCTCATTCATTGAATAGTACTTGTAATAGTTTTCCTGTTTAAATACATTTCCGAAATAGGTCTTACTTAATCAGTACATATGCGTAGAGTTAATGCATTATTAGGTACTTTTTTATGTAAAAAATAATTCATAGTTAGAAAATTAGGATACGCTTTTGAAATGACGGTTCGCGTCGCTTGATTATTATTTGACAACATTGTCACCGTGACAGTTGACAAAAATATACTAACAGGGTTATTCATACTAATGAGTATCTAAAGAAATTAATTGATTACTTAAAATGTGATTTTGGCCTCAGATTTCCATTAGAGAATTAGCATTTTTTTCTATAGGAAAAATAAAGGGTTAATAAACTTATTAACTAAACTATATTCATCTGCAAGTTTTTAAAGATGAGCCAAGAAAAAGGATTTTCTTTATGGTCGTGTGTTTTCAGTTCAAGAAATCAGTTACTAGTTCAATAGCAACCAACCTAAAAACAAAGTTACAGAAATATTTTCGATAACATTACTATAAACTATAGTGATTTTTGTGTATGTATTCTGTGTAATAAATTTAAAAAAATTAAGTGGTAACCCTAAACACGATGTAACCGACACTGTGGTCGCTGTGGCCTCAATGGCTGTCACCGGTATTTTGCATTATTTCATAATTTTTTTGTCCGCCTATATAAATCATATTTCATGTTATTTGTAACTTGATAGTATATGAAAAATTTGCTTACATCGTATGTAAGTAATGTTATAATTCGTTCATATTTTACTTGAAATGCTGTTTATCTGACGTTTATATGCCAATAATTTTGCTTTGGTTTTTAATGAAGGATGTTATATATTAGTGTAGTTGAATTGAAAAACTACGTCCATTGGGTTTTTGTGGGCAGCATTACTGCTAAGAGCAGTTTCTTTCAGACACCTGGGTACTCTATTCTACGTATTGCAATCGATTTAATAATGAATTTTTAATACAGTTGCTCAAAAAGTGGTGTAGTGCAGGGACGTATAGCGTTCGGGGTGTGGGCTTACACACTTATTACACTTCTCTTTTCTTTTCCAACTGTCAAAAAGTCGTTACATATCTACATACGACGAATTCATTGCGTGGAGAGAAGAAAAAAAGCAAATAGTTTTATTGCCTGGCTTAATTTTTTCGCAACTGTATTAAAAGAAGATTGTTCAGTACACGTGCGGAATCGTCATTGCATCTTGTTCCGGCTGTCAACCCTTACCTTCGGCTGCGCCTATTTTGCAACAAAGCATTATAACACTGACCATCTTGTTAGTAAGAGCACGAATGCCTTTCTTAGGTTTCAAAATACCCAAATGTCAAAGTAGGAATTTGCCGTGAGCCGGCGCCTTGATGTCTCGATAACTGTTTAACAATTGTGTACCTTTTGTGTAAGCCACTGAGAAATTACGTAAAGTAACGGAATAAATCTTAATAAACACTATTTGACAAATAAAACAGGTAAAATCAAGATTGACAAAGAATGTAAATCGGTGTACTTTAAAAGCAGTTTCTGCCTAACTACTAAAACTTTAAAATGCCACTTAATCTGCGCAGGGTACAAGAAAATACAAGAAAGGTCTAGTACAATCTTCTAAGTTGATTCTAAAATAAAAGGGACCAAACATTTTAAATTTGTTTTGATTTTTGTTTTAATAATATTTATTATTACTTTGAAGGTTAAGAAAATTGTAAATACTGTAAACTTGATTATAATCCAATTAATATTTTTTTTATTTATTATTAAAAGTGATAATGGGACAATACATATTATTTTATGCTGAAAATTATTTAAAAAAAACTCTTAATTGCATTAAATTGTCGTTTTATTTTCGTTTCGTAGCGTAGTGCGAAAATGTGTTGTAATGAACGTTTCATTTCATCAGGAAAGCATTTCAAATAATAAGAATCAAAGAGGGTGAGTACAAAATAATGCCCAGGTATATCCAAATTACCAGTCTTTATAACTACTTACTCTTGTACAACAATTTATATATTTTACAACGCGAAACGTTAAGGGTACAACATATACAAGTTAACATATTTGCCTTTGAGTACTGAATTTTTATTATCGACCTTTTGAATAATTCACATTCCACAAAGTTGCCTATCTCGCATACAATTCATTTGAATGTCACGTTTTCTATAATTTTCCCAATGAGAAACCTAACATCATTAACGTTGGATGGACTAGAACGGCTTTTTAATATGCATAGTATGGAATGTATAGAAACCTTTCAATAAATGAAGCAAATTTTACAAGGTAAGGGCATGTCGATGAAGCAAGGTGTTGCTCTTCCTCCGAGCTAAAGGGATTCCTTCGATCACTCTAACCACTGGCTGGCCCCACAGCCTAAGGTCGAAAAGTTGCATATATACTGAATAACTTTTTATCGTTTCACGGGGGACGACAGTGATCACAACCTCGCTTTGGATGGTATCGCTACAGGACCATATATATTTAATTTATTTATTAACACTTCGTTACACTACAATATATAAAAATTAATATTTAAATTAAATAATTAAATCAAAAGGACAAAAGCAACTGGCAGCCTTATCGCTTTCGAGCGATCTCTTCCAGGCAACCACTGTGAGTAAAGAAAATAACTAAATAAGAATTATATGTAAATATAAATATATATAATATAAAATGTTGCAATGGGTAAGACATAGCTCCAATAGGTCCTCCTTCTTAGTAAAACCAATATAAGTAATATTCAATTCAATTATTGACTCAAGAATTTTTCGAAATTTGTATTTTATTCCAAAAATAATGACACTATCGAATCGAGAACTCCGATTCAACACCCATAGTGATGAGACAACATATTATTCTCCCAAATTAATATTAAAATAATTATAATAGACTACGACACAGTACGTCACGACACGACACAGTCGTACAGTAACTATAATTACAATGTAAATTTTCTTTAAAAGCGTGTATTTACAAAATTGTATTCAAAGGTATGACTCTCGAATGTCAAATCCAATATGTTTAAACACTGTAAATTTTACCCGTAATTTAGATATTTTTTCCATGGAAAACAGGTAACCACAGTCATAAGCAATGATTTAGATATCTTGCAACACTGGTGTAAATATGAACGCCATTCTTTGAAATTAGTTCTTCAGAAATAAAGCATCGTTTATCTAAATAAATAATAGATTAATTTACGTGTATAGTTATGTTCAGTTGTTCAAGTCCTGATTGGAGTTCGCTTGTAATTTGGTCGTTGACAGATTTACAACTCCACGCCGTCATCTCTAACATTATATCGACTTCTCTGCGGTTTGCATGTTTGAAGTATTGCTAAGGCACTCCGCATACATAACAATTTATAGGAACTTTAAAATACATAAGTATTTTCTAATATTAATATCAAATTATATAGTGATAATAGGTAAGTAAACTTTGGGATTTTTCGTTTTGTTATACTAAAAAATTGGCGAAATATAAGATATTTATTATTATTAAAAAAATAGTGGCGCTACATTGTTTGAGGTTTATTCCTCATATTTATGTGCCTGTTTTATTATCATTTGTTCTCGAAGGGCCAGTAGGCAATCAGCCTTCTGTGTCATGCACAGATACGCCGCCTTTTTGAGTCGGTAATGCTGGTTTCCTTAGGATGTTTTTCTTCAACTTATGAACGAGTATTAAATGCGCACATAAACAGAAAGTCCATTGGTGGGTTGTTGGATTTCGAACCTACGACCTTAGGTATGAGAGACACAAGCTAAAGCCTCAAGGCCATCACTGCTCAGTTATTCTTATTAACAACTTACAACTGCTTATATGCAGCCCTGGGGCCTCCACAAAAGGGGGGCCCAAAATGTAGATGTCAAATATGCGTAAATATATAATAAATACTTAATACAAAATTATAGTGGAAGTAAATAATTATATACATTCCAAGAATTCACTGATATGAAGAAAAAAAATTAAGTAAACTTATGTCAAAGCAGATATTATTTTACTTTTGCCACGTGAGCGGTTCACTTTAGTCATGAAATCGGCAGTCACCTCACTGCCTGTGAAAATAACTCATTATATTCTATGGCTGGCTTAATTTATAGGAACATTCGAAGCCTTTGCGTGGGAATGAAGCGAATACTACAAATTATATGTTTTATTATTAAATTTAAGAAATATGTCTGTCACTTAACTATTAAAAAAATATGTTTATCAGTTTAATGGTAAGTTTTTTTTGTTCAAGCCACATTTTGGGATCAGACCGATAGTTCTCAGGATATTAAATTAACTAAACCTGTCTAGATTTTTTTTGTCCGGTTTTTTTGGCCAACACTGCTCTGTGTTGGCCTAGTGGTCTCAGCGAGCGACTCTCATCTCTGAAGGCGTAGGTTTGATCTCCAGATATGCACCAATGGACTTTCATTCTATGTGCGCATTTAACATTCGCTCGAACGGTGAACCAAAAATCGACAGCGTGTCAGGCACAGAAGGATGATCACCTACTTGCCTATTTGATTGAAAAATGTTCAAATCATTCAGAAATCTAAGGCGACTTAAAGAGTTTGTAGCGTCATTGATTTTTTTTAGAGTTGGTTCAAATCATGTGTATAAATTTTTCGTTTACATTATAACTATTCAGTAAATGTTAATCCAACCTACATATATTTATTTCTAAATGATTGTTGGATAGTTCCGCCATTAAATGAAATACTATTGGTCTCTAAATGAGACCCGATCTCTTATTCATTTATAATTTTATTACACATACAATTTACATAAAATATTATCGTACGCAATATCTTCAACTTTTATGCTGAATGCTGAAAGTGTATTAGTATGTTATACATTAAATCATTACACCGGCATTTCTTATAATTAACAATGTTTAAATGCTAATTTCATTTAGATCAAATATATTTTACTATTTTTGCGATTTATACGGGTCTATTGGCAATTTCACGTATTCCCATTAGGAGATAATAGGGGTTATATTATTACTTATGGTTAAAAACATGATAACTCCAAGTAACTTTTAGTATGCAAAAGTGCATTTGCATACTAAAGATTACCTAATAACGGGAAATGGTCGAATTACCTTTACCCTGTAGTCTTTTTTTTTTTACTTGGGAAAATGTATTGCGTATACCCTTCCGCGGCACGACTGCTTAACGCGAAAGGGTTAAGTGGAACTCGCTATTGTTCACACCCACTACAACCCAAAGGCGCCTCCAACAATCGCCCGAGGTGGAATGCTGAACCTCATCCGCTTCACTATGTATCTGCTGCACTTATATGTCTGCATTAACATACAAGTGTAATTGATGTTGGTTGCAACGTCACTTAGTCAACACGGTTTAAAACAGCACAAACACACTCCACATACTCTACGACCCAAAATTGTTTCTGGGCTTCCGAATCGAGAAACTTCCACTGCTCCCCATCCTGTGCCACTTTGGCCTTCATCTGCAGTTCATGCTTCATTGTGTCGATTCGGTACCTAGGCCTTCGGCTGTGGCGGCATGTGGATGTGCGGATTGACTACAACATAATAATAAAGTCTCTTCAGTATTAAGAAAGAGGTTAAAAAAGGAACATATAATGAGCCTAGTCATCATGTGTTCCTTTGTAAATACAAGTATATGGAGGTCGATCTATATGTATTTAACAAATTTGAAACGCGATTGATCCACGACACTATTTAAAAGTAGACTTATAAAACTCTAAATAGTTGTGCGTAAATATTAATTAAGCGTTTTTGAGTCAAGGTTGTTTTTTGTGAACAATCATCTCAATTTAGGCTAGAACTGGCTATAGTTGTTCTCCTTGAAATAGATTTTAGAGGCACAATGGGTTTCGCACCTGTAGGAAAATATTTGATCTATTATGTACAAGGTCTTAAGGTAGTTAAGACAATCGTTTTTTTTAAACCAATAATATACCTTTGTGAATAATTCGCAACATTTTATCGACTCATGCTCGTTGAAGGTATTTCTTTAAAACTTGTTGATGTTTATGTCAAATCAAAATGTATTTCCGTAATATGTGGTTTTGTAATTTTTTTTTAAATATTTTGAATTTTAAAACTGACCTTCTGGTTTACAATTTCGCAGTAGACACTGTTAGTGTTCAGGTACTATAAGCGTATAACTTGCCCTGAAATGATGCGGTGATTTAGTTAGAAGAGTTACGGCGGTTAATCCTGCCAGAATTAATTGCTGTAACAGTGACGCTTAAATAAAACATAACATATTAATTATTAATGTGTTAAGTGTTGAGGATTATTAATTAAAGTATACGACATTTCTAGAAAAAATAATTGCAATATAAATCTTGTTAATTGTGTAATTAATTTAAGACGTTAATTTGGCTCTTAAGGCAATTTACATGATATTAACATAAGAAATTTGTTAGTCACGACTATAGGTAACTTATTTTTAATTGTATCTGCTGTTTAAATTTTAAACTATCGCCTCAGTAATAAAGTGATTTATTTTCAGCTTTGATGACTCAGTAATTTGGTTCAAATGAGTAAATCTTGAGTGTGTATCTTGAAGGCATGGAAGAAACAGAAATATAATGTAATCCATACCGCAAAACATGCCAAAATATATCTTAATCAAGCTCAATACAAGAAGTACTTAAAAGAAATACATAAGAACAATACACAGGTATTCAAGTATGTTTTGTTATTTTTCATGGTCAAACTAGTCTTAAATTTCCTGTTTGCCTTCCGCATTTAACTATTGAAACGCATGTACGTTTGAGCTGGCTGAATAAAGAAAAAAACAGTGTAATGCCTCGCACCATTCTACAAAGGAATCGCTTTATACTTGGCAGAGATAACACTGACTTGGTCTCGAATACCACAGGTAACGTTATATTCACTCCATTAAACATAATGAAACAATAATGGACAGTTGTCTGCAACTCTGTGAGAGGAAGTTTAGTTCTATCACGGTTTCGGTCATTACATTAAGACACCTTAAATAAACATTTAAAACTTTAGATTTGTCCTCAAGTTAGTACTCAGAAATCATTGTTAGTGTTCCGTTCCATGGAGAACAATGTAAAGTCACGTGGTTTCAAAGCCGATTAAATGTGATTTTTTTAGATTTAGTTATGATATAATATTACGTAATACGTGTAGAAAAACTTACAATAAATGTTGGTCTTCCTGGCAGAGTAGGTCCTAAATGAGGGATTTGTTTGATGTATTACGATGCTCGTACTGTTATTATTTAAAAGGCGCTCGCTTAAAAATTGGAATAACATACTGTGATGTATAATTCTTGAGGGAATAAAATTGTTTTGTCACTGTTGATTATTTGCAAAGCGATACAAGAGTGATAAGGAAATTTCGACCCCAATTACCGGGGGCCTAAAAACGTACCAACGTCTGGATATATTTTTTAATTATTATTAGTAATATTTTTGCCATCACATAACAAGGATTAAAACGCTTGACAGTTGACACATAGTTTTCAGGATTTATAGCTAATTGTTCGTTTTTTTTCTTACAGTGCCGTGACCCCAGTTTTTATCTTCATTAGCTGTCTAATGACCTTAGCTTACAGCTTCCGCATAATCAAGTTACTCCTTATTTCAAAAGGAATAACGGCGACTGTCGTTTAGCAATATATCAAAGTATAAATACGAAAATAAATGTATTTTAATTTTAGTGGAAATTTCGATTTGATATAGAGTATATCCACTAAAATTCTCTTGGCTGTATGCATAATATAATGCGGGAGTACACGCGCCTGGTTGTATTGAAATGTATTTTTGGAAGATTATAACATATATATTTTCACAACTCTTTATTGAAAAATAACTCCAATATTTCATTCAAAATGTCGGTACAGTTACAAATTCTAATAGTTATCTATATTGCCACGATTATTTGCTTTTATAATAGCAATCATCAAGCCAATGCTCAGTCTATAATTTTTGGCAATCAAACCATGGTATTTGTAATCTAATTGGTATTGCAAAGGTCATTGAATCGTTTCGCAAATATTAAAGTGTAGTTGAGACATTTTCTTCGGTATTTTCAGTCCTATGTTAAGTACATTGTGAATTGTATTGGAAATTAGGAAAATATTTAAATATTGTTTTCATACAGTAGATACCAGGATCGTCATTCGTCTCTACCAATTGAATGTTTTGTCTTCATCAATCTGATATGAGTTTATATGTAACTTATTCAAACGTTGAACTGTATACATGAACAGGCCCTGAACTAGGACTAGCCAAGAAATTTTGTCGAGCCCTTACAGCACATTTCGAAGAATGAACTTACTGGTAATGAGGCTTTAACGGCTACTAAAGCTAACTAAAGCTTTAATGTAAACAAAACAAGTACAAGGTTCGAATTACGCAGTTGATTAAGCCTTGATGTGTTTGAGTTTGGACCTGTCATTGGCAAGTAAATTTCTTTGGCCAAATTAAATTTTTAATTCTATTCCAAATATTATTTTTATCTACGAGTACCTACCTAGACGAAGTGCAATGACCTAAGTCATGACCATGAATGTAAAGAGTAATTTTAAGTTGGTGTACTTGGCATTCGGCGATTGGCACTTCCCACGGACGGACGGATTGACACAATGATTGGATAAGTATCAGATTCCTGTACATCTGCTAAAGGCGTTGTTCAACCATAAATAATGCTAATTTTATTTGAGCACTTTTTCTTTATAGCGAGTATGATTTCTTATGGTAATAATCTTTACAAAAGTTTACTTAATTTGACGTAGAACATAAATCGGTGGTATATTTATAAAAGATACCTTGTCTTTGATACTTCAACTAAATACATAAGAAAAATAAAACTTTGTCATGATCACAGATTATATTGGTTTCTAATTATACGCAATAAAAAAGATTTTACCATAGTTAGTTGTTAAATATTCGGCCAAGTCAAGGCAAACAACTAAATCGATTTTGACGTATTGGCCATGGCAACCAAGTTGGAGCAACTCTATAGTTTCACTAAATATTTATTCGTGTGAAAAGGCTTTGGTACTTATGCATCTTCTTCATTACGCTTGGCGTCTGCGCACGATTCACCCCGGAGTGAGAATGGGTGACAGTTACAAACAAATAGGTACTTTTATACGTATTTCGAAGTCTTAGTTCAATGATAGTTGATGATATGAGCAGTCATATATTCTGGTATATTGGTGTTGAATATACGTGAAAACAGCTCCCGTAACCTTAAAACAGTTCGAAAAATTCCACTTTACTGTTTATATTTAAAGAGGAAAACATTTAACATATCCCTTTATTGTATATCTTCATAACGCAAAGTGCTAGTAATAAAGAATACCCCGTTGGGCAGACAATTTTCTATGTCATGGTTAGTAGTTTTATATGCCTTCTGAATCCGAAAATCAAACTCGTAAATGTAAGCTAATTGCATAAGTACCTAATCTGAATAAAGACAAGACAATACGTTTTGGCCCTCTTTTTTTAAAGAACGCCGACTTAAAAATACTAAATCAATTAGATAAGACAGAGTTTAGAAGACAGACGCACTTACTGTTAACGGAATAGTACTGATCTGTACTTATCTAAATTGTCCAGTGTACAAGGTTCAGGGTGGTCTCACTCATTCTGAGAGATTAATACAGATTTTATTAGATATATATTTGGATACTGTTTATTAAATCATAATAAGCTTGATATATTATATGTAAAGATGGTATTTCTGTGTTTTTCACCTGCGTATTCGGGACAGAAGACGTTTTGATTGATCCACTCTCTTTAAATGTAAAGATTAATTGATAGTATGTCCTGTATATCGACTATAAGTAGCGGGCTTCAGGTCTTATTTTATAATATGCGACAGAGTCCTAGCGGGAATCTTCATTTCTCGCGATACGATTTTTTGCTTACTATTGGGGTTTCAACGAATTCTGGCTTTACAACATTAACAGCCTTTGTAGTTTCTGGTATTCAACAGACGAAGAGTTGATGTATTTGTTGATAGTACGGTATAGCCACCAATATAGATACCAAGATTTGAAGTGTCTGGTATGTAACCATACCCACCTTGTGCAAGGCGTTCACTGCAATCATATTTTCTTTAAAACCCCATTCCATATTGTAATTTGTAATAAACGCAAAAAAATGTGAAATGGCGCAACACCAAGAAAAGTTTTTAAAATTATATACGTGTTCCAAATTTAAAATAATGAAACAGTTGAAAAAAAAGTTTATGTAACAGTATTATTGGCCAGACTAGCTTTTTGTACAACAGTGTTAACGTGCGAGCTATTATGCGGACGAATTGGCTGGCGAAGGTTTATGTGACAAAATCAACGGTACGGAAGGGACAAATTTGTCGGCATACTGTTTCCGGATTAACTCTTACGCCTCAACTATTGACTGAAACTAGTGCGAGTAAATCTTATTGAGATTATTCATTTAAAAAATTCATCCTGGCAGACAGATTCTTATAATATTTAGATTTTGGCAATAGTCCTAATACATGAATATATTTGTTTACCCATAAATTCAATGTTCCCCGATTCCAAGGTGATATGACCCGAAAGGTTTTTCTTTTATAAAATTATAAATGTAACTTGCAAATAATATACTGTACGTTAAGGCTGTACGTAAGGGCGTCTAATAAGTGCGGAAACTGAGTTTACACTAATATAACAAGGTACTTATTTATTAAGTATTTATAGATTTTGTCAGATGGCAACCCTAGTTCAAACTTAAACTTGTCTCTATAACAAAAACAAAGTTTGTGAATCTAGGCAAAGTTCATCGATCAAGCTAAGAAACAAACGGAGTTAGTAGAGGCCGCTTGAAATATTTGGTAGCGAGATATTTGCATACAAAGACCACAATCGAGGGTGGGACTCGGCCATTTCGGTAGTACCGTTCGTTCTTTAAGATAATCTACACTCTTTGTATTCATAAAAATAATATATCAAAGAAACAATTGCTCTTGCTTTTTGTAAATTATATTTTTAGTACTGTTTGCCTCGTACGGTGAAAACATTGTGAGCAAACTGGCCTTAGATCCAAAAAATCGACGACGTGTCTCAGGCAAAGAAGGCTGATCAGAACTTGCTATTTTGTAAATACAAATGATTTGATGAATGAAACGAAACACATCCACAAATATGAGGCCAAGAGCTAACGACGGTTCGATATATATTTGTTAAGTCCGAGCGTTTCTGATTGAAATACGTCTGCAGACAGTTCTCTATCATCAAGATCTTGAAATCTTAATATCGCCCTTGTCACTCCTACGCATGTCATTTGAATGTATGAATATTTAGCGGAGAGATGTTGAATTCTTATGCGTTGAAAACGTACAATTATCATTTGAATTCTTGGGTAATGAGCAACGTTCCTCTGTCAAGGGATTCGTTTGTCTCGTGAGAAGAAAAGGCGGTAAAGAAAGGGTTTAAAAGCATATGGGGGGTGGGGGGGTGCAACGGCACGCCCAATAATGGCAGTCATCGCAGACTTTGGATGCCTATTTTAGTGGGCTGCCATTGAAGGAGGAGTATGTTCTTTTTTCAAGCAGTTTGAGGTCGTATCCCAGGGAAGAGTCGCTTTCACAGTTCGCAAAAAAAGAAGATGCAGATGAAACTTTTATTTAATTCGACTGGTACGGTGATGAGTATATTGTATATAGATCTCTTTTGACCTGACTTCCCAGTAGAAATTTGTATACCTGAAATTAAATCTGTCAAAAACCTACCTGTAAGGTTTACCGTACTTTCAAAAGCGTTATAATGACTTATGACAAGTAAATGCTATGATAAAGTAATCGAGCGTCGTGCGTTCGATAGTGTGCTTTCTAAGACACTTGCCGCTCACCACCACAATATGGAACCAGCTGCCATTCCAGGTATTTCCGAACCTTAACACTGAGGGACCTTCAAGGGAAAAGCGTAGATTCTAAAGGCGTGCAACGCACTAAGTTTCCTGGGGTTACAGGTGGCACTTAACTTTAAGTGACGCATTTGCTGTTAATTCAACTTTTTGCACTCTATTTGTATTTATTTATTTTTCCTTACTAGGGTTGCCTGGAAGAGATCCCTTTTTAGCGATAGGAACGCCCGTTGCACCCCTTATAACTAATAGTAGGTAGTTTTTTTTATCTGTAATGTTTCATCTGTATGTAATGTGCATGGGACATAAAACAATTTTAAAATGTTAAAGCTTTTGCGTAAAAATAATTTAGTAATTCCTCGCCTCCTTTATTTTGTAATCATGAAAGCATAACAAATATAGCATTCGTATTTAAAATATAAATGGCTATTCACGGTAATTATTCACGTTCTGTGAATTATATGCCCAAGAGAGCAATACCATATACATGCATTTCGTTTAATTAAAATACCTACTTTGCGCTATTGTACACCTTATGCTATGGCATAATATTATTTCATGGTATTACCGAACATCCGCTACTTTTCCTTAATAAATGTAAAATTAATAAATAGATTAAGGAGTGGTTTCCATAGAGATCTGTATTGATATGTTAACTGAAATGGATCCTGTTCCTATATTGCTTCCAACTGAGAACTTGGGACTTATTATCGATGTGACTTTTCTACTAATGATACCTCTGATTAGCCGATAGCTTACTGTAAAATGGTTTGTATTACATTTGTATATGTTTCCACACTTTCTTTCGTCGCAAAATTCATAAAAAAGGACTATTTAAATTCGATTTTGCCAATAATGTCAAAACATTTTTGGAAAAGACGTAAAGATTAACCCCCAGTAATTATTTTATCAAATTTATTATTATATATATATTTAAAATATTTTCTCGCAATGGTTGCCTTGAAGCGATTTCTCGAAAGCGATAAGGTCGGCAGTTGCCCTCCTTTTCATTTTATTATGTCAATTGTATAATATTTCTGCAACGAAGTGTTAATAAATAAAATATAAGTCATACTCTAAATTTTTAAGTCATGCGCGGAACTTAATCCTATTTAAATCGCCTGTTTAAAACGTTACCCGATTTAATACGGATTAGGGCATAATATACGACGCTTAATACGGTTATTGTAGACCGGTCCGGGACACAGAGCATAGCTCAGCTTATTAAGCGCCGAGGTTTAAGTTATTGAGAAAAGTGGGTGAAGATAAAAAAAATTTAGGGAAAGGGAACTTTTAAAGCTTTCCTTGTTTAGAAAAGAGCAAAGTTCGTAATTCATTTGAAATAATTGTATTAATTTTTAATTATTTTTTTTTCGAAAGATCATAAAATTAATTTCTTGACCGTATAATTTTAGTTTATTCAGTGACTCCTGCCATATGATCCTAATCAGTTACTTTCACCATGCCCTTCTATTCTCGTCATAGTCATCGTTTCCCTGACGTGGTCTCATCCTCAAGGGTACCAATGCGAGAACTAGGCTCCACTTTTCTTGGGTATTGCATATGCTAATGCTGCTCTGCTGGTAAGATTCAGTTAAATTTTCTATATCTCTTAAAGTGCTGCTGACTTCGTCTCTTCTGCGTCGTCTTGATTCCAGGTGAGTTTCTTTCTAAGCCTTATTGGAATCTTCCCAGTTTTGTGTGTGTTCCCAATAAACTTATGATATTATTATCAAAAAGTAATGTCAATTCTATGCAATAGGCAATGGCTAAGAAAATTTGGAGAAAATGATCGTGGTTGGTAACAAAGAAGGCAAAAGAAGTGCTCGTTCACTTACCAGACGGACTGATAAAGTGAAAGACTTGTTGACTTGACTTGAAGAAAGTAGTTGTTAGTGGACGATAGTCCGCTCCAGATTCCAGAGAAGAGCAGTTTCATTGCTGACCACGATGCTCAGAAATGATCTACTGACGGAAGTGAGAGAAATGTCAATTCATTGATTATTTGTCTCCGTCCTGAATAGCAGAATCACATTAAAACATTTACGAAAAAATAAATAAAAAGGAAAAAAGAATTCCAATATAAAATGTTCAATGTCAAATGGGTTTCGTAACTTTCATGTTAGGCGGTACGAAGTTCGTCGGGTCAGCTAGTAATAAATAAAATAATGTATCGATGTATATCGGATGGCTTTCACCGGCAATGAGTAGAGATGGGAACACCGCAAAAAAAATTGCTTTTGCGTAATCAAATGAATTATGGGAGAACTATTTAAGTACTGTATAAAACTTCATACACAGTGAAGAGTGAACGTTTATCTCGTCCATGCTCCGTTTAAATAGAAACGTTTGTACGTGATATATTCTTCATTTCTAAATCTCTTATACGTGAGGATTTTCGCTGTTTAAACCAAAGATTAATCTTAGATGAAACGTGTGCGCTTCAAACTGTCGAATTTATTTTAATTAAATTCAATCAATATATTTAAATGGATATGTGACGTGTAGCATTTAAAGTCAGGTAGGCCCCACAATAAGGAATAAGGGGGATTTTTTAACGTAAGACCTTCCAACTACCAATCCGTAAATTGTTTTGTCGGCAGTTGAAGCCAGAAGCTACGAGTTTTACTGGTGGAAAATAGCCACCAGGACTTGGAATATTTATTTCAATTTTATTAACTGTCTTATCTGGCTCTCTGGCTATTAACTGGCTCGCATATCTACTTATATTTTAATTTTTTGGCTCTATACAATCACTTATCACTTTAGGCGTTTATAACTTCACATTTAAATTGCATCATAAAAACCAATAGCACAAACGATAAATTAATTTTCATCACAGTGTTTAATTGAAAAAAAACTAATATCCTAGTTTTGTCGGTTTGATTAAATATTCTGTGTTCATAATTGAAAACGGTTTATTCCTTACAAAAGAGATAATTAGAAACAAATAACATTTTATTAAGGTTTTTGTAAAGATTTAGTGGATCATAAAAACAGTGCCAACACAACAACAAGGTCTGGCCTCCGAATACTGTATCTCTTTCATGATCCTTTATTTTTGTAAATAGGCCAGTAGGTGATCTGGAGTGAGCAGGTTACCTCACGATGGTTTTCTTTACCGTATGAGCGAATTTTAAATGCGCACATAGACAGAAAGTCTATTGGTGCACAGCCGGTGTACAAACCTAAGGCTTACACTTCTCTATTTAGTGGATTAATAAGAAAATAATTTCGGTGTGTTTCTTTTTCAGAAAGGAAGATAAAGCTGCGACTACACATGTCACCCAAAAATGATACCGGTAAGATTGTGAACATGTAAATTATGGAACAAATAAAATATGTAGGCTACTTATATACCTATATATAAGCGCCTGTATATTAATGACGATAGAATAAAGTTAAATTAAAAAAGTTTTTCTTAATTTATTTATATAAATTTTTACACTTAAAATTAAAAGTCGTATCACCTCGACGTCCGACGTTCCACGACTGAGCGTTTTTCAAGGCAATTTTTGCCGCGCACCACCGCTATGTGGAACCAGCTGCCCACTGAAGTATTTCCGAACCAATTCGACTTAGGGTCCTTCAAGAAAAGAGCGTACAAATTCTTAAAAGGCCGGCAACGCACTCGCGAGCCCTCTGGCATTGAGAGTGTTCATGGGCGGCGGTATCACTTAACATCAGGTGAGCTTCCTGCCCGTTTGCCCCCTATTTTATAAAAAAAATAATAATAATATGAATAGTATAAAATGCTCTGACTGACTGATGACTGCTCTTCATTGGACTCCCGTAGGCGCTATCTAAAAACTTTCAAAGGTGCATTTCACCTTTTAACCCACTTCAATATCGGTATCTTGATAGCAAATACAACTACTTTAATTGTTTTTGATGACACTAAATTTAAGAATGAAGTCACGAAAATATGTATGGCACAAAGGCGGTTAACCCGCTAGAGTTAGTAGTAGTAGTAGTAGATCTCTTAATATTTTTTATTCTTGCTATGTCTTACTATTTGTACAGCGAAGTAAATAGTATTATTTAAACTACAATCTATGTTGATTGTGATCAAACCACATCTTTATAACTTTTACTTAGGAATTTTTCTAGTTAAATAGATTTAAATTTCCGTTTTGCAATATTATGTCCCTGAATACCTCCGTCATCTGTGTGATAACTAACTTATGATTTGTTAAATTTAAAGAAGATCTTGTGGAACGTCTATAAATAGTCTTATGAAAGGTGTGCTTGTGCCGAGTCGTTCCTATATACTCAAACTCAAAATAACTTTATTCATATAGGTAAACAAGTACATTTATGAACGTTAGAAAAGAAGTTAAATTAGTTGTAATTTTACATTTACTACCAGTTCACAAGTCAAGGGCGTAGAGCGGGCCAGAAGAACTGGCAAGAAATTTTCCGCCGCTTTTAATCGCAAAGTTTCGAGTCGTACTAATTGTTTGAACTGGAGCAAATCAATCCCAAGGATTAGGATCATTTAAATGTTCGTCAGATTTATAAAAAGCTTTATTGATTAATTTATGTTTAAAGAGGGCTTTGAATTTGTTTAGTGATAATTCTCTAACTTCGCTTGGGAGTTTGTTGTTAAATGGAATACAATTTCGATATAAGTGATTTATCTTCTGCCTGCAGCCTGCTTGGTCATACACTCAAATTAGTTCTGTTTCAAGTATTATACTAAATCACCATTTAAAATCATTTATAGTTTTTTGTACATACAACAAGGCTTCAAGAATATATTGACCAGATAGTGTCATAATATCAATTCCTTAAACTTATATAATATATTGTTTAATTCCATACAGACCTATAAACTGGAGGTTTATGACTTCAAATATATTTAAACGCTAATTTAACCAATATGTGACCCATGTACGCGTGTACCAGGTATATTTTGATTCAAGGTCCAAATTGTACACACAGCCTCCATAAATTATGACTAAGCAAACAAAACCTTTGCTAACTATGCTTATTTGCATTTGGGTACAATATTGTCTATTTATTATAATAAATGTTTGATTTACGATCCGTTAACATAAATTATATAAGTTATTGCAATCATATCTCGTTTCTTAACTACTGTATTTATTGACGTGGCTTTTGGCTTTTGTTTGTTGCACACTGATTTTCGAAAATGTTGATTAAAGGTAGCCTAGCCTTATCTTTTCATGTACTTTGTAACAGTTTGATTCCGTATCTAAAATAATTAAATACTACATAAGAGCGAAACATCCCAGTCTATTTTTATAATTTCTTAATGACCTTATTAATATTTTAAATTAATTAATATTTGAAATTGATGAGAACTTGGTGACACTGGTCGTGGTTGGTAATAGTGAAGCTAAAAGGTCACGTGGCCGTTCACCAATCAGATGAACTGATCAAGTGAGACTTATCGTCCTCAAAAGTAATGTAATAATAGAGGTGGTTGACAGAAACCAGTGGAAACCGATAGTTCGCTCCAGATGTTTCCATGCTGACCATGATGCTCAGACATGAGCTGCCAACTGAAAAGAGAGCGAGAGATTCACCTAATATATCGACAGCCTTCATGGCTCAATGGTCAAGGGAATGGTTTATGTATTGCGGTTTGTTCCAGCATTGTAATAAAACTAGACGACCTGGGAAAGTTCGTATCACTTACATATATTTGTGTCGAAGTTTTATAAAAATTTTAAAACTGACCTAAGAGATCGGTTTCGAAGTAGGAAGCTAATCTATAAATAAATGACAACTAAGTAAATTTTTTATTTTAAAAAAAGTAATTTTTTTGCCCAGCTAGGACCAGTTTTATTGGAAAATTCAATTGTAGTTTCTAATATATTTATTTACTTATTATTTATGAAGATTAAACCTTCCCTGAACTTTTACAAATATTTCAACATCAAAAATATATCGGTCGAGCCAGTTTTAGCGAGAAAAAAAAATCAATGGCGCTACAACCTTTTTAGGTCTGGCCCTCAGATTTCTGTATCTGTTTCATGATCATTTGTCAATCTAATAGGCAAGTAGGTGATCAGCCTCCTGTGCCTGACGCATGCCAACAACTTTTTGGGTCTAAGGCAAGCCGGTTTCCTCACGACGTTTTCCTTCACCGCTCGAGCAAATGTTAAATGCGTACATAGAAAGACAGTCCATTGGTGCACAGCCGGGGATCGAACCTACGACATCAGGGATAAGAGTCGCACGTTGAAGCCACTAGGCCAAAACTGCTCACTACTACACTATTAGCGAGGCAAACGAACAACAATTATTTTTTATATGATTTTGTAATCTATATTACAAAAATCGTCAAATTGTTTTATCAAATACTGAGTACTATATATATAAAAAAACTTAGCTATCTACTTCTTACCATACAGTCGCGATAATTCCATTTTTTTTATTTCTAAGTATTTCATTTCCCTTTTAAGACCTGAAGTAACTTTGTGATTTTTAATATAAGTTTAAAGTAGATATTAAATTCATAAAATAATTTTTGCATAACGGACGACGTTGACCCCTTTACTTAAACATCTGCGCAGGCAGCTGTGCTAAAGGAAGTTACTGAATACCTACAGCATTATTATATTCTTAGTTCTTACCATATCTGGATCACAATCGTCATCCCTTAAGTGTGGGCAAAAACTCCCCTCTTAGAAACTAGTTAGATGCCTAGTAGATTGTTTTATGTGCATTGCGATAATTTTCATGCAGATGTACTTGAGGAGGGCTTAATGTGTACAGAAACCTTGAAAGCGAACGTAAATCTATGGAGGATCACGGACATTAATGTTAAGCTTTGATGAATACGATCAGCCGTGCTTCCATTTCTTTCTCGAATTAAACGAATGCATGATTAACATTAACTAATTATAATTAATTCATCAGTTTAAGTTAAATAACCAAAGCTTATTTCGGTGAATAAGTAACAGTATATAATATATATTTATCAACTCATGGTATCGTCTTACATATTATATCATTTTAACAATATTTTTTATGCTATAAACAGGAATATATAGGAATATAATATATAATATTACAAGAAAATAAATATATAATGCGTACATCACAGTGCAATAAAAGCTCATCATTAAGTTACAATATTAAACACATAGCACAACACCACCACCAACCTCATACAACCTTTAACACATAAGGCGTCTAATTTCCTAAACTAACTACAATTGTAATTAATAAATTATGAACCTAAACAAATGACTAGCTGTGTCCTGTGGTTTAAACAGCGGTACTTCGGTCATATTATGTTACTCGCTACTCGGTGATAATATGGCTTTTGGTTTGGACAAAAACATTTCAGCACTATTAGAGTTTTTCCCTAAATAAAAAATAATACAACAAATCTCTCCTCATAATAATATTTGGGTACATTACATAGATCAAAAGTTAAACAATGCCACTGAAGTATCTATATAGTACTTGACAATAATACATAACATATTTAAATATATTAAGGCTTCTAATGTCATGTCCCATTATGTAGTTTACATTCAGTTGGATCCCATGGATCATATATGACAAATATATAATGTAAATGGCAGAGCATTTACATAATACAGGAAGTAGTTGCTGAGTCCGTTGTATCAAAGGTACTCCGGTTAGCATTAGACATAGCCTGTGTACATAATTTTACATTACTTAGAAACAGGCAGTGGAATATTTATGTAGTACTAGTCGAAATTATAGAGGTCTGACTCTATATACAGTAATTAAACGTAAATCCCCTTTTTATGACCTTATATACGAATTACTTAAAGATTGTAAAATAAGGAATCTGGTTAGAGTACATCTAACCTGAAGTAAATCTAACTGAAAGAGTCTTTCATAAACGATATTTATCAAATTAACTTGAAATAAAAAGTACCAAGGGCTTTCATATTCTATTTAAGTAGTGTTAGGACTTCTACTTGTGATATATAAGAGTAGCTTACTCAGTTTTTTTATAACGAATTTATTTGACGCCGTAAAACGAAAGATCAGTGTTTTAGTTTTTGACTTGACGACTTTGTTATAAAGTTTTTTTTATGAATAAGGGGTTTAATATTATGATAAGGCTTGCATTTCCGTGTTAACAAACTTACGTACTGTAATATACTTACGTAACAGTATCATCAATAATAAATCTTTTATGAATATTATCTTAAACATTCGCTTTGTATAAGACGATCCAAATAACCCAAGTATTATTATAAACCTTCACAACGTAAACAAAATATATTTTGTTTATTTCGTATTAGAGGAATTAAAGTCATAAATAACACGCCCCATATAATTAGTTGGTGAGCTATGAAGGGTTTTGCAACGCGTTTTATAAATATTTTGCAAGCTCACATAAATCTCCCGTTTCGTGACATCACTTTCTCTTGTGTAGGCGTAAAATCTTTATTTTATGCTATGAAAATAACCATTTTATTAGTGGGTTTATTCTGATTTTCTTACATGTGAAATATACATAACAAATAGTTCTAAACATACACGGAAAGAGATACGCAACAACTTGTTTGGAACTAATGCTAATGTGATTGCTGCATCAACAAAACCTGCACCATCTAAGGGAAACACTATGTAAGGACCATAACTACAAACGCTATTGTTACAGCTAAAAATTGAATTGCATTAAAAAAAGCAAGTTGTAATGAAATAACATAATAAAAAATATATAAATATATTGGTGTTGAAATTATCCAATATCTTGTAGTTGTATTACAAGGTTTTAAGTTTGTTTAAATTTTCATTAGTTTCTTTAACCTAACAGTATTCGTTAACTAAATGAATAATCAAATATGTGAATAAATAAAGAATTAATAGTCAAACACCACACATTTTATTAACATCAATTTATAATTTCACTCCAATAATGAAATGGGACATTTCTGATATGAATCTATGCTAATAACTTTAATTTTTAGGCAAGTATGTATTTAACATTTTATGAATTCCAACTTAAAAGAATAAGTCAAAGTCGCCAACACTTTTAAAATGATTACATATGATCGGAAAACCTCAGGTGAAGTTTTTTTATTTTAAAGCTGAATCCCCGGTTTCCCGATTACCGTCCAATTAGGATAGTTTGTACTAATTAATAGGATTGTAAATGAAAGCATTTGCTAATGAATACAAACTGTTTCTATACAATTTTGATTATTTAATTTAATCTCGTATTCAATGAATTAATTAACGTTTGCTTAATAAACATAGAAATCTTGTTTTCTATTTGTGAAACTAACCGCCGAAGTTAAGTTGTTCCTGTGTTTCAATGACTTTAGCCATTACTTTATGTGCTTGTGCAAGTGATATATTCCTTAGGTCCAGAATATTACTTACGCGTATCTGTAAAATATTTTTTTATTGTTACCTATGTAAAATGAAAAGCAAAATCCGCCTAGAATTAACGCATTTAAAACCAGATGAAATTTTAAGCTGTCTTAAATATGTGCTTTTTTTATATAAGTGATACATAAATTTACAAAAGTCCCATCTGAAAACTATTTATAAAAATATGCTTAGTAATATTGATTGATATAAAACGCTATACCCGGTAATCGAGCCAATTGCAAATCGAAAAAATAAATTGGCTATGAAATGTCGAATGACGGAAGTGGTGTGTTCCGCTTTAACGCGATTTGTTAAACGACATGACGGATTGAGTCTTTTGTCTGTGATTTGACTAGATATGGTAACCGACTACTATCACTCGAAGCGCATGGCCGTCATCTTATTTCCTTGAAAACTGTAAGCCTTTGCTGTATATTTATTGCATAATAATGTTTCGGCATAGTTTGTGCAGTAATAATGAAAGGCAAAATAAAGTTTTTACATTCTCACACCCGTATACTCGACTCGTGGAAGCCTGAAAAGGTACAACGTTTTTATTCTATAACCGTATACGTCGCCAGCAACTATTATATTCTCGTGTATAGAAGTCGTTTTCTTCCATATAATGTTACTCTCTACTCCGTTTTAGTACCTACAGCCATTTACTGTCAGTCAGCCTTTGCAAGAATGTACAGGTTATAGAGACATAAATACTCTAAAGCTTTCAACAACTTAGGACGTTTCAAAAGCTTAGACGTTTGCTGTATAACTGCAGTACATATACATCAGTCATATAACATAAACAATAGCGTCCTATATACGATAATCGTATTACATATATTAAATACAAATATTGTATTCATTGTATATAAATAAATATTTTTTTGTTAAAACTGAATTTCCTCTAAATAATGATACCCGTAAATAAATGAAATTGTTAGACTAGGAAACTCACTCAAAACCAAAGGTCGTTCAAGTCGTTGTTTTAAATTTGAAAGAAATTTTGCATAACAACTTTTATATATTCAATCAATACTTTTATAGATTATAGTGAGAGTGTGGTGCGAGAGCGGTGCAGGATGGTCGCCCACAGCGGTGCCTGTGACACCACAGACCACCAGCCGGGACGTGCTGGAATGCTGTCGCGAGCCCGGAGACGAGCCTTGCTTGCTTATCAGCGTGCACCCTCACCATGGAGGTATAGCATTTTTGAGATTTGCTCTATTGACAAATTGAGTATATTTTATTATTTAAAAGCTGGTTTAAAAGCTTTTGTTTGAATGATACCAAATGCAATGCGATCGAGGGTTTTATAACTTTTAAACTACTTAACCATTTCTTGTAATACTTGTTATATTATCTTGGATTTACCAGTATATTACTTTATTCATGAACCTATTGAAGTCGTTCGTTTTGGCTTCAAAAGAAGTTATAAGAAGAAATACGAGCAATCTTAGATACAAGCCCATAACCGTTTTAAGGGCTATTAAGGGAATCGTGTGTGGTAACGGATGGTTGAGACCTACATTCTCAGCTTGACACAAAATTGTATAGCGGTGTACTTTTTATATCAAGCACTTGTTAGCTTACATCCTTTTAAATGGAATCTGTCATACATATTGTACCTAGTGCAAGAACATCTAGTATGAAGGTAAATAAAAGCGATGCTTCATGAATTTTACATAAACGAGATAAGTTTTTTCATATTCATTCGTTAACCGAATATTATTGATATTTTTTTGTGATATTAGATTTGTGAGAATTCTTGTTATGACTAAATTGCTGCAGTTACTTAAATGCAATATTTTAAAGTATGAAAATAATTAAGAAGCGGATGTATGACTAAATATTATTTTTGTACCGGGCTATGAATATACTTTGCTTACTGTATATGACAAGAACAAACGTAGTAAAACCAAATTACATTTTCTCATCACAAAAATTATAAACAAGAAAAATTAACGTTTTCAGTAAAGTTTATTTCTAATGAATTTTTGCCGTATTAAAAAAAATAGAAAACATTTTATGAATTTAAAAATTACTTAATTAAATAATTGTATTGGCTTATAAAAACAAAATATAATATTCTTCCTGGATCAATGTTTCTACAAACTTAGCGTTAGGGCACAGACAAAAAAGTTCAGTTATACTTAATAAACTAAATGTAATATTTAAAGCTCTGTAACTTGGCCAAGATGACTGCTTTCTAAATTTCGAATTGTGTATTCGCGTCTATATCGATTAAATAAGCCCTATTACATTTAAAAAGTGTAATCTCTCTCTTTTTATCTTAACATAATCGCAATTTGACTGAGAGGGAAGAAGTAGTCAACTTTAAACACTAAGAGTAACTTGTTATTGATGGGTATTTTATTATTTATCCTACTTTGATACAAAGGTATTAAATGAGTGATGTCATTGCAAACCAATCAAGAGCTTCTCGAAAGCAAAAAGTCGACTTGCCATAATTGGCTATCGAGATGTCGTGGGAAAGATATGTCCGAAATTTCATTTTCATTTGGCGTCGGTCACGGAAAATCTTCGAACGTCTTCGAACCTAAAAATTTTAAATTAAACGATTGTAGCGTTACAGATCATCAACGACTTTATCTTAGAATTTTTATAGAACTTATATTTGTGTTATTATATATCCAGTTTATCAAGAAGATATGTATTTGAGAAACTATTGTATTGTAGACTTTTAAACAACTTTGTTACGTATTGCAACTGAGACCTAAACGTATGAGGCGACGATGGGGAAGACGACCACGACGTACAACTTACTAACGTGGTCTGAGATGAAAAAGTTTACTTTATACGGGAGCCATTAACACCAAAATTGTATGAAAATGTTTACGTGAATCAATTGTATATAATATTATTTCTAAATATGTCAAATAATTTTATTTTACGACAGTGTTTTACGCTTGTAAACGAACCCGACAAACACTCAGTGACAATTTTCCTTACAACTGTCAAGTATTGTACTTCACAGATTGTATTCTAAAGTATCATTTATTATAAGCTGGCCGCTTCAGACTTGTTAGCGTTATAATTTAGCTCGGAAAAGCTAATTTAAGTTTCATGCATACATTTTCTAAGTAAAGCTATAAAAGGATGCTTCATTATGCAACTCTCAAAATACATGAAACCGGTGCTTTTGTTTCAACCAACTCATTAAAGTTTATTATATGTGTAGTTACATATTTGATACCTTTACATTGTGAGGTAAACTTTGAAATCAAATTAATTAAATTGTGTACTGTGTTTTGATTTTAATAAACACGTTTTACAAAATCTCTTAGTACTGGTAATATTTTTAATTTTGTGTTGTATATTATTCTTTTACTTAAAAATGTTGTAAACTCCATTTATAAGATACACAAAAAGACGTGAATAAAAATTAACTTAAGATTTTAAAGATATTATTTTTCCGTATACCTAATACTAAAATTCAAATATATGCGCAAATTGGAATTCTCCCCTAAAGCAAAAATTGGACAGGAAATTAATATAGATTTGATCTGTGAACGAACCATCTTCAGTGTTCCCGCGCATTAACTTCACATCAGTACATGCAAGAACTAACAACTATAATTTGGCGTAATGAATATTTGCAAGACTTGAAGTGCGCACGCGACGGTTATCAACTTTGTAACGGCTAGTTTACCATTTCGAGCATTACTTTTGCACCCTAAGGTATAGACTACATTATCACCTGCTGTTTACACAAACATATTTCAAATACTCAGCTTTTTATGCTCATTCGATATTGACAGATGTAGGAGTTTAGAACTATTCTTTAAATCTTAATACAATTCAAAACATCAGCGATGATTAAATTTACACTTGTTGGTCTGCTACTCTGTATCAAATGAATTGTATGTACTACAAACCGAAAACGTTTTAATACAAAAATGACTTATCAATGTCACTTAAATATCAACTACCCTGTTCAGCTCATATTGATTCATTATTGACATTGTATATAGAGCAGCGCAACATGTATAGAATTTTTAACAAATATGTAGAACGAATGTTCATACAAAGAAACTGTTTATACTTATGCAAACATAAAAGCGGCTACTTTCATATGAATTAATTGTCTTTTTATTCCCAGAACAATAATGACTACCTCATGTTATGCATAATAAATAACGAGAAAATCGTTTTATAATATCGTAAAGTTCCTTTGAAATAATTTAGTCGACTGCGCGGGCGACGTTAATTATTGCTTTTATGTTTCATAAAGGCGCTTTTATGTACATACGTAATGGCTTTATTGTTATTAGGAACGAAAAAAGATATAGTAACGAGATTAATTTGAGATACATTTTTGGCAAATGAAACTAAATGTATAAATATTTTTTTATAAGTAATCATACAGCTAAACATCCATATTATATGAAAACACTTAGACAATATACAAAGTCGAAACAGGTTACATTGTTAAACAACATATACGAAACAGAAAACTAACTTATTCTTAAATAAATTAATAACATTATTTTTTGTTCTTTAATCTACATCACTAACCATGCGGTCATCGCCTTCCCAGAAGTCATGTTTATGTTCTATGTTAACTGCTAACCCTTTTGAAATCGGCATCTCCTTTTGCATCTATGTATATTATACTGTCAGTGTCAAAAAAACAGTAGCGCTATAACCTTTTAGGTCTGAGCCCAGTTGAGTATAAGTTCCTTTTTTCAGCCCGATTTTTTAAAGCGAAAGTTAATGCCTATTTGATATATTTTTTTTTATTTACAAAGTTTGGTTATCATTTTCAGCGTGTACTTAACCTACAAGTTGAGTATTGAGACTGAATAATTCAAGGAATTATGAAGCTAAAATATTAATATTTCAAAGTTAAAGGATACTGTGAATAATTAAATTAAGTCAAAACCACATCTTCACTCAAGAAAGCTTTTATAAACTTTTAAAAAACCTCTTCATTCTATCGGAGTAGTTTAACTAAAAATTTAGCAAATATTCTTGGTGCATCTTATATTAAGCAATATTTTTATATTAACTCGGTAATTTCTTGAAGGAAAAATCTAATTGATCATACATCATTTTATCCTGTAGTGGTAATAAGTGGTAATAATCAAAACACAAAACTATGTCATCGACTTTAATTTACAAAAACAACATGACGGCGCGGTCACTATTGACTGTCAAACTGACAGTTGCCAACCGGAAGTGTTATTGTTTTTAACTTTGACGGAGCTGTTTCCCGGTTCTGCATCTTCTATCGTGTTTAACGCGTGTCTCATATGAAAATACATTTTTGCCGTGCACTATGTGGAACTAGCAACCCAGTATTTCTGAACTAATTCGACTTAGAAGTTTTGACGTTTGACGTTGAAGTTTAGACTTTCAAGAAAAGAGCGTACCAGTTTTTAAAAGGCCGGCAAGGCACTTGCGGGCATTCCAGCAATGTGAGCCTCTTGCCCGTTTGCCCACTGTTATATAAACAATATATAGAAAATATTTTTAGAAGAAGAAGTAATTTACAGAAACATGGATAGGTACTTGTAAAAAAAAGAGTCTTAATCTTCTTTTTTATGTACATAAGTAAGGACGATGTATTTGTTGAAATGGAAGTGCAAGTGCGAAGTTAAAGCAATTTAACGCTAATTTCAATAAATATGTGAAGATATCTTCACTTATCAGAAAATTGTTCTTCTGAAAAGATATTAAGGCGCTAATCATAATGAGCTCAATTCAAAAGAAAGAACTTTTCTTTGACATTTTGAGACTGTTTTGACAACGGCAATGAAAGCGGGTTTTATAAATTGTTTTCTCAAGTTCGTCCATTGAGTTCCTACTATTAAGAATTTGAATAACTGTTAAAAGAAAAATATTTATTATAGTTCAAATGAAGAAGAACAATAAAAACTTAACTTCGTTCATTACATTTTTTTTCATTTGTAATATTCAATTAGCTGTTGTCGCTTATAAACACAGAAAGCGAGTCTTTTATAACGAGTGGTCCTCTTTTAGGCGAAAAGTAACCTAAATTAGCTGGTTAAAACGAACAAAAAGTCTTTATTTGCTTGTAAATAAATAATTTAATTTGTTTTTTCCATTCTTCCAGTGCACGTGTTACGCGATGCAGAATCACCATTGGAGGTGGCATCTGCTTGGGGACCTGATGTGCAATTTGTCCTCAAGTATATTGATGAAGGTATACTATATTAACTTTAACAGTCATAACAATAATTTATACATTTCTGAACATAGTTCATTTTTTAAATAAAAACTAGCGGACCCCACAGACTTCGTTCTGTCAAAAAGATTTGAAATGTGGCAGTTTTTTGTTCTTACCAATTTTATAGTCGGCGCAAAAAATTCTCATGAGGGTGATGGTTCTGCCATCACCTTGATGATAGGTTAGCCGATGAAGGTAGGCCGATGTGTGAGGTTCAGCTCGGGTGACCAAAGTATCTTCGCTTCCACGAACTTTGGCCACTCTTCTGTGACCCACTAAAAAACCCCGACTGGGATGTCTGCTAGAGGGCTTCAAACTAATTGGCGAATTTAGGGTTCAAACCTGCGTTATGCCCTTACCAACACATTTTGCGATTCATTTTTATATTATAGATATCAGCCTTGTAGCTTTATTGTATTAAGATGTATTTATCTTGTTAAACGGTCAATCGTTCAGAACGTCACAGATTATTAACGCTTAACTGACATCAAATATATAGATAATACGATTTATTACTCCTAATATCGGCTCAAGTACTGAATAACGGCTCAATATGGCGCTAATCTGTCCTCTTATTTACACTGAGCGTAATTGCTTGGACTGTTTACACTTATCGACGTCACATAAACATGTCGGAAATCAATTAAGGGCTATTAAATTAGGGATCCAATAAAAATCCTTGTTGTACAGGGAAATATAAATGTGTAATTATTATTGTCGTTTATTTCGGCTTTACTTTAACTGATTATAACGCATACGATATTTCGTGGAAATAAATAAAGTAAAAAGAAACATATGTCATTTGTAAAAAACACCGGAACAAACATGAATCATATCACCGGTGACATAGATTTCATCGTTTTTCTTAATTGTAAAATCTTTAAAATGCAAAGTTTCATTTATGATTTTTTTAATACGATCATGAAACGTGATTTAATCCTCTACTGGTAATTTAAATGTATATTATGCGACAGCAGAAGTACACTTATTTTTCAATGTCACTGTCAAACTTACCTTCTTTAACAAGTGTCAATTATCATTAATTATTATGTAACCTACTTTCACTTATATAAACGGCTTTTTTAATTTGCATCATTTGCGAAATATTTTATGGTAATTTAATAACGTCTAACGCGCCTTCGTTAAAATTCTATTTAATTTACATTATTTATGTTAATTGTCAAGTTACGAAACTATGGTTTGACAACTTTATCTTTTAACTTAATAGACTTTGGCCCGTCCTGTATTAGTGTGTTAATAAACAAATTAGCCATAATTAAATTTAAATTATGTTTTTTTAAAGTTACATATAAGACAAGACATGTAAATTAATGAGAAAGCAAATTAATAAAAAATAAAATAGCCTGATTGCGTACGAGTTTGGTTTAAAGTTAATTAAAATCGGCATAGCGGCTCAGGTGTAAAAACCACATAATATGATACATTTTTAGCTATAAAATTTTGTTTAAATGCGTTTGCGAAATTCTAAAATAAAATGTAATAGAACATGGGACAAATTTTAAATGTAAATTAAATTAAGTTAAAAAAAATTACTTATAATTTCTAGGAATATAAAATAAACATTGAAGTTTTACACGAAACATGCATCAAGACATTCAAAGGTTATTAATACTTGTGGCATGGCTAATGAATTCCTCATAAACATATCACCACCCGACTAGTCACGATAGAAATTTAATGGTGTCGAATATTTTATCACTATTCAACAATCAAGAAAAACAGCCATACTTGAGAACTAGTAAGAAAACGCACACAAGTAAACAATTCACCTGTCGTTATACAAAATGCTTGAGGCTTTTCTGCGCCACCGCAGGTTGTGGCTTCTCCCACTTTGACATATCGAATAGTGCTGCCTCTTTCACATCTTAAAGTTAGTAAGAGACGACGATATACGTCACGAGCGGCGTCGGTAAAGCCGTTAAACTCAAAACTGTTGTATCGACAGTACAACTGGATCAACGGTTATGGCGAGTCCAACTTAGTTCAAATGTACCTCGGTTGTGTGGCGATTGTTTTATTCGTGATTGTGCCAGCTTTTCGGAAATTTTGTGTACAATAAGTCGATTTTGTATTAGAAAACGAGTGTATAGTGTCGTGGAATGGTGTGATGTACTAGTGACCTAAATTAGTTCGTTTCGTATGTTCGTAAAACCTTCAACAGGCTTTCATCTCGCGAATGCTGCCTTAAATCACGCCATGGACCGTTCAAAGTAAATTCGTTAAAACCAGTGAATTTGTTTCGACGTATTGTGTTGTGCTTGTGATAGTGCTAAAAGGATTGTTCGTTCATCATTAAAACGGGTATGAAATTGTATTATACTTAAAGCTTAATATACATAGACATCAAAATATCAAAGCCTACTTTCTATGGCTTTACTCTAGAGCTTTGCCTTACGCTGCTCATTTATGACCATGGCCCATATTCTGACCAGTAAATGCATTTTTTTTTATTAAATGTTTGTTTATAAAGTTTCGCATTTTTAACCTGAATGAGGAAAAGAAAGGAAATAAAAACTTAGCTTAAATATACATACATACACGATTCTACTACTATATTGTCATATACATACTTCAGATATCAGAGTATTCTTTATTTGTTTATATAAAATAATTGCCAGCGAGAATTTATTTTTTAAATGAATGGGTAAGTTAAACTCATGATTATACGATAACTGACTATGTAGGTACTTAAAATTCTAAATAGATAGAGAAAGATAGTTATTCTTTTTTTAAACTTTGCAATTTACTATAACAGCTTACCTACGTAGGTAGTAAAAGAACGTGGGTACTATCGTCAGGGTTTATTGACCTTTTTGATTAAGAAATTGGCAACGTTTACAAATACTAAAGCGTGTTTATACACACTAAATTTTTGAACCAATTTAGAGTTTATAGAACCTTAGCCAATTTAAAGGTTTATCCGCTATTAGTATTATTATTAATTGGCACTCTTCTTGTTATTTAACGTATTCAAAGTATTAAGAAATATTAAACATTTAACATTTTTTAGATGAGTGTAAATTATTCTTTAACCGGTTTGTTGGCATTCGATTTGGCAAACCTATTACATTTCCATATAAACGTAGATGAAGGACAACAAAAAACTATTAGTTACTATGGAAGTGGAACGTTGGCTACTTCGTCAGAATGTTATTATTTAAAATGAATAATAATGTAATCCCATATAGAAAGAGTCAAGATCACGAATATATGACATTGAAATCTTTGCGGAGTACACTTTTCTGTTTTTCGTTAATATAATTTTTTCTTGAAAATAAATGCTGTTGACGGTTGTGTTAATTCGATTTTAAATTAAAGACACTCATGAACACATTTAATTACGTAAAACACAGGAAGAAGGAAGTATTGACTAATAAACTTTTACTTAACTTTTAATACAGCGACGTACGTAGGATCTAGGTAAAAGTACCTATTTACTTAACTGTGCGTCTTATCTACAATCCGAATTCCAGTGTAGCATTGAAGCCAATTGTGGTCGCTCCATGTTGACATTTAGTATCGTCTGGGTTTAGATTTTAGCGTTTACCCATTAAATAACTGACCTACACAATGTTTGTTCATATTCAGCCCTTTATGCCAGAGTATAATATTAAATATAGCCGCTTGCTTCACATTTTATAAATTGTAATCTATATCTCGTTGGCTGTAACTAAAAAAGGATTAGTTATTTTATTTGTCTTAATTACGTTATACGATACTTAAGTATAACTAAGTTAAACATTCAAATTAATTCGTGTGTGTTCTAAGTGTAAGGCTCCATTTGCAAATATATATATATTTATATTTCATATGGAAATCGTATCGATATTTCCTATATGTGACCAAATATTTTTTAACATACCAGCGTCTTGAATCGCATTAAGTCTGGGGTCTTAATGTTACCCTGTCTCTAGTTCAAAATAATGTAAAATATCTTCGTAAATACTATTGGTTGGGCTCAGATTGATAGTTTAATAACCTTAAAATAACCTTGTACTGTTTGACTGATTACTAAATTAATATTCAGAGGTCTGAAATTATTTACTAGCTTTCAATTATATTGGCTTACAATATTTTGTAGTGATAGCAGGAATTCCATCAGGCTTGTGCTGTTGGTTTCTAAAAAAACATTTACAATAGAAAAATATAAAAGTATATTTTGTATATACAAAAAGGTGATTTAAAAAGTGTATGTATAGTTGTTAACCGTATGTATAGTTTGTTGTGAAAATGTTTTCCATTCTTCGGAATTGACAAAATTGATTTTATGCCTTAGATATTGGTATTAAGATTATTATTATTTTCACTAATATATTCCAATCCGCCAGTTAAAGCTTTGTCAGTAATATATATAGTTATTTTGTATGTGTTTTAAAGCAGGTTGTCTTCATAGTTAAAGCAACTGGGGACCTCCGCGTTATCTACCTTAACTACGAAACGGATATTTTGTAATTATAGTTAAACAATTTTTTTTTATGTAACAGTAATGCGGAACTTACCTACTTTCATATAAATTAATTAGAATTAATTAAAAGCATGTTATGAGTAGTGTTTTACTCATAAGGCAAAGATGTTTTGGCTTTCTATCAGTTCCCCCTTGTTTTGAAGTCCCGTAACCTGCATAATGCCGACACAATTTTCATTGTCACTTTTGTTAAGAGGGCTAAAATATGTTTAACAAAGATAATTGGTGCTTTTTGCCAGCGAATCCGTAATTATTTTATTCTAGTGATATTTTAAGAAATACAATCAAGTATTGCTAACTATTCGAAGTTCTTTTAATCTATGCTAACACCACGGCCCCGAGGAATCTCGTGAAAGTTGGCCACAGATCAAGTGGATGGGTCACTCAAACCAGTTATGAATCGGCAAGTGGTTGAGCTACAACTGACGGAAACGTTTCCTTTTTCCTATGATTATACGTTTATTGAAATGATAAAATCTCCGTTTAGAGTTCTCTTCAGAATGGTCTACGGCTACGTCCATGTATGTATCTGAATGTTTGAAACGAATGACTACAAAGCCTCTCTTCACCACCAACCTCTATTAAGACTGCATCCCTGTGTAATATAGGGTATAATTATTTCCAAAATATTTTGATAAACAGGTAACGGGCCGTCCAAAGCCAGGACAGGCCGGTGTATGGTGTGTTTAGTGCCCATGTTTCAAATATATCTATATCTCTTGATAAATTGAGGGTTATCAAACCTTTTGTCTTCGCACATCTAAATACCCTTATTAGGAGATTATTTATTACCTTTTTACATTTACTACCGTGTAGCTGGTTATATTCAAATGTAGGAAAAACTCTCACGTGCTATTGTTATTCTAATGGTGAGGTTTAATTGTTACTTTTGTAATTACTGCCTTGATCACTCACTTAGGGTTGAACCAAACTTGTTTTTGGATAATTTTAAAATCTATTTTAGTAATTTAAAGTATATTTTGCATACAATAAACAATCAACAAATAAATATAATGGAAATGGAATGGAATGAATTATAATAACTTAATAATATTAAAATCAGTTTATTTACAATCTTTTCAAATGTTCGATTCCTGCTAACGCTTCTATTCGTATATCTTATATCCCCCCTTTTCTCCTTCTACTCCTTAGTCCTTTCCATATAGTTGTCTTTCAAGTTTATATTTAACCTGTGCCTCTTGCTATATGCCTCGCCCATTACCAAGACGTTTATAACTTGTTTTTCCTATAACTGATTCGTAAAAAAATAAATTTTGTTTAATTGAAGATACCAGTTGAAGCACCGGTTCTTCTCAGTCTTGAACTAAGACTAATAACGAATTCACTTATTTTAAAGGTTTTTGATACACGATAGTTCACTCAATGTACTACAAAAGCAAACATTGAAGAATTTAACTACATTTCCGATGATTCACTAAGTAGCGGTGCTGTTTTTATAAATAAGTCTAAAGAAACTTACTCACCCAAAAAAACACGTTGTTTACGATTTTTTGTTCACATGCGACATGCCAACCCTATTCCTACAATAGAATTCCCTTTACACCAACTAAGGCCTATAAAATAGAAGTAAAAAGGTTCTTGAAATAAAGGTTGATACTCTTATCTTAATTCTTTTCTTAATTAAGGTCATTAAACTTACTAAGAGATATATCAAGAATTTTCCAAATCAAATGAGTTGCACAGATAATTAAGTCTTCTGTGGCCAACGAATTCCATTCGATTCGTTAATGTTTAAGTGACATTATTTAAGATAGATTTGTCAAAATTTATTAGATATTTGTATATATAGCGTCCATTTAGCGTTTTTTGTTAGAACATGTCTCCTGCCGTGTCATTCTTTTCGCATTTCTAAAATCTAACTGATAAAACTGATATAAAATGTCTTGTTATATATATTAATCTGGTTTGTTATTTTTACGTTCATTAAAACTTCATCGTGTTGACTGTGAGTAGCACTTAGGCGGTATTCTAATACAAGATACAGTTATGCGGACAATAGCGTAAAGCTGTCTATTTATACAAGATCTGTAATCTATTAACGTTTAGCTGTTGATAGTATCGTTTAATCTAATAAATTGTTCAGTTGATAGTAAATTTTGCTAACAGTAATTGTCAAATTAATAATTAATGTTTGTGAGTCACGGTTATATTTTATATCAAGAATGTTACTTAACCATTTTGAATTTTACTCCAAAGTTAAACAATGTTTTGTCCAATGTCAATGGACCAACCAATCGTTTCTGTGTTGTCGGACAACGGTCATTAACGCTCGATTGAGGAACATCGAGAAATTTCGTGTGGAATTTTGTATTCTCTCGGAACAACTCGGCTGCAAGCTGCAGGATAAATGAATGAACGCCAGATCAATCCGCTGGTTCTCGGGCATTTTGAACTGAATGCAAATTTTCTCCGTCGCTTTTCATTAAAACCACAACTATTTATGGTCTACAACTACTGCGTGAAACTAAACGCGGTTAGTGATATATTCTTGACGCATTCAGTACTTTGAAATTAATGCTTTGTTTATACCAATTATGTGGAATATCTTTCGATACATATTAATTTGCCATACGATACAAGCACTTTATTTTTTAACGTCTCTAACAGGAAAGCGTTAAAAGATGGCGTGCGTCTCAAGAATGTACCAAAGTACTAGAGCAAACTTAAACAGATTATCTTCAATTATCCCATATTTGGTTATTTGAACGGAAACTTAGCATGGGTCAAGTTACGTAAAATACTTATCGGTATGTTCACAAACCAGTTTGGACGTAGATCGAGCGGACCCATAAAACTAATAAGGTCATGTGGCCTCGACGATAATGAGCACTATTTCAGCCTAGATTTTCTTTATGGACAAAAAAGTTTTGGGATATTACAATGAATAATTTAAATAAAAACCACACACCTCACACACAGTGTTTTAGTAGCATTTTATTATATACATATATAATATCATTTTTATTATAATTATTTTTACATTAAATATATATAAGTCATGTTTAGTTTTAAAGTCTTAATTTTACATTTTGTTCAAATAAATAAAACAATATCTCGTTAAGTAGGGTTGCCAACGTGCGTTAATAGACTGTATACGTTATATTTCGAATGTAAATTTTATTTACTTATTATTTTAAAAAGGTAAAGTCTTAAAGCTGAAACAAAAACAGTCTAAATTCAGTGTTCAGTAGGTATACAGGTTTAATAAAATTTTTGTGCCGAGGGTCCAGTCTTGAAACGGGACACCGTTGGGGTTCTTAGAAACGTTTAGTTATTCATAACAAGTTAACTGACATCGGTTAACTTGAACTCACAAGTAACCTTCAAGAGTAAGGCTCTTGTCCTTTATGGTGCGTGCCTAACACCTGCCTCTTTTTACAAACTGATCATAATTTATGTTTAATCAATGGACGTTGGTATTTACGCTATGCAAATGTGCAATTAAAAAAACTAGCTGTCTTTTGTTTTTCGGTCTATTCCACGCCATCTTTTCCAGTTCCAGCTCACCAGTTCTTGACCAAATGCCGAATTGTCACCTTTAATGCGGGCTGTTTGAAATTCCAATCTTCATACCCTTTCCAGATTTATTCTTTACTCGATTTTAATGTCTATACGAAAGCATTGACCCTTCCAGCTTCATACTATATAATAATTGCGGCATCTTTTTTCACGGGAGCGATAAAACGAACTAGTCACGACTTCAAAAGTATTACCCCCGTAACATACAAAGGAAGATATCCGGATACTGAGAACCGATCATTCTTCTTGAGTAAATAGATATTAAGTCGTTTCTGCGTTCCAAGCCTTGTCAAAGTCAAAGTCAAAATCATTTATTCATTTTGGTAACACAATGTACACTCATGAACGTAAAAAAAGAAATACATATTAAACGCTTCTAATTTTACATTTACTGCCATGTTTTAAAATCAAGGGCGTAGAACGGACAAGAAGAACTGGCAATAAACTCTCCGTCACTCTTCTTAATTGCCAAGTTTTTTGTTTTACACAATGTTTGTAAGGAGCTGCAACCATTACACCATTTTCCACATGACTTCTTAAGGAATTAATAGTTAATTAATAATAATAAAATGGTGAAAGAGGAGCACGCACTTAATAATAATAATAATCTATGGCACTACAACCTTTTTAGGTCTGGGCCTCAGATTCTGTATCTGTTTCATGATCATTTGTTAATCTAATAGGCAAGTAGGTGATCAGACTTCTGTGCCTGACGCACGCCGTCAACTTTTTGGGTCTCAGGCAAGCCGGTTTCCTCACGATGTTTTCCTTCAGCGTTCGAGCTAATGCTAAATGCGCACATAGAAAGAAAATTCATTGGTGCACAGCCTTTTCTTGAATAGGGATCGAACCTACGACCTCCGGGATGAGAGTCGCATGCTGTTGTCACTAGGCGAACACTGCTCTTGCTAGGAGCACGCACTTACATTCACGTGAAGTAAAGCCTTAATTAAAAACATTGATTAAAGAGCGTGTTTGTTACCATGGTTACTAATATTTTAACAGGGAAGGAATATTTTAGCAAACATTGTACAATGTATGTATACGTTTACAACTCAAACTGTCATAGTCTTAAAATTCAGGTATTTGTAAAGTATGAAAATAATAAATGAACGTAATTGGATGGGAACTTTTAGCTTTGTTGTTAATCGTGTACACCTGTCATGAACTGAAAATTCGATCGTTTTCGTGAGTCATGTTCCACCGTGAGGGTGCTACGTCTTTACACGATTCACCAAGGTTAGTTGCGATGAACAATCAATGGAATAGGTCCATTTTTGCACGTTTTATTTAAATTTCAGTGTACTAATAATACCTTTTTATATTAAATATTACCATAGCTTTTAATTTTATCACAACTGTTCCATTTTCAAAATTATAGCGTAAGTACTTAAGGGCCTATACGGTCGCACAACACCAAAAAAGTACATTGTTTCTTTCCATTTTTTGTCATCATATCTTGAAGTTTGGCGAATAGATATATGGTGGAGTAGAGTAGTTTATGCATTCATTTTAAAAGATCGATACACGATTTAAATAACTTCGCTCGATAGAAAAAAATCCAAACATAGCCAATTTTTTACACTTTGAATTCATTATATGACGAAAATGTATATAATAGGACATGATTTTGAAATTTACACCTCTCCCCCACCCCGAGACACTGACACAGCAATGCGTGCTAGGATAGGGCATTAATGGATTACATATAGGTTAGGCACTGGCAAGTTCATGTATTTACTACCTACTACTATTTTGTTAATTTATGTTTAGTTACATTGTTGAACCATTTAATCGATTTCGTTACTTACTTACTGTTTAATCGTAATGATAATACGACATCGTTTACAACAACATACCGGTTATATTGAACAAAATCAAAGGTCCCGCCTGAATTCTATTGTATTAGGTTCTTAATAACAACGTCATCGGCTATTACGACTATCGGTTTTTACTCCAAAAATTTGTATTTATTTATTATTATTTTACAGATTGATGTTTAATAACTAATATAACTCATGAAATGCCTGTTGACTTAATTATAACTTTCCACTGAAAACGTTATTAACTAATGTGCCCATTTCAAATTAAGTAAGCGGAACATATAAAATAATTCGATTAATAAAACTATAATATAATTCAAAGTTGATTTCGCATGACCTCGTGACGTCGTGACACGCAAAACTGCAATCACAGCCAATATGATTCGTTCTGCCTGACAAATGGGCACTAACGATGCAAATAGGGATAGGGAAATAAAATTATGTCAGTTAATGTGAAAAGAGAATCGTGTTCTAGATTATTGTAGCTCTTTGGGGACTAGTCCTGATTATAGAACGCTTCCAGCTATTAAAAAAATACAACGTCAAGAACACATTTTTTATTACGTTTTATAGCTTCATACATGAAATGCCGCTCATCGTTTGTTAGTATTTCCTTTAACCCTTTAAATAAAATAATATTTTAATGACTACATTGTATACATACGTTGATACATCAACTTATCTGATAAAAACATGACAAAACTTTACAAAATAGCACTCGGATCGTGACCATATGATACATTCGGATCTTTGGAAATGCAATTGGGAAATTGATTAAACAATTATTTGATTTTCGCAAGTTTTGATTTCCAATTCTCAGAGACTTTATATTTTCGTTGGATTTTCCGCTTACTATATTTTATAAATAAAAGAATGATTTAGATAATTAGACTACCGTACATGTACAGCAACAAGTTAAACGGATATTTTGGTCTTCCTTATTATTCTTAAAATGAAAATTTGCGATAATCCTTCTTTGCCTTAACCGAAGCAGTTACTAACCCAACATCTTCAACCTAAACGCACTGAAAACGCGCAAACCCACTGCGAATGATTAATTCCAGACGCAAGCGTAGCAACTGCTCAATTCCTGAAACAAAAGAAGGCCCACCGAGGTTGTGCAAGTGAATTGCAAGTTCCAACAAACATTTTCTGCCATTACCGCGCTTTTCGAGTTATTACTTATTACTAAACTCCGCGCTCAGTCACGGAGTTATGTGCATTTCGTCGGCGAGAGTCACGAGTTTAAAGCTATTCTGCCTTAGGCACTTATTACAGCTTTTTATAACGATTTCTTAAGGCTTAAACATAGAAAATAGGTTCTGAGAATAACATTTTTCTAAGAAGTAGAACTTGCTTATGGCATTTTTAAATTCTTTTATGTAATTACGATAGAAGCAGATATTGTACAACTAGACAAAATAATTTGCGAATTCTTTAAATAGCAAAAAACTTATACGGTTTTGTTATTAGGCATATTAGGAATTATTTATTGAGTTTTTGAACTGTATTTATTTAAGTAAGGCACTATTTTCGTGCAATCTTAGGGAATATTCGTGAGTGTAAAATCAATAAAAATATACTCAAGAACAGAGTTAATAAAAAAGCATACGACCAAAGCCGGATGCCAATACTGGTTGTTCGATAAAGTAGGAATACTTGCTTGGTTAGTTTAAAGATTTATATGGTATGTGTTTGTATGAGTATAATAAACGGCTAGTCTCACTATATCGCTAATTTTATTGTGCCTTCATAAGTAAACACTATTAAACCTAAGATAACTAAAGAAGTCTTAGACTGGTATTTTGTAAACTTGTTCCGGGTAGCATTTGGATAGTTCATAACGCTCTATGTGATAATTTGTTAATTCTTAAAATCTATATGATATGTTTTAGGAAGGAATTACTAGGAATTTGTAAGCACATTTTCAAAATAAATAATAAAAAACTAAAATTTCAATTCCAAATAATTATTATTAATTATCGATTTAATTTAATCGATTGAAAAAAAATACTTAACAATTTAATTGTCCCCACGTTGGGAAACACTGATCCAAACCGTTCCGATTAGTAAAAATATTGAAATAATACTTATAATTATTATGTTTCATTTGAAGCTCCAGAACTCCAAATGGACAAACAGATACATTTCTTCGTCTGTTTTATTGGTAATTTGACAGCCTTTAAATTGTAACTCGAAACGTCGTTTTTACGGGGACCGTGTGTGTTGGAGATTGAATCTGTAAGTAATAGCAGACAACACTTGTCACATATGTAGTGACAGTTTCGAATATTGGAATGGAACATCCCAGGGTTTTATAAAGATAAATTAATGTAGATGTGTAATAGTGTAGTGTTTATAATATATATGTCACAGATTCAACGCGATTAATATTTGCAAAATTGGTGTTACTACCGTCGTCCGACATTATAATACAGTCAGTGCGCACGTCCGGCGCAGGCGACGTTCGAAACTCAAGTGAATAAAGAATTCACTTACTGCCACGAAACAGTCGCGCCACTGACATTTGGTGATCACACAGACAAGGTATTGTCAATTGTCAACGTTGACAGTCTACCTTACCATACCAAACCGCATTCTACGACTAACTTCAGAGTGGCGGGAATTTTAAAATATTCATTCACTCACCATGAAGTCAGTGTTTTAAAATAGCCCCTCACCACTAGAGCCCAGTCCCCTTTAATGGAACCGTCCAACACTGTGGGCTATCGTATATGCCGTGTGCTTTAACCACAAAGCTTTTATTTTTAAAAGAAAACGCTATTTCTATGTATTTTCTCAACAAGAAGAATCCAACGCATTCAGTGTACCTTGTACAAAACAAATACTACCGTTCCACAGACTACACGCCGTATCCATAGTGCACGGTTATTGTTCCCCTCCCCGGGACCGGAAGTACGCTCTATGGCTCGCAATGACGTCATATAAAATATCCGTTAACGCCTTACGTGCATTCTTTGTTGCAGTTGTTTATTTTTAAATTTTTAAAATAATGCATTTTCTGTGGGATTTCTTTGTACCTACATTATGATGATTTGAATAGTAATTAAATTATTAGCACACAATTTAATAAATTTATACAATATTGTTCTTTTTTTTTGTTATTTTTAATAATAATAACCTAGTCGCGCTACAAGCCTTCTAAGTCTAGGTCGCCTGGCTTCAGAGTTTGCGCCTAGCATGAAGTTTTTTTTATTTTACAAACAGTTAGGTGATGTGTCTTTTTTCAAACACATGTCGTAATTTTTTTTATTTGAGACATGCTGGTTTCTTCACCTGTTTTTCTTTTACCGTACATAATCAGAAAGTCCATTGGTGGATAGCCAGTTATCAAAACCACGACCTCAGAGATGAGAGTCGCACGGTGAAGTCAATAGGTCATCATTGCTCTAATTTTTTTTTTTTATAGAATATTACAAATATTCTATTAATGTTAAATTATTTGCTAATATTTTAGTTGAATGCAAAGACTTATTGAAACGCGAAAGTCAGTCAGGTTTGTTTTTATATAAACAATTAATTTATAGTTTATACATTCATTTTACTATATATATAATTTCTATCATTATTGTGGCGCGACACCTCGTAATAAAAAATTACAATGGCATTAAACCACGTGTTATCAATAAAGAATTGTGGTAGGTGGTTTGTCCAACCTCATATATATTTCCTTTAAATAGAACGTCTCCCCGAATGCGGTAAATAAAATAATGGTTTTTCTTATTTAAATCGTATTATATACGAAAATTCAACATACATCGTTAAATGTCAATTAGTTTCTTTATAAGGGATTGAAGATTCCATGACGCAATAACCATCCAAAATCTTAAAAAGAAAAACAGTATAATTTCTCCGATTTCACATACTCATCTGTCTCTTTTTATCACAGCGTTAACACAATTTGACAGAAAGAGTAAAAACCGTAGGTAAGACTTCTTTAGTTGAATGTGAGGGAATTAAATTTTTGTAGAACCATACTTTAGACTATAAAGTAGGCATCAGAAAGTATTTGAAATGCAAAATCAAAGTTTACTAAAGGTAAATCTTAGCGCAGGTGCAATATGCAAATGGCTCCGTTATATTTCCGGTGTCGTTGCACCACGGTGCCTATCTTCTAATGACAGTTTCGGTTCACTATTGTATCTATAGTCGTCATTGTTACATGTAATAATGCTAATAGTAGGTGAATATTTAATCGATTTTTCGATTGTGTAAGTATATTTATGTATACTAGTAAATACGTACGCGAACGTAGTTTTATCCTATCGTTTTAGTAGCTACATACCGCGATATGGAACATTTTTAAGTATTTGCCTATAAATTTCTCTCGATAAAAACCTTCCTCAGAGTTAATGGAAAAATATGAAATTAATCATATAGTCTTCAATTTTTGCACTTGGTAACATACTTTGCTATGCATTTTTATTTGTATAGATCCGGACATATATAAATTCACTATAGTTTATATATTAGTTTATTGTACGGTTTAGTCTTGTAGGAGGAACAGATGGTGGTCCAGCGTATGATCATGGGAAATTATTTTTATCGATAACATTTATGTTATACTAATCTGCTAATTTTGAAACAAATGCTTCTACCCTAAAAGAAGAACGGTTTGCGACCGACATGTCTTGTTAATTCACGGGCTGTTGTCCAATGCGAGGTGGCTTGATAACTTTGTTGTAACAATTAGTAAAATCAGAAATTAATGAACAATGTTTTGAATTACATTTTAGGTGAAACAGAGCGTATAACATTTTGAATATATTCAAGCCATATTTATTACTGGTGTTCGGTTTGTCAAAGGGGAAACAAGGTATCGTTCTGCAACGTCAATATCAAAGCTTCAACGATGCAATGTATCGAAACAAACTTAATTTTAAAGCTATTCGTGATCTTCCACAAGCAACAGGCAAAAAGCTTTGAAAACTTTCAGCTTCAGCGAATTTAAGTTTAGATTGAGATCGACCGACGAGCTTTTTATAGTGCATATGAGGAAAATAGGCTTCATTTTATAGAATGTTATTACCATTTTAAATAGATCAGGATTAATGTAGAAAATAAGTAAGTCAGAGTTCTTTTAGTACTGTAGTTCCAAAAGACAAATAAATATAAGTTTATTTGCATAGTATCAAATATACCGCTTATGAATGAATACGTAATTCGATTTCAGTGTATGGCGAATTACCTTTAAAGCCGGAATATTATTCACGAGTGAAGTGTGCATGGGCGGCAGTTGTCACTCAAGAAACCACAGTTACCAAAGTGCCTTGTAACCAGTTATGCGCGTGAAATCAACGTATAGTTTCATAATTAGATATTTGTTAGAAAATTTAACGGAAATTAATTTTAGTTCTTTTTTGGCTGGACTACAATTTCATGAATTTATCCATTTACCATTGTAATAAACTACGTAGCTGTAAACTCTACATTCTAGAATAACACCAAGATTAGACGTATTAATCTACTAGACATAGATTGCATCTTGTTTTCGTGTAATTTACTGAATATACACGTTTGGTTAGAACGCTTCGTTGCTGACACTACATATATTCCAATTGCTGTAATTAAAACTATGTTCGCCATATAAACGCAGGCTAGCTTAACCTTAAATTAATCAAATGATAGCTCAGTTTTTCTCATATTATAGTAGTATAATTAAATCTTATATCTGAGATTTAATTTACATGTAATTAATAATAATAGAAGTTCAATTTGTATACTTACGGCTTATTTATTATCGCCTGTCACTTCCGGTTTGTCATTAAATAGCTTTTAGTGAAGTGAGATGCTTTCGCTAACGATAAAGCTTGTTACTTTTGACAAATTTGTCTTATAAATTTATTGAAAGTTATCATATTGCATTAACATTTACTAAACTGAGTGTAAAGTATTTGCTGATTTTGTATTCGGTCTACGTGTTATTTAATATATGGCCTGTCAGAAATTTCATAGACATTAAATTGATAATGACAGCATGAATAATTAAGTTATGTGTTTGGAAATTTGTGGATTTATAAATGTGTTTGGAACTGAAACAAAAATAATAGAATAAAATAACTTCTTTATAGCTTAAATTCTAAGTAATCTTTATTCGTATTTTACAATAAAATAGAGTAATTCCATTGTGTATGGGAATAATCGATTCCTTAGAATACACTTAGGAAATGGTATGTGGTGAATATTAATAAGCTTTGTATCCTATAGCGTAAGTGAACTTACGCTTCAGTGTAGTAAATAAATACTAGTTTTTATCGGATTTATCTAACCTGACCGTTGTTCCTTAATTCTGAAGTAAAATCTTGGTTGGATTCGACAAAATAATAGGATACAGTTAAGAGTTAATACACACACAGTGTAAAAAAGAACACATAAACAGAGTGTCTCCTCTTTAATAGTCTGAATGTAGGTAATCTTATTGGACACATCCCTATTTTAAGCATTAAGAAAGTTAAGAAAGACTAAAATTACTGAATAGTTTTAATTTGGGTTAGATTGTAATGTTTATTGTTGTCGATACAATTATAACAGGAATACACTTTTAAAAAGAAAACATCATTTGTCATTTACAAAATTATATCATCAGTAATTAGTTGGGGTCCATATGTATGATGAATATAAGGCCCCTTGCAAAAATAGGAGTGGTAATCCAGAACTTTACGCTGGCCATCTCAAGTAATAATGTTTAACGTTTTTGAGGCATTTACCTGATTGAAAGTTTCTTCTGTTTACGTAACTATTCGGAACAAAGATTAAGACATTATCAGACATAATATTTTTGCAATCTACATCATCAATCATATTATAGACTATATAAAAACAGATGGACAATTGCCACAAGACTTTCTATGCGGCACTTTCGAATTCGAGATAATCGAAACCATTGTATTGTGACGTAACAATTACACATACATACACATTAGTTACGCACTGTTCTTGGCATTGTTCGTTCATTGTCTAGGAAACCCGCACAAATACAGTATATTTAACTATCAGTGCTTATACTAAACCCTCTTAAAGCAGCCTTTTTCGATTCAATCTATCTAATGCAAAAATTGAATGTTTTGTTTATTAAATCATTGTTTGATTTTAAAAGGAGTATTATTTATTTCATAACGACTCGTTATGCTCCACAATTTACACCGACATAGGTGGCATTAAGGTGAAGATTAGCGCTAAAACTCCATGAAGTTTTTCATATATATTGATTTTGATCTAATATGCGATTAAAATACTAAAATCTGCTTTAATATTATATCGTGTTTACATAAAGATTTTCTGCAATTTTCTCGCAATACAAATATTTCGATACAATTAGACATAGTCTTCAATTCTATGCACTGTATCAACAAAAATGCGTAAACCGTAACCCTAGAATGTTAATTGCACTTTGGTGTTGAATTACAAAGGCCTCTATGTTTATTAGGAAAACGGGAACGCTTCGTGTTTATTTAGGATCAAGTACGTGTACAGCCTTTTTTGTTTCGTATGATACCCGACAGTTTATTCGGATCACTTAAATGTTATAGTAGGCGGAGCTGTTAGGACCGAGTGCCTTTTCAATATGTTACAAAAACCTTGTGAACCCTTCTTAGATAAACTTCATCGTAACAATATTATATAGAAGGCTTTGTATACAATTCGTTCAGACTATATTTATTCTTAGACCAAATGTTATGAATGAGTCTTTATAAAATGCTAGAGAGATAATTGTATGTGTTACTTACCAGCTAAGTTTTAAAGTTGCAGCTCTTATAAAGCGAAAGAAAAGCTTGCGAAATACAATGTACAAGGTTGGCTCATCCTAACATTAGATCATTAACGATCAGCTGATAGTTCAAGCTTTTAGTTCATGACCCGATGTGTTGAATCAACAGTGTCTATATATCGGAGGCTCAGTTGTTAAATTATCGCTACTTTTATAAGCAAGTCAAATAACACATTGTTTTCTGTTTATTAAAATCGTTAAAGTTATACTAACGTATATTTATTTTAATTAACCGAGATCAATATTAAGAGTTTAATTTTTAATAATATTTCACAATAAACGTGTTAAATAACCGGTTCACAGATATTTGGACTGGCATCTTCTTGACATTTTAAGAAAATTTAATGATCTTCTCGTTGTCCTTTTAACAAGTCGAGTACCTTTCTTGAAGGCACTTCAGTGAGACTGGATTCCTGAATCTTATTAAAAAGTAATTTATCCTTTTTTTATTAAAATTCGCTTTGGTTCAGTAATAAGACCCATTTATGGCTCTGGCGTTCTCATCTATGGCGTTGTTACTCTGTTAACTCTCATGCGTTTGATGAATTTGTTATCACTTCCTTATTATATTTACGTTTTTTATGCACTATGAAAACATTGCCAAACTTCATGCTATAAATCGTGAGATTTCTGTTAGAATGATGATGAATTCACGATTGTTGTAAAGGTACCTCATAAATTTGATAAAAAAGTTACTTTCCGTAACTGTTCTAACTAAATGAGACAACAAGAAAAACCACATACATATTTTAAAAAGATGCTAAATATGTAGTGTAATTTACATCGAATAAAATGCATTTTGTGCAAGCGTTCAACTGTCTGGAATGCTTTAGGTCTTGTCCACATAATTAGCCAATTAAGATGTAAACCATTCATTATTAGATTGTATTAATTACGGATCAGATAGTGCTTATAGCATTTTATGCTTCTGTGGTTGTGCTTAGAGAATCTGTCCGTCCGCATTTGTCTATTTATAAAATTATAATGTTGGGACATCGGATGTGCTATTTGTATCACAGCTGTGATGACTATCACACATGCTTTGAGGTTAGTCATATTCGTATTTCCAGCAAAATTGTTTTGTATAATTATCGAAGCATTGATTTTCTAACCTATTAGACTATTGGGTAGGTGTCGTGGTTCGTAATAATTGCTTTATTAACTATCAATTAAGATTTATTATACGTAATAATTGCTTTATTAACTATCAATTTTATTTAAATGAAAATTGCTTCCTACAATATAAATTCAATATCTTTTCGTTAATTCTTGTCACGTATTGGTTCTACTATTGTTGGAAACCAACCAAAATATCAAACTAATTCAAGAGTTCAATCAAATTTACGTAAATTTGATGTCATGAGGATAGTATTTTGATACACATATTATGAAAAACATGAAGAAAAATCTTTTGTCGAAGGATTAACTGACGTCATTTAAGCAAAATAGTTCGTGACTTGACGATTTAGTTTCAATGGGAAAGTTATTACCGGCAGATTTATTTGAATACGTGGGTTGCACAACTACAATGTGTGTAGTGCAATAAACTTTGTGACTCATAAGGCGCCTAAATATTAGTTTTGGCCTGTACTCCTTTATACGATATTCTGAGGTTCACAATATATATGTACCATCATTTCATATGAGCGAGAGACCACGACTGTTGTAATGTATTTAAATTCAAAGAAATTAAGTTGGTTTTAAATTAAAATCAAGTCCAGTGCCACTCAATGATCTTACAACGTAAAGATACTGACTCTCCACTACTCCCAAATTATTCCGATTTTTCTTATATATATTTTATACATACAACCAATACTGATGTATATAACATACAACCAATGATCAGTCAACTGAATCAAGTAGATACTTTCGTAAGTCAATTGAACAATTGTTCTAATTTTAAAAATCTTTTATATACCGATTCACAATATCCTTTTTAAAATTACTTACTCTGTTTTGTGTTATCTTTGCTCTGTAAATATGTTCATTGTAAAGTTCTACGTTCGAAGTTATTTCAACATAAATTGCGAACTAATATTTACAACGAAGATCAATGGACGGAGGAATGAAGCTAGGCATAGATATTGCTATTTCTAGATGCGTTCTGTTTTTACTTAGGCGATAGAGCATGCGTGCGCGCATCCTTTTATGGCTTTTCTATGCAGTAATTTCTTACGATTTTCACACGGTACGAATATCATATTTCCCTATTTGCTTATGAATTATCGCCAATATTTTTCGACAATTTAATTATTGTTTTTACTTAATTTAAATGTCAAATATAATGTTAAACGGAACTTTTATTAGGCTAAATACAAAAAGTGCAAATACATAACTATGAAGAAGGAAGATTTAATGTAAAATTTTACGAAAACTTAAAAAAAACTAAACCTTATTACTTGTTGTTTCAGATATGTATGTAAAAAGTGTTATCATTTAAGTGTTTCAAAAACCGCAACTCAATTATATTCAACGATATAGTCCAATGGCTGATTTAAGAGCGTAGTTTTCATTTTCTAGAAAATTCAACCTAAACTTAGTTTTGTTAAAGTACAATCTGAAAACTAATGCCCCTTTGTGCTTCGATTCGTCGATCAAACATTACATATTTATCATATTGATAAACGATTGATATTCAATGGAATTTCAAAGCTGTCTAGACGCGGTAGATTACTTCCTGGCCGCGGGCAGTCACAGGCGAAGCAGGAGACAATTGTAGAATCGGATTGCACTTCTCGTATGGAACTCAACTTGAGGGGCTCATACATTTGTGATGTAGCGTGCGCAGATCGATTACCAAAGTGAAGTAACGCTCGTCGTAGTCAATTCGACACTGAATCTTGATGGGTTCCCATTACTGACTGACGTCGCTTCTCAATACAAATACCATCCGTATCATCTCGGCATCCGTCGTTCTACAACGGAGCGTACCTTAGGGTCCTTCAAGAAAAGAGCGTACCAATTCTTAAAAGGCTGACAGCGCACTTGCGAGCCTTCTGGCACTGTGAGTCTACGGGCGACGGTATCACTTAACATCAGGTCAGGCTAGTTTGCTTTCTATTACATAAAAAAAACGTTGTCTTTAGTTCGAATCTTGGCGAAATAATTATTCCTGATTGGTATGTCCAAATCCACAATTGGGGTTTCGGAACATTACATTTGCCACATATCTCATGTATATCACGCTATCATGATTCATGGCTATATAGGTTTTCGTTATACACATCGGCTCTGCAAGATTTATTAAGTAAGCGCATAGAACTCGTAAAAGGAATCCATTGATTAGTATTATTAGAACCAACCGGGTGGTAGCTTTAAGTTATAACTACTAGTTGGACTGGTTACCTTGAGTTAAGCATTAGCAGTTAACATAATCACCTATAATGTAAGGTAAAAGAAATCCTTGGGTGCCTTAACAAATTACCCTTACGTGTTATAGTATATAGTAATTATACGTAATTAACAATGCTCGACGTGTTTGTCTACTGGTATCAGTAATAGGAAAATGAGAAATGAAGAGTTCTCTGTAATCGCTATTGATCAATAAAGACTGAATCTTACACACTTTTATTGTACCCAGTTTTTTTTCTATCAATTGTGTTTACACTGTAAAGAGCGATCATAGTGTAAAGTGCCGTGTCTTATCAGATTTAGTTACAGAAGTTTAACTGATTTAGTTCTGAATGTTATTAAATATGTAAAGTATTTAGCTGCGTGTGTGTAATCTCTAAAACAGTACCGTTTTTGATTCACCAACTACATTGTTCCCGAGTCGTGTAGTAACATTTATTGTGTAATATTTGCTTTTTCCCGCCGAGTGAATTGGCGCAAGTATAAGCTTTTATAGTGTTTTTAATCCTTTTAACAAGGTTTGGTGCATTTAGGGCTAACTTCTCACATGTCTGTTCATATTTTCTTGCCAGTCTTATATAACGTACATTCGCATAGAAATTAAAAAAAGTTTTCTATATGTTTTTATATATATGTAGGATATAATCTTTACTTCTTTTGCGTCACTTTATTGTTTGATTATATAGGTGGCAGCTCGATATTTCTATTCCATGTTAATGTTTAAGTAGCCGCTTGCAATATTCATTATCGAAAATGGAATGTTAAATGCCTTATATTAAGCCACACTGAGTTGGTCGCTTCATCATAGTCTAGTTGTCAAACTTTATTCATCAACGACTCTCAAATGTACTCTTTCTTTTTTCCGATAAAATAAAAGACACATAACGCGTCTCTGGACTACCACCGTGTGAAAAAAATTTATTGTTGTGTGTATGTACACATGTACTTTGTACTTATAGTACTGTAAAGAATGGTTCTTTAATATAACTATCGAAACGACTTTATTCTTAAAAACATTGTATAATTCTGTTAACGCCGGCAACTCGTTCGAAAACCTATTGGAATTAGGAATTCAGCGTCTATAATGTAATATTTATTTATGTTACTTACAACTAATACATGAAAGTAAATTGCAAATATTTTAAATTGTACTTCTCTTACTGGGAACATATTATACAAAACTTTATAAGTTGAATACTTTGAAAAGGTCTCTTATTGTGGCTTTAGTATTAAATGAAACATTCATATATTTTTATAGAAATAAACTCAGGTATTTATCAATAGACTTCGAACAATGGTGCATTCGAAACATTTATGTGTTAATAAATAAAGCGATATCTACTCAATAATGGCTCGTGTCCATAATAGTTAGAAGTAATTTTTTTAACAAAGACCTATTTAGTGTTTGTATACACGAACACAGTAACAGGTTTTTGTGTATTTAGGCTGAGATTGACATATCAGGTATATGTCAATCTCAGCCTTTTGATGTTTTCAGACGTTTTGATGGCCAATAGACAGTTAAAAATATATTCTATTTTTAATGAGTATATTTCCGCCTTTTTGCGGAAGAGATAGGCAAAGACCATGGATATCCACTTGCTACGATGCATGCTTGTCGGTTATGGAGACACTTGACTTGTCCCTTCTCTTTTTTTTATGAAGGAGGTAAAAATGCACAACTGCAGGCCCGCGAGCGCATGCAGTCGCTATCGCGGGGACTGTGGGGATGGTTAACTCTTATCCCTCTGCTAATCAGAGGGGAGAAACCAGACCCACTAAAATTTCCTCCTGAGCTCTCCATATCGCCTGCTATGTCGGACACATTCATTCTGAGTACAACCAACCCAACCCGACTTCACCATCCACGTTTGCCTTGTACCTACTTTATATTTATATGTTCTATATGGCTAAACCATTTAAGCATTTCCTTTCGTATCCTAGTCATTACGTTCTTTAAATATATCTAATATATTGACCGGAACCCTATACAGGTCTTCATTAAGTTAACAGCCGTACAGATACATTTAAATATGCCCTATGCCCCACAGAAGATTCCATGGAGATACCGGATGCCATAAATAGCTAGAGTTGTCATCGCACGCGTAGGTCCTATAAAGCTTTAAAAAGTCGTCCCTTTAAATCCATATTTATGAATTCAACTTGATCATTGACATTCTTAAGAATGTTCCTATGACTATACCTATATAAAAAGAGCTTTTTTCTTTCATTGAGTGAGCAATCCTTTACAACAGTATTTGTTAGCAATATCTTGTCCATAAAGATAAAGCATAGACTAGATCAAACATTAGAAAAACATTGTTACTACGTATCTACCTTATGCAGAGTGTTAAGAGGAGTTGTTCGGACTAATACCAGCAGCTGAGTTTCATCATTGGAAGTCAAGACAGAATACAAAATATGCTTATCACCTCGACGTCCGTCATCCATACCTGAGCGTACCTAAGCCAGTTTTTGCCGCGCATCACTACTATTAAACCAGCTCCTGAAGCTCTGAAGTATTTCCGAACCAATTAAACTTAGGGTTCTTCAAGAAAAGAGCGTACCAATTCTTAAAAGGCCGGCAATGCATTTGCGAGCCTTCTGGCAATGTGATGGTTCATGGCGGCGGTATCACTTAACATCAAAAGAGCCTCTTGCCCGTTTGCCTCCAGCTACACGAAAAAAGCAAAAGTTTTGGTTAGTACACTACTTATAAAATAAAATATGATTAAATTTTAATGAAATAACTAATGTATTTTTAATTTTTCCTATAGTAGCGTAAGTATAATCGACTATGTATTTATGTCTTTTTTATTACAACAGTATAGTTTTTGGCTCGTATTGGGTTTTTTATAAAAATAATTTGAAGTTAAAAGTATTTTGGCTATTTTGGCAGTTTCTATTCTATCAATTATCTTCTTAATAACCAGCGTATTATGAAGATAATTTACTTATAAATACAGATCTAAATTCAGTGATTCAATTAATAAAAACTTGAAACTTGAGTAGAACTATTAAGGGTACTCACACATTCTTTTGATAAAACGCCGAGACATTACTAGCAGCTAAATGATGGCAATTTGTTACTTTTTGTAATCGACTAAGTAGAAACGGGAACTTCCTTTATGTCTTATAAGGGGTTTCGTTGCAATTGCAAATAATATAAATGAAGTTTTTAGAAACATTACCGTTTTAGAATAATTTACTTCTATTATTCATTCTAAAACTGCAATTGCAACGGAAACGCTTATAATAATAACTCATAAAGAATACGTCTATACCTAATCACATTAATTCTACAACAGTAAAGCGTTATTTTTTATTTTACATACAAAAATATCAGACGGATGGATAGGATCAAAAATCTATTTGTTAATCTAATACATTCTCGAATCCACTTTAACATACACAAAAAATATTATCAGAACCGGTCCAGCCGTTTAAGAGTTTAATTACAAACGCACTCAAAAAACATTTCTGTATATATAGTTCGCCTCATCGGTCTAGTGGTTCGCATATTCCACGGGTAAGAATGAGGACTCGGGATCAAATTTGGGGTGATTATCATATATGCCATTGCTGATTCTGATAATAAAACTAATGTTGGCATTATTAAGGAGTTGACAGTGAAAGTGTCTCATGAGCACCTAAAACTGTCTTGCCATCGTCCTCTCGTGGTATGGTCATGTCGCACATTCGTTCCATCCACGTATTTGGTAAATGTTAAAAATAACAGTGCCCAGACATCTTTGGTCACTAATTATCTCCTACGTAAATGGTCAATCTGTATATATTATTCACTGTGTCCAAATTGATCTGGAGAACATTATATATAATCTGACATCCAGAAAAGAATTCACAAAAGTCACGTTCGAAATCAGTCATCATCCTTATAGAAACAGCTATTCACCTATTCAGTTTCATGAAACTGCTTAAATTACACGTACATTGCTTTTGAAAGGCTAAAAGTAAAACGAAAGGCATTTTAAATGTAACAGTTTAAATAATATTCTAAACTGTATAATTAAAATAGCTAAATTAAAATAACCTTTTTGGTAGCTCGTGCCGGCCTATTACGGATTCCTCTTAATTTTTTGTTCATGTTTTTGACGCGTCTAGCATTCCGGAACACGAAACAGGTTTTCATTTTATTCTATTTGAAATAACTGGCTGGCACATGCGGATTTTTTACAAACTTGAAATATAATGATTTCAGATCGAATTATTATGAATTTATTTCCTTGGAAAATTCGTTGTCAAGCTTTATAAAGACTGCAATTTGCGCTGTGTAAAAAAATGTGTGATAATCAGCCAGCATTTTACACTGCCACAGGAACCAAACGTTTCAAATTTGTTTTAGTTTCTTATTTATCCGATAGGTAGGTAAAAAATATTGTAAATACATTATCAAAATTATCGGAAAACATATTTATATCCTTTGTAATAAAAATTTAAATTTCTGACATGTTGAATATACAATTGTATTATTTCATGACATATAAAAGTACTTGCGCGATAATTATTTATGCCTCCATTTCAATTAAGGTTACAGAAATTTTTATATTACATATGACTTATTATAATATAAAAATTTAAATAATCGCTCACCGGCTACAATCTAAAAATACGATTAAAGGACTGGGTTCATAAGCATGAACACAACTTACGCAGTGTTCGAGATGCTTCTGAGACCATCTTCAGTGCATATACTGATTAAAGTGTAGTTACACATTTAATTCATTAACTCACTCACTCACTTTTGCACCCACAAACTTATGCTTTCACTTACATGCACTCTGGTGTGTTGAAAACATTTGAAAAATCAAAAAGATTAAAATAAAAGATATAATTAAATTATATATGTACACATATTTTAAGGAATTTCTGATTAAGTTTGTTATGGAAGAGATCGACCCCGACAAAGGTTTTTTTTACTTAAAAGGGTTGTCAAATCTAACACATAATGAATTGTTGTCAAATGAATAAACACTTTTTTATTATAATATGAACGTTTAATTAATGGTATACATTTGCGGCCGGCTAAAATTACTGAACCTGTATTACTTTGAGATAAAACATTTTTGTCGTTACTCTCTTTGAGTATTTCCTTAATATTGTGTTTTAATATTTTTCCCTTTATTAAAATTCACCCAGCAATAAATCTCCCGCCACACGATATCCTTGTATGAAGATAACTGCCGCTATTTATAAAAAAGAAACAAGTCACACGTCAAAAAAACTTGAACGGACCAATTTACTCGTTGACGCGGCAAACTCAGTACGCTTCAAGCGCAAAGCACTGCATAAAATGCCAATGGAATTTATGCTCGTTAGGAAGAAAAATATTCAGGCCCTTTTTTTGCTTTTTGAGTGTATCTATTCATTGGAATGCTTTTGAATTTTTAAAATTGACAGTTTTGACAATCATTTGATAAAATGTTTATAAGTTATAATGTATAATGAGTTTTTCAACTTCACATGGAATTATGATATTTTGAACCCGTGCGCTTTTACTAGTAAATAAACAATTAGTAATAAATTGGTGCTGAATAAAAGTATTTTAGACATATAATACAAATCATACCCGGCTTTGTCAATAAATTCCTAATTTTTGACTATAATAACTTTTGTTCACAGATAAAATACCATTTAAAAATCTCGAACATGGGTATAATTGAGCATTTGAGATTTATTGGTCAAAAACCACATTATCGGTAAAAAACGAATTTCCTTGAAAACCTGTTAGTACATAAATCAATGTGTCGTACTTTAAAAACATATTTTTTTTAACTTTTACGTAAAACAGGTTTCACACCTACGCTTCCACTTGTTTATCTGTTAGATAGTTGCTACTTCGTTTGCTTTAATATACACACTATCCTATTCTTTAAAAATAAAACTGACTTCTAAATGCCCTAAAAAACACAAAATAACATTTTTATTGACATTGGTCATTAATTCAGATAAATAACTTTGAAGCTGAAGCTGCGCCGCATCACTACTCCTCAATCATTGAATTTTGTACCTCACGTTTTAAAGAGGTTAATATGTTTCACATCTCTATTGGTCCAGGAATCTAATTAAAATAATTGTTCATAAAAAAATTCTTCTGTTGCGTATGAATGTTGTTTTAAATTTAAATTAAGAAATAATGAGAAAGCATTTCGATGAAGTCTTCTAACATTGCTAGCTTAATAATGTTGAGTGAAAAGACAAACAGTGTACATACACGTTAACGAGAGAGTAAATCATTGTAATTGTGTAAGGAGCCTATTATTAGCTAAGATATTTATTAAACTTGGTAATCATATTATCACCTTGTCTGTAATATTGTTTTGGGCCCTGTTTTTTTATTAAAAAAGGACTTTTTTACATTTCAAAACTAGAACATATATCAATATTATTTCTCTACGCAAAACTGTAATAATTTTTTATTACTTAGTTTGGAAGAAGTTAAATAATAATTGTAAGACGTCGATAAAAATGGTTGCCGAAATTCACAACTTCAAAATTACTTTGTAATCGTATACAAAGTAGTGCAAGTAGCACTGTACTTGAAACGACATTTTGCTAATAACACGACTCTACAAAAAAATTGTTCTTTGTCCTAAGAGTAATTTGATGAATTTTCTGTTACTTAAAGGAAAATAAATAATAATTATGTGGTATAAAATTTGTTTTCGTCATAGTTATAGAAAAAATGAAACTTTTTTTACGTTCACATGTCACTAGATGGCACTAGAGCTTTAAATTACGATTAATGTCATAGTCAAAAAATGAATAAAGTTAAAATATAAACTTATCCTATTGGCATGAAATGTCATTTTTTTTGTCAATTACACATATCCATAATTTGGTTGATGAAAAACAGTGTTGCCATGACAGTGACGGATACATAATTCGCGTGACCCGTGGGCGCTAGTTGCCTGTAATTACATGAGGCAATCGCCCAATCTCCAAAACTGTAATTATCTGGCAACATTGTCAGGTCGTGAAAACGTGTTATGAGTGTCAGATGTCCGTTTAGTGTAAAGGTATGGAAATACCATTGATTGTCGATGAGAATTTATCTCGTGCTTACTTAATAGGGAAACCATTGAATGGAATGCAATTTTAGTAATTTAGATATTAAGGTGTAAGGAATAAAGCAGTGGTGGCATACAGCCCAACGTAACAAAAATCTTATGAGAGTAAGAAGAGCACTGTGACTACTGGACCTCAACTATGAGGATACAGAGAAACTGCTGACCATATTTAAATAGTCTATGTACTAAGTTTTTTTTGATAAAATAAATAAATTAAAAAAAATATAATTATGGTATAGTATAACTTACCTCATACGCTTCGTATATAAATAATTAAACAAAAGTATGATTTATAAAATACTGAAACAGAAAAGAAATCTGTCTGATTTACATTGTTTTTGATTTCTTAAATTATTTTTACACTTTTATGAAAAAAGAGAAGAACAATTTACTAACATGAGAAGCGATAACTATTATCAAGGATACCTTTAAGTACCTTATAAAATACATTAGCAAGAAACAGTACAACAGCAAATAAGAAACAACCTTACAAAATATTTAAAGATATTAAGGTGGAGACTTGAAGGTATTGCAAAATTTCGAGTTTTGTCTAAGCGCGTCGATAAGTGCCAACGACGAAACTGCTATTTGGTTATTTATTTATTGTATAACAGTTCTTAATATAAAGGAAGTTGATGTGGTGGAAACACAAACTGGGCACAGTTTTTCTATCCACAAGGACGTCGAACATAATTAAATCATTAACACACATATATATATATACTAAGGCCAGTGACATATAAACTGTAAATTTATAACAATCAAACCATTCAAACGATTTAAAATTGCACGTAAAACGTCATAAACAAATCTAAACACTGACGCGCCATAGATAGCCGATGCAAGAAACCTGTTCTTGTCGAGAATTCTCATTCACATACAGGATGAGTTCCTATATTCGAATATTTTTTTTAAATGACGTATATAGCATAATTTATAATTGTTTGACTTATGTAGTATTTTTTTAATTTAAATTTAATATTGTTTCTTGTTATATTAGTAAGAAGTGTAGCTTGTATCGAGTTAAGTATAAGAATCGAAACTTAACTAATAATTATTATATAAGTGCATTAATATTGTTTTATATTGGGAAAGATCCAAAATTGAGATTTTGTTAACTACGCAAGAGCCGCAGTCCAAATATTAGACAATTAAAACGTTTGACGAAATATCAGCTTACACATTGCAAAAAAGTAAAAGTAACAAAGGGATATTACATAAGTCAAACGTGAGTTCAAATTTTACGGTAGCCAATTGTTGACAGCGAAAGTTTCGAAAGCGATATAGATTTTATCGATGCATAAACTATCATTAAAGTGTCAACGATGTCAACTTACGCGCGTGACCCTTCAATCTGATAGAGTGGCTGACATAATACTGCAACTGTGGTTAATTTGGCGGGAAAAATATTTGGAAACTTTGGCTAATTGAACGATTTAAGTAATAACGTTTAAAAGGTCTCGCTAACTTCGCGGTTAAATTTCGATATAACATATAAGTATGTCGTTCTATAATATAATTGTTTCGGCCACACAAGTTTGATTTATTTTAAACAGGCACACTAACGAATGACATACTTACATCATGTGCATTAATATGCACAACATTTAACGGAAAACATTAAAATTATAAAAGAGAAAAGAAATAATACAATAAACTAGCTTGAGAATTACAAATACTAAATCAAATATGCAATTTAAAAATTTAATATAGTAACTTTGCAATTGTTCTTGGTAACGGAATAATGACTGCAGCATCTTACGCCTTTCGACGTGGAGACTATCAAAAGATGGGTCAGCCTCGCATGTCCTCAAAACGTTGTTTACTGCAGATAAAGATCTGTTCAGAGGAGTATAACTAGTAGATTATCTAGTTGTCAATAAGCTAATAGATTACGCCATTCCTACTAAGTGTACTAAGTGTAACGTCGTATTCTTATTAACATAAAAAATTAGATTAACACGTTAATCTTATCACATGTATATTTAAGTAGGTATACTTTATAAACGTATGTATGCATGTTGTGTTAGTTTTTAAGGTGTACTTTTTTACTTTAACGTTTTTTTGTGAGCCAGAATTTAACTCAGTTAGCCCTCGAATAGATACATAATTTACAAAACTATATTACAGTTAGATATTTTACGCAAGGCATAAATCAATTAATTAAGCCACAAAAATACTTTCTTCAATATTATGTAGTTTGATTTTCGTTAGTTCTAAACATAGCTGTATTTAATAAACATCTCGTTACGATATGGAGCCGTTCAAGTATTTCGTAAGCAGATTTACTGCAATTTATCCAAAAGTTTGGTTATTTGTGAGAACTTATTTAATAGAGAGTAGTTAAAAAAATGCAGTTACATACCCTTGACGGTTTTAACGTGACGTGTGTATGGTACTCTTACATAGGATCTCCTAACGAAGCCGAGGCCAATAAAAGCATAACGAGACGACCAGTTAGTAAAATTATGTTATCTATTGCAGTGTTAGTACAGTGGTTTATCGTATCGTTAAGTATTTCTATGTACACCATAAACGCTTGCTCGTACGGTGAAGAAAAACATCGCAAAGAAACCTGCATGTCTTAGTAAAATAGACGTTTGTCTCATGTGAAGACTGATTACCTACTTGCCTTAAAAAAATATTTATGAATTAGACGTATATATATATCGGCTATGTCCCATTGTACAGTAACGGGTATACAAATATTTTACTCTAGTACTGTATACTCTTTCATAATACGTGCACGCTTTAAAATATTATAGTTTATTCAATGAAGCACTCTTTACATTACATAGTAATCATATCTTTCATTGGTCGACAATTATGTTCCTACTAACTAGAGGACCCGACAGACGTTGTCCTGTCTTAAATATGAATATTAATTTCGAATTGTTATAATAACTAAATACAATTTAAAATATTACAGAAACAAAGTGTTTATTATTCTAACGCTTTATGATAAACAACATTCTTTGTTTGTTTTTCTGGTATTCCGACACGGGAATAGGTGACTACTGGCCATGTGAAAAACATGGATTTTCAAGATTAATGCCACAAACAATTAGCGACTGTAATTGTTTCATATGTATTTTATCAATATACTAACTCCGATCGAAGCATTTGTTTTAAACGATATTCATTTTTCTTACATCCTCTGACGATATTTACAGCACGCATGCTGTCAATGTTATGTCAAACGCCATAAGGTTACATCAAAAAAGTTTGAATTGTAATAAATAACAAATGTATTCATAAATTATCTAATGTTTCGCGCAATTTTTTCTTTTTTTTTCTTTCATGAGAACCTTCTCCGACAATAACAAACACAACAAAAAAACAATTAGCAAAGTTAGACCAGCCGTTCACGCGTGATGTCATGACCAAAGGAAATAGGGATTCATTTTTATATATATATATAGATAAAAGCAGATTGCAAAGTTAACCCTTAAAATTAAATGTCACTGAATCAATGCAATTAATTCGCATGCAGTCGCTTCACGTTTTTAATCAATTTTTAATTAACCTGCTAACGATTGGTCTTTGTCTGAAAAATATTTTATTTAGTATCGTGTTTTGCTGCAGCGATAACTAATAAATAAAATATGCTCAAACACCGATTATCATTGTATTAGTCTCGGCACGTAACTTGGCCACATTGTGCGTGGTAGGGCAAAGTTCGCGCTTTTACTTTTGCTTGTCAAAAACCTAGAAACGACTTTTGCATATCTAAAACATTACTTGACGGTGTTAATTATTATGAGTAATAAAAGCAGTAATTGTATTAAATGATTTTATGTTTGTTACAGAGACGGGGAGCGCGGAGAAGAGCAATGGTATGAAGGAACCGGGATCACCTGAGGAATTGGTGTGTATTAACTATAACATTTGTTATTTCTAGAATATCTCTAATTTTGTCTCAAGTCTCAAGCTCTCTTCGAGGCCGTATTAAATTATTCTTGAGCGGGTTGAATAGACAAGTAAATTGAATAAGTCAATAGAAGGAAACGACAATAAGCGTTAATTCAATCCTATCATTTCCTTATTATTTTGTTACGTTACAATTAATTTATTACTTTTATGTAAAATGTATCACGTTTTGTAACTTTACAATAAAACAATTCACGTAGACCAAATAAATGTAGCGTAAAAATTGCAGATTTTTTATCAATTTGTTCCGAGTTCATCTATGTGTGTCAGAAAATTGTCGATCAAAGGTGAAAATATGTCGCATTTTCTCCCTAACGTTTAGGGAAGGTAAGCCAATATATGACTCGTGATTTATCTTAAAGATCCATTTAAAGTGAAATATATGGCCCAATCATGATAGCCTATGCGACAATTGAAAGGAATTGAATTCGAATGCAATGGTTAGATTTTAATAAATAAGCTTTTAATTCTGCATAACTAATGTGTACATTAGTATTAGTGATCAAATCGTAAAATTTCATTAGGGACGTATAGTGCTTCTAATGGATTCCCCATTACAGTTTTGAGTATTGAGTCAGTTTTATTTGACGTATTTTGGTGGCACAATGACAAATTTGTTCGAATCCAGAATCTAATAACAGAACTAATAATTTTATGACTTGGCTACATATACGTACATTTGTTTCGTTTGTTCAACCGTCTCAAACAGGTTCTCGGTTTCTGAATGACTGTCGATGTCGATTAACTTAATACTCTCAGATATTAGGAGAAAATTCTTTAAATTTTATTAAGTTTATGAAGTCATGTAGAGGCAAGATAAGGATTTTATTTAAAAAGGCCACGCAAGTCACTCAAGCATTCCCTTAATGACCGCGACTGCTGTAAAACAATTGAAACCTTGAGTAATAAATGCGCGATTGAATCGATAAATATTTCATTGAAACACAATCTATATGTGCAAAACTGATCGTAAGTTTGGTTTAATTAGTACAATTCAAGTCACCTATTTTAATCTCTTTGGCTGTATTGGTTAAAATATAAATGCTATATGTTGTATTTGCGGTTAGCTGTACCGTAATTCGAAATATGCGTACAATCCCCAACGTGACCGATGTATTCACATCGGCGGTCTCTTTAACTATTTCAAATTCATAATTAATTCCAATTACCGCATAACCATAGTTAGTGATGAATTGTTAATAGTTTGCTGTTACAGATCAAAATATAACTGAATTATATCACTCCTCCTTCACTGTGCAAAGTATCCTACTATGGAATTCCTTATTTTTTCTTTGGATTTTATTTTATTTAATTTAATTTTAGTTATAGTTACGTGTTATTTTGAGTTTTTTTTTTTTGTAAATTAATTATGCACTTCTTGTACTAGGGTTGCCTGGAAGAAATAGCTTGTTAGCGATAAGGCCGCCTGTTGCCTAATAACTTATGTAACCTACTTACCTTTTGTTTTTATTTATTTGTATAATTATGTATATTATGGTAACGAAGTATAAATAAATAAATATATCTAAAAGCTATTGATTACTCATGCAATTGTGTAATTAATTAGTTAATATTGTATAGTCGCGTTCTTCATTTCGTATTTTAATTTCTTACATTTTCGTCTAGGAGCTTTAGCGCCTGTGTAAAACTTAAAGCTTTATAACTGTAAGGCTACCTGTAGGTAACCCAGAAGGTTGATTCCTCATGATATTAAGGCCCTCACGGGCATATCTTTTATAGTAATTAGACCCTTATCATAAACAATAAGTAAAATCGAATAGTTAACATAAAGTTTTGTAAGCATCTTGTTCGTATTTAGAATTAAACGAATAGATATCGAGAAAAATGTAGGCGAATTCTAAGTATTTCAAGTTGTCAAAAACTGGCAAATCATAACGTACACAAATGCTACGCAAAACTATTGTACAGCTTGTGTAAATAAGGTACATATATTGTAGTTATGTAAAAAAAATCGTTCATGTCACTGTCACTAGTGAACGCGTATTGACAATTTTGATTGATTGTGCCATCTGCTGTTAAATTCAAATTTTATAACGTCAATTTCAGAGTTAATCCGCTATCACTTAGTCAGGTCAGTACAATGACCTAGATTAGATAGACAAATCGTTATCTATTTGTTATTAATTATTTCTATCTATTATTTGCTCGAGAATTTGCTTTTCATGAGAATAAAAACGTGTTTAGTATACTGCTCTGATTCGGGTTTTTCATTTAGTTATTATACAGTCAGTATGATCACACTAAATCCTAAAGCTTAATGCAATGGATAATATCTAATACAAATCCCTTTGGTATATCAGAAAGTAAAGAGGATTTCCATCAAAGCAGTGATAATATTCATGCTCCGACTTTCAGTAATCTCTGGAGCCGTGTATTTTTATTCTTTTCATAAATTTCTAATAAAGACTGGCCGGCAATGCTATGTATTTTTAATTTATATTCAAACGGGAAGTACAAAGAAAAATATTAGTTATGAACTGATGTTGATTATATTCACCGACGCTAGATAGGAATACAAGATTACACTTTGCTCTATATAGTACTCAACATCTTCAATACTTATAAATAATACTCCGCATATTCATTTTTGTATTAATTTAATTTCAGCAGTGCCCCAATTTTAAACAATTATTTCAAATACCAAATTCCGTATTTAAAAACAAAAATTATGACCTATATATCGAAAAACGAATATCGTTTCATGATCGACCTCGTTAATTAAAGGTAAACGGAAAAACGATTTTCACAGAACCATCGTAGTTTCCAACAAACGTATTATGAGTATTTGCATTCAAACTTTAAGGGCTTTGAATAGCTTGAAATAGGGCAATGAAATGGAGTTGCACTTAACTATTCGATGTGGGAAGTGCGAAAACTATGCCAATAATAAACCCGCTATAATGTGGAGCCGTGTAAGCGCAGTGGCTGCGAGCCAGTTAATTATATCATCATTACTTTTGTTTAGATTATTACGTGCAGATGAGTTTAATCATCGGACGTCAAGGTGGAATACGAAATTCCATTCGTATCATCTCGGCATCCGTTGTTCCGTAACTGAACGTTATTTAAGCCAGTTTTTGTCGCACACCATCAATATATAAAATCCCCCTAAAGAATTTCCGAACCAATTCGACTTCCTTCAAGAGACCTTCAAGAGAGCGTACCAATTCTTAAAATGATGGCAACGTAATCGCGAGCCCTCTGTCATTGAGTCCATGTCCATGGCCGCGGCGCTATAATGCCACTTAACATCAAATAACAATATTATTATTAAACGTTGGTTTTGTTATGATCAACTGAAGATTAATTATTGGTTTTTCTGATGGTTTCATAAATAAATGTTTAACTGCTGAACGAACTTCTTTAACATTTTGTAATTTTTTCATATAATTGCTGTTTTACCAATGCAATTTTGAATGAGAACTTTTAACCAATCTGTGTCAAGTACATAAGTAGTGCCTACCATAATCTGCCCAATCACTACTGTAATTGTACTTTCTATATCTTCTAATAATCTAATTAATTCATGCAAAACTTCTTTAATACACGAGTTAGTATAGAGTAAATTTTGTAAACAAACTGGCTGGATATTGCAAATATCAACTTTATGCCAATACATGGCGTTATTAGGGCAACATTCCGCTGTTATCTAGGATTAAAAAAAGGAACATTTCGATAGTCTGGTCATAATAAAATTCCACGATAGCTGAAAAGAACTCGAGTCGAGTTATTTAAATATTTCGTGTAACGAAGTTTGAACGATATACATGTATATAATAATATCAACGAATGTGAAAACTGACTTTAATTTAAAAATAACTTCATAAAACAAACATACGTAAATAACGCTGCCATTTCATTTTGCAGGGAATGTATCTTCATTAGGGAAATAGTAGTTTAAACGAAGCATTTTTGCTGTAATTACAGAGAATTCTTTCAGCGTAGGCGACATACTCTGGTTCTTTTTGTTTTAATTTAGCTTTACATAATGAGCAGTGTTGACCTAGTCGCTTTAGCGTGCGACTCTCATCCCTGAGGTCATAGGTTCGATCCCCAGATATGCACCAATTACTCTATGTGCGAATTTAACATCGAATTTAACATGCGCTCGAACGGCAAAGGAAAACATCGTGATGAAACTGACACGTCATAGACTGAAAAAGTCGGCTTGTGTGACGCACAGAAGGCTGATCCAACTACTTGCTTATTAGCTTGAAAAAATGCTCATGAAACAGATTCGAAGTTGTTGAGAAATGAAGATTCCTGCTCTGTCGCATATATATAAAACAAGACCTGAAGCTCAGTGCTTATCATCGATATACAGGATAAGCCCGAAATCAATCTTTAAAGTTAAAGAGAGTGAATCGATCAAAACACACGCGATACGTAGGTTAAAAGCACAGAAATATCCACCGATTAAAAGTTTTTCACGATTGAAGAATAACTACAATAAGCAAAATGATTAAGTGTACGCTCTAAAGAAGCTCAAGTAGTCGGAAAGGTACATCGTCGTCGTCAATATTTTTTTTTGTTTTTTGCTGAGACTAAGACATATGGAGGTATAAATTTTAATAATATTACATTACTTCATTTAAAAAAATGAATTTTCATTTGTAACAAAACTTATGGCTGGACTAATTATATGTACACGATTTTACGCGCTTTAATATTTTGCCAACAAAATGATAAATGCCTCATACATTTATTTATGACAGAATTGTCGTATCGTGTAAAATGTCAATTCCAATAATGACCAGTGTTCGAAAATCAGGCACTTTCAACTGTCTTGAAGTTTTACAAGACAGTTATTAGGTATTAGTATTTAGGAGTTATGATGTGACCTACATCATAACTCCTAAATAAAATGTTTTGTACAAGGGAATGGATGGATATGCTTCGTTTATTGATTGCCTTTTACAACCGATTTCTTTTAGAAGTTAAACTTCTTTATTATAGAATTAATGAAATTCTGTAATAATCTAAGTAGTTATAAGGTAAAATTAAATAATTGTATTATTCGTATTCATGTCTATGATAATAAAAGCCTTTTGTTAAACTTTAACTTAATTTAACCAATTTCTGTAAAGTTGCATATAGTAGATCATTTTTCGAAAAATACGGTCATAAAGAGATTGAGAGACTCACGCACACATTTTTTTTTAACTTAGGGGCCTTTAAGGAAAGAACCTATTATAAAAGTTCCGTAGTACACCACGGTGTTGCAGGTGTCTATAGGCGTTTATCAGTTTTTAATATAAAGTGACCAGACTGAAAACAAGTGTAATAATCACATTTTATAGAATACATATGTTCTATTTGTGGTGCATTAGTAGATCTGGGAACATTATTTAAAAAAAAAATTATTGGTAATAGATTTAGGGATCCCTAATTCAGCGATATCTAGTGGTAAATATTTATATTACCCTTGTCTCAAGGGGTAATGGAGGCCGATTCATCATTCTTAGGAAAAACGAAAAGCGATACAAAAGGTTTCGCGTTGACAGATTTTCTCCTGATGAATGGTTGACCATCAATCGCAGATCACTCGAAGACCTTATAAATATGTACAGTAGAGTACAATAATAACGGGTATTATTACTCTTAATGATTTAGAGATTTTTTTGTTTTATGCTGGAATCACGGTCAAATTTTATACGGCATTGTATATACGAGTATGTTGGATTATGAATAAGTTACTTACTTGTGCCTGAAAAACCTATTTTTGATGTTTTATTAACTAACATTCGCCTGTTTTTCGCAGAACAAAGTAATTTTAATGTTAATTAATTAGCGTACATACGTATAAAATGTTTTATCTTAACAAACGAGTCTTTACATTCAACTTGGATCCGCAAAACTGTAGTATATACAGCAATTTCATACCTTGTTTTATTATACTGTATATAAATGGAATCAGTTTAGGCTAAGTATCCTACTTGTTAGATTGATGATCCGACGACAATTTTATTGAATGACTGACGATTCGTGTCTGGTCATTTGTAATTCTATTTTCGAAGCAAAGACGTGTAAGAAGTATGATGTGTGTAATCCGTCATTGATATGTCAAACTTTGAATTCCTATAGGAATTTTCTTTGTAAAGTTTTTTGGACTGAGATTTTTTATATATATGAAGTATATTGGTCAAACGTTTATTTATCGAGGACATCATTTGTTTATCGCAAACAGTGCACTTATTTCGTAACTTCCAATATACGTTTTTGTACTGCGCGATCCTTACATCAGCACTACGGATTAATATCCATCAGTAACCGGAGAACATCGAAATTGCATACAAAAATGTTGAGATCGGTATCGCTGTCGCTATTGGAAGTTACAGAGTACCGGCGCAGTTCAGTTTTTTTGTTGAGGTATTGAATTACAAATTATACAAAACGTTAAATTCAGCGTAGGGACTCAAGCCCATATATACAAAGATGTTCCGATTTGTATTTACTTGAAAGACCGGCAACGCAATTACGAGCCTTCTGGCAATGTGAGTGTCCATGGGCGGCGGTGTCACTTAACATCAGGTGAGCCTCCTGCCCGTTTACCTCCTTTTACATAAAAAAATGTGTGCGTGTACTTAGTGTACACACGTAAGAAGTGAAACTTCGTTATGACCTTATTTTTCGAAAAATGATACGCAACTTTGCAGAAATTGGTTAAATAAAATTTAACAAAAGGCTTTTATTATCATAGACATGAATACAATTATTTAATCTTACCTTATTAATACTAAGATTATTACAGAATTTCATTAATTGTAATAGTATTATTATTATCATTGTTATCGTTATTTTATATTTTTTTGTAATTAATGGCTTCGAATCAACCGTGGTAGAGACAACAAAAATGTGACGCGTAACCGAAAAATGTGACGGTATTTTATTTTTCCAACGCCGATAAAGAAGAGTCACTTAAAAAAAATCCTGTTCTGTAAGTAGACAGTGTTGGCCTAGTCTTTTCACCGTGCGACTCATCCTTGGACTGTTCAGTTTGTGCCTATGGTGCTCGTCTAGCGAAGCAGTGGTGCTAGGGAAAACCGCCATGCCTTTGACCAAAAAAGTCGACATCGTTTTAGACACTGAAGGCTACTACATAAAAAATGCTCGCGCAACAGATACAAAAACTTGAGACCAAGGTTGTAGTGCCACCGATTTTTTATCTGTACAAATATATTATTTAACCATCTTAATACCGCCACCAACTTCTTAACTTGATTTAGTTTTTTACTATTTTAATATTTATCAGCAGTGAACCCGAGACCTTACAATCTTATTCACACAGGCGTTACGCATCAATTTGTTAACATTCTTCTGTTATAAAAAGGTAGCGTGCGAAAGTTGAAGTTCGCGTGAAACAATTTGCGTGCCGAGACAAAATATTTAAGCGCTCGGCAATTTACCTAATTTTTATTGGCTACTGTCTGAAAGCTGTTGAGCGATGCTTTCATTCGAGATCGGAAATTCGCACATGCAACGTGTAGTGTATCCGATTTTTGTCGAGGCTCTTAATTATGGCTTTTATAAATTAAAAGATCGAGGTATAACTTTACAATAGCATTATTAATGAGTCAATTATAATTAATTTTGAATATGATTGTTTTTAAGTTTATTGAATGCCAATTGTAGATATATCTTTCTTTAGTAATTGCTAAATTATATATTAATATTTCTGGCACTAATTCGTTTGTTAAAATAAAACCATGCAGAAATTACTCTATTTTACGTTTGTTTTTTAATCTTTATTTTTGGATTGTCTGGATGAAATTGGTTTTAGTAGAAAGGCCGCCTTTTCCATCTATTGGCTTGTACCTTTAATGCGATAATTTAGTGATGTAAATAAATTATTTTTTGCACAAAAGGCTGATCACCTAAGTAGGTAGGCCTAGTGCCTATTAGATTAACAAATGATCATGAAACAGATATAGAAATCTGAGGCCCAGACATAAAAAAAGGTTGTAGCGCCATTGATTTATTTTTTATATAGTTTCTTAATTAATAAAATACTCATGACTATTAACTGTTGTTTACTGTTGTATTGAATCGTTATAACTTTGAAAGTCATTTTTACATTTCACAGTTTGTGGGTGATACAAAAATTGCATAAAGGCACCCGTACCGCTATCATATATAACCTTTATTTTAAAAACAGATACTTAAAAGGAGCTGTGAAAATACCATTCAATTTCCAGTTGATCCCACCACTAATTCCTTCTCAGAGCATTGAGTGAGGTAAAAAGAAAATCCCACTAATTGGACGCTCGAGATCACGACTGTTATTCTAATTGATGGACAGGAAAATCATTGGTCTTACCTGAATTCCTAGGCGTTGATGTATGCGTTTAGGTTAAACAAAACAGATAAAAAGAAAATTATAATTCATCATCTCTAGTGGTCGATCGAACTAAGTTGTATATTTAACACATTACTGCATATCACTAATTTTGTTTGACAATTATAAAGCTTTCGTAATTACGCAAACATAATTGCGTCCTACGTAATATATGTATGCGATCCTAATACTAACACGATTATAATAATAAATGAGGTAAGAACGGAAAGATTTAGACACAATTCAATTGAATGGCGTGTTAATTGTCTCGCTAATGAGTATTATAGCTTTTTAAAAGGGGTATGAATTTTTATTATATACTTGGCTCCATGTTTAGTATGTATTTGGAATGCGATAAAGGAACGAGAGCGATAATGAGATTTATATGATAGGGATAAACGAGGTTACGGAACGGCCTTCAAAGCTATGACCTATGTATAAGGGTGTATGCTCTCTTAAAAAAATTGGGAAGTTGTATTTCCCAGGGTTGACCTCCACTAAAAGGCATGCCATCGCTCGCTTGTTTGCAAAAGGAAATGTCTAGTGAAGGGGATTCTGGAAGATCTCCAGCCATCGTGGTTGTGTTAAGGTAATCCTTGCCTTCATAGTTCACATTGAGTAATTTTTTCTGCACTGTCAAAACTGCAGTGCACTGCAGTTACAAAAAGTTGCCGCCACTAAGAATTTCACCTACTCCTGGATATTAATAATTAATATAATCCAAAATATTCTAATAAATAAAAATAAATCAATGGCGCTATAAGCTTTTTCTATAAGGTCTTGGCCTGAGATTTCTGTATCTGTTTCATCATCATTTGTTAATCGAATTGGCAAGTAGGTGATCAGTCTTCTGTGCCTGACACACGCCGTTGACTTTTTGGGTCTAAGGCAAGCCGGTTTCCTCACGATATTCTCCTTCACCGTTCGAGCTAATGTTAAATGCGCACATAGAAAGACAGTCCATAGGTGCACAGCCGGAGATCGAACTTACAACCATCATGGGTTAGACTCGCACGCTGAAGCCACTAGGCCAACACTGCTCCAGATCCCAACATATTCTTATAGTTCTATAAAATCAAACCTAAGGTTATTGATGTTTATCGACTCTATTCGACTTTGAAACCATACAAGTCATAAACCTTTAGTTTTCTTTCACATTCTATTTGAATATTAGTGCATGAATAATTCGCAAAACAAGATTAACCGACGAACAGTCGAATTATTCGACATAATCGCTAGTGGTAAATGATTAATTAAATACCTACAACTCACTACGATATTTAATGCCCGTTTTATTAACAAAACATTTAAGCAACCTTCTTTCTTAATTGATTTTTTTATTATGGTAAATTACTTTAATTGAATAAAATGGAAGTGGGCGTGCCACTTCTCTAGGCTTCAAAATTATAGGCAAAACGAGTCGCATCATAGACAGGATCAGAAGGCAAACGTCGAAGGACGACCTTTTTGGATGAAAACTGCTGGTTTATACCGGCTGCAGGTGGCTTCTGTAAGAGCAAAATTCCTTGAAGGAGGCCTATATCTGTATTAAATTACATATTACTTCAAATGTAATATTTAATTTAATACATCTTTTTTGTTGCTGGAAGTTAAAGGCTTTTTATAAGTTATATTTAAAGAAAACACTTTTTTACCGGATTGAAGCTATGCACTATAATAAACTTATAATTATTTTACATAATTTTAAATTTTTAAACGTGTAAAAGCTTTGTTAACAAAAGACTATACTATAAGTTATATTTATTTATTTAAATATTTAGTACTTAGCCTGATATAAAATAATTATGGTGCCAACTGTAACATATAGAGCATTGTATTTATTGTTTGTTTTATCAATGCCAATATTTACACTATAAGCGGATATCCAAATAGCCCTTACTTTGATAGTATTCAATGGTCTCGCTGATATTCTGAGTACTCTGACTCTTGGCACAGTGTCAAATTCGCTGCGAACGCAGACAAGGTCGCGGTTTCACGTATATGTGGTTTTAAAACAGAGCTTTCAAATTGTATCTGGTCTGTGGTTTGAAGATTATTTGACAAAGAACATTTATTTTTATTTAACCGTATGAGAACTGCGCCGGTATAGAATAACATTTGAAGGACCTAAGTTTGATTCCTTGTGGGACTATATTGGTTTTTAGGTACAGGGAGAGCAGTTTTGGCCCACTACCACTTTCCTTAAATTTGTGTATCTAATGAGTTATATTTCTACTCGATATTGATTTCTAATTCGATATTTAGAGAAGTATTAAGCTAGCTGTTAATGTCTTTTACATATTTTAATAAGTTCGCTTTGTGTTAATTTATTTCGATTAATTAATAATAATTACATATGATATCTAGTATCTAGGGTTGTTATAATAAAAATATAATGTTAATAAGTATAATAAATACTTATCTATGCATTCATTTTATAAATCCACACAATATTATATGAGAATGAGTCAGTACGGATGTTGACAGCAAGTGAAAATTGAAAATACACTTATTTCAGATTTAGATTCGTTCAGTCTGAATCCGACGCGCGGCGTGTGCGCAGTCGTTGGGCAAATTTTAAGTGTTCAGTGGTGTGTTGAAAGGATCAAATTTGTCTTTTTCCGTGTTATATTAAACGATAATTCGAGTTTTCATATAACGGATATTTGTTCTCAATAAATTTTTCAGTACTTCGGTGCTTAGGTGACATAAATACTTCAAGAATGTTTAAGTTGCATTTCTTAAAGATATGTTTACGTTATGACTTTTATACAGAGAAACAAATTATATAAAATAACAGTCTCGCATTGGTTGTCGCATATGGATATTGCTTCCAGTGGAGATTTTTATGCCGGTTTTTATGTCAAGAATAATTATTACAAAGTCAAGTATAGCTTTTTAATATTAGGCAGCCACAGCGTTCCATTGCATCTCATAAATATCGCGTACCAATACTTTAAAATCAATCTAAATTAACACCATAAGAAGCCTTCAATTCCAATTGCCTGGAAGAGATCGCTTAGTAGAGATAAAGCCGGCCGTTGCATCATGTTTTTTAAGTGTATGCTTAATATTATTTAATTATGTGCCAAACGCGTAAATAACTTCATATTGCACGATTAGGCAATCATTGTTAAACATGTATATGTATGAGTTATGCCTTTAGAGATGTATTACAATATATTATTTATATACATTGTGTAAATTTGTTATATGTTGGGATATTAATTTAGATACCAAATACACACATCCCCCTAATTCATATAAATATATAAGTAGCTATTTAATCTTTATTAATCATAAACTAAGTGTCTCTTCCAACTCTTAATGTTAAAATCATACTCTCTGAAATCATTAAACAATAGCTGCTCAATTGTGTTTACAAACATATATTCATCATGTTTAAGTGTCTTTTCTAATGCACTATCAAATCGATGTGAAAATTGTATTAAAGTTTGTGACGGTAAAAAATTATGGTTTAGTTTTTTTACGTATGTTTTGGAACTATGATGATCCTCAATTGTAAAAATTTACGCACTTAACATAGAGCAGTTTAAAACGAAAGTCTTGGTCAAAAGTATGTCTTTAAATAATAAAACACGCTATACATATATACAATAGACGTTTGTAATAGTACTTATTGGCCGCAGTCAGTTCATCAAAACACAACATAAAGTAAGCCTTGTAAACTCCTGTCGTGCTTTCAAGTAAGTTATCATTATCATTATTAGGAACTTTTCGTTTATAGAAATTCCTTTTTGGCTTCTAAATCACTGTGGGGCTGAGGACCGTAATATGAATATGATTATAATAAAGTTGTTATTAATTTTTTTTGGGTCCACAAAATCATTAGTTTCATTTGTTTTATTATTGTATCATGTATATTTTCGTTGATATTTTCGTTTGTATTCCACAGTAAATAAAATTGGCGTATTGCACATAGCCAATAAAAGTAAATACGCAAAGCTCCGAGTTTGATTCCGGGAAACACAATGAAATGAGAACTGAAACTAGTGGAACACAGAAATTCCATGTAAGCTACAAATAGCTTATCTGATATTGTATAAATACTAAACTCGTGCTTGGAACAAATTCGATGTTACCAATACTTTAACTTTGTAATAAAATACATTTCCTTTAAGTTAATCTTTAATCATTTCAAAAACAGGTTTGTTTTGAAGTTAAAATTTTAAACTCTTATTATCGCAATAAAGCAATTTTAATCCAATATTTATTAAAAACCCTTTTGGATTATCAAGCCTAAGAATCTTTTTGCTATACAGGTCTTACTAGCATCTTCGAAAAAGAATGAGGAAATAGAATATGATTAGAACTGATATTGTGGAATGCAATTACGCAGGGCAACGACATTGCATTGGTTTTGTTAGTATCTTATTGTGTCTGGGCAGTCCATCATTCATTGATCCAATTCAAAATAGAGTACGTACTTGTATATTACACGTATGTCTCTGTGACTGACTGAGCTGCACGAATAATATCTGTACCATAAATTTAAAACTGTTCCTTATCCAATCGAAGTATTGAATTTAGTTTTAATTTAGGTTACCATAGTAAAAACCTCAAATCGTCGTCATGGTAACATATATGTGCTACTAGAAACCACTGTTTTATAAAGTTAATATATATATAGATATATATAAATCCCAATTTCCCTTGCTCACAGCATCACGCGTGAACGGCTGGACCGATTTTGCTAATTCTGTTTTTGTTGTGTTTGTTATTGTCACAAGAAGGCTCTTTTGAAAGAAAAAAAGAAGAAAATTTCGCGGAAAATTAAAAAAATTAAGAATACTTAACCACCATATTTATTAATTAGTAATCATGACATTTGTTACGATAGCATTTTTTTTCATTTCATTCAAACTTTTTCATGTAACCACCATATGGCGTTTGACATAACATTGACAGAATGCGTGCTGCAAATAAAGTCAAAGGATGTAAGAAAAACAAATGCTTTGATCGGAGTTATTATATTGATTAAATACATATAAAATCATTACAGTTGCTAATTGTTCTTGGCATTAATCTTGAAAATCCATGTTTTTCACATGGCCAGTTATATGTAACCTGTTCCCATATCGGAATACCATCAAAACTATTCATATACGCGTCAGAAAAACAAACAAAGAGTGTTGTATATCATAAAGTATTTTTAGTTCATTATACCAATTCATAATCAATATTCATAGTTAAGAGAGGACAACATCTATCGGGTCCGCTAGTTTCTAATAATCCTACTCATCCGTTAGCAGTTTAACATTTGTCTTTTTATCTATTTAGATATGTTTCCTACCCTCTTTTGTTTTTGGCAAGAATGTATACAATCGGAGGTAATTTATTAATGTCAAATAATTTTTAGTATACAATTTAATGTGTTTGCATAATTAAACAAGAACAAAACTCACGTCTCAGTATGTATTTGAAGTTGGAAAGCAAAACTTGGGTACGCTTGTTGTGTCTATGTTATTTAAGACGGCTACAACGCGTTGCAACGACAAACTTAACTCGCTATTAACTTGGCAATACAACTTATAATAATAGCCTTGTTGGTAAAGGTTAAACATCGATTGTTTCAATGGATACATTCTTTAGTGTACCAACATTGGCTGTATACCACCCATGTACTTGTATGTATCTTTTACCAAAGTGGTAATTCATTATAGTACATTCTCACGACGTAGTCTCTACGGTTGGAAGTGAACTTCTTTAGAGGCCTTCAAAATCGCCTCCGATTATTATATATATTTCCTTTATCTAGAAAATATTTCGAAAAATGTAAATATCTTTATTTTAGGTTATAGAAATCTATTGGCTTAAATATATACTTTATTTCATTTCAGTTTTCATGGGTGGCTCTTTAGTCAAAACAAATTATTATGTATTGCGGTTTTATCATTATCTGCGAACAATATAAGGCAATTAAATGGGTTAAAAGATGTAGAAGAGGTAACGATATCAAACCAATAGTCTAGAAAACCGATGTTGGGATCAAAAATATTGTGTTACGTATCAGTATAAGTTGTTAAATGTTTTGACAACCAGAAGGGTGTAGAGTTGTGACGAGGGTCCTCTGCGCTAATTATTCAAACTGGTAATATTTTAGAAAAAATTTGTTTTCACGCACGTTGGGTAAATAAATTTTCGTGACCTCGCTGTTTTCATGCAAAATGTTTGCACTTTTGACTTGTATTTTTCATTTTCTGAGTCATCGTTTTGTCCTTGTAACCATTTAATGTAATTCTTACCAAGTGTTCTAATTTTAAAGTCTGGTTTTCTTTATCACGTCGTTCTAATTACAAAAATTCTCGCTTGGCGGTAAGCAATTTTCCTTCATTCATTCATTCATCATTTTGCCTTCCTCAATTTTAAGTTATACAAATGTTTTTGTTCATATAATTAAAGTACAGTAGGTACGTTAAGAGACAATTTAAGATAAAATAATATTTTATAAAATGTACCATGAAGTAATTGTATAGATATGTCAAATAATCATGGTGAATTATTTATCGGTATTTGTTTTGTAATGAGATCCTTTCAACGCCCACTATATTATCAGATACAAACATGGAGTGCGACTTACAATGTGCGTATTCGTATTCATCATTCGATTCCAAAACACCTTCAATAACAATCGAAGACAATCAAGAAGAAAACTATTTGATATCATATCCGTCGGAAGAAGAAATTAAAAGTCATCGAAACAGCTTTGATGAAACTAAGTTTAATTATTACATTGATCCAGTAACTGGGGAAGTCAAAGAGGAAGGAGGAAACGAGGATTATAAGTTATGTGGGGCGGTTAATGACTTCGATATTTCGTTAGAGACGGGAGAGGCCGTACCTATTGTTTATCTTTCGACGTCTAGAGCGGCGAAGCTGCAGCGCTCTTTGAGACTGTCCGGACTTAAAAAGGTTGGTTTTTTCAAGCTTATTAAAATTTAAATTAAGAACGTTAAGTTTTAATTTCCGCCGGCTAAATTATGCTGACTATAATAGTGGCATTGTGGATTAAACGATAAAAGACGATAAAGGTTTTTCATTCATGAATTTTTGTCATTCAAGAAATAGATCTATTAACTGAGGGTGATAATATGAAATTGAAGTCAAGTCGTATTGGATTTTGACATACCGGTGTCATAGCGCGAAGACTCGTTTCTGAATTTTACCCTTGGAATACATCTATGTATTTTAATAATGATACAATGTTGGTGCTATTGTTTTACTTGTGTTTTAATTATTGTATTTGCGTTTATGTATTAGGTTCAATAATACAAAATGAAACAAGCTAATCATACGAATCCTGGGTGTATGTATTATGTTATTTCTCACATATAATTACAATTATAATGATTTTAAAATGATATGTGAATGAATGTATTTAACATACATAACTTTAATGCAATTTTAATGAATGATATAATTTTTGATGTTAAAATTTCCACGCCGGGTGATGTTCATAATTATTACGCTATGTTTAATTTATTTTACTCTGGACGAAGATGAATGTCAATTTTATATGGAAAATATCTTTTACACAAATTAGTGTTGTGATATTAAATCAAAAACTGACCATTTATAATATAAATCTATATCTATATATGTATCTAAAAATGAAATGCTCTTTGTCTCGCTAAAACCTGTTAGGCTAATTATGATCTCGAAATATATGTGGAAGTTTAGGGAAGGTTAAGGCGGTGGGAAACATAAATAATAAGTAGAGAAAATACGGAAATCGGCAGATGAATTTTCCAATAAACCTGTTCCTGGGAAATATTTGATGTCTTTAGTCACAAAACTAAAAATTGACACTTGGTTGTCATATATTTATATATGGGTTCAGAAATTCATGTTTGTTAGCTATAGTATGAGGTCCTATCTCTTTGGACTGTTAAAATAATAGTGTTGACACAAATATAGATTAAACAAAGTTCACCAGGTAATCTAGTACATAAATAAAAACAATTAAAATGAAAACTACGAAAAAAAAACGCCCTTAAATGACACAGCTCTTTCCACGCCACCATCATCGAAAAGATTAAAAAGATAATTAAGTACTAGCTAAGCGGTCATCTTTAAATAAAGACTAAACGTTCTAAATAAGTCAATACATAAATACAGATACAAAAATAAACGATACTGAAGCAACGGCATTCCGTTTCAAAACCACAGATAGATATGCTGAAGTTATAAAGCCCCATTTTACGTCAAGGGTTAAAACAAATAAAACTAAAATCGGAACCGCTCTCCACGGAATAAATATTTCATAGAGTACAAATCGCTTCAAGTCAAATAAAGCTCCTATTTCCATTCACTTTTTTACTCCCATTTTTTAAAGATTTAACCAACTGATTTCTCCTGAGATTTTGTTCAGAGCAAACGCGTTCTCACAAATTATTCGTATGTCAAAAATGTATGTAACATTTGTTTAACCGCGAAATGAAAATATCTTATTCCATTAATGAAAAAAAAAAGCTGTTGCATTTCATTATTTTAATACCTTAACATTGACTAAGTTACAAAATACGAAACTCTGATAATAGAAGAAAAACAAAATTACGGTTGTAATACGTCATATAGACCACTTAAAATGGAGATGGACAGGGCACCTGCTAAAATGCTAACTTGATAAATCATTAGGAAGAGCAAAAAAGTATGTCTGTGGTATCCAAGAGATGGATCCAGAAGACAATGGCGAGATGACATCAATACGACCTTGGCCGTACTCGACCGTCAATTATCTTATTATTATTATTAATTATATATATTATATTAATTATTTAAAACTCATTGGAGAGAGCTGTGGTAGGCCTATTCCAAAAGGCACACCAAATTGCGATAATGTTAAATTTGTACTTCAGAAATAAAAGCCCTTTAATTTATTTGACTTTATATGGTTATTTTATTCTTCTTCTAAAATTACACTTAATAATGTTTTTTCTGTAAATCTAATATAAAAATTGAGGTATATAAAAGTGAACATGATATATTTTTTGTAATATTTAATTAGCACTCGTTTAACTATATGGTAATCGTAATAGTGGTGCTGTATATAATATACGTATATACATACACTCTAGTACTCTAGTCTAGGAGAGTGTATAACACTCTACATCAGCCTTATATTCTTTTATATATATAGGGATCGAATGATAAATCAAAATTAAATAATAAATTTTCATTACTATCACAAAATTCTATCCGCCAGCTTTTAGATTATATTCTACATGAATATTTGAATTTTTATAATTGAATCTATCCTTATATGTTTTGTAATTCGTATTTACATCAAACTTACCATCTCATAAACTAAATCACAGTTGTTAGAAATTTTCGCAATTAATAAATCAACAATGTACTGGTTATGTATCATTAAGATTATTCGAAATTCAACCTCTAAGTGTAAGAAAGGAAATATTCTTTAAAAGAAAGAACTTAAGAGACATAAATAATAAATGTAACAAAATAAAATATTCCTCGCCTAGTATAGGTAGCCTTCCTGTGAATTTCGAAGCCATCGTCAAGTAAAATAAGACACCAATTTCGAGCTTGAAATATGACAGAAAAATATATTTAAAGAAACTTACGAACCTATGATTTATTACTGTTTTATTTTCTATAGAGAAATAAGGAATAAATAGGTTTATACTGCATGAATAGTGGGACGGAGTAGACTAGTAGAAAATAGTAGTCAGTACTGCAGTAGCAGTTTGTATTGTCGGATCACTTTATAAAAAAATGTTCTTGAATGATGTGCTTTTCATAAATCAAAGACACTATCTGCGAAGATAAAAAAGTGAAAAACAGTTTTTACATTCTAATTTTAATGTTAGTTCAGGTAAAACTTTATTCGTAATAGTTTTAGGTTCGTATTGTAGTCGGCTTATAGGTTTTTATTAAATAAAAATATCTGGTGGCGCTACAACCCTTGTTCTTGGCCTCAGATTATTGTATTACGTACCGTGATTATTGTATTTCTTAATTTTTTTTTTTTTTTTTTATAAAATAGGGGGCAAACGGGCAGGAGGCTCACCTGATGTTAAGTGATACCGCCGCCCATGGACACTCTCAATGCCAGAGGGCTCGCGAGTGCGTTGCCGGCCTTTTAAGAATTTGTACGCTCTTTTCTTGAAGGACCCTAAGTCGAATTGGTTCGGAAATACTTCAGTGGGCAGCTGGTTCCACATAGCGGTGGTGCGCGGCAAAAATTGCCTTGAGAAACGCTCAGTCGTGGAACGTCGGACGTCGAGGTGATACGGGTGGAATTTTGTATTTTGCCTCGACGTCCGATGCTGAAACTCAGCTGCAGGTATTAATCCGAACAACTCCTCTGAACACTCTCCATGGTAAATGCGGTAGAAGATGCAGAGTGACCCCACATCTCTACGCAACGCCAAAGGATCGAGCCGCTCGGAGAGGGATTGGTCATCGACGATTCGAACCGCTCTTCGTTGGATACGGTCAAGTGGAAGGAGCTGGTACTGGGGAGCCCCCGCCCAGAGGTGAGAACAGTATTCCATGTGGGGCCGTATTTGCGCTTTATAGAGTTGCAAGCGGTGGCCCGGAGTGAAGTACCGTCTCGCCTTGCTGAGCACACCAAGCTTTTTGGAGGCTAATTTAGCCTTTCCCTCCAAATGACCGCGAAACTGAACGTCGTTCGATATGTCAACGCCAAATATTCCGATGCTGGCTGTGGCTTCAAGAAGAGTGTTTTCGAAAAGAGGAGTAGCGACAAAGGGTATTTTTTTCGCGGAAAACGCGCAAACTTGTGTCTTCTTGGGGTTAAATTGGACTAGGTTTAGTCTAAATGGGCATGTAGCAGCCTTCTGTGTCTGACAATTGACATACGCCGTCAACTCCTTCGGCTCTAAAGCATGCCTGATGCACAATGTTTTCCTCACCATACGACTGAGTGTTAATGTCGGGCTTCAATCGAATCGAACCTCAGGGATGAAAGTCTCACGATCAAGCCACTAGGTCAACAAGCCCACTACTTTTAAAATAATTTACGATATGGAATTCTATCTCCTAGGTCTTCCTAAAGCAAATGAGCGAATTGCTATGGAACCGATTAATGTCATTTAGATAGGACCTAGTAGTGCCGCGGGGCACGCTGTTACAGTAAACGATAATCGTTACTGCATATCTGTTAACCGTTTCTTAACTGCGGTTGTAACGATTTCGATTTAAAAGATATACTGAAACTTGTCCTATAAAGAAAAGATACATGGTTCCATAATTTACACAGGGATATGCAATATTTTAAGACACTTGACAATATTAATAACCATTTTATCGAGGTGTCTATATCTTTATCTTTTATGATAAATGTCATATGTGTTTCGGTACATTCAAACGTCAAATTGACCAAGCTGACATGTGATTGTGTTCGATTCCCGTAACAGTAATTGATTTATATTGAAAAATACAGAATACTCGGCGATACGTTAATGAGTATAGAACAATACATTTCTTTCCATAACTCATAGAAATATTTACCCAGTAATTACAAGTTGCGTAATACTGTTTGGAATAGACAAATTAAACGAATACATTTCTTGTAAACATCCTACGTGCGTTTATTTTGTTGATACAGAACTACAACTAGAACTTAATGAATCGGTCCTAAAAACGTATAGAATGAAGCTGTTATTGTTTTTTAAGAAAGTACTATTTATTTCAATACACAATTTTACAAGTGGCCGTTCACATATTGTCCAAAAATTGCCTCTCAAATTGAAGTAGTAGCTGTGATACAATGAATAATTGCTTTACCGTTGCAGAACATATTAAATGAAAGATTATACAAAAGATAAATAAAACGAGACTTTTATGTAAATTGCATAATCTGTCATGCTATCAATACATCAACGCATGTTGTTAATATTGGAAACTAAAATTTTATGTTCAAACAGATAAGATTGTAATTACACGACATATTTTTCTCTTATATTCATGGTTCGCTCACTTGTTTATGAGTTGCTGAAGTTGGCTAGTTTGAGCTTGGAAGCTACAGAAATGGAATTTGCCTACTGTAAGCATTTAACGGATAACAGTTAAGTCATCTTTGGTAGATAATATTTCGTTTTGAAAGCTAATGGAAGTAATAAAAATACATCATGCATCCACAGAATAGTATTAGTTTCGGTCAAATTACTATACTATATCGGGAATCGGTGTTGCCTTAGAGAATGCTACTATTTAATCTCTCACATTAAATCTAATTTAGTTTCATCCTCACAGCTAGTAGTGTTTGGCTTTGGATTACGACTCTCATCCCTCAGTCGTAGATTGGAACCCTGGTTGTGCAACAATAGACTTAACTACTAGTGTTAAATACACATGCACGATGAAGGAAAACATTGTGAGGCAAGCGTTATGCATTAGACCCAAAAGGTCGACGGTGTGTCTGGCGCAGAAGTAAAAAAAAACGAATGATCACGAAACAGGTACAGAAATCTGAGGCCAATACCTGAGCGTAGTAGCACCACTGTTTTTTCTTTGTTAATAGCATGTATTTTATTGTCCGGCAAATAAGTCTGCTTTTAAATGCGTACAAATCGTATTTTTTTCACTACAAAATCATTAATTTGCCTGTACTTTGTTGTCAATGTTCTCCCAAGCCGCAAATTCTAACTTCTGAACTGTGTACTGTGACTGTACACATTTGCGGCACGCTTGCGGTGCTAGAATTACCCTCCCATTACTCTAAAACTGTTTCGAGGTCTGCTCCGTGAGCCACATGAGCCTGTTGCTAAAAAATAATTAATCTTAAAGTACTCTTTCCAATTCATATAAGCTATTAAATAGCGCCCATACATTATACCCAAGTCATTTTCGTAAAAGTTTATAATGAAGTTATATGAACGTCTATAGTAACTTTGCTCCAGCTTTTAGGTTAATGCCATAATTACTCGTATATTGTTTTAGCGTATTAACAAATTTAGAGCCTAAATTAAGTCTTTGTGAAGTCGTTATTGAAAATTGTAGTTAAATTATCGTCAATAAATCCGTATAGATAAAGTCCTCGCTAAAATGATCGTTGGAGTGTAAAAGTATTTCACTTAAATGTAAATGATGTGACTGGTCAATAATAAAATTGATCTTTGTTAAATTTGAGTTAAGTCTGCATTTTCAATTTTTTGAGATTTATACCATGAAAAATATTTCATAAAAGAAAACACAAATGCATAGCCAAAAAAATTTATTTTATATAAGTGGTTCACTCGTCTCTTTCACTCACTCGTCGTTTTAAACAAATATTCAATGCAACTTTTAAAACAATTCATAAAATTATTTATTCTGTCTTCAAATACATGTTGTATGACTTCCTCAATATATTCGTATGGTTGCATACTGACATAAATTATATAACGATAGTAAAAATACTTTCAAAATTCAGATTAAAATTACCACACTTCCTTAACCTCGGATAGATTATGCAATGACAGCTCAATTCACTCTTCCCACACTTGACCCCGATTCTTTGAACTATTTCCGACTATTTCTATTAGAAAATACGACACAAAAACAAAAGAAATTAAATAAAGACGAATGACATGTAGCGAATGCAGTGAGTTGTTTGTTTAACCGCCGAGCGCAAAGACTATAGAGCGTTTCGATTAGACTTTCGGATTATTTTCTATCGCAATATAATAATGGTAATAAGTTTCTTATGTGTTAAAAGTAAATTTCTTTTCGAAGTAACACATGAACCAGACCCGGATACATAGTTTATGATAGGTGTTTAAACTACGAAGGTTTTTTGGGAAGGCTTGTAGGTATCTACCTAATCATTTCTGCTACTGAGACAGCTGGGTTGGTACTCAAATAGACTTCCTTGCCTACATCCCCATATTACTGCATTGGGGATTACTTTCGCACATTACAGAGGCTTTCAAGCACCAGTTTTGATTTATCGAAAATCTATCTATAAGCGAATTGATTAACATAGTGAGTATAATCAGATATTTATTATATAGTTGTAAGATATTCTATATATACTATAATGTTAATGACATAGTAGATGTCATTAACATTATAGTATCGATCTGAAAAATTACGTATGAAAAGAGAGAGATAGAGATTACCTACTTGCTTATAGAAATGGACAACGAATGATGCGAAAAGTGCATAGTCCTATACCATGTTTAATAATTTACGATCATCGTGAAGATACTCTTTATACGTATATATACGTATCTGGATAAAATTGAATTGCTCTTAATTTCGAAGTACTCGATCGCTTGGCTTGGAAAATGACAAGGATTTCCTGTTGAGGATAAGCCGCAGCTGTGCTCACGATATTTATCTTACTAAATACAACCCTATGAATTCAGTAAGAAAGATCATATTACCTTATAGTGAATATTCGTAGAATTCTGCCGATTTGAAATGCTTTCTGGCTTCAGAGATTTACGAATTAGAAATTGATATTTTCCTTTAATATGCTGTTTTAATATTAAGTCATATAATTTATTACTTACCGATGGCTTTGTTTACGGCAAAATGGATAAATATTACTCAGGGCTGTCCAAGAATATATATTATTTTTATCATTATTTCATCAATTCTAATGTTACAAATGTATTACTAGTAAAGCTAGTTTATACACAACCTCACAATATTATGTCAAGAGTTTTGAGAGCATTTCCGGTGAATGCATCTGTAACTTCAGCATCAGGGGAACTACAAGTCAGTACAATCTTCCCGACAATAATAATATTATTGTGAAAATCTTGCAATGCTTCCGTGGTATTAAACATTATTTATCTGTTATATCTGTTTACGTTTGAGCTATGCTTATGGTATGGTTTGTTTGGGTTATATATTTTATTTTACAAACACATATAATGAAATTATAAATATTCTTTTAATGATTTTTATATGATTTCTCGCGGGGACGAAAAATGAGTGAATGTTTTTTAAAGATTTAATACATTTAATAGATTATAATTTTGCTATTAATCGGAGTCGTAAATATTGTATTGTCCGCATTCAAATAAATATGTTTTACATAAAATTTAAAAATATATTTACGTATTTAGAACGATTAAAGCCTCAGTTAACTGGTATACATAACACATAACTTTTTCATACTATCATTTTTAATTTCTAAAATAAATTAATTGACTGAATTTTTCTATTTGTGAAAATAAATTATCATAATTTAAAAAATAAATAAACCTGCCTTAAGTGAAGATCTCTCAGTTAACTAAACGAGATTTGAAATATAAATAATAAATTGTAATTAGTATTGAAGTTTGTTTTGCTGAAACCATATTTCTGAGAAGTTCGATTTAATTTTATTCTTGGCAAAACATCAAAAGTAAGCCGGTAATTTTGTGTCATTTACCCCAGTTTTTGATATTTAAACTCTGATTACGAAATACGTAGGCTCTATTCGCCGTTTAACTCTGAAAATATGCAAAAATATTAACGGAGAAACCCAACATTACAAGATCTTATTTTGTTCACTAATATTATTTATTTTTTAATTAGCAAAAATTAATTGTACTAAGATCCGATTTCGTTTGTTCGTATTTTTGCCAATTTAAAATATTTTTGTACATTTCTGTTAAGGAATCAATCTCTTACTTTAAAAAGCAGTGGCGCTTAGTCTTAGTTAATACCACTTATTTAGTTCTATGTGCGCATTTAACATTAGCTCGAACGGTGAAGGAGAAAATCGTGAGGAAACCGGCTTGCCTTAGACCCAAAAAGTCGACTGCGTCAGGCACAGAAGGCTGATCACCTACTAGCCTATTAGATTAACAAATGACCATGAAACAGATACAGAAATCGGAGGCCCAAAAAATGTTGTAGCGCCATTGATTCATTTAAGTAACAAAAGTGTAATACACTTGAGAAAATAAATATGTTATATATCTACAGCTGTAAGCAAAACAACAATTTGACAATCCGAGAGAAGTTTAAAGCATTTTCAAGAATATTTCGGTCGTCAATCGCTCAAAGTACCACAAGAGAATCTTACATTTTCTTTGTCAGTGATTGATGACTGTAGACTCCAAGATACGATTTGCCCATACATCATATTGTCGATAAAATATATTCTTCATTTAATAAATACTAAATGCCAAGTTGGCGACGCTTTAACTGGCTGTTAACTTGTTTCATATAACATTTAAAACGGCGGAACGATTTTATGTTTAGTGAAACGGATCCTAAAAACGGCTGTTATGCAACCATTGTTTCATAGTGATAAATTACTCACAAATACTATTCATAAATTTTATAAAATAAAGTTCATCAAGTCCCAGCTGGTAGACGCGACAAAAACAATCTATATTATCAGTTGGTTCGTTAACGTCAAAATAACAACGCCTCCGAAGATATTTTCTTTTCACGAATTTTCATTCAGACTAATCGCTCAAATTTTTCATTTCCATCCAATTATGGGGTTTTCCGTCAGCGCGACACAAGGCACGTTCTCCGAAACTAATTAATTTTTACTCATTTACAAGTCTTATGGTTAAGCCTTCGGGGCCAAGTCTCACCAGTTTCTGTTAAGTTTAAAGTCTTAGGTTCATTAACTGCTCGGCATCGATTACGATGGCGACTTATTTTTAAACGCGAGTACGGGACTAGCTTTATACGTCTGGTGTTAATAGTTATAAGGTATCAAATTAAAGCCAACAGTTTCATGAAAAAACGTTCTTAATTACAACATAAAATATATTGAGATCTTTTTATTTTTAATTTTACACACGTAAGAAGTGGAACGTAAATAAAGTTAAATTAGATAAAGTTTAACAGAAGGCTTTTTATTATCATAGACATGCATACAGATAATACAATTATTTCATTTTACCTTATTAATACTAAGATTATTACAGAATTTATTTAATTGTAATAGTATTATTATTATCATGTTATGTTATCGTTATTATATATTTTTGTTATTAATGGCATCGTATCAACCGTGGTAGGGACGAGAAAAAGATAGCGCGTAACGGAATAATGTGACGTATAACCGAAAAATGTGACGGTATTTTTTTTTACAACGCCGATATAGAAGTTTCACTTCAAAAAGAGCTTTTATCCGCCATCATATCTAAAGCCAATTCAAAGTTCAGCATGATCATTAGAGAATGACACGGGATACCGTTGAGAACGTTGAAGTTGCCCACTCCAGTTGAAAGTTTAATGATCCAACTCTTAACTGTCCGTTTAAATGGTTAGGTAACTCTAATTCAAACTTCGTTTTCCTAAGGGTTTACTAATACCAGGTATATATTTCCAAGATAACTTTAAAGGGTAACTGCTGGACAGGGCTTTTCATCATTTGAAAATTATTTAAAAAAAGATTTAGTGCAATCACCGCTATAACTTGTGTTTGACTAAATTCGTATCTATTTTTAAAAAATCAAACATCAAACATAAGGAGCTTTAATTAAAAACTTTTTAAAAATAACTGTTCCAAAAATATGCACTGACAAGAAAAAGAAACATCTTCATCTCAACTCTTAGCAAGCTCACTTTCGCATAATTCTTAAATATTGAAAAGTCAAAAATCATTTATTCATATGGGTAACACAATGTACACTTATGAACGTCAAAAAAATATATTAGATACTTCTAATTTTACATTTACTGCCAGTTCTCAATTCAAGGGCGTAGAACGGAAGAGAAGAACTGGCAATAAACTCTCCGCCTCTCATTTTAATCGCCAAGTTTTTTGTTTTACACTTCATACAATGGAATATTTTTAATTATAGACAAAGCACCACAAACTGAGTTAAACTTCATAACGATATTATCTTAGTTTAGTGTCTATCCTGTGTACACTTCGCAATTTAATTTGAAATAAACTAGACTCCATTCGTAGTTGGTATAACTTAATTACAACTTTGTAAGCTTTCAATTTTTCTCCATTTATTTACAGTGAATTTCCACTTTACACCTTAAGGAGAATAAATGATTTGTTGTAAATTTAATTTAAAACGAGGGTTAAATTTCATTAAGTGTTTTCAGCTAAAATTGGATCTTTGTTCATTAACAAAGACCAAATTCTGGCACCAGCGTAGGCCGAATATTTTTTTACATAATTTTGTTTATTGATTAAAACAAGCTGTACAACTAAAATTAAATAAATTAAGGCTGGTGAGTGTTATTGCTTACAATAACACTCACCATAGTTGTGTAAATTTTTGAAGTTATACTTCTTTAGTTTTAGTTAGGGAAAAATTATAAGAGAAAATGTCACAAAAAACCGAAGTTAGCTATTGTCAACATTTTATTTTGAGATGTTTAATAAACTTTATTTAACTAAATAATGCGTTATAATTAAACTTTCAATATACTAAATACCTTTTTTCTATTTGTATTATTAGTGTCGTTTTTTTCAAACTAAATTCTTTAAGAATACGTTTTTGAAAAGATTGTTATCTTGTTACGCCAAAGAAGTATAACTACCACACAACTCTAACGCAAATATACACATATAATAAGTACACACACGTTTTTTTAAATGTTCACGTAATATACTTATTCCGTGTGTATAATCCCAAATACAAGTCAAACTTTCTATGATGATTATATGTTAGATGTCAACTTCTTGGCACGTTCCATTTTAAAAATGCTGTGTACAACAAGAAGCAAGATGAATGTCGATTTATCAATTTACAAAAATGAAATAAATTAAAAAAATGCTTTATTATTTGGTCATACGACGTTCGACGTCGAAAAAATAAAAATTGTTTGCATTTCAATAGCACAGAAAACTGATTCAAGTAGGTACGTAAGACAATAATAATCAACAAAATAGTTACGAGATTTCACACGCACGCGTGAAACACTCTAAACTAATATATTTTGGATATTTTAACTTTATTATTGTAATATGCGCCGGTTCTCTTAACAATTGTTCTCCGTAACATCAAGAGCAAGACGTGTACACGTTAGGTAATTTACTTTTGCTTATACAATCAATTTCCAATTACTTATGAAACGGTACAAAGTTATACATGTTTCGTTTTAGTTGATTTGAACTCATACTAGGGAATGCAATAGTGATGTATGAACCGTCAAAGACCGAATGGTATTCGCTTTTCACTTCAGGCTTTTATTACCCCGTATAAAGAGAACCATTGTTAGCATTTTTCCATTTTAAACATTGCATCGACAAGGATAGTTTATTCAGTATGATGAACATATCTTATTTGCGAATCGATATACATTAGGTATGTGTATCTATATTTGTTGCAGGTAGCTATTACCTTTAACTTATTAGACTATTATTATATCAGCCTCATTTTTATATACGTTTTATTAATTAACTAATTTTAGCCTTAGAAATCTTTTGCGTAAAACATGACGAAGAAATTCACGAGCAAGGTAGCGACTTAGATTCAAAGACTAGACATAGTACTAAGTATGACTAATCCCATAAGTTATATATTTATTATTCTGTATAATATATATATATATATTTTTCACATACGTGAGCCTCGACTCTGAATCGTAACTTAACTCTATGTAAGGATAACTCTTGTTTGTTAAATCTAAACCTGTAGACTTTAATATCAGCGGTTTTGGCTCATCATTACATCTTAATACAGGCATAATATAATTATATCCCGCTGACCATGCGAAGCAGGCGGTTCGCTAGTTCATTACAAACAAACGTAATTGTACACATCTCAAACAGAATATTATATAATCTGCATTCACCATCTATCCTATGGTATGTAAGGATTATCTAAATGACATGTCATTTCGTGACAAGGATAGTCATTCGTCACTTGTCATATGTTTGAATGTTTAAACTGAATGAGATTAAACAATCCTTGTTTATGGTATAGCAGCGTGCATGTCGAAATGCAAGTAAAATATATTTTAAACAAATTTCTTAGCTTTTTCATATAATAATAATAAAAGTCTTGAATTCAGATACATTTACATTTAAACACACTTCCATTTCAATCATCTTTTAATGTGTGCCTTTTTTTGGCAAAGGCCTCCCCGCCCCATTTATAATATAAATGTTTTATAATGTGGTCTATCCACCTCTTAAGTTGTGTAAGAAAAATTAGAAACTTATATTACAAATAAGGAATTTTGGAATATTGTGAAATTTTAATACTAAAAACACAGAAACCAAATTGTCTATCAATATGATATAAACAAAATATCTATCATTACTTGATATTATAATGAATTAATTATAACGATAAAATCTTGTTGCAAGAACTATACAAGTTTATTTCGTACTAATTATAGCTGTGTACGGCGATATAGTTCAGACAGCCTTACAATTTAAATATGGAAGAAGTCTAGTAAAGTCTTGCAGTTAAGAATCACTAAAAATAAATTCATCAGTCCTCAGTTTATAAAGGAGACCTTGCCCTTTCGTATTCTTTTCTTTACGTCGTTGGAAATTCGTTAACGACAAAGTATTTTTCCTTCTTATTAAGTAGGGATTGTGCGATAAGTGTGTGTGTGTAAGACGATAAATGTGAATGAAATATGTCTTCACAATGTCTATTTTATGCGTCGTCGGATGAGGTCTATTCAATAAAACGGATTCAAAGAATTCAATACGCCAATAGTTTGATTGAACGACCACACTGTTACTTCCTCATATAAGCTGCAATTTGTATCGTGTAAAATGTGTTTAACTTATAATTCCGTGATATTCGAAACTACCTCTAGAGTTATTTTATTGATAACAATTGTAATATTGTATTTTATGAGTATTGTAATTAAAGAAAATATTTTTAATGGATTAAAATTAACAATTTTATTCATTCAGGCAGGTCCTTAATATTTTCCACTTTTATTGAAACGCTATTCACTTAAGCATAGTTTTTTAATAAATACCTATTTTTCAATGCATTTTAACGACAAAGCGACACGTTAGCGACTTTAGAGACGTTAATTTATAGCATAAATTTCGCTTAGCACGGCTGCCTTCGTAAGATAAATGATCTAATTTGGAAGTGCTGAGGATGATCTTAAAGTTAAATCTGTAAACCGGAGATACACTTACGTAAGTTTCTTATACTTTGCAAGTTAATTCTTCTATGTATCTTGAAAACGTACACAGTAAGGGACGCTTACGTAAAAGATATTTGAAAATGTCTAAATATTTTTGTTGATAATTTGTTTGTTTTCAACGATTAATAATCACTAAGGAACGTATGTTCTTCAAGAAAAGAGCGTACCAATTCTTAAAAGGACGGCAACGCACTCGCGAGCCCACGGGCATTGAAAGTGTCCTTGTCGGCGGTATCACTTAACATCAGATGAGCCTCCTGTCCTGTTCTATAAAAAAAATGAAATTTTTGATGTGTATAACAGTTACCCATCCAAATTGTAGACAGTATTTGGTGCTTAACGTAAATGATCGCACTGCATTAAAATTATTTTTTGTATAGAAACATTGTATTCGTTAATAATATTTTATTAGTATAAACAAATAAATTGAAAACACGTGATGCAGATGTTAAAAAAATTCTTACTTAAAGTGAACAAACTTAGTTACGTCAACATGAATAGTTCTGAATAGAGAGAGATCAATGAAGAAGCGCGCGCAGATCTTAGATAAATCACTTTAACCTGTTGCTTAAATGTAGACCGCATACTTAACACACCACTTACCTACTTAACCCCATTTAATACTTACACGAATGATTTCTGCCACATGAGCAAATCATATAGATATTTTGCGCATCAGCTCCCTATATACTACGCCACGCCGTCGGATATAAGTAAATTATATTGTTTTGTAATGTTTAAAAGGCTGTCACCAAAACAATATAAAATATGTTACAGACATAAACAGAAATTTACATTGGTTCAAAGTTAAGTCTTGTTAAGTCAAGTCAAGTCAAGTCTATCGTAAAAAAAAAATATTAATAGGTTTATCTTTTAAAAAAATAAGTGGCGGAGAGTTTTTTTTTCAGTTCTCTTCCGTTCTACGCTCTTGATTTGAGAACTGACACTAAATGTAAAATTAGAAGCGTTTAATGTATTTTTCTTTTTTTTTGACGTTCATAAGTGTCAATGTATTTATATGAATAAATGATTTTTGACTTTGACTTTAAATATTTACACTGATAACAACAAGCAATAATAATAAACATATGCTATTTACGAAATTCAATTTCCTAAAATACGCTTCACGCGATATAGTATGTCTTGGAGTACTATTAAAATGTCATCAGTGTGCCATTTAGGTGCTTATCGAGGCTCCAGCTGCAAGAAACACATTAAACCTGCAATGAAACGGATACTTTGATGTCAGTACGGCTAGTTCTTTTAATTCATAATCCTAATTTGATATTGTAAAAATAATTATTTCTATTGTTTTTATAATCTGCGGGATAAGTTTTCTTTGACCTGAATAAGGGAAGTTAACGATCGTGAACGATTCTTCTATGAATGCAATAAGTTGGTGATCAGTTATTTTGGCCACTCAACAGAAACTACAAGTTTAAAAAATATAAACAATACAAAATATTGAATATATCTCTATAACAAAACTATTTTTCTTTTGCCATTTGTCGTGACGAGGGTTCAACTTCCTTTTTAAGTTATTGGTATATTCTATTACTGTTGACTTTAGTAATCTGTGCATTGAACTACCATAAATTGTATACTGTATAGGTTATAATAAAACAAATCGTTATCCTTCCCAACCTAAAATTATATAATATTTGTGTTTTAAATTTAATCATAGATAAAACAAATATTTGAACTAAAATAATACGATTTTACATTCACCATTTAGGGGTATACAAAACTTTAAGCATGCCATTCCCCTTAAGAATTCGTTTTAATAATCAATGGTATTTTACAAATGTATAGGTACATTACCAACCTAGAAATTGTTACTGATTTGGTACGCAGGCGTAAATATTTCTTGACCACACCTGCAGTCGACTATAAATTGCAATTAGCTATATTCTATGTTGGCGCAAATTGGCTACCCGTTAGCTGAACGTAGTAATTTGACTGTATTTACCTTAGTATAGTTAATAAACGGAATATCGAAATACAATTATATTTATGTATTTGACGCTGTTTGATGTCTGCTAGTAATGAACTAATATAAAATAATTTGTTAAAAATTCTATCTAAAACTTATACTGATGAATTTATATGTTCCTCTAGTTACACATTATTGAGAAAATCAATTAAACTTCTAAACACGATTACCGCCATCGTCCACCTATTGAAATTGTTAAAAACACAATTTGGTTTATTAGTAACGAAAGCCGATATTGTCTTCTATTTTCGCAAGTATACACACCCTAAATATTTAGCTTAGTTTCCCTTAAATTACCTTCATTTCACCTATCTTTTGCGTGTTTCCTGCATATCATGGAGAGACTATATGTCAGAAGAGATGAACGGCAACTATTTCTCTTATGTCTTACAAAATTTATCTGAATATGTTATTTTTTTGTATCGATGGCCCGATGATTCATGTCAAATATGAGCCATATATTGTCTATATCCTGTAAATAATTATTAATTATAAGGTATTTATGATATTCAGTAGCTTATACCATAATCCGGCTTTTCTTGGCTTTTCCGCCAAGTGGGCATCGCACGTTATCTAATCCTCCTCTTGCGCTTTGATGGAAAAATTATCCTGAAAGCAATACAGCCTTTATCGGTTTAATTCAAGTACATTTATTTTCCTGTGGCGTTTTATCCGAGCGGTTTTGTCTACGTGGCGTTGTAAGCTTCTATGGGACTGACCTTGAGATTAAAAATCGAAACTGTCGAGCTATGTGTGACTTTCGTATGTCAAAAACGTATTGGACCTTGAGCATAAAATATATAACCTTTTGTACTTACGATGTTTAGTAGGTTGATAGCAATTTGACAATAGGTATCTGTAACTGGTTAGCGTGCATGGCGTTAATCTGGAGATCTTTGATTACAGGTAAATCAATAGCGATATATAACAAGTATGACAGGAAATTATTATATTTTAAAAGCTGAGTTCGACATCCTTAGGGCATATATAAAATGAATGTAATAAATAAAAAACGGAGGTAAATAAACATATTTATATAACGTAGTTTAAGAAACTTTAGTAAATCAGTGTGAAGATAAATACATCCTTTATAAAAAAAACATACCTACATCCGTGTCACTCTTTATGTCAATACAATTTAGAATTGGTTTCAGCAAACGTGTCGTATAAATTAGGTGAAGCATGAAAATCAATTGGTCCCTATTTGGTTGATGGGATTAAAATTCCTGGCATACCAAGAGCTTTATGAGGAGATTTTGTATCATAAAGCTTGGGAGGTTTTAGGAAGATTTATCTTTTGGAAAATTGTTAATATGCTTTCTGAAATGGAGTTTTAGACGAATTATTTTTATCAAAACTTTAAACTTCGCGAAACTTATTTAAACTATGTAATCTATTGCCATATAAGTGTAATAATAACTTACATAATACATGCTATTCTCATTTTATAAATCAGAATAGCTGTTTTTCTATGAATACTTTCGAAAATTCTTACACTTCATAAAGCAATAAGGGCAAAAACTAAAACGTGCGGTACATTAGTTTTTGCCTCGTAAAAAGTTTATACGGGCTGTGTTTGAATATGCTTATCTTCTGGCATTACAGATTATCCTATCTTAAGTACTTACCAGGAAAAAGCGAAACTATTTATAAGTATTATTGAATCCTTAGAAATCTCTTTTTATTATAGGGTTGCCAAAGGTATATTTTATTGCTGGTCCCTCATAAATATATAACGTAACTAACTATTCACAGTAGTGATTAACATTCTATTGAAATTCGTATGATTCAAATGAGTGTTAATTAACTCTGATTAACAAATAACAATAATTTGATTATTATTATAATATTAAATGTTAGTCCGCGTGAAATTTTGTTATTAAATACAATTTGATGAGAGATTAATTAACCTTTAACCGATGACATTTAAATTTGACGAATACTTAAATGACCCTTATCCTAGAGAATTTGCTCCAGTTCTAACAATTTGTATGACTCGAAACTTAGCGATTAAAAAGAGTGGCGGAAAGTTTCTTGCCAGTTCTTCTTGACCGCTCTGCGCCCTTGACTTGCGGACTGGTAGTAAATGTAAATTTACAATTAATTTAACTTATTTTCTGACGTTCATAAGTGTACCTGTTTACCTATATCAATAAAGTTATTTTGAGTTTAACCCTGACATCACTGCGAAACAAGCAATACCTCGTTACTTGTAAAAACTACGCACTGCCACCGATTATATTATATATATGACACGCATTTAGGAGAATACCAGGAAAGAAACATTATTCATCTGTTTTGGATAAGCACAAGTCAAATAATCATTCTGTTTTTACATATGTACCACATGTTTATATAATTTAACTGTTATTCAAATGCTACACCATCAGACCTACTAGGCCATAATACTCCACAATCGTATTCGAAAGCTTTTGATGTGACCCTACAAGCTTAAGTGTTACGGCTTTCCATGCTGTGATAAGGGTTAAGATATCGAGGACCTGTTTCTGACTTTTCAAATTTTTCAAATACCACAACCTTTTTTATTGGGAACTTCGTATATAAACTGTACTGTAATTTATTCAATGTTCTATAACCTCCCATTGGGTGGAAGACGGTTATTTTAGAAGACGACTATTTGAACTAAAATGCAAAAAGTAATGTGTTGTTTCAGCGGTGTTTGAATCTAGGAACTCTGGGGTTTTAAACATACATTAATCACGTCACTAGAGCTTAATTTGTACTAAGTACATGAGCGGTTAATTTCTAAGAGCATAAACTTACATGAACCATGGACAATATTTTTTTTTTAACGATGTAATTAAAAAAAAATATATACTGTGGTATCGACGTGTTCTACTGAACACACAAAATAATTATAGTAGGATGTTATACAATTTAATTCTAATTTAATAAACAATTTAAGGGAATATCAAGTAGACATGAAGTAGAAAGTTGGTCTTAAATATTGTTCTTGAGAATTAATTACAAACTTTCTCACACGTGTCGAGCTCGCGGTATGTCTTAATGTTTTTGCTCGTATTTCACAAAAACGTGTAGGGTCAAAGAGAAATGAGCGGGGTTCGAAATTCAAATTTTAAAAATCTCTCCAATTCTTGACAGAGACACACTGAGCAATTTTGTCTTCAAAAGAACCCGAAACTGGCGCCGTAATAGACTGACAATAATAAAGAGGTTTGGTTTTTTAATATGACACTTTGGTGCCTTCTATGACGTCTGAACATCGATAATATGACACATATTCTTTTGCATTACTATCTAATAATACCTAAATTACATATACAAATGTATATTTTTTCTCTCTCTTACTCTGTGTTAGTTAATCCAATACAGAGATAGAATCTTGTACTGACTACTTTTTGCCATAACTTTTACGGAATATTACGAACAAGAGATTAATACAAAATTACGTCGTGTTCCGTATAAAATAACAAGGCACAACAAAAGTTGTAGTTGCTGTACGCCGGAATTTCTATAATCCTACTACTCGTAACAATTACGATAGGTATTTTGCACTAGGGCGATAGAAAATCCGTCGTGTTTACATTTCTCGTTTACTCAGCTAAAGGGTTGTAAAGGTTTGATCTAATGAGCTGCAAACAACGAGACACGGCCGAGTTGTGATCCCATTTCATGGTATCTTTGGATCAACGGATAAAAGGCTATCGTAATTTAATTCCTTATTTAATCAACAAGCTGTGTAAATGCGGCTATCAAAAAAAAATGTACAAAGTTTCTATAATATTGATATTGTTAGTATTAAGACTAATTTCTGTACGGAAAAAATGTATAGGATTCACGGGAATCATAGTTTCCGTTGTCTTGTTTCTGAATCTACTCTAATACTTCTAACAACAAGGAACTTTCCTGAAAGTCCATTTAGTAGTACTACATTACGATTCTACTTGTCTTGTAGTAATCTGTAAAAGAAATAAAAATGTTACGTATAGTTCTGTTCGTCGATGAATTCAAATTGGGACGTCGATTAATTTAGCCTGATAACAATTTAGATTAATTACCTTACCTTATCCTACCTTAATTATCACATTACCTTATGTTTTGACTTTTTATTAAATAAGTTAAGTGTGTCAAGTTTCATTTTCCAAGCTTTTCGCAACTTTGTGACATTATTAGTAAGATCGTTAAATCGTAACCTTTTTTACATTTTGACGGAAAACTGGTCAAAGGGGATATTTCTCTCTTCATACAGAAAAATTACCCTCATTATTGACCCTTATACTCACATTACGTCTAGACGGGGATGAGTCCAGATAATCAAGTATCCTCTTGGATTACATACTTAATTATACAGAAATCTTATTGGTGTGACCTATGTTGTATGGTTATGACTATGAAGTACGGCGGCAAATTTGTAGGTGTTTATGAGTGTTGGGATTCCTTTAAAACAGGACGTTTTTCCCCCATCGCCATAGGCCACTTATTATCTTCTAAATATATGAAATTCCAACAAAAAGATAATGCTTGAAAAAAACTACTGACGCAAGTTTCGTTAAATTATAAGATCGCTTTATATTGGTCGAAGTTTTTCAATTTACACACAATTTAATGCCCCTTGCATATAATGTATGAAACTAATAAATTTTAAACATTTCATAAGAGAACCAAATAAAAATATTTTGTTTTTTTTTTTCTATGAAACAATATGGATGTCAATTTTAGTCACGAAACTTCCTAAATTGGAAGCCTTCTGGGACCAGATCGGACTTTTTAAATAAGTTTCGTTTAGTTCACAACTTACAAACAACCCTTTGAACATTGCTTAGATAAGATACGCGTATCATTACACTTATTTATATTTATACGTTTTATTTTATAAGTAAATTAAACGTGTGTAATTAAATATTGGCCTGTTATTTATTTATATATTTCGTAATCCTACAGCTAACATAATTTATATATACACCGAAAATATAGCCAGGGATGGAATACATAATACATTTAACTACAAAAAGGTTCAAAAATCGACAAAAAGAAACATACAAACAAAAATTATTCAATGCATTTAACTAAGTGGTACCTAATTTGGCTTTGTTGTGTGATGGTGTAAAGGTGATGGTAAGTACGTGAAGGTGTGTATGTGTATGCTCATGATGCAGGTGATTTTGCGCAATGGATATTCTTAATATTCCTCTTAACCATATTCCGCGATAGCTTTAACAAGTCAAGGCTTAAATATCGGCCGATGTATGTCCGGGCTGCGCGATACAAAACTGAGTTTTTTTACATAGTTAGTTATCATGTGAGGAACATGAAACAGAGCACGATTATGAGTCTGGTAGGTAGGAACAAGGAAGGTCTACTTTTCTTGGAGGGAGCTTCAATTAATTTTATTTGAGATAATGTCATGTAGCAATAAATCATATTGTTTTCGTCGAGAGTCTAAAGTGTTAATTTTAAAATGCTCACACGCGTCTTTATTTCTAGGTATTAAATTTATCATACTCTAAATTGATAGTCTCTAGATAGATCGTCTACAGTTTAATTGTAACGTGAATAAAAGTTAATACAAATATTTTATCATTGGATAAATGCTAATTGAAATCCCTTTCACTATGGTTTCTCTTAGGATAAACCTAATAATAAATTGTTAGGATATAATTTTTACACGAAAATTCTATATTTAATTCATGTGTGCTAATGAATATATTTTCCCTTTTTCAGGTACGTATAAAATTACTACATTGTCAATTCTAAGGTAAAACAAATTATCATTATCTAACCTAACACAATTTTCGTGTTCCTGGACTTCCATTAGTGTTACTGCCCTGCCCTTAATTTATAGGAGAGGTCACGAAATTTACGACAGGTGCAAATAAAGACATACCACAAATACCTCAGTGAATATAACGTTTAGGTCAGAACGATTTACTGGCGTCCCACAAACTTCATAATAACATACTTTATGCATCGGTAAAGCCCTTATCTCGGAGCACCCTTTCAATACAACATTCTTGAGCAGGCCAATGATTTTGAAGTGGTAATTTCGACCTTTTTCAACTAGAATAAGGCTAATAATGCCGAAACATCTTCAAAGGAATAATCAGATTTACGATCAGGTGTCTTCCATTCAGCTGGCAAAGTGGGTTTTGTATCGCAAATACGTTCCCTTTCTTACAACTCCTTTTGGCCGTAAGTAGATGTTCTACACCGCAATGTTCATAGTATTTATAGCATCCTAACTAGCCTGATAGTTTGTTCCGCCTTTGCCCCAATCGCGATATCGCGGCTACATATTATAATATAAAAAGTTTAATAAATTGAAAAATTTAAAACAAATGGTTTTGTATTTCTATATACATTAAGCAATCTTATTCTTTTTAAACGCTTTCACTCTACATTCTTTAACGGATATTATTACCATAACAAGTGACACATTTACGAAAACGTTCGTAAAGTCTTCAAACAAACGACACAGTTCCAGTATTATTCAAACAGAATTTGCAAACACTCTTCAATCTCTGACGGTTTCCGTTGCCGACGGACTCGTATCTTGTAAACTTTACCTGCAATCAAGCGAAAAAATAGAGCTAACCAGTAAATTGGAAGGTACGTGGTTACACGTCAATACACGTGAAAAATTTATTTAAATGGAAATCCTTCTATACCATTTTATATTCGTTTCGCTGTTCAAAAAGCTGTTCGTTTTTCAAGAATATTAACTACACAATTTTTTTGCCGATTTTGTTTTTATACTAGCAAACATAAAATTCGCAGAATAGACAAAAAAATGATAAACGGAATAGAGCAGGTAGTTGTCATAATGAGAGTAGAAATTTCTAAAGTCAAGTGGGCAATTAAAGGAACTTGCTAGCAACTTAGAATTCTTTTGTCATTTTTTGTTCTTTGTGCATTAAGCGAAGAGGGTTGGGGTCGGCAGGTTTCGAGCTTTCATAGTCGCGCCGCTAGTTCAGTAGCTTTCCACCCTTCGAAGGGGACGGTTGTTACCGCTTCATCGGTTTTATCGGGAATTCCGTGTGTCCGCTCTCGATACAAGTAAAATTTAATTGAAGTATACCGGAAAACCAACCTAGCTAGGTTTTACATATTTAGTGATTCGAATTTTTTTTTATGTTTTCGTAAGCAACAGCTGTCTTAATTCTTAGAAATGCATTCTTAAAAACGTGTAATATGTAGAGTTTGTTTTTAATATATGCTTTTTTTATATATATTAATGTATGGACTGTGGAAAATTATTATGACTTCGTTTAGGACATGGTTTTAGATTGAATCAGTGATTGTCAACTGACATTAGGGCCTACGAAAATAAAGTTAAAGGTTATTTTTGTGTGATACATTTTTGGAGTGGTAACAGGTATTTATAGAGACTATTCATACGTTCGCCACATGCGACCTCTCAAATATTTATGGTCTATAGTTTGCAATGAAGCACGTAGCATTTTTTGTATGCGGAAAATTATTGAAAGCTTGAAAATATTAAATGTGTTTACTGCAGTAGAATTTTTTTTGTAAGCACTTAATTGAAATTTATTCAGACCTTCGTAAAGAAACCACTGCAATGTTAATTGAGTTTTAAATGGGTGCAAGTTGCCTTCATAAAGCGGCTTTCTACTTTATCGTAGCAGTGTAAAATAAAACGTTTTTGTGTAATAAATATCAATATCTCATCATCAAAATAGGCAAATACTCGTAAGAAGTTCTTTACACATGTCACTACAACACGGAAAATGTTAATTATACAGAGGTTCAATAAATCTAGTAAAATATTAATTTAAAATCTACCATTGTAGTACTCTACAGTATGCAAGATCTTTCCGTAATATATTTTCTAGGTAATATGTGAAATGAGGAAATAAATGAAACTATTAACTGAAATACATTTTAATATCATACACACAAAACGATTATTAATGTTGTAAAGAATTAATTATGAAATATTCCTTTATACACGTTAACATTTAGATTTATCACATAGGTTGGCAATTTTCTTCACAAATTAATATCCCGCAAACTTATACCCGCGGGCCTTGTTCATCTAGGGATTTTCAAAGCCTTGGATGTTGTAATTTCACTCGAATATCACATGGCTTAAGAAAGTAATGTAGCAGAGATTCGTTAAAATTAGTTATTTGTCCATGTTTGCAATTATTATTGTAAAAGTTTCATTCTACAACATTAAACACCAAAGTTACGTGCACATGCATTTAATAAAAATTAGTCTGAGAAGTTTATTTCAATATTACATGTTGTTTTAAGAATGTTATCGACATACCTCTTTCTAGTTAACCTCTTTATAGTAAAGTGAATCTGTAAAATATTTATTGATCTAAGACAACACTACCGATTATTTCACACATAGATTCGAACCCGAATCATTCGCCATACACAGGTCTTTTTTCTTATGTTTGGATTTTAAAATCTTCTAAGAAGATAAAAGACTACGTATTCCAACAAACCTGTTTCCGCGGATTTTTGGCAATTGGAGAATAAATACCTCGAATATCAATTATTCTACATATTTGAGCCCTGTACCTAAAACTAACTGTACGGTGTGGCGAACTGGGAGTGGTGTAACAATTACAGGGCTCGACATAATGCCCTTCGTGGAATGAGTTATCAAATATATTGATCGTAAACCTAGTTTCGCGGTATTCATATTCATTATGCAGTTGTTCAAACTGCTTTGTTTTGTCCATTTTTTAAACACAACGTCAGATATGATTCTACATAGTTTTTAGCGCCCTTGAAAAGGTTCTTGAACAATTTGATAAGAAATACCGTAAATTATTTATATCGAACATTATTTTCATATGAGTGTATTAGTAGTTCTCTCTTACTAGGTTTTGTGAAGTTCAAAAATTTTTATTTAATTGGCAAACTTACGGCAAAGTTCAATTTCCGGTAATATTAATACTGTATAATAATTAAAGACCTATGGCCCTAGCGCATCGGCGCATCCTTTTGTACCGGTCCCAAAATTAATCATCTACCCCCGGACCCACTGGGGTTTTGGGGCTTATGTGAAATGCATGTCTATATGCAGAACTTTTCACCTAAAGGATATGAATATAAAATGTAGCGGTAATTGAGATGTAGTTTCAAAGGGAATTTGAAACAATTTCCGGTTTCCCCAATTGAAATGGAGGTTTAATATTTAATCTGCATTATGAATTGCACTTTTTACAAAGACAAGGATGGGTTTAAAAATATATTCCAGGAAACGGAAAGAGCTTTGTGTGGAGTTTTATAATTACTAATTGAAAATATAATATTCACAAAAAATTCAATAATTCTTTTAGAAATTCATTAAATTAAAGACTACATCTTCTATGTAAGTTTTACATACATTTTATAAAGGTTAAAAGAATATTAATCATTTGTTTTTTAATCGAACTGAATGCAGACGATCGCAACAAAGTTCGACAAATAAAAAGTTTATATATAACACCTCCGTAACAAGTTTAAGCCAAAAGACAGTGAACAAGGTAGCAAATCAACTTTATGAAATTTCTGCGGCAACCCTAAATCTTCATAACAACACAATCAAAGGACGCCGAACTTCGCAAAACTAATTCTGTCCAAGATGACATAGGGGAAGTTTCTCGACGATAATTTACTCACAATTTGTCGTATTACGTTTTATTGGGCGATTTATTTCATTGGAATTGGATGTATCGAGTTTTTTTTGCTGTTTAATTTATTTTGTTAGATATGGTTGGTATGTTCTGACTGATAGACACTTATGGCCCTACAACCTAAAGACCTAAAGGTCTCGGCCGCAGATTTTTGTTTTTCGTGATCATTTGTTTTTCTAGTAGGTAAGTATTTGAACATGTTTCTGTGCCTAATAAACTGGTTTCCTCATTGTTTTCCTTCGCCCTACGAGGGTGTTAAAATGCGCAACTTAAACAGAAAGCTCATTGATCCACACTGCACCCACTAGGCTAACACTGCTCTTAATAATTAACAGGCATATTTAAAAAAAAAAGTTTGTTTATTAGTTCCTATACTATTTACACACTGCGTGTGTACTGTACGAGCCTGAAAAACCGTTATAACTCATTTAAGAGAATATAAAATAGAGCGCAATTGAGTGATAGCTGAAATATCGGTTAGTATTTTAACATTAATAAACTCTATTCCGACTTAATTTCGTAACTCAAATATTTGAATAGATTAAAAATGGTAAATTGGCTTGACACGTAGAGAAATGTTTGGCAAATAATGTCAGTATGAAACATTGATGTCATATTCAACGTGACAAGACGAATGCACGTGAATTAATATTCTCCAGTCGTCATTACTGCATTATATATTCAACTGTAACAATATGTTTTAATCGACTTGTATGTTCTCAAGAATTCTATATTGGTATGTTTTAACAAAAAATAGGACAACTATTATTTTTTATTTAGAGCCGTATTGACCTAGTGGCTTCTGCGTGCGACTCTTATCCCTGAGGTCATAGGTTCGATCCCCGGTGCACCAATGGACTTTATTTCTATGTGCGCATTTAACATTCGCTCGAACGATGAAGGAAAACAGCGTGAGGAAACCGGTTTGACCGAGACCCAAGAAGTCGATGGCGTGTGTCAGGCACAGGAGGCTCAGATCACCTACTTGCTAGATTGGTAAATGATCATGTAATAGGTACATAAATCTGAGGCCCGCTCCTAAAAAGGCTACGCCACTGATTTATTTCATTGCGTTTTACATTCGAATAAAATTAAAAAAATAGATATATATATATATATATATATATATATATATATATGTGGTCGATAGTCCCGATATATCATAGTTGAAAAAGTATTATCCTCATGGAGGAAAGTCTGCCTTGATATATATAAATGTCCGATTCCAGTTTTTTTTATGAGATAGGGGGCAAACTGGTCCTTAGAATTAAGTGTTCACCGCCGCCTATTGCGACCCGCAACACCAGGTTTCAAGTACCTTTAAGGTGGTTACCTTTACGCTGTTCTGTTAATGCACCCCAAGTTACTTGATTTCCTTGTATATTTAATCTACACAGTACCCTGAAGTAGAGAATTATCGCTAATACAAAGACAGTTTAGCTTTTATAATGCTAATACTTTTTTTTAAAACAAATAGCAGGTCAAGGCTAATGTCGTATAGAAACACGTAAAACTAAAATTGTTTAATATGAAGATTTTAATAAATATTTAAAAAATATCATTATTTAGCTTAATTACACCAATTACCACATTAATTGCTAAGCAGAACTTTATTTGTTAAAGACTGAAGCTGAGTTGTATACAAACACTTTCAGAATTAAATGTAAATACGCATTGCAAATAGCAAGGTAATTTATTTTTATTACAGTTAATTCAATTACTCACTTAGTTAGTTAGTTAAGTCTTTTACTCGTAATAGAGTCATTTTGTACAAGAGATTTTCATTCTTCGATTTTGAATCTTCAGATAAAGAAACACGCAACAATTATTCAAATATGTGTTAAGAGTACATGTCTTGCAGTTCTTAATCATATAGTATACTAGCTGACCCGATAAACGTCGTTTTGCTATGTATATTATTTTCAGGAAACATTTTTTTAGTTTGATAAAAATAACCAACCTACTATAATAAAAATAGGACTTGATAGTAGAGGGGTGACAATTAAGGGTTGTATGTACTTTTGAATGCTGTATCCAAAAAAAATTGCCTAAAAATAAATAATAAATTTTGTAATTAATAAATAAAACTTATCACGTAGGGGTTTGAAAGATAGATAGTAGCCGATTTTCAGACTTACTGAATATGCATAAAAAATCGGTCGAGCCGTTTCAGAGCAGTATGGGAACAAACATTGTGACACGAGAGTTTTATACATATATTAGTAATAATAATTAGTCGGAAATCGAACTGAACTTATTTGATTTTTATATTCAGAAAATTTACATTACAATTATAGACAATTCTAATTAGATTGCATATTAATTGATAAAATGAATTTTATTAACAAAGCTTTCTATTGTATTATATAGATATATATTTATACCTTAAATGAAATGGAGTAACAAATTATTTATTTTGCCTTGTATTTACTGAGACTCCTTAATATGATAAAATTAGTACATTAAAGATTAATAACTTTTCTTAAAAGTAACTACACAAATCAGATAAAAGTTCAACACAAGCGGCCATCTGTACCCTTTCAGCCGGGGACGAAATTTTCGTAGTTTCGCCTTTGACTCTGCTTTAATTAAGATAATGTTTTGATATAATGCCATTATTACTTAAAAGCTTATGAAAAGCCGTTTTGAACAAGCAAAATTATCTTTATTTCTGTAAATTTTACGTATTTTGTACGACTTCGTTTACATGATCCTATACTCCAGACGTCTTATAATCTATGCTATTTGGTACAAGATGATATCATATTAAATTAAACTTTAAAGCATAAAAACTATAATTCATTAGCTACATAGCTCGAGGTTTCGAGTGATTATCAGTAAACAAAAGACTGCCACTACCGATTTGCAAGATAACTAATCTGATATAATAATAAGCCTATTTAAAAGTTGCGATATTAACGGCATCTATTGCCATGAATTCATCATATTTGTCCTTAGTTTTCAGCATAAGGGTTTAAATATTACATAGATCCAATATAGTGATCTTTATTTTTAATTTACTTCACGTTTTATCAAAATACAAACACAGCATCCGTACCAGTACAAGCTAAAAACTAAATCTAATTGGGATAAATCTTAATCATACATATTTCATGAAGACGATTCACTGCCATTCACTTAATACATTGCTCTTCTGTATCCGATCATTATCTCTTGATTTACTCATTTGATAAAGGCTTAATGTGAGGACATATTACCAGACTTTGGATTTTATACAGCCTCTGTTATGGACCATAATCCTATACTACAATAATTCCTACTCGCATCAAGACATTATGGCTTCTGGAATGTAGGATCATTTTGCGATGAAATCCCAAAGTAAAAATCACAGCGTTTTTCCCCGTGACATTCTACGTGGAAGTCGGGTCCAATTGTTTTTAATTGTGATAAAATTCTAGATGAACGGGATAGAGAATAAATCGTAAATTTTCCAACATATTTTTTGAAATTTTCTCATGTTTCGTGTAACACTGTATCAGTGTATTTTTTATAAAAAATCCTATCTAAAGCGATTTATTTAATGTCCTTCTTATAAAAGTAAATTATGTAAAATTCTAAGACAAGATAGTTTCAGACATATCAAGGCATAGTAAAATTCGTTCACAATGGATCTAGGTGATATATTTTTAACTCAGATCGACTATATTTTGCAGGCCCTTTTTTCCCTAGGAAAATCAAAATCTCTATATATTGACGAAACTTCTTGAGTATAGATTTGTAATTAATACAATTAGACGAATTTGATATCATTAAAACGCTATATTTTTAATCTCATAATGCGTTAACATCACATTCATACAATATTTTCATCCAACATGTGTCATATGTATGACTATTTCTATTATATATCTATTTCAGACATATGTATGTCTGAAATAGATATTAACAAAATTCAACAATAACTAGAACAAAATTCACTATATAAAAGCCGATTACCCAAAAAATAAAAGACTTTGTCACAATTAGTTCAATTAAGGAAATTTAAGTTTTAAAGGGATTTCGTGACGATATTTAACAAGCCTTTTAGTTTTAATTGTATCGCAATTGTTTTATGAAAACGTTAATTTACCGGTAGAACGTAGTTTGTATAAATGCCATTTCCCTATTTAAATGGCTTCAATTGTATGATTTTACCATTCATGTTGTCAATAGCCAATCGCCGTGTGTAATATTTGGTTATTATATATATATAATTACCATCACCAGTTTATTAACTGATGAAAGGTTTCTAAAATGGTAAAATATTCAACGATTTTTATCTGGGCCTGGGACAAAACAATACAATTACTTTAGAGTCAAGTAAAGAGCTACGACATATTGTTGTTCCTAGAAAAGTATTTTCTATTTTTATGTCGAAATAATGCCGACAGTAAGCCACAAACGACAAGTTTAATATCAGTATAAACGTCCGCAGCAAAGTATTTACGACAATATTACTCCTAAGATCTCAAACACATTACATAGTACATTTCATATCTTGTTCTTACATTTACGAGATTTCCCCGGTTGGTTTTCAGGCATACTATTTTATAAAGTTTATGCAAAACATGCAAAAATGTGAGATAATTAAGTTGTGAAAATGTTAGCTTGTGTGTGTCAGCCAATGGAGACAGCATTGTTGTTTAAAGGAGGACCGCCGATAACAATGGGACCACTCGGATCAAACAAACCTCGTCATAACACCGATGTTATGAAAACATTAAACATGATACCCAAATCAGTACACAGTGTGGGTGATGCAAAAGATAGTTCTCCATCGTTAAAATCTCTCCCAGCCTTCGTTGACACTTCTGGAAATTTATTAAACCTCAGAAAGATTGAAAGGGAAGCTCAATCAACCAAGATTTTAGTGAATCCGGTATGTTCAGATAGCTTCGGTACAAGCGATGATAGTCCATCTAAATCGACAAATAAAAAATGGAAAGGCAAGAAGAAACGCCTTAAAATTAAGAATAAGACAATGAACGATGATTCAGATAAAAATGCTCGTCGAGACGGCGCAACAGAAGAGAAGAAGTCTATAAGTTGCTTCAAAATAAAAAGCCATGATAAACGGACAAATGATGAAACTAAATTAGCTAAAGAGAATTGTTTGAATGAAAACGCCACGAACTTAATGAACACTAGACCAGATCTAATAAATCATCCAGGTAATGAGAGATTGGTTGATGAGTCTACGATGACAGATAACGCGCTTTCAAATGATGTGGATTCTGAAAAGACTGATCTTGTTAGAGAACATGAGGTAAGCCATACATTATTAATCACTTAGCAGTTATACAGAGCTTGATTTTTTGACAGTTATTTAGCAAAAAAACGAAAATAAGGTTCTAAATTTTGAGGAGGTTAGAAAAATTCACAATAAATTTAAAATATTTGATAATTATTAGCTATTTACTTCACGAATAATAAAAAAATTGCTTTATACTTTGACTAAATGTCGAACTTGCGTCATTCCACCAATATTAACAATTAAATAAATATATACTCATAAAGCTTTACGCATGCATGATATACATCAACTACAAGAGTGTTACATATGAGATACGTTCTCATAAAGTTAACGAAGGCAGCACGACCAGTTCGTAATCTAATATATTAGTCGAGCATTCTCTTAGGAATCCATTTTATCTCTAGTCAATACTAATGCATGTTCAATCTTATACTGAATTGAGTTGATTATCGACGGCATTCTGTCCACGTCAGGCGGTGGTTCAATCTCTATGTTAATGAGCTGAAACATTCTCAATACAGGCAGACCTTATTTATTATCTTATAATATTTCTATATCTTTAAGACTTTTCATTTTTGCCCTGGCTTTACACTGATGAACATAGTATGCTCTTGTCTCCTTATCTTGGTCATTTTAGTTTCCTCTGAGGTGCGATACTTCGACCCTTGTTCCAATTCTAAGATGAAAAAAAAATATTTTAATAATTAAGCTTTGATATTACAGACAACTAGGTTACAAAATTACCTTACCTTATTACCTTAAAGTAGTAGAAATCGGTAACTTGATTTAGTATAACTTTCAAATGCACATTTTTTAATTCTAAAACGAACACTGTATTTAGATGATTACCTGAAATCTATCTTAACCGAAAAAATAAGGCTGAACTGAAGTTCATAAAAGGCTTTATAATAGTTACGTTGAAAAGAGACAATGGTATTTTCATTACCACGTTTAGCGGAAATTAGATTTTCTTTCGCCGTCGGTGATGACCTAGAATGCTTTCATTATGGGACAATAAACATTTTGTAATGTTCAGGAAAATCATATTACAACGCAGCGGCCAAGAGATTGAGTTATCATGTAAAATAAAGTTTACTACAAAATATAAAATGAGTTTTGAAGACTTATATCCGATGTATTATAAAGACATACACAATGTAAATATTGTGTATGTATTTTATGAAGCAACTACGGCGCTTAAACTACGAATTTCACAATTTAATTTTTATTATCAATTAATAAATAATCAAATCTAATCGTAAGCATACTAACAAAGGATATTATTTGTTTCTTTCGATCGTTAAAAGTTGTGAACTTCGACGTTCGAGCGAGATTTAAGTATAGGTTTTGGAGTCGCTCAGAGTCGTATGATACATGATATTGATAACATGAACAAGATGATTTTCCAAACTCTATCGCATGCTTTATTATTTGAGGTCTGTCTATTTAATCTTTCTGTTTAAGTTCTAGTCTCTCTTAGCAGTCTTGTAAGCAGAAGAATTTAGCCTAATGGCTTCAGTGTGCGACTCTTAACCCAGAGGGAGTAGGCTCGAGCCCAGACAATACACCCAATTGATTCTATACGTGCGCAACTAACACTCGCTCGTACGGCGAAGAAAAATATCTCTTATCCGAATACGTAAATATATATATAAAAATGATCAAAAAGCGGTAGCAATATATAGCGGACCGACAGTCAAATCTGGGTAGTAGCGCGATAGGATTTTTGTTTAAAGATTTTGTATAATCAAACAGATTGACAATGTAAAAAAAAAATATTCCAATTTCGCAGCCATATTGGTGAAAGAATTATTCGATAAAAGAATTTAAAAACAACGCATTGACAGAAATGGTCGGGAGAAAAGTTTTATAAAATGTTGTATAGCTTTTTATACTCTAATTAAAACTTTACCACTTGTTTGATGGGATTCTTTTTTACCCTTTTATTTGCATTAGTGAGGTCTCTTTGGCCAACATTTCTATTTTTGAGTGTTTTGTTTAATGTCACAAGAGTTTCGAAAGCGGTTATATATCAAAAAATCTAAAATGAAACATGGCATAAAATCTTTATACGGTTCCAATAACGGCAGGTAATAATTCTATAATCTTTTAATACTGTGTATTTATGTATAAATCCCTGTACTATGTCAAATCCCATTAGATATTCACTATAATCAAGTGTCATAAACGTCAAAAAATTACTAATTAAAATGGCCAATTATATCTGCCCCCGAAGACGGAAGACAAAGGCAGTCGTCAGTCGTCACCAAGGGTCGACGGGTTGAGTTGGTAATTAAAATTTGAGTGCCTGTTAAGTGAATATTCATTGGCTGATTAATATTTTACTTACATAATATTCATACTTTTATTTTATTTTTCTTAACAATTCTAAGCATTATTAGGCTAGTGGCGAGGCGTCTGACTTATCCCTGAGGTCGTGTATTCGTATCCCGACCGCAAAAGATTTAAGTAAAAATGTACATCGATAACAATGATAATTATTTGTTTTTAAAGCAAAATAACTTTAAGAGTTTTATTAAAAATAAGTAGTTGCTCATATTATGCCACAAAAATTTTGGACCTGACATCTATTCATAGGTAAGTCGACCTTATAATATAATATTATATTATGTATAGGTAAAGCTAACATAAATAATAAATTTACATTTTTTTTATTATGATTTATATTTTAAAACCTAACTGTCTATTTCTTGGAAATCCATTTTGGTATCTTCGTAATTTATCAACTTTTTAAAGTAACGATTGCACGCAATGACAATAATTGCTTCAATATTGAACATTTGCTTAATCCACGGCGCTACTGTGGATTGCCCAAACAGTGGAACACCTATGTTATTTAAATTTACCTTTTAACAAGAGCTCCGTACTGAAATACCTAACGGAACGTAATGTTTGAGATTCGTGTCACAGTTACATATTAGGTTTTCGTAAAATTCCTCGCGAGAATATTACATTTTAAACAAAAGGATATTTTAACCTCGACATAGAAAGGTGTTCTGAGTTTAACGTGTTGTTTATTACTTGATATATAAAACTGTATTATTATTTAAGTTATGTATTTCGTGCGCCTAGTTATCTTAAATTATAATTATAAATTATACATAACAAAAACAATTCTACTACTAAATAATACTAAAGATATAGCCAAAGCTGGGATATATATTACACATTTTTTTACGTTTACGAAATTTAGACTTAAATCTATAAAAAAATATTAAATACAACTAAGTAATACCTAATTCGGCTGGGTGTTAAAGTGAGGGTGTGTATGTGGGGTGTTCATGAGTATGATGCAGGTTATTTAGCGTTATACATATTCCACAATAGCTTTAACAAGATCTTTGTATGTAGGGGTTGCGCGGCATGAATTTAAAGGAATTTTTGTAGTTGTTGTTCCTGTATATTTTATATTAAAAACATATTTTTTTACTAGCTAGGGTTAAGAGCCGAATTAATGTAATGAAACCGAACTGATGTAAGCTATACATATTTATTTAAAAATTATCAATTCGTAATACAAATCGTCAGATGTGTCATTTTCGTTAAAAGTGACCTAATTATTAAAGAACCTTTCTAAGACCTAAACAAACTAGCTCTGAATTCTAATGAGACCTCGCAAATAGGGCAAAGAGAATGTGTTTTTTTTGTATATGTAAATAAATAACAAACTTTGGCTTTCGAATATGATTTTATAGAAACAGATAATAGATGACTTGGGCTTTCACTAGTCCTCCATAAGCTCGGTGTTCTTAAGCTTCTGTTCAATCAAAACTTTCTTCCTGAAATTATTAAAATAAATTCGATAGTTTTATATTCTCACTACGATTTGTTAACCCTTATTTTATTTAAGTGCACAATGGCATAATTATAATACATTTTATGAAAGCAGCCTTTACTATACGAACGCCTCATTTAAGTTCAATGTCGAGCGCTTAAAAGCCTTTATTCTGTTTAAAAATGTTATGATTAATATGAAACTGAATGTTGTTTTTTGAATTTATTTCTAATAAAACAAGCGAAGGTGGTTTTGAAACTATATTTTAAAAGGTTAGTTCATCGGTACTTAGTTACAAGCTCGCTTTAGTAATATATTATGAAGTGCATAAATAGAATTGTATTTTTCTATTTTATTGTTATGAACCACTTTCGTTACTTTTTATCACTACCAAAATCTCATAACCACACAAAACTTGAGGCCTACAAATATTTAAACGTAAAAGATAACTTATAGTTAAAGTGATCCTTCTTATCGATACTTAACTGAACTAACTAGCACATTAGAATGTAAGCATTCTATAGAAGAGAGATTTATTTTTCTCGGAAAAGTGTCAAGCATTTCCTTGCGCCACTCTCCAATTTTCCAGGAGTGGCCTGCGCTAAAACTTCCCTCCGACTTTTCAGTTTTTTTCCTCACAATTTCAGTATAGGCATTGTTGGTTTAAAACGTTTAGCTTTTTACTATTGAAATTTTAACGCATTAATATTGGATTAATCTGCTGAAATTAATTTTTACACTGCTACTTTCGAACATTCGTATTTTAGACTAGACTGTTAGATTTCTATCGTATGCTAGTGTATCCGTCTGTTCTAGTACATCTGACATACACTGTACATTACAGACATAGTATTTCAGAGCCTTAATGGAAAAGCACATATGCCACACCTTTATTATACAAATAAAGTTGATAGGCGTTCAGCGATCGAAATGGCCAATAAATAGCACATTGAACGTTTAATATCGTATATACTCTCGACCTTATGGTATAATCGTATAAAACATTTACTCACATAATGACGCTCTAAACATTACGCGATTGTAGCAAAGTATGGGAGTTTTTTCCCCATTCATTATCTTACACAATATTTCGTCTATATTATTGTAATAATTTTATTTTTTAAATATTTGTCAAACCTCTTTTGTCAAGTGTTTTAAAAGAGTTAAAAATTTCATTTTCATTTCATTTCATTTGCATTGCATTTCATACACATTTTCATCAAATAGCTGTTATTAAATTTCATCCGTATGCGTTTTTCGTTGGGATAGAAAGAATGTCCTCAATTCTAAGAAAAGTAAGTAGGAGTCATAAATCGTCTGTAGCTGTATTACGGCTTCCTTAATTGCGACCAACAGTAGGCTTTATTTTGACTGCCCCAATCTGTACACGTAGGGCGGCTTCGACGCAATTTATGTTGGACGGAACTACTTACGAAATACTTTTGAATATACTTTTTTGGATTCCATTCTATTTTATTCTCAAAGCCTAGTGATTTTTTAATAAAAAAAATCTATTTTTCAGAAAGTTAATAATCAGTAGGGAGGTTAATAAACAATATTTTTTTTAATAGTTCCTTTTAAATAGTTTGCTAGATGTTCTGTATAAAATCATCATTATACAAACAACCCTTTAAACCAGACTTTTTCGTTCGTAATAAGAAAAATAGAAACAATTTTTTTTTAATTTTTAATAATGACAGCATTATATTTATTTTGGACAGACGTACTCAGGAAATATGTTGGCATCTCTTGGGACATTCATTTGGAGTGAATCTAAGTGCCGGGAACGTCTTCGCCGGTCAAAGGGCGACCGCAATAGTGCTTTAGCTTGTAACTTTAAGTGAAGCACTTTAACTTTGAAATTATACTGTTTTTATTTGAGTTTGGAATATAAACTACGTTAGGTTCTGTAAAGCTCATATGTATACGAAACTCTTGGTTAAGCGTAGCATAAATAAAACATTTAAATGTATAATACATAAAACGCGAGCCTCTTAACTACAGTAGGCTTGATGAGCTCGAGACAGACGTTTGCTCTGATAAAGGAGACAATGAGGTGAGATTGTGTGTTCCGTTCGTGATATTTCAACAGCATCACTAGTCCATCTGCGTAAACAGGCGACATGGAACATCATGATTTGTTAAATCACAATCCACGCAGCGTTTTGCTGATAATTTTTTTGACATGCATATTTTTGTTTTATATAAATCTACTGCACGAAGACGAGAGTCATAGAGTCGTGTATAGACGCTTCAAATTTTATATAAGCCTATTGTATAGATTTATAATAATGCCTTTTATTTGAGAATCCGTGAAGAAGCCACTCAGCCTTTCATACGAACAAAAGAGAAATAATGACACCAAGAGTGAACAAAACAGGTGAAGTGGGGATGAGCCATTGTTTTAGCGGGCCTTCCTCGAAAGTTTGTAATTATTTTCAGAATTTTTTATAAAGCTCTCGCTCTAAAATTCAAGGATAAAGAATAAATTTAAATTGCATTATTTCACTTATACCGAGAGGGTTTTAAGCCCATTGCTTTACTCATGTTCCAAAAGACCTTTCATATCTCTCTTAATATAACTTTAGATTCGTTTAGCTGGAACTGATGTAATATGCAGTAAAAGGAGACAATTCAAAGCAAGTCTCTGATACAATTTTATCGTGTAGAACAATAAAATAGAAAGTTTTATTCCATTTTCCGCCGACGACGTTTTATCGTACATTATATATCTAATTCGCAGTTCACATTCATATTTAGATTTTTTTTTACTACAAAAAAGTATTATTTTTCGATATTCAAGTGGAGTGGATTTCATTCCGCCGAAGAATCCCATTCCAGGATATCTGAGACTAAGATGGCCGCGTGGGTTATACCTTTTTAAAAGGTATTGCCACTTGCCACGCAATAAAAGCATTACGATTTTGACATACATACAGCCTAGCCTAGTCTGAAATCAGAACCTTAAAAGACCGTGTTCTACACACACAAACATATTATCACTAAGTAATGCCGCATTTATTAAAATTGATTATTCTGTTCAGCATATCAAAGTACTCACAAAGCTAAAAAAACCTTAGATAGTCGACTGTATTTTATTTAAAAAATAAAATGACGTATAATCCTTTCAGCGGATGGTTCCTTTATAATACGTACGAGTAAACGCCTGATTGAATGGGATGATGCGATCTAAGGAGACACGCCTCTGAAGGCATCGCTTATCCCTTTGCTGAGATTTCCTTTTATGCAAAGCCGCGAAAATTAGAATATAAAAGGTTTTGTCGCATATTCAGGCGGTTATCATTGAATTTATTATACATAGATTTAATGAAACAATGTATGTATAATGATATTAATTATTTATACTTCATTATACGTTTATCCTGATGATGGGATTAGGGGCTGTTCATGCATTACGTAAGCAGATTTACTGCAATTTATTCTACCCGAGGGGGGTCTCTTGTCAGCAAAAGTAAGCAAAGCTCTCAAAAATAATAGTACATAAACGTAATAATTTCTTGTAGGATTACTAGAAAATGTATCTCGTATTCAAGCATAGATTTAGAACGTAATAGGTTTTAGGGTAGTAAATTAGGTTAGACTTAAATTACTTATTAGTCTTAAGTTAGGCTAGATCGTAATGTTCCATGATGTCGTAGTAAAGACACATGTAAATAAAATAAAAAAAGCATAGACAATGTGGGTAATATGTGTAAAAAAGTGAATAATTACTGTTGAAGAAATCACTAAATAAGAAGGATTTAAAGAACCCTCCGTCCTATAGCGCTTACTTAATACTTGAACGGCCCCTTATTATCTAATCTACGAACAACTGATTTCTAAATTATAATTTATCTTAATAACTGGGTATAACATGTATTTTTGCATTTCTTGTCTATCTAATGTAATTTAATACATTTTTTTTTCTTTACTTACAGTGGTGGCCTGGAAGAGATCGCTCGAAAGCGATAAGTTGCCCTCCTTTTGATTTAATAATGTTTTTATATTTTAATATAACGAACATTGTATTGTTTAATATATTGTACTATAACAGTCTCTTGTTGGCAGACCAACCGATTTAAAAGAGTTTATGTTTCGCCCAGAAAAGAACCTAGGTTTTTCGGGTTGGACGTCACTTGATGCGGTTAACTAAGACAGCGGTTGTATAATTATTATTTTTATTTTATTTAAAACAAAACAAATGTGCAATGCGTTTAAAAGTAATTTTGTTCTTCATTATCGTAAAAAAGTGAGTAAACCAGAATATTCCTTTTCCTTACTTTTTTAAGAAAATATTTATTTCCGACTAAAATATTTTTCGGCCGCAATAGGTATAATAAGCGTGGTGTACGTGTGTAGTGAAAATTTTCCGCGCGGCGTCACAATTGATCGATCACGCCTGCCCAAATTAACTTTGTAGCCTGAATTAGTAACGAACTTTTATGAATTTAATAACGACTATAGACTTAAAATGAGTGTTTGGAGCAAATTAATGTTAGGTACCTTAACTTTGTTATATATTTATTTAAACAATTATTGTCTGGTATAAAGAGTTGCATTTCAGGAAAAGTTGTGATAAAAAATAAGAAAAAAGGTAAAAAGGACACGCAGTGCTTGTAGAAAGAAAGATGGATCGTGTACAAACTGAGCTTTAACCAAACAACAAACCAAAAATCATATGTATTTGTAATAAACAAAAAAGTGTTTAATAAAATAGGGATTCAATAGTTCGATCTCTACATCTGTGCGTGTAACTTTAATATTGTTTTATTTTATTTTATTTATCTACGGTTGGTTTTATGGCCTAAACTTAATGTTACATAAGAATATCAGATTGAAATAGTGTTCTGAGTACAATGTAAGTCACCCGGTCAAGGCTTTATATGGGGTGACTTAGAGGTTATGGCGGATATTTCATTTTCCATTATATCGCAACCATAAAGAACTTTATGGTACAATTTTGAGAAGAAAAACTATTTCTCTTCAAATAATGAAACAAGCGCTTTTAATCTATTGGAAACGCTTATTCTGGTTCTTCTTTAGTCAAATCAGTCGTCGTCCGATTGTTTTAAAATTTTAATAATAATAAATTAAATTGTACGATTATTATCTGTATTGTTGATTAAATCACGATATCGTCAGTGTAAATACGAGATTTTTTTAAAGTCTAATGATATATATATATATATATTAAATAAAAAATCTTACACGTTACGAGAAACAGAAAATGTAATGATAATTTCCAGAAAGTTCTGTCCTATTTCTATGCTAGAAATATATTTATAAAACCCAGATGGTATAAAGCTAGGAAAAACGTCTTTTTAGCCGGGCGACTGTAAATTGCATAGACGCTTTGCTAATGAGACTCCATTAAAAAATACATTTCTCGTAATACACGTAACAGAGTTTAATCAAATTTCGAGGAGGAAATTTAATTTCTTAATGAGTCATTTCTTGTTTAATGTCAACGTTGTTTAGAATAATGTTGTTTTACAGTACCCGAGTTGTCTCAGTGAAATACTTTTGATAACAGTTTATGGGAATTTACACAGGATTACATTTTCAAATATCTTACTTAATTGTTTCCGTATGTACTCTGACGTTGACCACGATTGTTGAAAAACACTAGAAATGTCTATTCATGTTAATACTATAACGAAAACGTGATTGGGTACCATCACCGCAGTTTCCTTTAAACGTTGCTCACGGACGCAGATTTAGCACAGCAGAAAGTAGAATAGATATTAAGCTCCGCAAATATGATTGTTAGTTGATTTTTTATTGTTATGTGTAATGTATATAGCCCTATAATAATTACTCAATAAGAGTAGAAAAAAAGTGCCAACATTTATATCATTAGTATAAATTATTATACAATAGGAACTTTGATGATTGATTCTTTCAGATAATAATAATGTAAACTGAAATAATACTGTGGTATAAAGCAATTAAATACAATACGAAAATGTAAATTTGCGTATGCACAGCTTACCGTAGCGAAAATTAATTGATAAACTTTGCTTCCCGACACGATTTATAAATATTCATTAGGTTTTATGTAACTTGTAAATATTATTTTGGCAAATTGGACACATGTGCCTAACACCACCGTTTTACCTTTATAATTAATGTACTATCCAGTCAGTTTTTAGATAGATAGACTTACGTTAACCAACATAAAAGGTAAATTGCAAATAAAAATAGTTTGAAAAACTATTTTACAGCAATACAGCTATGGTTATATTCATACAGACCACAGTGGTTTTCTAATATAACATTACGATTTTATTGTACTATTCTGTAATTTTTTTTTAATTAAATATATTTTAATATATGTACAAATCTATTAAATAAAGTACAACGTTCGTGTTAAATCTCTTAAGAAGTTTTAGTTAGAATCACTTATGTATTTCACACTCATTAAGACGTATACCTCAATCATCGGTACATAGACAGAGGCGAACGATACCCTCCTACAAGCGACGACATTTCTGGAATAAATTAATTTTTATTCGATTTTGCAATGTAAATTATTCGGTCAATTAAAACAGCAAGAGGAAAAAAGAAATTTTCCTGGAAATTAAATCTCATTTCCGTTAAAAATTTCGTGGGTAATTTTAATTTTAAATTAGTGACATTTATTTTTACCTCGTTGCTCATATTTATAACACACTTGTACTCGTATACATGAACTGATAATATATATACATCACTCTAAAATATTTTAATAACACTTTTTCGTTATTTGTTGAATTTAATTGTTTTATTTATAGTATCCAAAATATTTTACGAAGATATTCGTTCATTCCCTTGTACAATTCGAACACACGATATTAGGGCCTATATAAACTTATGAATCACAATAACTTTATTTATATTTTCGGTTTACTTCTATTCTTAAAAGGCCAGGGCCTCTGTAACTTCTAATAGCGCTCCGAACTCCAATAATGAGGTTTTGTTTTGTGCGATCTCAAGGTAGAGACATCAAAGCTACGGATATTGAGAGAACTACATCGAACTTGCAAACAAAAACGTCACTTTCGCAAATAAACGGTAAGGACCTAAAAGCAACGAGCTATGTCTTTTAAGAAGCTTCCTGCCCCTTGTTGTTCATAAAAAGACGAAGAATGTGATCGTGGCATTACAACTACTAAAAAGTGCAGTGTTTTCAATAGTATCACTATTATAATGCCACGCTCACACGGTCCTTTTATTCATAAGGGTCGTTTTACATGCCTCGTTAGCCTCTCGAAGTCGGAATGGCGTTAATTACATTGGTAATTACCCTTTTTATACCTCCAACGGCAGTCCGTTTCATTACATTTCTCATTCCCTATATTTGATATGAGAAAGTCTGGCGAAACTTCGATGGGAAATCTTCAAAAAGGTATGTTCTGAATGACTATATTCGCATATGCATCTCAAATGCAGGTTGTGTATACATGTCTGATACATTTATCACTTTTATTTTTGAAAAATCTCTATGTGGTTACGGGTGTAGGAACTTTTCAGAAATCTTAGAGATACTGATGAAAATCGCGCCAAAATCCATTTTGAGTGTATCACGTACAGAATCTCACACGGCTCTGAAACTCCAGCACACCAGTTCAACATAGTATAGTCAACTAGGCGTTCCTTAAAAGCGTAAAGAGTTAGTTGATTAAGAGTTTATTATTATTCCATCTCATACAGTTTATTTGAAATAACATTCTTAGTACATAACAGTTCAGTTCCGAATTAAACTGTGAGCGCAAGTTTCGCTTAAAGCGAGCAATTAATTTGAGAGGTCGTTCCTTTGAGCACACCTTGCATCAGGGAAAACGCTTAGTAATTTATGAACTGCACAAATACGTGAACTTAGTTCTTCCTGCCACGAGGTTCAAACGTGCAAACAGGTAGCGTATAAGAGAAATCTTAAGACTTAGGCAAGCATTACCTGTGCTTAAATAAATTAAAAAATCTTATTACGAGAAGTTATGGAACCTAACATTACTTAAGTAACATATATATTAGTAAATAGCTAAAAGCGTAAACAAAATGTTTACATTTCATCATCATCGCACACTTGAAGCTAATGTGAGCTCTTTTGTTTTTACCACATTCATAATTTGTAACTTAATAATATCGTTTCCGATAATATACAAAACTTACAGTTATTAGATGTAGATTTAGGAAGTCTTCAATAAGTCAAGTTAGTATCTTAGTCATAAGCAGTTGTTTTATAATTAATGCCAGTTAACGTAGCTTCAACCAGAACATCCATACAAGAAACGCCATCGACCTTAACTAGCGCCATTGAATATCATAAAATGTATATTTACATTATATTTAGACACCTAGATTATGTCCGAACTATATTATAGAAAAAAATACGATAATATATGTGTTAAACACTATATATATAATATACGTAGTCAAAACTATCAAATTTCCGAATGACGTCCTAGAATTTACATACAATGTTACATCCAAAGTTGCAAATGTCTACGTCATCGTGTAGAACTTATTTAATAGCTACGAATTCGTAAGTTTCCATTATTCACATGTAAGCAGTAGTAAGCCGAATTGTTGAATAACCTACGTTTTAGTCAAAGTAGGTGTTTAACAGCCCGTAAGGGAGTCTAGTGGTGCGTGTCGCTATAATGAGTGACCTTTACAGTCTAGGATTTAGGCCGAATACCTAAGTAGCGTGAATATTTTATCAGTCGTTTGCAGACCTTGGCCTGAACGAGACCAGGCTCTTGAATGGTCTAGTTTTGAAAGAGGTTAAAGTGTAAACGATATTTTACATTATTCGTTCGAACACTGAACTGGCTTCAAAATGCCATTTTATATGAATTAATAATATTATATCAACAAATTTTAAAAATATGGGACACGTACACAAACTTGTAACCGCTATTCATGTGTATCCATAATAAATTTATTTCTAAAAAAATAAATAACCGAGCTAAAACTGAAATAAAGAGTAATAACAATATTTTTTGGAGGGCAAGATGCCAACACATGATTCTTTAGACAAGCCTTGTTCTTCCACGACAAATTTAATTATGTTATTATTTAATATATAAAATATATTACGATCTTCATACCCCACAGTTCAAGGTAATCAATTAGTGGAGATATATCAAATTGTATTTTTTACTAAACTAAACTTATTAGAATACACCATGAACGAGCCTAATGGATCTCCTGACACCATACATAGCATATCGTCAAATTGAACCGTTGCAGGACCTTACATTAGTTTCGTATCGCCTGCATTATTTTCTCGTTAACCTAATTCTCTTTTCGTCGAAATAAGCTTTCCGTAAACTTTACGTCTATAGTGGACCTTGAACATTTTCGCCACACATTTAACGTAAAATTGTGAACAACATTACCGTACAATATTTATAGCAGGTAAGTGTCGCTACTACTACTATCGCTCCTAGCGCTAAACCGGGAAATATTCTATTTATTTAAATAAAATTTATTTCACGCAAAATTATTACATTGCCAGTCTCGCTAATTACGATTGCTGAAAGGCTCTCGAAACGTCGGGGTAAATTAATGCAATACTTTGTATTTATATAATAAAAACTTTCTTAAAAATGTTTAGTAATCGCGTAAACCAAGGACAATGTTTGTCTGCTTATTCGTAACTTCACCGACACAAAACCACTATATATTTTTGTTGCTAATTTAAAAAAAACTAACTGAAGCTTTCTATACTGTCATAAGATATTTAGTCCAGTACAAATATTTAAGAAAATGCTTTAGATTCAGTATATACATAAACATACGCTCGTAGCAAGAATTTTTTTCTATTAGCTGCTTGTCTATATAATGTAGGTTTAATTAAAATATTGAAACACGGAAAAAACTGTTTACAATTCTGCTTTGTAAATTCATATTTATACTATACAGCTGCATAGAATGTTATAGAACTAGCATAAAAGAAGAACCTTTCATATGTTGTTATTATTTTCTTTACTATTTTCATAAAATAATCGGGCTTGTATATAAAATATTCCATTTGCAATATATCAGAGCTGCTATCAACAAGTGTCAAGGTTCACATAAATTTCGATAGGCGTGCGGTTTTGGTGAAAACGGAAGGAAGTCAACGAATCTATTTAGAAGTCGGCACGTCACATTTTATTGAATTTTCCTTAAGATAAGTCAAACTTCAATTGTTTTTTTTAAATTTTTAAATGTGTTTTGTAATGGTGTTTTTCAAAACCTTACGCAGGAAAAAACGTGTACACTTTGTATTTTCTCGAATATAGCATAATACAGTCCTAATGCTTATTACGAAAAAGATTACAAAACCGTGCATTAAAATATAAGCTGCTCAGCTGTCAAAACATTTTTATTCTCAGAAATTTTTACACAGTTTATACTTTTTAGCTTGGAATGGAATTATAAAATAAATTTAACCAGACAACCCATTTCAGCTGAAATGTACGGCTGCTGTATACTGGTGATACTCTACCAAATTGAATGTCGCGTGTCTTGTTTCAAAGAGATCGTCGATAATATGACACGCGAATTGCGTGGGATGTAAACGGAAATTTGTTTTCGATCGTACTTTACGTTCATGCTTTAATACGTATTAAAATACTTGCTAATATTAATTATAGAAATATTATTTTTGGGGCAAAATCTTAAAGGCAAGGTCATATCTTAGAACCAAGCTCAGAACATTCGAAACGTTATACCAAAGTATGAAGTTATTAACTTCGTAATAAAACTAAAAGTGTTGCTTTAATCTCACATCGACTATTAAGAAGACGTGTAAATGATTGTTTTTTGTTTTAAATCCTTTAGTTTAAGAAGCTAATTAAAAAAATGATTTGACAATTGAAATGCCCCAGAAATTATTATTACGTTTATAAATGAAAAGCTAGTAAGAGCCATCTAAAATCATCTTACAATGCGTAATCCGTGAATAGTGGACATAAGCCAACCGCAGGCAACCCGCCTGCTATCGGCAGAGACACTCATATACCGAGCTTTGTAGAATAACGAACCAAAACGGGAATTCACGTGACTTATTTCGTACCCTTTCATCATAATCATATCCGGTTTTTAATAAGCTTACGGGGTTTTTTTCCAGAAGCTTATTAGTGTCTTATGATATTTGACATTTTCTCCGGTAAAGTAAAGATTTCGCCGTTCGAGGGTAATTTATATACAGTAATAGGTTACTGTATGTCTATTACCCTGTTAATAATTTACTTCGTAACTACTTAAAACTAAAAAAAATACATATTTTTTAGTTCTACGGTTATTACAGTGACACAGTTAATTAAAGACAAAACGTCAACGTCGTAGTCGTGTATGAGGTTTATGGTATGGTTACTTACGCCTAAAAAGCATTTTATTGGTTTAAAAAAAATCAATGGCGCTACAACCTTTTTAGATCTGGGCCTCAGATTTCTGTATCTGTTTCATGATAATTTGTTAATCGAATAGGCAAGTAGGTGATCAGCCTTCTGTGCCTGAGGCACGCCGTCGACAGTTTGGGTCTAAGGCAAGCCGGATTCCTCACGATGTTTTTCTTCGCCGTTCGAGCTAATGTTAAATGTGCACATAGAAAGAAAATCCATTGGTGCACAGCTGGGGATCGAACCAACGACCTCAGGGATGAGAGTCGCACGCCAAAGTCATTTAATTTTTTAAATCTTTCCGTTCCTTAAGTATTAGAATTTACCTTTTACCTTACATCACCGAATTGCATTAACTATATCGAACACTATAAACATCTGTTTTGGTCGAGACGCACTCTCCCATATTTATGAAAACTTACATAAAGGTGCTATCGCAAAGGAATGATTTACTACAAAATTATGGATATAAGCCGACCTTACCGTCTCATGTATAAGTTCGGATAAATAGTAAGGGACGCGTCTGAACAAGGGATCAAGTGGAAATGTTAGTGCTTTGGACTGACGGTTACAAGATAATTTCTTCCTTTCTTTCGTAGTCTTTAACTGCTGCTTCTACCTTCCGAAACGTCTCGAATTTCCTTATTAATTTTCGTATTTTGTAAATATATTATTTTCTTGTGATAGGTACATAGTGGTATAATATTTCCGAAGGCCGTTTGGATCCTTCTTCATGGATCTCAACTTGCTACGGTCCTGACGTACCTTTCTCGCTTTATCCACTTTCATGACATTCACTATGCATGCTCGTCGGTTATGAGTAAATTTAAATTTGTCCCTTCTCTAGTGCGTCCTGGATTTGGTCCATATACTTATCGTAGCCAACCAGACTTCACCAGCCACGATTGCCTCTTAAAATATGTCAACCTTAAATCGGTTAAAAATGCTAAACATTCATATTAGAATATGCAAAATAACATACAAAGCGTTTCAGTCTCATAATTTTTTTAAGATCCTTACGATTTACGACAAAAGAATTTAATAAAATGTGATGCATATTCAGAGTTACACTGTTTGGAGTAAGTACTCAAAAACAAATACACACGCTAGTATTATATTAAAAAAGAGGTTAAAAGTTTTGAATTAAAAGGTCCAACTTCGGCTTTAGAATCATAAAACAAAACTGTTTACTAGTACAAATTGGTCTTAATAGCGTTCAGCGGTCTTAAAAACATCAACACAATTCTTTCAGCTTTTGTGTTAATACATTACTATGTCAAGTAAAACTTTCATAATTATAACTGTGTTAAAAATTAATGAATTCATTCAGAAAAAAATCTTTAGCAATACATATTTTCTGAATATTTAGTGAAAGCACTGATGCTGCCACATAGACAATATTGTAGTGATCAATAATGTTTTGTAAGTGATTATACTAATTTTTTTTTTTTTATAATTCCATAAACCTAATTTTATCTGGCTGGTCATACTCGAATTCGCGTATACGGTGATATTAGTTATTTCGACTCTGTATTTGCGTGTTGTTGTCCCCACGAGAATGTAAGTGCGTGCTCCTATCTCAGAATGCATCCAGCTGATAGAGGACAAATCTTTGTTTTTAATTTATTTTATTATTATTATTTACTTAAGATTTACGCCCTTGATTTGTGTACTGGCAGTAAATGTAAAATTACAAGCATTTAATGTTTTTTTTTTGACATGGTAAATGATTTTTATTTTTGACTATATTTAAGAATTATGGGAAAGTGAGCTTGCTAAGAGTAAAGATGAAGAAGGTGTTTCTTTTTCTTGTATATAAAATAGAATTCTGTTTTTGATGTCGATAAGTGTACATTATGTTACCTATGCGAATAAATCATTTTGAATTGAATTGTTAATATTGGTATTTCGCTTTGTTTAGGTCTATTGGTTTTGAACGTCTATTTCTAAGGTAAAATTGACGCAAAATTGATTTTATGTCAACAGCATTGATTCAGAATATATTGCGTAGGTACAAAAAAAGGATTTCGTTTTAAACTTTGTCAAGTTTCAAATTAAAAAGATTTCCTTTCAACTTTATCTCAATTTTAAACTTATGCCCGACCGTGTTCATTTGCTTGAATTTATTTAACAGAAGAAAAGTTGAAAACTATTATTTTCTTTTCGAGTTCTCTTAATATTCTTATTCAGTCTATCTAAAATTGACAAGAGGGGAAATATGAGTAAGCAACGAGCTTATGAGTTTCGTATACATACTTATATTTAAACTAAAATGTATATTCAATATAACTGTATCATTAGAATATCTTTAAGACTATAAAGCCATAACTTTTTTCTTTTTTTCAGTTAGGGGAAGGGGTGGAGCTGACACTGGGTGAGCTGCGCGCAATGGCACTACGCCAGCAGCAACAGATCGACACACAACACCAACTTCTGTGTGCCAAAGAGCAGAGGCTGAGGTACCTGAAGCAGCAAGAGGCGCGACAGCATCAGGTATTTTTATGAAAAAGACGTTCCCTAGTTTCTGCTCCGGATTTATTGACATTTCCCTAATTAGCGAAGTAGGTGATAAACGTAGGTCACAGCGGTGAATGTAATATTAAAATATAAATGAGGTGGTTGCTTATATGTATATATATATGATTTAGTTAACATTAATAAATTACTTAATATAAACTTAAACATATGGAATGTTTGTTTTGTCTAAAGTACTGATTTTTCTTTTAATCAAGCAAATTGGATACCTGCTTTGTCTGATTGCAACGCCAATAAAAGGTGTATTTTTCTCAACCCTATGTTGGTTTAACCAAGTTTTTGGGAAAAGGCTTGATCAGTTTATGAATAGACCTGATATGAGGCTATATTTGTGTGTGTGTGAATTATCAGTGTTTGGCGACTACATATAAATTAGAATTGATTGACAATGTGTTTTCTAGGAAAACGAAACTCAATATTTTTTTAATATTTTAATTATTAACACAGCACATATTTAATTAATTATCTTTAAGTTTATATGGCGGATTAATTATTGTATTAAAACGAGAACCTATATCCCTTAATACCCCTGCTGGCATCTCTAGGGATACGATAAATGAATATGAGATATTGGATCTGCTTTTAATAAACACAACGGAAAATGTAATTTCTCATTCTTTCATAATGAAAGATATCAGAATCTTTTAAATAACGAACATCGACATAATCTTATACAAATCGGACTCGGCTGAATGAATTTTCAATATTCTTTAAATTGTAAGTGTTTCAATATATTCATCAGTAATTTTTTCTTTGAATTTGTATGTATTAATTTAAATTCCATTGACTTAAAAACGTTATAACTATCTGAGACCCATTTGTATAACTTTGAGCACAATCAACGCACATGGCGTATAACGTAGATCATTGGTTGTATTCCTGGCCAAATAATAATTGTTTTGGTTTATTAGGCACGGAATGCGGATTATTAGGCCTTATGAAAAATATCAATGTAACGAGTAAAATACATTTTACACGCTTCATAATCCAATTCATTTTAAGTATGCTTTATGATCTCATTTCCTTAATTAAAAATGCAATTCCTTTCTGAATAATTACAGACGCCTTCAGCTGAACAGCAGATGTGCCCATCAGATTATTACTAGCTTTTATCTTATTTAACATATTAAAACGCTGTATTTAGTCTTCCTTTACTTTAATAATATAACTTATCAAAATTTAGCACTCGAAGGCTACTTATAGCTCTCATTCACTAAAATTAGAATGTTAATTTCAGCAAAATCAAGGAAACTGTATAAAAACGAATAAATAAAGATACAATTTGCGTATCTTAATTCGTTAATTCGATGTCGGAATTTGGAGTTTAGCGATAAAGTGAAAATAATTTAGAATCCGGACTTAATAAATCTCAAAGCCAAGCCCTACCCTAATGGGATATTTATCGTAATACTTTTAGGCAATAAATCTTCACTAATATTATAAATACAAAATATTACACCAACACATTTGCCTTTTCTTGTTTCTGCCTTACCCATAAAAAACTTATTATTAGTCTATTGTACGTTAATACACTAGGAAGCGTTGCCTTAAATATGTTATAGTAGTGTTCATTGCAATTTTTTACTCGTGAATATAAAAGATGATTTGGTAATAGTATAATTATACATTATATATAATTATCACGTATAGTTTCACAATATAATAATCTATAATTAAATCTTTTGTAGATTTGTAGATAGTAATTCTAAAAAATTTCTTTACATTCGCTTATTACATGTCACATTGAAATTTGTGGTAAAATTTAGCATTTACGTTTGACATTAAATTAATATAGATTTATCTCCTTTGTGGTATACTTTTTGCCTGACTGCCTAATTGTTTATTTTATGTGTATGTAAAAAAATAAAGGCCTTGAAAGGACCTATATTTAGGCCTTATATTTTAATTAAAAAACAGCATTTCTATTGAACTTATATTATTTACAGGTAGCCGTAGAGGGTGAGCGGTTACGACGGCTACGCGAGCGCGTTGAGGCTCAAGAGCAAAAGCTACGGCGACTACGAGCGCTACGAGGCCAACTTGATAGAAATAAACAAACTAATATTGCATTAAGTGAGTACAAATCCTTATTGTTAAGCACATTATCTGCCAGACAAAAACTCGGGTCTTTCAACAAAAGAGCGTACCATATCTTAAAAGGCCTGTAACGCATTTGCGAGCCATTTGGTACTGTATGTGAATGAGCGGCGGCATTATTTTACATCTGTCCGTATGCTTCTGTTCTATAAAAAAAATTAAATTGTTCGTATTCATATTTGATTCTTTAGATCTTTACTCATAAAGATCATTTGTGACTGGGTCTTAGACTCATCTAAGACCCAGTCACAAAGATGCGCAGTAGTGTCAATTTTTTTATAAACTGTCTAAATATCTCTACAGAAATGTTAGAGCCTTTATAGTTTTTAATAATCTCTTCTGCTGGATTTATTTTATGTAGTAGGAGGCAAACGGGCAGGAGGCTTACCTGATGATAACTGATTCTGCACCCTAAGACACTCACATTGCCTGAAGCAAGTGCTTTGCCGGCCTTTTATTAATACCTCTAAAATATCAGAAATCATATTTATATATTTTCCAAATTGTATAGATATAACATAATATGCATAATTAAATAATGTTCCCGCAATAATTGTAATTGCATTGGTCGCTTATCGCTTTAATTGCAGAATTTAATATGTAGTCACATTACACAGCAATTTGGTACAAATTGATGTGTTTTGTTATAAACATTATAGTAATTACGAATTAGGTATTATTTGCTCTTCGTTTCGGCTCGTTAATAATGCGATATAATTGGGGATGTAAAAATTCTATCATGGCTTTGACAACATGTTTGTATTTAACTTTGCATTACATTAGCTTAATTTTATTATGCATTACGGTTACTATCTACTGCATTAAATTTCATATATATAACATAATCTTTCTAATTATAGATCATTAACAGCGTAATAAGCGTAAAGGTTGGCGGGAAATTATTTTTCTCATCACATATAATACATACGCTTGAGTAACCAAACCAAACGCTATCTATTTATTTAAATCGCATACCTAATCAAAGAGAAAAAAAGCTTAGAGCAACTATTATTGTGTAAATATATATTCATAAGACTAATCAGAAAAACAGTATCGGCAGTAAGAAGAACATTTGGGATTATTAAAACCCTGTCAGCATTATCGTTAGCTAGATGATATGACTATATTTAACTAAACCACCGTCCTCTTGGGGGTTAAGCCATTAATTCACAGATTAACTCGCCCAACTATTAACTACTGTTTAAACTCATACTTAACGTTTAAGCGTGATAAACTCTGCAACTAAAGTTATCAAATTGAAGTTAATTGTTAATGTTGAAGTTATTACTTATTCATAACTGAACGATCGCACTGAAAGCTTTACACAGTTATTTAATACATTTATTTTTATTTATTCTATTTTGCTTCTATTCATACTAAATGTGGAAGATTGATTATATAATTTATGTTTATAGTAAGTTTATTAAATTACGACCGTTTAGTGTTTTGAACACTTGCTCTTTACAGTGCTAAAATAAGATTAGAACTGAACACGAACTGATCGTGAATGGACGTTATTTTCGTTAATTATATATTAAACGTCCTAATTATATGTAAATGTAATATAAGAAATATATATAAATCATTTATTGTATTCTGTAAACTTATTCACTAATGCTAATATTTATCCCTCTCAAATTGAATTTTCTCTGTATGTCAAGTGACAGATCAGTACTTTGGTAAAAAAGCTAATAAGGTTGCCTTAGTTTTTATGAATAACGGGGAATAAAAGTACTTAGTAATTATTAGATATACCAGCAAAAGTGAAGCGTATGCCTAACACTCAGGAGTCAGCAGAGAGGATGTTTTTCTTAAATTAAATCCATTTTGGCTTGAAAAACATGATTAAGGTTATCTTTATATAATGTAAAGTACGTCTATATTTACCTAATGTGCTTAGGACAATAGTGTAAAGTATGTGTATGTAATGTATACTTTATTTTAGACTTTTACCCATAATGTTTATTTACTTTAAATAACATCCTTTACATTGTGTTTTTTTTATATTATAAGTATTATATTATATACATAAGTAGTTTTAAGAGATATATAGAAGCGCGTCATATTTTCAAAACCTCACTGAGGGTTTTGGCTCCACTGGAGTGTTATAAATACGCATAAATTACGACCTTGAACTACCATTTGTATTAAATTATTGAATGAATAGGCGTTGCCAATGGCTTCAATATGACGATCAATATTTTGTTACCACGATAGTTAACTACTTACATAACATTAATGGAGATATGTATAAGTATATGTAGGTACATATACTTGTACAGATAGGTATCTGAATTATACATATTACACATTTCAATTATACATTCACGACTTCTGAGCACAGATCAATTATATGGAGATGTTGGGTTTGATTTCCGTCAAAATAGTAACCTTAGTTAACAGGTAGACTAACCATCTACGGGTTTAAAAAAAATAAGTACCGCGAGTCTTCTGGCAAAAAAGAAACAAATCCAACAAAACCTTGCGTAAAAGTTGTTATGACTCCTGGAAATTATTATCTAGGTACGTAAAAATGTTCAGAGTTCATTCCGAGAGCCTCATAAAGAACACCTGGCAGTGTCGTCACAATTGATCGATATACCTTATTTACGAAGGCCCAAATTAAAGAAACTTAATTAACTTTCCCCGGATGAAATAAAGAATTTTATTAGTGTATTCAACGTAGGTACAAGTGTGACGTAATTCTAAAAATCTATTTACTAATGCTATATATCTTAAAAATAAAACATCTAAATAAAATTATTATTTACTGCGACTACGACTTAATTAACTAGTGTGACCAGATTTATATCTGAACTTAACGTACATACTTTTTTCATAGAGCATTGGGAACCGCTTGGGTTTGTAAGTATCTAGCTTACTAGCGCCACATGATTGTGCCTATAATAATAATAATTCAAATTTATTTATTACAGAAATTGGTTATGACATATTCATCTATCGTTAGTCCCCAAAGCCCCTGTGTTGTGGGTGATAACAATTATTACGTTGTACATGATAAAAGTAAAAGTAGTTATAATAAGTAGGTGTGAATGTTTGATTATGTGAATGGATATGTCTGCGTTTGTATATGAGAGTGTAGCTGAAAGTTGCGAGAGACTTTCGTGCTTCTCAGAGCCTTGCCAAAATACGTAGTAAGGCCTCTGTAGACACATTAACATACAAGTTGTTATCTAATCTGCCATTGATTATTTCCTATAAATATTAGAAACTCTACTAATCTATTATGCACATCTATTATCGTAGATATAAAATCATATTCCTTTTATGTGATGAGTTCAAAGATAATATTAAACGCAGACGAAAACGATTTACCGAAGTTATAACGAGTGCAGTTTCCAATTGACTTTCAAGTTCGTATTGGTTATCAGCTATCACTTTCATATCCCAGTTGCCCAGAGTTTCATCCCAATTAATATCTAGACCATTCTGAGCGTCTGTCTATGACACTTGAACTGTTCATATCTCCTATAGACTGGTTTTTGAATACTTGGTATCAATTTTAGATATTGCATATGAATCTTAGTAGAATTAGCGTAAAAGATTTATAATTATGATCTTGTGGAGATTCCTAATTTTCTATTGTATTTTCATAAATAGATATTCCAGATTAATTAACACATTTAGCGTTAATTTACCAGAAATAATTAAAATTACGTATTTGTTTAATAACTATGAAATAAATGATGTTATTGTATAGTTTGAACTAACTCTAAAATAGGTACCTAGGTAATACTGAAAATGAAAAATGGCTTAATGTAGAAAGTTGCCAATACTTTTCTTGTTTTTCGAAGTAATTTCCGTTCCTCTTTACACATCGTCAATGTATAAAGGTGTTTCTTGTCGTCGGTTAAAGTATGGGGAATCCATCTGGTACAAAGCTTACTGACGCCTAAATGTCCGTGTAATATTTTTTGAACTTGACTCATACCAATGCCTAGGCTTGCCCGTATCTGCTGATAGGTCACTCTTACCTTCCTCTATCATGCATCGCACAGCACTGATGTTATCTTCAGTAGTCGCTGTTAAAGGACGTCCCTCACGCGGATCATCATTGAGATTGCTACGTCCACGCTTAAAATTGTTAAACCAATTGTAAATAGTGGCACGAGATGGGGCTTCATTAAGAAATGCTAATTGCAGCCTATCATATATCGCGCTTTGTTGTTGAGTAAGCCCACAACGCAAGTCATCATAAATCATTGATCGAAAATTTTCTCGCCTTATGTTCATTTTCACGTGGAACAAGTTTTTAGATTTGCCGCCAATAGACAAAAACAAATGACAAATGAATGCAATATACTGAATTAGGTTACTAAAGAGTTCTAAAATTGAAATTAAAAAAAAGTGTTCATTGGCAATGTTTCTAACTGGCCAGTTCTAAACATTTTCAGTGTTACCCACGTAAAACTTAAACGCATGTTATTATCGTAAAATGTATTTTCTTCAGATGTTTAAAATAAATATCGAAATTGTAACCAATACTACTAATACGAGACTTCGGAAAAAAGAAAGCGTTATTTCAATTACTAATCCACCTCCAGAATACCGTGATTTTACCTGCAGCTACAATCTAAACCACGCTAATGATTCATATGTTAAGATTCGATTATCAATTACTCCAATAATTGAACTCGAACGAGTGGCGAATTGAAAAACGAGTCATTGCAAAACAATTCGATTGTTCGAGTGCTATGGGTCAAAAATCTCACGGCTGAATTTGATTTTTACACTCGAGGCGAAATTCATTTGATTTCGTTCGCCGGTATTGCGAATGCTTGTGATGTGGGTGAATAAAATAAAGCAAGAATAATTCACGTAGAACTGGTAATATTATTGTAATTGTCAGATCCGAAAACTAATGATTGGACAAAGCAACGTTTAAATATACACTAACACTAATAGTGTTTAGTACAGTAAAGTAAATACACATATAAAAGCGGTGCATCAGCCTTTAACCGATCTTATCTTTAGATGACACTGTGGATTTCTTAAATTTTTGGTTCTCGAACATGCTAGTCTCGCTTTACCGTACGAGCAAATGCTATTAACGCACACAGAAAGAATAATCTTTTAAATTTTTACCAAGACGCTGTCACTGCGTTTGACTTTAGTAACAATATAATAATTTAAATATATTTCTATGCGATGTTTTCATAGTTTACAATTCATGAAAACTAGCTGTGGGCTAGGATGCTAGGGTAAATTGTGGAATGTAAATATTTCCCTACCTTCTACCGTCTGCATGATTCATTTGGTCAAAGATTCATCAAGTTTAATCATTACATTATTATTTTAGCATATGTGATTATTACTACTATTACAGAACCTGTAGTACTGATATTAGTACTACAGGTTCAGTATTAGAACTAAAGATTATGCAATCATTTTGGAAATAAAATGTGTCAAGCGAGATATAGTAAGATAAATATTATATTGCTTCTGATTTAGTACAGACAAATATAGATTTGTCTAAATAGAACTGTGATATTGGCATTCTAATGTAAAGCGTACGGTTCACTCATCGGAAATTTCACGTATCTGTTTTGTAACAGGATTTATTGGGAATTCTACATGTTCAATATCTGATACTCTCAGGTTTTCAATAACGAAATACGAATTTTTTGTTCATGATTTAAAAATTAATTAAGTTTTAATTGCCATAGTGTTGAGCTTAATGAAAATTATCGGTTTCAAGGAAAACAATATATACAATAATTCAAGCAATCATATTGTTATACCTTTAAAGGCGTACGTTAAGAATGGTTGTACGTTTAATAACGTGAACGTAATAATTATACACAGTTATACTTCAAATGATAACGTGTAAAATGTGTATAATAAAGTACTCGTTCATTTGAAGGTTTGTTGGAGATTTGACACTCATCGTGTATTTTCAATCTCTTTTGATTACTTTAAATCTGGGAATACGTAGACAATTTGGTAAGGATTTTGAAGAGAATTCTCGAAATATCCAATTACTTAAAGAAAATCTCTGTTTCGAAAAAGATCCAGATAATAAACATAAAACTCGGATAGTTATTTTAGGATATCAAGTTGCATTATCTGGATTTCGTTGAAATGATCCAAGAAAATGTTATAAATGCATGCATTAATCTTAATAGTTAATAGTTTTAATTTTGTCATTTTTTAAAGAACAAAAGTAGCATTCTATAAATAAAATGTCGATTCCTTTTTTCGTAATCTTAAAAATTAAATATTTTTTATCTTAAAAACAAAAAGTATACAAGCCCTGTCCTGGGCAAAAGGCACACATGAGCCTACTGATTATACGCTATGTGCGGAGGTGTAACAAAAATACGAATCAAGGTGCTACATAGATGATATTGCGAATTTAGATTCATTAATTCTTAAAACTGAAGAACATTTGTCTCAGTTCTTAAATATTGATCAACTGATATAGATAAATCACAAAATTTCAGTCAATTCGTGTCCAACAGCAATATGACAGGAAAGAGCGTACCAGCCTTTAAATGACACGACACGGTCACGCTCAGTTCCACTCGGAAAATCAATGTTCTAGGTATTTTGTTATTCACATTGTGGAACCCAATATTTCTTTTTCTTCGTTTATAACTTTATAGCTTTCGTGTGCAATGTAGTTCTAATTTTATGAAACTTATTTAGTCAATAAAATCAGGTTCTTGGGAAGATATAAATAATTTTGTATTTATTGTGTTACATCAATGAACATACAAAAAATACAATATATAGTAAGCCTTTCTTCCGTCGGGTTTTTTAAAGTTAGATAAATAATACAATTTTATGGAAACCCTGCAATAAAAATGTCTCAAATCATGATCAAAATAAAGTCCATAAGTATAAAATATTCTTTTCTAGCATAAATTTTTTGTCGTTTTTTATTCTGTAATCGAAATATTTCATTCTTACCAAACCTTCTCGTTTACAAAGAAAGCATTTTCGTGTCATAAGCACCATTATAGTGTGAACAAAGCTGAACAACTTCCCCTGAAAGGCAAAAAATATGCGTAAATGCCTATCGGACGTGTCATTAGTCATTTTAATCGTTTACGTGTAGACCATTTATTATTGTCTGAATATAAGGGTTTTTCCAGTCTCAAGCATGCCATGAGTTTTGTGAACCATCTATATTTCTATGAAATATTTTTCAAAACCCAGAATATTAATTATTATAAAATTTATTAATTTCTAAATTAGTGTTTCTTTTACTTTACGACTTTGATGTCTAAAGCAACGTTTAACGTTTTTCATTAATAGTTATTATAGGTTTCCCGTTTGTGATGTTTTTGTGAAGTTATGAGAGAAAAATACTTAAAGGAATTTCCGAATCAAAGCTGGCTTGAGCTATCTTACAAATTTATTACAAGGTTATTTAGGGTATTTAAACCTTATCTTTAGTAAAACATTAAAGTAACCGTTGTAAATGAGGTAGACTTTGAAAATTCGGAGAATTATTTAAATGCTTTCAACTATTTTGAAGCTTTTAGTTACACAAAATCTAAGCTAATTGCTAAAGTTCTAATTTGCTAACAAATTGTTAATTGCATACGTAATTGCTATAGAAGTTTAGCGGGAACAACGCCTGAGTTGGAAGTTTAAAGGCGTGTATTGTATGTTTAATATAAAGGCGCTTAATATGTCATTGTAATTTTTAAAACAAAGAATAACTTACAATGACTGCCAAAGCAACAAAAAAACGCACATTCAAAAATATACTTTCCTACAACATAATAAAGATTGTTTATATTCTCTGCCTGTTTGGCTCTAGTTATTGTTTAAAATAGTTGATGATGATATATTTAAAATTTTAACTTTCCTTGTGACTGCAATTTTCGGGCATTTCTCTATATATATTGCTTAATAATAATTTATACAAAACTAATAAAACCGATTATGGTTTCTAGAAGCTACTTTAGTACATTAGTTTCTTAGCTTTGAGGAAAGATAAAATTGTGTGTCATTACTAAAAATAGCAATCGCATATAGCAAGTAATCTGGTGTTGAAATTGCCGTTTCAACTGATTTTGAATTCAAGCATTGCAAATACTTAAATATTTTGAAGGTAGCCTTTGAATTTTTAATGTTATGAATTTTTTACTTACTTTCCTTTCGCAATTTGCAAACTGCTGCGATTGAGTGCTATCGCAATGGATTTTAATATTAGTTCATCCATTGCAATAAATAAAATAAAATATTCTAAATTTTCAATGTTATTATATTTGTATGAACACTATTAGCTTCATTCTGTTGCTATGAAGTGATCAAAATAAGTCCTGGCGAAAGATTATTGTTTGCACAAAAGGCCTTGTGACATGCCAGTATTATCAATGAGACAGGTTAAAAAACATAACGAAACAGTATCTAAATTATTATTATTATTATTAATATATTTGTTATTGAATAATTCTGAAAATCCATTTTAACAGGTAATTGTAAGGCGGTCGTTTACTGTATAGGCAATGGTTTAATCAAATAAAGCTCGTTCAAAGACTGTTGCAGTTATTTACTGCCGTAATAACTAATAGTTATACTACTATAAAATAGCGATTTTTAGTTATACAACAGTTAGTCAAATCTTTTAAACGTGTTGGTAATATGTAGTAATTTGTACAGGAACACAATAAATAAATAATTTAAACATGGAACACCTTTGCCTACTCCTAAACCCAATGATTTCCATTAAAACCTTTTTTCTATTTTAACTCATTGCGTATAAGCATTTTATTAAAAGAAAATTATTGCACAAAACAATTTGTTAAAAGCCTATGATAAAGTATATACTTTTCGCAGTATTTGTGTTCGTTAAATACTGTTGAATATCTTAATCAAGATCATACCAGACATCTTCACTATCATTTACTTGACATAATCGAACCTGTTTTGTATTGGCCTCCTCAGCTTGTCCATGAATAGCCCTGTAGAGCTCTCAATAACGAGCGAGCTATATAGGCTATATTTGTATGGGAACTGAATTAGCTTGGGCATAAACAAAGCTGTAGGTTGCAAATTTAGAACCACTATAATTTTATACCGTGTACTATCATAAATGTATCTACCACATTGCTGTGTAAGTTTCGTGTTTTATTTTTAGCTTAAAACAATTTGTTGCTGTAATCATTGTGGTGCTCGGTTTTTTATACAATAAAAAATATTTATAAAAAAAAACGAATAAACTTACTGCATTTCTTTCAAAAGCTGTTGTATGTTTTTGTTCGTTTGCTTGATAATTGATAATTTGTATGTTATAAAACTTTAAATATAAGCCCGTAAAGTCCAACTCTCTACGAACGTTTCAACGCGTTTTTGACTCGCCAACCGCTATTAATTCATAAACTTAACAATCATTTTATTATAATTTCTATCCAGGACATGAAAACGGACTAAATTCTTTAGAATTTTATAAAATAAGATTGTAAATAAAAAGGTTATTTTATTTAATAATAATAAGTTTATCTTCGAGACTTCGTTATTGAGAGCAACTTGAAAGTTGAAACCTAGTAATTATTATTGCAACTAAATCTTAAAACTATTAATGAAGGTAGAAATAAGTTTTGCGATTTTAATAACAATTTCTTTTTATTATTATCCTCTTGAGAATTGTTAGCAAGAGTTTCTATAGTTTCCATATCGTTGACGCTTAATTCATGAAGAGCGTTATATAAAATTTTATACCCCTCTTAACTCCTTCAAATATTTTTACAGCCAGCGACTTAGAGTCAATACGAGCCCTCTTCAATGAGAAGGAAAAAGAGTTGTCTGTGGCGGTGGCGAAGGTGGAGGAGCTGACACGGCAGCTGGAGGAACTTAGAAGAGGAAGAGTACAACCTGCACCTCCCTCGGCCCATGAGCTGGACAAACTGAGAAGAGAGCTTATGGTAAATACTTTGAGAATTACCTTCACTTATCAAATATCGCCTTTATACTTTATGAGTCTCCGATATTCTTGATGCCTCGTGATTTTTTGATTTGGTTTCTACCCAACAAGGTAGGACAAAAATACATGTGCCAGTCGAGGTTATAAAACACGACCTTAAGGTTGACGCGTGCTTAAAATCGGTAACACATAGCAGTGTTAGCTTCAGAAGTTTACATACATTCTTACTCGGTTGGCCATACCGCGGTACTCTCCTTACAAAATTATGTGTGAACAACTGATTTTATTAAGCAGTAAGAGACTTAAGATCCTATAGTGAACTCATTTACGGAATGGCTTACGTAACCATTAAGTCTTTATTAAGAATATTTAATTACTCTGAGCATAATACAGATTATATACCTCAAATATCGAAGTATAGTTGAAGCTCTAGGCAACTTTATATTTTAAGCTTTATAATATATTGGTTTCAATATGCTTTCCCTGGAAGTCTGGCTTAACGTTAGACTAAACAATATTAGAAAATAATATTAAAAATATATGCCCGCGGCTTCGTCTGTGTGGAAACAAATATAGCTTAGGGTGTCTTCTAAGGTCTTAATAAAAAATTAAACTAAGAAAGACATAGTATATTTATCTTAAGCAATAAGTTAAGCCTAACTTAGTTATACTAATTCACATTAATTCAGGGATCGGAACTGCCTATGTATGTCAGTATGTATAAAAATGATATAATGAATAACAGTTTTAGTTATCGCTTAAAACTTATTCGTACTATATATATATTATACAAGTAACACAATTGTTTTTACGCGCCTTTGTTAACGAATAAGATTAAAGAGTAAGATAAGATAAGATTTGTATCTGTTGTTGTTGATAATTTTACTTCTTAGCAACTTATACTAACACACTTATGCTCTATATACACGCCGCTGATTTTTGGGCCTAATATACAGTTTATTCAAAGTTTTCCTTCATCTTACGAATTTATAAAATAAACTAAAAACTGTTGATATGTTTTAAATAACCCAGTTTATATAAATGTTTGAAACATATTTATACCTGTTTTATATACCATTACAATTGAATATAAATTCAGTACATACAAGTCAGTTTCACGTACGATAAAGTGTTTAATCGCAGCTTCAGGCGGTGCCGTCCATTAGATTAAAAAGCTTTAGCATTTGAGGTAAACATTTAATTGAAGGAAAGAGGAAATGAATAAAATAGAGGATTTTATTTTTCTAAATTGAACGAACGTTTACGAAATCCTTTATCTCGTTCCCACTGGCACTGAAGAATTGAAATGTAATTTTTAATATAAATGTATGCCTAAATAGGAGGAAAACACGGTAATAAAGCGTACAACGATTATCACAATTACATAGATGAGCACACCACAGTACCACAACAGTAATGACATCGCATAGTTCCCGCCGAATATTCACACTCGCCACGAGCCAAGTAGGTTGGGGGCATTCAGTCATCCCGTGCTCTTAATACCTAAAGTTCAATTGTAGTAAAACTGTAACATTGATAACGTAGAATTTTGGCTACATTAATCTTGTGTTGACCTAAGCCTCTCGTAAATCAAAATCCTATAGGTTTACAGCGATTCTGTATCTCACTTTTCAAACTGAGGATCGCTTTCACTCGTAGAGGAGTCATTTTGTATATGGCTTTCTGATCAACAACATCCACGAAAACGCTCGAGTGAGATTGTTTCTATTTGGAACTAAAATTTGACACTCAAATACGCCCAAGAATTGTAGGCATTTGCTATTCTGATAATGCCATCTGACATCTCACGTCAATTAAAATCGGCAGTCGCATTTTTACGTCAAATTAAAAGTCGCTCTTTCTGCGATTTTTTTTCATAATCTAAATGTAAAATTGAAGACTCTTCCCAAAAAAAGGAATGAAAAATTAAGTTAAAAAGCCATATAGACAACTAAAACTATGCTCTTACGCCTTATAAATGTATAGTCTTAGAATACGTTTACATGTTTAAATAAATACAAGCGATAGTTAGTGGTATAGAAACATATCCTTAAATAGTTTCCGCATTATAATATGACGTTTTTTATTCATATTTTCACCAAATGTAGCAGCATTCATAAGTATAAAATTTCATACTCCTTACAAAGAGACTAAAGAAAATTCAGTAATATTACGTGTAACAATTCTAAACATAACTGTCATAAACGGAAAATGGTTTGACAGCTACCGACTCAAGACAGATTAGAATTTAAATATGTATTAAAATTATTTTGAAAAGGAACCTTAAATGTTCTGGAGGTGTAAATAATTTTTTAGAGGAAATTGCAGCAATTTTGTTATCAAATTTAAGTAGTCATTACCGAATCATGAAAATTGTTGACTCAGTTATTCGAGTGTAGGTGAGATGTTTAATAGATAATGGTAGACTTACACGCGTTTATGTCTTGAAATATATCCATAGATTTTTCTATTATCTCAAAATAACCTTTTGAAATTTACAAATGATACTTTTTGCTCAGCGATTTTTTTAAGATTGTTGTTATTTATCTAATCGAATAATAATGACTTTATAAGTTATTGTCAAATAAAAGAAATAACTTACAGTTAGTACGAAAGCTAGAAATATAAGTATTTGAAAAGTCCAATTTACGCCGGCGAAGTGAAGCTTGTCAGGGTTGCTCAACACATTTTTTTTTGCGTTTTATGTTTTATGTATTTAAAAATCTTTAACCTGGTATTGGTGCTATTATATAGTTCAGTAAATTTTTGACTCACTGTTTCATTACTTTTTTACTTATAATATGATGTTTACATTAATAAAGTGACTGATGTTTAGTGAATAGATTCCAATTTATAGTAACTTAATTAATTAAAAAGCAAAAAATGTATCACTAAATATTTGTGTAGTAAAATTGTTCACCTATACTAATGATCAATTTATGTAAGGAGTATTTAAACAGCGGAAGTCGATTTTCAATTTTAAAAATGGAACCTTGTAAGGAACACAAGGTTGTATAGTATTCGTAAATAAAATTACACAATATCTATGGTAAGAGTTGTATTGGTTTTATCGCCAACATTGATAACGACTCAGCCTTTTTTACTGTTTTTTTTAAATATAGACATTTATAAGTGTATATGATTAAATAAACTTCGATTTGATTTGTGGTTCCAGTATGTATTGTACTTGATACTCCTTATACTGAAGGGGTTTACAAAAATGTTGCGAATTCCTTATTAAGCCGATCGAACAATAAATTCCAGTTACTTCGTGGAAATAGAACAAAATGCGTCACAGGCTTTGTTGAATGTTCTATTGGTCCTATTTATTTCTTCATTACAGTATTTTTGCATTTATTGAAAGAATATGAAACTGTAAAATATTTAGTTTGAGATCATGCTTCAATTCTTTAGATGTGTAGAGGTGCTTTCCGTCTGTTAACTTATCAATTGATTCTTGGACGGTAATTTCCTTTACCATATGAACATGTATTCATAGAGATAGGTGTAGACTGCACAGCAATAGTCAAATCGCGCGTCTTGCCATTGGGTTAACAGCTCTTTAGAATTCGCTAATTTCTTAGCTTTTATAATCAGAAATCAAATATCATTAAAGCATATAGATAACATAAAGTATGAACGTCAGTAAAAAAGATTTATAAAGCTTCTAAATTTAGTGTTCAAATTCTCAAATCAATGGGAGTAGAACGGACGAGACGAACTGGCTCTCTCCGTCACCGTAAACTCTTAATGTTACTCCAATATACACTATTAATAATAATTAATATACTATATTCACTCACTTCTCTGGCTCTGCGATCCAAAAAGTGCGTTGGCCTTCGAAACGAGAACCTTCCAGTGATCCCTGTGCCCCGGCCAAATGCTGGCTGTCAACTGCAGCAGCTCCTCCTCCTCTCTGTCTAGACACAGCTGAATCGACTCTTACTAAATATTTTTTTATTATTTTAATATAATACAATTATATATTATACATTGTTGTTGTATTTAGATCAATCATTTTAAGTTTTAACGCCAAGTGAAAACAAATTAATACATTTTGAACAGATTGCAACAGAATTTCACGCGCAGTAAAATATTTTAATATCCTTAACTTGAATCGCTCGTAAACGCGTTTTACTGTTCTTCTAACTGCCAATCACTGATTACAAAGTGATAATATACAAACAATGATTTAATTAAGAACTTAAGTACTATTTCTATATTTTTAAATTGATCTAGAACACTAGCTGACTCTGCAAATATTTTTTTGCCATATTACAGTACTAATATTGCTAATAAAAATAGGTGTTGGTGGTAGAAAGGTGAAGATCAATTAACATATAAAAGTCAAGGTATTATCGTATAGGCCTCTTATCACTAAGGGGTATAAATAACCTAATAAAAATTTACAACCTATATTCAAATGAATTAAATCTACAAGAAAAATAAACAAAAATGAATCAAGCCGTACCGGAGAAGTTTGGTTACAAACACAAGAATAAATATATTCTAATTTTTATATTCAGCATCTATAGGACATAAACAGGGAAACTACTTGTAGTCTTATAAATTATGTTTCGGATGTTGCGATTTATTTACGTCAGTAGGCATCGCATTTGAAATGAAAATAAACTGAACCAGACATGTTTTCAATTAATTAATTTATTATTAATATATTTGAAAAATAATATTTCAATGTTTAGAAGTACGAGTATTCTTATATATTATTCTGATTTCATATACTTTACGTTATATGCTTTACGTTTTGGTTCTAGGTTTTTATCTCGTAATAAATTTATTTATTTAAAATTGTTTCTTGGTTAAGTCATTTTGAATAATATGAACTTGGACAGACTGCCCTACATAAATGATACGAGACGATCTAAATCGGTCTGATCTTCACGTCACAGGCTTAGTCAAAGAGCTGAGGGCTTTATAGATATTTAACCCACTGAAAAAACTTTGATTAATAAGTTTTATCATAAAATCATGTTGGTGCGCAGTGTTGGCCTACCAGCTTCAGCATGCGTCAGGCACAGAAGACCGGTCATTGCTTATAATAAAACAAATTGTCACGAAACAGGTACAGAAATCTGAGGCCCATACAACCTTCTAAGTCTAGGTCGTCACAATTTTATATTCCTAAAAATGGTGACATTTTCCTACCCTTCGTGGGTCTGCGAAACAATTTATACCAGTTGTTGTGATAGGTGTTATATCCTACATTACCTCTCGGAATTTTAAATCTTATTTTTTATTTCATATAATGTAAACCGCTGCTATATTATTAAATTAATTAAACTAATTTGTCAACGAAACACTATTTCATATAAGTATTATTTTATGTTTTTTAGTTCCAACGGCTGTATAGTCGTTGCTATGAAGACCGTATGGTCTGACAACTGACACAAATTTAGTTTTTGTCAGTAACGCTTTTTTCCGCTGAAACATAGTACTAAAATTTTATTTCATCTCTCTAACTATAACGCGATGGAGCCAGGTGCCAATGCTGTTTGACAATTCAGTAAGAGTTGCAACAGTGGACTTATGTGACCTCCCGAGTGTGATTTATTACTGTAAATAAAATATTGTTTAATTTCACAGCTATTTTACGGTTGGCTTAATTTTAATATATGTGAGTGTTGGTTTTCTTTTTCATATAGTCAAGCAAGTTTGTATGGCATTTGATATATAAGTGTTTGTTTGAATTTGGAATTGTGATGAAAAACTTTTTTTTTAAACATTAACTGCATCACAGTTTATTTACTTTTTCCTCGTTCAAAGTCTTAAGACGAAATTAATTATCACTTTATTGACAAACGTAACAAACAATTAAATATAAGATAGTATTAGATTTAACTACTAACACCCTCCTCACAATAATGATTGCTTTAGTTAGTAAATATTAAAATACTTCATAAAAGTTGTTGTTGTCGTGTCTCTTAAATTTGCGTTATATAGTAAGTATGGTGTGAACCATAACTTCATTATGACATAAAATGATAACTTAGATTAAAATATACGCAAACATAATAACGTAGATTAAAATATACGTTAATTGATGGAACCATTGTTAAAATTATTATTGAAAGGTATGTTACAGTACATATATTCGTTGACATGGAAAAAGTCGATCAAATGGAATTGATTTCGCTCAAGAATGAATTGGTGGTCAGATAAATCGTAAAATAATAGCTTTTCGATAAAATGAACTATGTACGGGGTGATCGAGGATAATGGATTTTTTACTGACTTCTTGCTAATATTTACTTTACGTCGCTTTATTTACGCACAATATTGCTTATATTTGGAAATTTAATCACGTTTATGAGCTCAATTTAGTCTTAATAACGTAAAAGCAAAGTTAAACGTTAATCTTCTACGTTTGATTTATTTATGAATAAAATAAGTCAAGTATTTGAAATCATAACTATAACATGTTTAAAACTGGTTGAAGTTTATTCGTTCAACATAACTAAGAAAATCTTGACAAAAATAACATGTACTGATGTAAATTTTATACATGTATTACAGAGGAACGTTCTTAAATATTTATAAGTAGGTTCAATGAATAAACTCTTAATTACAGTATCGGAACAAGCTGAACGAACAGCAGAACGGGAGATTATCAGCGCAGAGGGCAGCACTAGGCGCCCGGCAAGAAGAGATGAGGAGCATCGATCGAAGGGTGTCAGAACTCCAAGCAAGGCTTTTGAGGAAACGGGCTCTCAACAGACAGCTAACTGCTGCTCATAGACAGCCGCAGCAGAGGTAATACTCTTTCATTATAACTCCTGAAACAATGCGATAGCATGTTCCATATTGAAAAAAGTAAAGACCACATTTACCATGGAGAGTGTTCAGAAGAGTTGATCGATCTAATACCCGCAGCTGAGTTTCATTATCGGACGTCAGGGCAAAATACAAAATACCATCCGTATCACCTCGACGTCCGTCGTTCCACAACTGAGCGTTTTCTAAGGCAGTTTTTGATTTTACATTATTCAACAATAATTACTTCACAACTCTAAGATAGAAGCTATTAAGTATTAACTATGCCTAAAAGTAACGCTAAGCTAATATAATATTGTGTGTTATTTAAGGGGACTACATTTTGTGCCTAATTAATTCTGAGCATGATCAATATACATACATAGAATGAGATTGATAATGTAAAAAGCCACAAGCATTAGCTACTACACTCCCGCCTCATCAGCTGAGAAAATTTGACGATTATAGTTTGCGATGAGTGATGTGATTTATGAGGACAATGTTTATTCTATTATCTTTGGAATTCGCAATAGATATTTATTTAAAACTTAGATAAAATGGCCTGATATGTATATTAGAATTGGTTAGAAATGGTTGGGGTTGATATGTAGTAATTTGAAATTCATTTTTAGTATAAGATATTTAACGACCTAGTTAATCAGTTAAGTTATTAAACTTGGATTCACAACTATATTAGCAGTACTCTGTGAGACTGTATAATTTTTTTAATTTTAACACAGATTTAGAATATTAATTTAAGAATTCCATCTGGAGTAATATTTTTACCAAAAAGCCTGTACCGTTGTAGGTATCGTTATTCTTTCGAGAAAGATCTTAAGGTTCTTTTCTGGTGTTAAGTTTTTGAATAAAATTAGTACGTTATTTCTTACCTTGTCAAATATCGGTTTTAGATATTTTCCTATGGGATGTTTACGAATTTTATTTCTGTACCAAAGTACACACTACTACAACGCGATTCCTATAACGTGTAAACGATCTACTGTGTAATAGGAAGGATTACAGTAGGTAGGTACAAGGTTAATTTCCCACAACTCGTGGAAAAAATGCAACATAATCATGTCATCGCCATAAAATATGCGTTAAAATTTAAACAATATAAACATGACAATATCAAGTTTAACTCTTATATACAAAAAATATAGATATACAATGTGCAAAATTCGCGTAGAACTAGAATATATTCAATCAACCTCATACGCGATAAAAACTTTTCAAAAATATTATGAAGTTGTAACGTACCAACTCTTACTCAACTGTACTACTCTATCTCTGCAAATTAATCTGGAACATAGTCCTGAGATTATCTCGAGAAACTACGAGAACAAAGTTTGTGAGGAAACTTTTACAGTGCTAAAGTTTTAATAGTTCAGGCTTCGAGCGTTTGTCTTACTAATACTTGCTACGTAAGTAAGTAAGTAATTGCTTTTGTTTTTAGATGATTTTTCATTTAAAAATATTATATTAAAAACAAGCGTTCTTTTTTCGGAAAATTAAATTTAAAACATAATAAACTGCTTTCTGTTCATTCGGATGATGGTTTATTATTTAATAGACAATAATTTCTCGTCTCAAACAGAAGCTTATAAGACACACGGACACAAAGGATACGCTTAATAATTTCAATATTTTATTTTTCAGAAATAACAATCCCACGCCGATGCAGCAACTGCCCAATTACCCCGCTGGTAACCAGATTAGCCAACCAAAGAACCCACAAAGAGGCAACGTGGCTGCTGTAGAGCCATATAACCATATACCACACGCGCAGAGCGTGCATAACAACAATTTCCAGGTAAAACTTATGAAACAATTTATCGTGAAGCACTTTTTAGTAGCTCTACCATGACTTTACTTCCTAAAACATTTATTTGTCTAAAAGTAAGCTTTCATAAAAGTCATTTAACATTAGTACTAAACATCTGATAAAGTCAAAAATCTCATGGTAGAGTTACAATTGTTTAAAAGCGATTCATTCATTTTCAACTTTCGCGCTATAGAAAGGTGTATTTACAAATATATATATATATTGTAAAATCAAATGCGTCGCTCGTTTATTTATATATTTCTATATATATATATATAGAAAGGCTATTGCATATAATGTTAGATTTGCTTTAATTAATAGATATTTCAATTTATATCTAGTTTGATTTTATTTATGATCTTGTATTAGTTGCAAAATTCCTTTGCTCTAATTACTAACAAGTAGTGTGTGCTAGTTAATTCAGAGAATCAACGTTTTTTCAGGCTATGAAGCAGAATAATGTGCCATTAAAACAACTAACACAAAGTGAAAACATCCAAAACCACCTCACGCAGCAAGAAGCTCATTTTCTACAGCAAAAACCACTGATGAACCCCCTATACAATGGCAACTATCACATTCAACAATCGCAGGAACAATATCCCACCCAGTACCCAAACAAACCGGATACAAATGCATTTAACCACGTTCAGCAGGGAATAACGAATTCCTACGAAAAATCTATATTCGATCACGTTAACAAATATTCCGATTTCCCAAAACAACAGTATAGTCCAAACAGCACCAGCAGTTCAAACAGCAATCAAAATGTAAAAGAACCTAAAATTAATGAACAAGAATTCCCTCCAGAATTTGCTGCGAGCAAATCGGATCCTAAATATCAAACGCTTCCATATAACACGAAATTCCCTAATGGAAAAGTGAACGGAAAAGAAGATAAGAATCAAAATGTAAACCATATGACGGTGCATTCTACGCCTCTTTCGGTTGTAAATAAAAGCCTCGCGACACCTCTAAGTCAAGAAACAGCATATCAAGAGCAGACATATCAGCTACAAAAATCAGATTCATCCAGCAGATGTAATCAAGAAGGAAAAGAAAATCATGCATATCAACAGAATTCTAGGTTAAGTAATAGTCAAGATTCGAAGAATGGCAAAAGTCAGGGTAATTTGAAAGGAAGTTCGCCAAGCATGTTGTCTAGCTCCTCAGCCAGCAGTTCTATAGGATTCGGGGTGAGTCTCATTCTCATGTCATCGCCATAAAATATGCATTCAATTAATCACGCTTTACTTTGTGCTTGTATCGTAGATTACTGGAAAAGTATATATTATAATACAAAGTTTAACAAAATTTGTACTGACTACAAATTTATGAGGTATTTAAACTAATTGAACTATGTACTATGTAATATATATTTCTCAACCACATCATCGCTCTGCGCACCAACATTTGTAAATATCACCATCATTCATTGCAGAAACCCGTATCGAGTGTAGCCCCTACATCGGTTCAGGTCGGCAAACCATCACCCATTTACCAGACATCCTCGACAAAAATCCAGCCGGTTCAACCGCAAACCGTTCAGACACAGACCCTTAACGCTAATCCTTCCCAAAACCAGATCAGAAACACGGCATCGGGCATTTCGAACTTGAGCGGCCAGAATTTGTCACAAAGCCTGCTTTTGTCGCCTCCGCAAAGTGCCAGCACTCCCCTTTCGACACCCGACGTGAGCGCCGACAAATCGCCTAAACCAGCGCTACCTCCCAAACCCAGTATCAAGGTATGTTGCTCATCAAATTCTAGTTAAAATTATGAACCCTTTGTACAGACCTTAAAATCTCTTTTTTGACAGGTATTATTCAATTTATTTTAAGATTACTAATATTATATTAATTACGTTACAGACTCCACCGAGACAGTCGGCTAACAACGATACTGGTTTTCGCGAAGCGAACCCACCTGACTCAACAGAGAGCGAATCTCAGAAAGAAAACGGAAACTCAAATGATATGATCATTAAAGCGCGCCCCTTAACAATTAGGAAACCACCGCTAAGCGAACAACCAAAACTGAGGAACGCGAAAAACGGCCTAAACAACAGACGTATCGAAATGCCTCCCGCATTTCTTTTCCCAGAAATGGAAGATGACAAGGAGAGGCTAAAAAAGGAGGAACCGATGAATAATAACATATCAAATGGTAGCGATAAGGAAGATAAAGATGTATCTGATATAGTGGAGCAAATAAGCTCAGTGGATCTTAACCAGGAGTCTCGCAATGATGTGGTCCGAAGATCTAAGAAGGGAAATCTGAAGCAAGGGGGTAAGGCTCCGCTCGCGAGGCGAGTTAGCTTCGACCCTCTCGCTTTGTTGTTAGATGCTAGTCTTGAGGGCGAATTGGAACTTGTTAAGAAGACTGCAACACAGGTAATTTTTAATTCAATTGGAAATGTTATATAATATTTTGGAAATCTATCTTGATAGATCCAGGATTTGAAGGTGCTAAAAATTACCTTTTTGTTATGTCGACAACATTATTATTAGTTACAAAGTTTGCCTCCAATGATATACAATATATCAACAGAGGGCGCTACATCAAATTACATTCCCCCATTATTAATTACAATCAATACATTTGCAGGTGCAAAATGCAAGCGCTGCGAACGACGAGGGAATTACAGCTTTACACAACGCCATCTGTGCTGGCCATTTCGAGATAGTCAAGTAATTATTTGTATTTATAAGACAATTAATATAATATAATAACAAGGTAAGGTTTGTGAGGTTGTTGGGGTAATCTCTGGACCAACTGAACTGATTTTAAGAAATACGTTATTGGTGAGTGTCATAGTTATACATGATCACAAAAAAGAAGGACTTTTTCGTGGTAGTCGGATTTATAGGGTCGTTGTCGACGTGATCGAGTCCTAGAGAAAAATTTGTAGAGTTTGATAATATAATAAATTCAGCGCCCGCATATAGTCGGCCTTTAATATAAAAATAAGACCTCCGCCGCGTCTACCTTTTTGTTAGCGATCAACTCATAAACTACCTTTATTTATATGCATGTATATGTATGGCATTTATTGCCAATATCTAAAATGGTTTAAGGAAAGGTTTAGGTTAAATTGTTTTAGGTTTACGGTTTACTATCGCGAAGCCGGTTAAGCGATACTGTAGTTGATTTATTTCATATATTGTATATAGTGTTCACAGATTATGGCAATTTTTTTCAGGTTTTTAGTAGAGTTGGGTTGCGATGTCAACGCCCAAGACTCCGACGGCTGGACTCCTCTCCATTGCGCCGCGTCGTGCAACAACCTACCCATGGTTCGATTCCTTGTCGATAATGGTGAGTCATTTTTATTGCATGTACAATTTACTAGTGACCTAATTTTGACAAAGATAACAGAATTCTTCTCCATCCATAACTACTATGAGAACGTGTTCTTGTGCGTAATTTTTCGTAGTAATATTATTATTGGATTATTAATATACCGAGTTTATGTTAACCTTACCAAAATAGAGAAAATATTTTTAATCATTTGTTTTAAATATTTATATTTCCAGGCGCCTGCATATTTGCAACGACACTGTCAGACCACGAGACTGCAGCAGAGAAATGTGAGGAAGATGAAGAAGGCTTTGACGGCTGTTCAGAGTACCTCTATAGTAAGTTCAATGAAGCATTACCTCTTTGGAATTGTAACTTCGCGTAGATTTTAAACATAACTGGAAAAAATTTCCTATATTGTTTTACAAAAAATATTTTTTTTTAAATTTCCAGGTGTTCAAGAGAAACTAGGTATAATGAACAGCGGTATAGTATACGCCGTGTTCTCATATACGGCGGCGCGTTCCGACGAACTGACGTTCGAGACGGGCGCGAGGCTTCAGGTGCTGAGGAAGGGAGACGACAATGAAAGGGAGTGGTGGTGGTGTCGAGATGATACGCATGAGGGATACGTGCCTCGGAACTTGCTTGGGGTGAGTTAGATTTATGAATAGTACGTTAATTTTTAACTTTGTTGTAAAAAGATTACCTACTAATATGTTGTAGTATGTTACTATAAACAATTAACGTCTATACTTAATTGAAAGTTCCTATTATTGATTATCTCTTTAAACCGCAAATTCGGCCCCACACGGAGTAATGTTATCACCTCTGGGTACCTCCGCAGTACCAGGTTCTTCCGCTTGACCGTATTCAACGAAGAGCGATTGTAATCGTCACAGACAAGTCATATTACGTACGCATTTACCATGGGGAGTGAGTCAGAAGAGTTGTTCGGTCTAATACCCGCAGCTGAATTGCATTATCCGACGTCAAGGCAAAATAAAAAATACCATCCGTATCACCTCGACGTCCGTCGTTCCGTAACTAAGCGTTTTTAAGGCAATTTTTGAAGCTGTCTATTGAAGTATTTCCTAACCAATGCGACTCAAGGTTCTTCAAGAAATTTAAAAGAAAAGCAGGATTCTCTTTGTTCTCATGGCAATTAGAGATGGGCCCGTATATAAGTGTGTATCCAAAAGTTAATGAATCTGACAATTTGTAGAGTAAATATAATTACAATACATACTTACAAAGTGTTCACAGAAAAACTTACTTTCGTTTATTAAAAATTAAAGTTAATCTTAAATTCTTTGAAAACACCATCCTGGCGATAGTCAATAAAGGAGCTGGAATGGTGTTATAATATAGGTTTGAAGTTATGCATTTTAAACTAGTTCGTCAACGTGTCAGCGTAACTGGGAGATAAGCCGACAAACGCCTTAATAGCCTATATAGTATGTACAGGATATAAATGTTAATTAAAATTATTTGTTGCAGTTATATCCGAGAGTAACCCCACAGCAAGAATAAAAATGGCTTAAGTAACGGACCTAATATGTAAATAGTTATTTTTTATGTATTTATAATATGTATTTACTTTACATTGTATACAATTTTATGAGATATAATATTTTGTAAATATTTAATTAAGTTCGAAACAAATGAGATTATATTGTAGATTTTATAAATAATGAGTCATTTTAATTAATTTGTACCTAATATAATTGCAAATTGTGAAATATTACACATAAATTGACAATACAAAGTAATTATTACAAACTATTCTCTTGTTTTCATTTAATTATTGCTATCACTCTAACTCTTAGAGGACATTTGCGTGCTCACTACCTCCCTTAGGCCGTTTGCCCACCGCCGCCGTCACCGAGAAAGAAATGACGGCGCCGATTTGGCTATACATACATTTAATATGGCCATGTGTCCACCGCACGCCCGTCACCCGAGCGCCGTCATCCGGCCGCCGAGGTTTCGAGTAGATCGGCGTGACCGTTAGAACTCGGCCCGGTTTTATGACGGGCCGATGTGCCGGCTATACAATACATGTTTGTTCTTGTTCACACTTGTTTGCGTGTTGTTCCCACGAAAATTTAAGAGCGTGCTCCTATGAAGCAAAAATTCTTTGCATCGCCTACGCCTTCGAACGTAGAAAAGCAGAATTATCGCCGGTTGAAACAAGCCATCCTCCTAGTTTGTTTTATTTCTACTAAAAAGGAAAATGCGTCTACCACGTCATCTTTCTCGGCCTTACTTCATTTTTCCATCCGGATGCTCGGACATGTGATAGACTAGACTAGACGTCAAGAAGAAATACTAAGAAAATCCATGTGATTGTAGACTAATGTTTAGTCCATTTACTGTATACATTCGCATTCCACTACTTAATTGTGTGTACAAATAAAAATATTCTGCGTGCAGTGTCTCGTCTACTGTTTTATAATGTGTCAAATATATCTATAATTTTATGCAATATCTTCATACATTTGATTCAGTAGTGACAAATATGACCACGACGTACTTAATATCTGGAAAAGACAATTTATATTTGTTTATATATTTATTCAAACTGCAATGAATTCAACGATTTCATATTCAAACTTATAGAATAACGCTACAACTCTACATTGGTTTCCGATTGCATTTATTCTTTGATGATTTATTCGTATAGACAAGCTGCTTAGTATTCTGTGACTGAAATTATGGCTTCAATTCACGAGGCGCGTATGTTGACGCTGCCATACTAAATATAAGATAAATCGCTCAAATTGTCGCATTTGTGTTGTGTCGTTAAAAATACAAACAAAAAAATACCTTTGAAAGTGTGGTCAAAGTCACGTCCGAGAATCCTAATGCCGATAACGTGCACGGCTTTTGTGCTCTGGAAAGTAAGAATTACCTTCCTGTACTTTTCGCCAGTGTGAGCAGTAAGCTCTTATAGTTTTATTAAAGATAAACTGCAAATCTTATTGTAAGATTCAAAGTTCATACATAGGAGTAAGTATGCTAATACATACTCGTAACCTACATAGTTAGTGTTAAGTATCGACTCTATGTGTATATTTAGATAATCGCTAAGTGTGACTCCCTGTATGTCAAAAGCGTACATAATTTCTGAATCGTACCCTTATTATATCTTTACTTCAACATACCTGATAATAATAATCAGAATATATTTTCGAAATTCAACACTTCTGTTGTACCAAGGACAGTTGTATGCAGCTTCAGCTATACCAGAGCTCTACAATAATAATAAAAGGAAATATCCATAGACAAGGAGAAATTTAGTTAGGTTTATTTTATTTTTAAATTACAGATCATTTGGCCTTCATCATTAGAAGTGTATCCATAATTGTAATTATATACCACGGGATCACAGGAGCTTAAACACATTTAAAAGCGAATAATATCAAGTTCATCTACGTTAATAAGTACGTTAAAACTATAATTGTGTAATTTAATAATTTCTACTGATGTAGGACGACTTAGTATTACAATTATATTAAAATAATGTTATTATATCGGAGATTATGATGAATATTTAGATACTGTTAGTATATTATAAAAATAGTTTTTTGGTCCCTTGACATATACTTACAGCATCTGATAGAAGCTGTCCAGACCAACAGAAATTGAACATGGCAAGTATTATTCCAAATGTCGCTAGCAGACTCTTGATTAAATCTTTTCCGACCTAATGAAGGATTTCTATTAAAGTCATAATTCAATAAATTATATAAGTATTTGTTATTTAAAATCATCGTCAATATTACGTGCGATCGTGTTTTACTATTTCCATTTTTTTAAATTATTCTATTAAAATCGAAAGTGACGCTTAAATAACGACACATACTTAGATATAATAGATTCACTGTGCTGTAACCGGATGAACATATATTAATATAAATATCTGTTTAGATATTTTTCCGACAGTGTCAGTTTAATATAACTTTTATATTGCCGGTAGGAAAACTGTCTTTGGTTTATCTTGTTTATTTAGTATTACTCTGTTCTGTCACCATTTATAATGAAGCTTTGGTTAAATAAATGTTATTGCCATGAAGATAAGAATACACTTAATCAGACTGAAACTGAAAAATTAGCGGACACTCCAGTACTCACTATAGTAAGAAACCCAAAACAGCAGATAATTATAGATGAAAACGTCACTTGTGCGAACAGCAAAGGTCCAAATATAAGATTGACGTTATCGACAACCCTGAAAAGATAAACTTTATCAAAATAAACAGAATCAGATACATATATTCTACTTTCATAATAAAGATATAAAATGTTAAATGGGCGTGTTCAGGTTATGTCAATAACAATTATTATTATATAAGTATTAGATAGAAGACCCTAAGTGACATGATGGCTGCGAAGTAACTCAATTCCAACTCAAATATTATTGACTCGTATAGGTATTATCAGCCGACATCAGTTATACAAAAATGCCTCGAACACCGGCTCGTTATCTTTGAAATTCTAAAATGGGGGGAGCTCTTTGATTTTCTTATTTGGTGATTACGTCAATAGTAATTATTTACTATTTTAGAAATATTATCCAACAACTCTCTATGCTTGAATTCGAAATGCAGTTTCGAGTATTCCTACAAATAAATAATACGTTTATGTACCATTATTCTTGAGAGCTTTACTTGCTTTTGCTGATAAATTGGAAGTGGGGGAAGGCATAAATTACAGTAGATCTACTACTCATATAATACTTGAATGGCCCATATACCTTAGCAATTTTTGATGATCCTTCACAATTTCCTTAAGCAGACTGTAATCGTTTTCTGGTTCCTCATTATATACGTTCATATCAGCTAAATCAAGTTGTAATGCCGCTAACAGTCCACTTACGTCAAATGTTATTGATGTAAGAATAAAATCTATTGCTATGTAAGCACATATATGAACTGTTCCACCTACAAATAATAGATCGTTTTACATTGACTCTCCAATATATTGGAAAAATCAGCTACAAACAAAGACAAATTCCTTACCCACAATGGAAATATAAAAATAAGCAGCCGCATATGCCCAATGAGATTTTAAAAAGCTGAAGAAATATATATCTAGTGGAAACTGATAGTCAATCTTTGATGTAGTTACACTTGTGTATATTGTCATCAGTAAAGGCACAAGAAAAAAGAATGTTATAGCTACGTAGCCGCAGTAATAAAAAGCTGTAAAAAATAAGTGATGTTAGAAAGTACTTTTAACGTAACAATTGCCCTTTGATTCGGTAAGTACAAATGAAATAGACAGTGAATTTAAAGGAGGCCGATTAATTAAAATCTTGAAGATATAGCTAACTTTTGTGTTTTGTAGAAATTCCGTCCGTAAATTTAAGGTATTTTTATCGTTAGTAATCTAGTCTAGATGTATATACATTAGTATAACTCTAGAATAAAAGATAAGCGTTATCCTAAACAGACTTACAGATGGTATCCAATAATAAAAATAATTAATGAAACTGATTCGCCATTATAGCGTAACTTATTACAATCTAAATAAAGTTATAATGTATTTTCAACACTACTATAACTTGTTGGTCACGTTGCTAATTCTTTATTTTGTCTGACTACTGTTATATTGAAGCATAACATATCTTGCATGTAGGGAACGAAGAAGGATCTCAGGAGCATAGAGAGCAAGAGTGAGCTTTATGATTCATTAATGTCATCCATCATCCATTATTAGTGATCGCTACGAACTCTTAACAAATTAAGGACCACCGGAAATGGCACATATATCATTGTTATTGCCAATGAAAAATGTTGCTTGAATACCTGTTTTTATAATAAAATATTTACTTCGTTCAAAAAGTGATAGACGCCTTGTCCAAATACAAACTGTGTTCATCTTCTTTGAATTAAAGTCAACGGGCCACAACTCCGATAACGCCAGAATGACTTTTCTTACTTCATTTCTCTTAATCGTTAGTATACATAATTTAACAATATCTGAAACGATCAAGTTGAAGTATCTATAGTATAATTTACACCTCTATATAGAAAATATTATAATATTTAAAACTAAAATTTTATTCTCACTTTAGGCACCCTTGATAAAAATATATAGAACCTGAGTTGTGTATTGGAAAGTGCCTCAAAAAGGATTGATTTCTGGTTGCTTTGAAGGGAGGTAATAAATATAGTCTTTCAATAGACAATATAACTTTATATATACCTTGTGTTGCCATAAGAGTTGCAGGTAAAGCGTTAATAATGTCCAAAAAGTTAGCATTTGTTCTATGGCTCAAAAATAAATATAAAAACTGCCCACAAACTGTCGATAGCAGTGCACTGTAAAGAATTGCTAGTTGACACTGTCTTTTATAATTATTCGCCTTCGAATCGTCGAAAATATCGATTCCCAAAAAGTTAACATACTTTATGTGACGATAAAAAGTTTTGACAAAATTCTTCGGAAGTTGATCTAACTTCGACATTGTTGGTTAGAATTTTATCAATTTTAATAAACACATTTTTATTACACGCTTAAATAGAAAACGCTCAATATGAAGTGTGGTACGGATAGTCGATTTATTTAGTTTTTTCCTTTTATATTGTTAATACCTAATTATTTTTCTTCAATTTAATAAAATAATAAACGAAAAAAAAGAAGGGTTTTTAATTGAAATATTAAGAACTACTACATTTTTAACAAGGCTCATTGAATCAATTATATAATAAAAAATCTGAAGTTTTCTGTCAGCACATATAGTACATATCATTTCATTGATATAACGTTTAGATTTTATTATTCATACTCAGTAATATCCTCATAATATGAATGGCAATTTTCCAATAATTTATAATTCAACGATATTATTAATTCTTTCTAGTATTATTCAGTACCTAATTGGTGCGTTATGTACTTAAAAAAGATCCCCATGATAAATTGAACATAATAAAACCTAATTAGGCAAAGACAACAAAAAGTTATCTTTCTTAAGTAACACGAAATGGACAAAGTAAACAACTCTACACGGCTTTAAATGTAATGTAAACATGAGCTTTAAAATGCAGTGCCGGCCTTTTGATAACAGGTAACCAGGGCAGATAACAATCCTGCTTCATGCAGCTGAGGTCGGGAAAATATATATAGATTAGGTTAGGTTAGTATTTGGTTACGAATAAAGTAATGTCTACGTGTGTAACGTAGACATTACTTTATTCGCGTCGTTTAGGATAAGACGTCATCCCAGTAGCCGAAGATTGTTCATTGTAGGTGTCAATACACTAATCCTTAAATAATTATTTAAAATAAGTTGTCAACCTACACACTTGCATGCAATTTTTCAATTTCGCATCATACAAATTATACCTTTTTACAAGCAATTTACGAGAAACGATTACGTTTAATCGTTCTTATTTAAGTGGTATTATATTTTATTTTACATTATGGATTCTCATGATTGTATGTATTTTTAAAGGCTCGCAGCATAATTTTGCTAGTCCAAACTAGATGTAGACCCCTAATTACAGATGATAACCCTCAACATAAAACATATAACTCATATTCGCTTTGCTAACGATATTGATAACATTGATTTACTATGGAAATTCCCAGGATAAGAAAAAATTATACACTTCTTACAATCAAAGAGAGAAACAATAAGAGCAGAAAAGTGGGTTTATAAATGAATCATAACGAAACAAATCTAAAGACTAACTCTATGAAACGTCATACATATTTAATGACAAACCAAAAAGATTGTATATCTGAAATACAGAGAAGAAACACAAGTGGAAGAACATAACGAATGGGATGTATACAAAAGTTACCTCTGGCATTGAGAGTGTCCATGGGCGGCGGTGTAACTTGACATCAGGTGAGCCTTCTGTCCGTTTGCCCCCCGTTTTATATAAAAAAAACTATTAAATTAAAAAAGTCAAGGACTCTTGTTTGCCTTCATAAATTACATACGTGTTTCCAACAAAGTATGGAGTAAGTATGAGCATAAATCGTTTTGATTTAGAGGATAGTGGTCAAAATCCTCCTCTGGCTGATAAATCAGATTTCAAATCTGGAGATCACTCCCAATTTGCATCGTCGTAAAAGATTAGCTCAGCCAGCAATCAGATGAATGAATGAATCAGAATGAAACAAAACAAATCTTCTAACGAAGTTTCAAAAAAAAGGTGACTTCGCCTATGTTACTGCTGATAAAAATGTATAAATGAGAGAAAAGTTTATTTGTGCACTATTTGGAGACAAATGTAGGTTAAAATGCAGACACAAAATCACTGAAGAACGAAGGGTTTAAAACCCGTAGCTCACCAGAGAAAATTTGTCAATATGACATCAATAAATAGAAAATACGTATACTAACTACTACTAGTTCTTTTTTAGGTGCCACTTTAGGTAACACTGAAAATGTTTAGAAAATGAAAAACGGCTTAATGTAGAAAGTTGCCAATACTTTTATTGTTATTCGAAGTAATCTCTCTTCCTCTCTACACATCATCGCATTCGATAGAATCACTGAGGAAAACCCATTCCTCCTTCACCACGTGAAGGAGAATCTTGCTTCGAGGGCGCTGTTGTCAATTTTTTTTCCAAGACAACAGGTAAACAGCGATTGACATACCAGTCTGCAGTAACTGTCGCGAAATAACCTTTCCTATCAAAGAATGAGGCAATCGTCTTTTTTCCTTTACTTCTTCCTTTCTTTACCTTAGTTGGCCGATCCTCGAAAGGAAACACCCACTGAGCTGATTGTCGCAAGTCATAATAAATCATTGTTCGAAAATTGTCTCGCCTTAGGTTAATTTTCACGTTGAACAAGTTTTGTAGATTTGTCGCCAATTCACAAAAACAAATGCCAAATGAATGCAATATTGCAATAACATTAGGTTACCAGACTTCTAAAATTGAAATTTAAAAAAGTTTTCATTAGCAATGTTTCTAAATGGCCCGTTCTAAACACTTTCAGTGTTACCCACGTATTAAGGTTCATGGTAATTTTAATTGACAGTTGTTTCTATCTTTTTGTTTTGTGCTCTACGACTTAAGTGAAAATACTAAAAGTGAGGTGCAAGAAATGCATAACCAAATCAGCGACAGTAAAATTACAAGTAAGACTAAAAAATTATACAACTTGAATCAATCTAAAATAAATTAATAAAATACACTAAAAACTAATCCCACGGATTATGAATTACAATGTAATACAAAATAATAAAAAATACATGAATTACAAAAGGCACGACTGAGCAGGGGAGAGTTTAGTTATGAAGTGTTTATGTAGAAGACTTAAAGAAGTAAGAGAGATCGTGTGGAGTCGGGGAAGGTATTCCACAACTTAATGGCAGAGATCCTAAACGGGTTGCCCAAAAAGATGAGCTATGAATGATAATGAGAAGATGGAATTAACATACAGCATCTATTAGAGTAACATAAAGTTATAAGAACCTGAGAATTTTAACTAATTTTTAAGATAAGTTACGAGTTTTGGGAATGAAAAGAATTGAGTATAGAAGTTGAAGGATGTGAGCGTCACGTCTAACCTGAGTTGCCTGCGGCATTTAGACACATCGCACCTTGATTTCGAAACCGTTATTACACAAAAAGACTAAATTTTACAGAAGAAAGAATTTACGATTTTTGCATCATTATTTATCTCTTTGTAAAAAAGTAATTCTCTAAGTAAGTCTTATTAAAGATATTTTTGAGATTATTTGTTAAAATATAGTCGGCTTCTTTTTAAGGTGTGTAAATTATATAATTTAATATTTTCTATGATTACATTTTTATAGGAACTTGAATTTTTATAGTAACACTTTTGAAATCATTAGTTTTTCAAATATGTAAAGTTATGTTATATTCAAAATAAAATTCTAGCTATTATAAGGACTACTATAATTTATTTTAAAGATATTTTATGCACAGGTCAAATAAACAAAACATCTAAATATTAAATTCAACTAAAAATGTTATTTCCCTAGCATTAATGTCGTATATAAATAAACTGTGACTAAACTAAAAACACTCTTTAACAAATATTTCACATTGATGTCAAAATCTAAGCTAGCTAAACAAATAGTTACACTTTTTATAAAATTTTAAGTCGATTTCGTAAATTCTAGGTGACTTGTGTAGTAACGGTTTCGCTAATAACTATGTTTTAAATTTCAGTTTAGTAACGTTTAAATTTAGCGCCATCTACTAAAATACTGGGAAATTAAATGGACATCAAATTCCTTCTGCAGATTTTGACGATTTGAACAAAATGCCATTGTTAACTATATTTAGTAAAAATTTCGTTTAGTAACGGTTTCGAAATAAAGGTGCGACATGATCATTTTCCTAAGGCCAAATATAAAGTGAATGCAGAAATCCGGAAATCTAATCTAGCAGCTCTTCATTCATATCATATCGTGCATGAGTCCGCATAATCGAGAATAGAGTATTACGAAGAAAGAATATTACTTTAGTAACGAGATACTGATTTGTGATTTAATAATTATTTATATAATAATTGTTTCCAATTAAGGTTGATTTTACAGTAGATTGTCTAAGAAATTTATGAATATCTGACTAGTTTATTTATTTATTTTTTAGAATGTGTCAATTATTTTTTTAGATGAGTAAGACATTCGGAAAAGACAACATGAAAATGACATTTCATTTTATAATCCTCGATAAATAATGTGCGATATAGTAATTGTCTTGTATTGTACGAACTTATTGTATTCTTACGAACGATCGAACTTTGTTTTTGTCGTCACAAAGTCCGATAGTTCAATGAGCTTGTATTAATATAGAGTTACGGTAAAAAGGCACTGCATCAACTTTTATAAAGTTTAAAATTGTCCAATTCAATTTGTAAATTATTGTTTTTATCCATCTCTAACAATCTTTAATTCAACATAAAAACCAAGTCGATTTAAAAGATGAGGACTATATAAAAAATAAATGGAGTTATTATGAAGTAAATAAAAGCCAACTATGTATCAAAATTTTATTATTTACATATCCCCTTCATCTGAATCCTCAATATCGGCCAGTGCTTGTTTCGCTTGGTTCTCAGCTTCAGATGCAATTTCTTTAGGCACCAACTGGTGACGACCTTTGGTGTCCTTAGACACCCAGGATAACTCAAGCTCGAATTGTTTGTCTTTCAGTTCATCATGGACAAGGTATATTCTGGAAATTAAAAAATGAAAAATAACAAAAAAGTACTGTTGTTTATAGATGAGATACTAATGTTGAAAGCTAACTGTTGAGCTTTACTGCTCAAATGTATGGTGAATTATATATTTTGAAACATATAAGTCAAAACTGCTGAGTTTACAAAAAAATCATATATTGAGTTATGTAACCTAAATCTCCTGTCACGATATTTGTACGCGATGGACTTCTAAACTACTTAACCGATTTTAAATTAAACTGGCACACCGTGAGCAGTCTGGTCCAACTTAAGAGATAGGATAGCTTAGATCTTTAATTATAGTCGCAATTTTATTTTATTACAAATTATTTGTCTATAATTAATTGACAGTCACAATTATCTGTATATCCAAAAGATTCTAACAGATGTCGATACTTTTCGACTGGATTGAGTAAGTAATCAATAGATGGCACTGCTATGGTAAACCGACAAACGCGTCATGTCAGCTACAATTCAGTATCATGATTACCACGTGTTATTGAGGCTAAAGTATAAATTAAATCTATTTTGTAGTAAGCGAAATACCGTGAAATTCAATTATTTCTACTTTTTAATTTTTGGTGTTAGCATAGCCAACCACGTGTTACTTAGACCGAAGTGTAAATCTAATTCAAATTATAGAAACGATAATATAGTGAAATTATTCTTTCGTGTCACGGTATTAAGGCTAACTAAAACCACATTAAGGAGAAACGAAGTTCGCGGGGGCAGTTAGTATATATATATTAGTTAATAATGAAAAGTGCAAACGAAATAGTAACAATCATCTTACACTTGTAGCCAATAAACTGTAAAACATCTGTTTTGGTATTAATGAAGTTTTTTACAGTCATAAATTGTAAAAAAGCATTCTTGGTTCTGAGAATGTACAATTGTACAAATGCACTTATATTATAACAAAATGTACTTATATTATCTATAGGTAACAGATGTGTAACTTACTTTTAAGAACCCATAACTAAATCTATTACAGATTTTTGGTCCAGTGCCGAAGCCCCACTACCCCTAATTTAATGCTAGTTATAAGCTCCTGTTTTAAATGATTTAAGACAGTTGACCACGGTTTTTAATTTACTTGAACATACCTCCAACGACCTCTACCAAACTTAAATATTGTCATGTAATTCTTTCAAAATCTTGATCACTACTAAGTCAACTGTGTTTAAAGGAATATTTCAGTAATTAGCAAGTTAAACAACTCTGCTCCATAACTATAAGTAGGCAGTAACTGTATAAGTGATAGCAATCTCAACATTTTTGTATCCAATTTCTAAATGTTAATTAAGAAAATTCCGAAACTAGGAAATTTTAGAATCTTCAAAAAGTAAATAGCCAGTTGGGCCGGGCCTGTCAGTAAAAGTGGAAAAAACAAAGTATATGGTGACAGCACCATTAGGAGCAAGAAATGCCTTTGTAATGGAAGACGTAAACTTTGAACAATGTGAGGACTTTGTTTACTTGGACTCAATGGTGACTAGTGATAATAATTCCAGCCAAGAGATCAGTAGACGCATCATGATAGCAAATCGCTGCTACTTTGGCCTTCGTAGATATTTCAGATCGCGACTTCTCAGAAAGAATACCAAGCTTGTTCTGTACAAAACTCTGCTGCAACCAGTGCTCACTTATGGTTCTGACCCCAATAGCAAGAAAGACGAGATCTCCGAGTGACATGTCCACAGAATCGCGAACAACAGAACGCCAAGGTCCTTACTGAAATAACAACCCGGTGGCAAGAAAAAACCTAGTAGACCGAGGCTGTGTTGGTGGGAGAGAGTCGTCAAGGACCTCAAAACAATAGGGGTTCGCAATTGGACGCGGGAATTACTGGATAGATTGCGATGGCATAGTGTACTTGAGGAGGCTAAGGCCCACAAGGGGCTGTATAACCATTGACAATGATGATGAATTAAGAAAATGGCAAATAATCAAAGTATATTACCCATTCCACTACTTTTAAATATACATACATTCTGGCAGCTTCTTTAACAAGATCTTTGACTGGTATGTCAGCAAGTTTCAGCTTTTCAATTTCAGTTTTGGCTGCTTGCTTTGCCTTTCCTACTGCACATCCAAAGTATGACTGAAAGTTAAGAAAATATTAATGTAATTAATATGCTTATTTTTGATGAGCTAGTAGAAGACAATTGTGCCTGGTTTGTCAGGCATAAGAAAAACAATTGTTTTCATTGTGAATACTGACATAGTGTGATGCTGATTAATGCTTATTTCATAGACCATCTTCAAGTTTTTTCAAAAAATTTAGATAACTGAAATTTTCAATCACCGATTTTAAAATAAAAAGGGAATGTATAAGACAGTGACAGATGTATTTCTTTAACTTTAAGAAGCTTAAATAAAACTTACAAAAGAGACTCCACTAGGTTCCAGCATGAACATTTGAGGACCATCATGCTCTGACCAAGACCCCATAATTGCAGCACATCCATATGGACGGACAGCACTGTACAAAGTGTATGCATGCATATACATAGATACACGCTCATTTAAGTATTTTAGTGGGACTGGGATGCCATATTGAGATCTGTAGTTTGAGGCTTCAGTACGGGCTGTTTCAACTATTTGCCTTGCGTCTGAGATTAAACCGGAAACTGCCTGAAAATCAATAAGTAACATATAGTATATAACCTAAACTTTATGTTAAATAAACAGATTAACAGATAACAAATCTTAAATGTTCTTTTCAGTACCTAATGGTTAAGACACAAATCAAATAGGTTGAGAAACAGTAAACTAACCATTGCAAAATGCTGACTATATTATATACTACTGTAACTTACTAAGGTGAATGAATATAAAAAAGTTAGTGATAATTGAAGCTTCTCCTTTAATTTAATCAACTTTATAACACAAAAAGCATAATCAACTAAGAAGACTTCATTCTGCTGTCATTTTGAAGATTTTGTTACATAGATTTTCTTATGGTATGAATTACTTAAGCAAACCCAAAAGTAATACATAATGATGTTGATATGCCTTAAAAAATATACACATTCTGGATATGAAATATACCCACCATGCCAACATGTTCATCAACATGGAATATTCTCTTATTAGCACCAGGTTCATACAATTTAGATGTTACAAGTTTTTCTACAGCAAATACTACTCCATCCTTTCCTCTTAAGCCAATAACTGTACCAGAATTCTCAACAGCTTTTGCAGCATATTCCACTTGAAACACCCGACCGTCGGGTGAGAATTGAGAAGCTGATAAATCGTACTGAAATCAGTTATGTGATTAAGCATAATTTAGAAAATCTAACCTCTAAACTACTGTTATTTGGGATTATATGGTATGAGTTAAGTTATTCGGTGAAAGTAATCTTTTTACATAAATACTTGACACTTTAATTTAAATAATCGAACTTTTAATTTTACAACAAATTGTAGGACGGGAATACCTACTTACAAAAACATAGAAACACTTACCCCTGTTCCAATGGAACTCATTGTTCAAACTTATGTTATTGAAAATAGTTTTAAAAGTTTATAGTTAATGAAAAACTACAAAGGTAGATTTAGATAGCATTCAAATCAAAAATACAATTCACCGCTTCACCGTAATTTTAAGCGGCGATGACAAGCAAAACTTAAATTCATTCGAATTTGTTGTTTGAATATTGATGGATTCTTGTGACTTCTAGTTCTGTCACTGTCAATCAATAAGGAGACGTAACAAATAACTAGTACAATAATAGTACGTTGTAAATATTAATAATTCATTGGCATATTATTCCTTTCACACTACTTTTTAGGAAATATATATTTTTTAAAATCTCATTAATTTTAATGAAATAATAAAATAATAATGGAGGAAAAAACTGCCAAACTTTGCCGCTAGTAGCGCTGGCATCGCTTGACTCAGACCAGAGGGGGGACAGTCTCATACAACGTGATTTTTATTTCGATGGTAATGCCCTATAGAGACGATCACCTAGATTCTACTGTGCTCAAGGGATGCCGCTTTAATAAAAATGTGATTACCATTTCAAACGTTCAAAAACTACTTTGATTTACTTTTACGCATATTTAGAGGCAGATTAAGTGAATAAATAATTCAATTTAGCAAAATATTTCCAAAGGATATTTCCTAAAAGTTTAACAAGAAAAATAATGTTATATCAGGTATTTGAACGCCAACCGCTACCGTTTTGCTGTAGTTCATGTTGTATTGTTTCCTGTTTTCTGTATTGTGAGATACTGCTATAAGCACGTCGAGTCGAGCTTTTAGTGATTAGTTGGTGTTTTAAGACTTTTCGAAAGGACGTACTGTATGCTGCCGATGCCTGCACAAATTAACAGAGGAACATGTTAAAATAGCAATAATTATTATTAAAAGTTGCAAAACATGCACAAAAGATGTGTTAGGCAAACAAAATGAAACAAACAACAGCAAAAAAAATATTTTAAAAATAAGAAGTGGTTAAATTATCCATCACTCGAGTAAGACCAATGTTTAAGGAAATACAAAGTGTATGTGTTACTTTGTGTTGACACATTTAAAATAAATGTTCCAAAGTGTGCTGTAAATATTAAGGTACGATACGATAAAAATGTACACTGACATATTTGTGTCATTTCCCTTCAAATGTGTAACATAGAAAAAGGATCTCAAAGAACAATTTGAAGAAATGCCAATGAATGTCTTAATATACAGTTGGTGCAGGTCAATCAACCGAATATTATGTGGAAAATTGACCTACTCTGGTGATGATGAAATGAAATCTTTCGCCCAAGAATATTTCAACAAAAACAAATATTTTAAGATATAAATATTTCGTTTTTGTTAATGGTCTTTTATTTAATTAATTGTATCATGTAGGTAATTAAATATTTTTGTCAGTTTATGGGTATTGCAGTAAAGCAGTTACAAATATTGTAATACAACCAATATAAGTTACTCTCGAACTTCAATATTGATTAAACTAATAAGAACTAGGTACAAGTACTATGATCTAAATTATATAACATATTCCTATATAATTTATACCATTTTAGTACTTGTACCTAATTCTCTACCTTTTATAGTGCATAGCTATGTATTGGTACACACACATACATATAGTTAGTTTTCGATATCGATAAGAGATGGCGTTGTATGTTCACAACGACGTATAGATTATGATATGACAAAAAAAGCTGTAAGATGACTCTATTCCCAGTATATATTATTTCTCTATGTGAATGCGTATTGTTATGGGTCAAGCGATGATAGCGACATCTGCAAATAGCTTTGCGTTTTCTCCTCCATTGCAGTACAACTTTATCTTACACAGCTTACATTAAAACAACAAAAAAAATATAGAAAGCGTAAAATTTATTTATTTTAATCATCTTATACGAGACACTAGTTTGATTATTTGGTGATAGATGGCAGGGAAGAAGACTTAAAATTTTCTAACCAAATGGCACAAAAATGGGCGCTAAAAGATTCGTGTTTTCGGCATTATAGTTTGATAGTTCTATATGCAGGTGATAGAGGCCGGTTGTCTAAAATACAGCTATTGCAGATTTAAAGGAACAGTATCAATTGACGAAAGTTCTTTTATTGTGTTACAGAAGACAGGTACCTAATTCAAAATTAAACTTATACTCGTTTCATTTCGTATTGGAGAGGACGCTTTAAACTTTATGGTACCAGTTTATGAATGTGACGATAGAGAGCGGGTTAGGTAAGATTTAAATAATTATCGGATTTTAGTTGAAACTGGCAAGTTAAAAATACTGCCATAATATTAAAAAAAATCGTAATTTCACTAGATATAAATTTTTAGGTATTATGTTCCTAGTACTGTAAGATATGCTAGTATCTATTCAAACTAAAAATGTGTACTTTTGTGATAAAAATAAATGACTATAATTAGAATAATAATGTAATATTTTTTAGACTTTTAACTTATAAGGTTTTGTCGACACATATAAACTTAAAATAATATGAATGAAGGTAGATATTCACTATAACAATTTCAATATGCGAACTGCTGTTGTTATATTATATGTCGTATGTTGGACACACATTTATTTTATTTACAATATACTATTTTCATGATATTCCGTTTTATTTTTGTTGTCTAGATGACCGAAATACCTTTGTTTACTGGCAGATTATTTATGTAACATTTCGTACCTATCAACATACGAAAACATCGTCGATATACTACGGATTACCATGTCAAAAGAATTTACGACCGTGCCCCTGTTTACACATTTTTGCACCGCACCTTGAGCGCCGAAAACCAGAGGGAACTTGGTATAGTAAATTCACAATGTAAGGTTCATTGAACTATGTAAATAGTCACGTACTTAGGGAATTTAAATGAGTTTTTGAAACGTTTCAGACGTATGAATGGTATTGCTTATACAATCAGACAATGTCATTTTATATTGCTTTCCTTTGCGTGAAACATAGTAAAACTATTCTTAAGACTTTATTTATATAACAATTAAATACTCTAGTATAAAATTTATAAATGTAAAAAAGACATTCAAACATAATCATAACAGTGGTTTTTGATTCCGAGCGGATACTAAATCTAAAATTAGGATATACTGCATGTCCTATCAAGTGGTTCAAAAGGTGAAAATTTTACCTTTATTCGACAATGTAAAGAGGTAGTCACAATGCAACGCTATGCAATGAATTATCAACACGGTAACACACTGTAAAACGACACTATACTAAGCTTATACAAAACATACTCTATAGTTTCGCTGATGTAGATAACGTACAAGGGATCAATAGAAAAGCTCATTTCGTTTTATTTCCACTTGGTGCCGAAACCCGAACCCTTTCAAGGGTGCTTGTTTGTTGACAAGATAGTGGAAACTGTATTGATGAAGACAATCATTACGACCGTAATGAAGCCTTTGAAAACGGAATTTTGGTGAGACAAAGACTCTGATTGGAAATGCTGGTCTAATTATTTTTCAGGCAGTCTGCATTTGCTATAAATATTAATACCTATAATTCCGATTCAGTCTGAAGTATAAGTATAAGAATCATAATAATAAGTAATATTATTGGAGTGAGTTTATTATTACAATTTACGTATGACGCGGAAAACGTTCACTAAGTGACACTTTACACAGGCTTTTTAAACCAATATTTTTTGTCTAAATATATCTACCGATAATTGCGTTTTATCAGATTTGTCATGAAAATCGCACGTTTTCTAGTAAAATTAATAAATGTAGTTATATATTTAATATTAAGTATATTAAAATAGCTTTAGAAAATATCGTTTGTATGTACATAGTAAAAGTGTAATATTTTTTTATTACAATCAAAGAGAATTATGCAAAAGGTATTTTATGTACAGCACAAAAATTAAATTGTTTGTCACTTCCTTTAATTTAAAATTATTAAGATTTCTATGCCTCAGACACGTTTTAATACTTTTATTTCCTCTCGTAAAATGGCAACAATTTCCGCTTGACATTTAAAATTAAAGCTACTTAGAGAAATTAAGTCTGAATAAAATTTTCTTTCCGAATTCTCATATATTTTGTACAAAAGAGCTCAGTAAGAATAATCTATGTGTCCTGAAACGCGAATTTTCTTTTCATTACTCTTTTATACTGCAGAAACGAGCCAATTCAAGTTCTTAGAATTTTAAATTTTATTTCACTGTTATAACAGTATGATGTTAAAAATGTAATTCTACTAGAAAAAACAAATGTAGTCATGGTTGATTTTATGATTGATTATTATAGTGGAAACCCGATTTTACGAACGCGAATTGTATAATTGTATAATGAAAACCGATGTTTTTTTTATATATTATGGCAATAGTTTTAACTTTATGCCAGTTTCAAGTAAAACGGAAGTTACTATTACCTCATGTTAGACATTTTGTTTGACAATTTATTAGTTATATATTATAAGACCTTATCATTTATCAACACGGCGTTTACGAGGGAAGCGTATAACAAAAAATATAAAAGCATGCCACTGAGGTTTTTGAGGCGGTTATATACTTTATACTAACTAGATTAAAATTTGTATATTTAATACGCATTAAAAATAATACGACGCATCGCATAAAAACCTCTTTGGTTTTATAACCTACATGGTGACCTTCGTTGGTAAGCTTTCGAGTGTTTGTTATTCGTGCTGGAAAATTATGTAAACCTACGAGTGAGTGGATACACAATTTTATAATTAAATGTTTAATTAACTACACAATTAAATGTTACAACTTGTTTGGTTATTGTGATATATGATTTTAGTTTTGTCGGCGACTTTTATGAAATTTTCGCTTAGAAAATTAACTTAATAGTAATTCAAACGAAATAAAACTATCCTTAAGCTATTGATTAAAAAAAAGTTACACATTGAATTGATAAATTCCTTCGGTTTATTTTGAATACGGTTAAACAAATTAAACACTCTTGCAAATTCTGTGTTAAACTCAGCGTCTATAAGGCAACAACACAAATAAATATAATGTAACACAACATAATATAGTCCATTTAATTAGGACTTAAATTAAAAAAAAAACGCTGGACCATCAATGAATATTGTATTTTGTCTAAGAAGACTTAAATTTGAAATATTTATTTCGGCCAATTTCCGCAAACTCGAGTAAATTTAAAAATAAATTGTTAATGGTATACAAAATTCATTGGTTTTGTATCGTAACGATAAAATATCAAAACGTTTGAGGATCTCCCTAAGAATCAAGTAACGCTCAGTGTAGCAGAAAATGGCCATCTTCAAAATTAATGGATATTTTATTGCATTCAATGTTAAATTGTGTGTGAACATGATTGAAATTCTTCAAAGGTATTTTATTAATCATGATGTACTGAAGGAATACTAAAAACTATTTATCTTAGTTACGTATTTTGAATAAGGTCGGTGGTTATGTATACCAGTTAGTATTTTAAACAAGTTTGGCGCATTTCGTAATACCATAATTTATTTCTTGTCCTACTAATACAGTATCTATGATTACCTTTAATAGTAACTACGAAATCGACGTAATTGTTTAAATTGATGTTAGAACAAATCGTCCGAAACGGGACGTTTTGACCAAGTCCCTGTGATATCTTTTTCATTATATTAGTTGTAAGTGATCTTAAGACTACATTGCCAAGGAACGATTTCTAATGTGTACAAATCAACAACGACCAGAAGCATTTAATTTATATGAAACAACGCTACGTGTAGGAGTAGATTTCTCGTATTCTATAGAATTCCCTTATCGGTGCGGCACAACATTATTAAGTAAACAGGGAACCAGGACCCTTGTAATACAGAACTACTGTTACTTGAATAATTCAGAATCTTAATTGTATTGGGCATCTAGTCAGATAGTTTGAAGGCGCCAGGTTATATATTGTATTTAAGTAGGTATATTGTTTTACAATTATCCGTTGCCTTACTTTTATTATTGTATTATTACTCCTTAGCTACTCTTATAAAAAAAAGCTACGATCAATTAAGATTTTCCATCTCTTTATATAAGCTATTGGCCAGAAATTTGCATTTTAAGATGATTGTAAAAATAATAGAATATTAAGATGTGTTTCATCCATCTGTATTTTTTAACCAATAAACTTAAAAACATCTGGACCAAATTCAAAAATCTTTTCGCCATTAGCCGCTTTATCCCATAGTAACAGACTATATTTATTTCCAAAATATTAAAATAATGTCGTACGAAGCCGACACAGGCCGCAACATGACGAGCTCATGTTCAATATTTTCCTTACATAATCTAGTCCAATTAGAGTTTGAATTACGAATAATTTCAAACATAAAAGGACTTTCATAGGTTCAGGGCGTTGCATTCAAGGCAGAGGGTTCAATAGTGGCAAATGAGGCGCACCGCAGCGCCTTCAGTTTAAGAAAATTTCTTTAAAGAAGCTTTAATTCAACGTCTTTAGAAAATGCACCGGATTTACTTTTAATGAGTTTCGAGGGTTCAAGTTGGGGTTTACTTTGTAAATGAATGGTGAAGTTAGTCGTTTCTCCGTCCGCTCCCGATTTATACAGCTCTGTATATTGTTTGTTTTTAATTTCTGACTACATTTATAGTTTTAATCTCCTTTTAAACTGGGTTGTGTTTTCGGTAAGATTGTCGTAAAACATTAATATCTATGGACTATAAAGATAACGATCTATAATAATGAGATTGTCAAAGTCAACGACAGCATATAACTATCTTTTAAGGTTGACCAGCTTTGTTTATCAATAATTTAAACTTGGCATTTTTGCAACAAAATAATAGTCAAAATCGCTGTATATGTACGGGATTCATATTAACTCGTATGAAACCGAGCCACAGAGAAGAAATAGACAGTCGGTAATTGGTATCATATTCTTCTTCTTATCCGGTACACTCTTGACAGAGCGGTCGTGGTCCCTATATAGCAGTAGTAGTATTAGAAGAGGCAGATGTGATGCGCTTCACGACATTTTACCATCGTTGCCTACTAGAGGTCATCCTGCTGCACTCATTGAGTGAACCACCTACGGCAGACTTGATCTGTTCAGTCCAACGCGTAGGTGGTGCCTTCCACCTTCCCTTGGACGACAAGGCATTCTATAGACTGATGACCACGCCGAAACAATTGTCCAAAGTATGTAAGGATGCGAGATTGTACTGCTGAGAACAGATGCTGCATAATACCGAGTTCTTGAAGTATCGAGATGTTTGTACGACATCCCAAGCATTCTCCTCCATCACCACATTTCCAGAGCGTCTGTTTTCTGCCTGTCCACATCTTGCCAGATCCTCATTTCAGCCGCGTACAGAAATATGGGGAAAGTGTCTTCAGGAGACTGGTCCCCTTTCTTTCGTGGCTTTTGTTATATTCCTGTTTTTTTCCATATTTTGTGCATCTTGTCCATCGCCGTTCTTTTGATGCCTATCCGTCGTTTGACCACTCCGCCATTGCTTAAAATCTGAGCCTCAAGATAAATATAAGATTGAACCACGTTGCATTTCGCGATTTGAGTCACTTGAGGCGAATTATTTGTGCCACCTTAGTGCAGATGGTCGCCACGTTCTTCAAAGCCTTTAATTGTCTCTATAATAATTGCATCTCTACCAGTTGCTTTTTAGGTTAGGCAGCTCTTACTTCGGATCTATATAAGTTATTAATTCCTTAATCTGCCTAACAGCACACACATTATTAAACACAGAATTTAGAGAGGGACGTCGCGTACGCAGTCCCCACTTCCAAAAATTCCGCGTCCGAGTTATCCACATTAGGGATAATCGCAGAGGTCAACTTAATCGCAGTGCAATGGATAAGTCTCGCTCTGGTGTCCCCTACGCCAGGTAAGGGGGTGTTTTTCCCTGTTCGGGGCATATGCCCCCTTCAGGTGGAGTGGCGGTTCGCGCCCTGCTGATACAGGGCGGTACGGGGGCGGTCATATAGACCTTGATGGGGGCTACGGCGCGCGGGGAGACGTGGTCTATACCCGCTGCGCGCAGCCAATGGGGTCATGTCAGGGTGTCAGTCCGGTGGTGATGAGGGGGCCAAGGAGTAATCTCGACTTGGCCCTGGTGTCGTGATCGGTGATGGTATCGGGCAGCTTGCGCGGCTCGCGGTCAAGCTCCGCCGGGTGAGACTCCCGGTAGCCGGGGGGGAGGCCCAGCAGCGGGAGCAGCGGTCGAAGCCGCGGTTGCTGCCCTGGTGTCGTTGGGACCCGCGGAGAAGAGCTCACGCGGGTACTTGTATTGGTCGGGCGGACTGGAGTGCCACGGCGCGATGTTTTGGAGGTGAGGATGTTGAGAGGCGTCCGCTTGATCAAACATCCTCATCGCGAGCCGTGCGACGAACTCGTCGATGGACTCCATCTGCAAGTCTCGCGCTATGGTGGCGTTCCTCACGTTGCGTGGTGCCTTTACTGCGCGCCGTAAGACGGTTTTTTGTACGGTGCGCAGTCTTCGGCGGTTGGTCTCCTTAGCGTAGGAGAACCACGCCGGTGCCACGTACGTGAGGTGAGGGCGCCCATACAACTTGTACGAGCTAGGTGCGGAGAGGTAGGTTGCCTGTGAAGAGTGCGCTAAGCGTATGCACCGCCCACTTGGCTCTCCCTACAGCCCTGGAGATGGTGCTTCATGGTCAGACTCCGGTCTATGGTGACCCCTAGATAGGTGACCGGCGTCTTCCACGGCACGTCTCGATCCAGGAAGCGTAGGGGTGGTGGCAACCTACCCCGGCCGAAGGCGATAGCCTGAGTCTTGTCCGGGTTGGCGGTGAGTCTCCACTTGTCCAGCCAGTATGGCAGGAGGTCCAGAGCGCGTTGGAGTTTTAGAGCAGCGTGCGAGGTTCTTAACGATGTCGCCACGTACGCCGTGTCGTCGGCGTAGAGATACATTTGCATTTTGTAGCGCCATCTGTTGCTGTTTTATAACTAATACCAGCAGTATTGCATATATTGTACGCTTTAGAATTTTTATATAAACACCATACAGTTCAGTTGAAAATTTACAACAAATATGTAATAAAAAAATATCATGTCGATGTTACAAAACGTAAATCTTTTAGTGTAAACGTATGGAACGTTAAGAGTATAGTTCATTTGTAGTTTGACATACGACGACGTGAGGGCAAAAGCTCATAAATCTTTCCAAAAGATCGGTTTATACATCGGAAATTATTTTTTCACGAGCAAGACATGGGTTTGTCAGCTTATTGAGGTTAAATTTACAAAGCTTAGTTTAACGATATTTTTATTTATTATCTAAGAAGCTAACTAAAAAAGCGGCGGCTAACTGAAACTATAAGCGTTTAATACTGCGTCAAATTCTCATTACATCTAAAATGGACAGGAGCAAATAGACAGAAAATTTACTTGATACCACGGCCACACTCAAGAAATCATGAAAAAAGTGCTTTCAAAGTAAGTTCTTTTCGCCAGCCTTGCTATGAGAAAACAAGTATTTTATACCAAGTGTATCAACAGAGTATAAACTCATTTAAGATATGAGAAAGCGATTGAGGTCGTATGTCGCTTCATGAGGGTTAAGTGTTGACACGCGTGTCAATTGAGTAGGCAGCATGATGGATGGTCTGTAATGGTTTCACTTGAACCGTTTAACTTTTAACATTTTTCGTTACAGAGGGGGAAATAAGTCAAAGTTCGAATTTGGTAAAACATTTTTACTAGGAGAAATTGAATTGAGCAGCTTTTACTTGATTCTGATACTCCGAAGTTGGATGAAGAATTTTAAGGATTTTCGTTTTGTTTTTTGGACGCATTGAATATTTTAATTTTTAATGGATGACGTCTTACTTTATGGCAAATTAAAGCAATTTAATCTAAACATACCATTAAGTATATGTTATTAAGGCTTATTCAAAATAAAACTGTATATTAAATTTAGGAAGATATGTTTTGTAATAAATTTCAGTACAGAGAAGGATATTGGTAACAATTGAGAGAATGTATGGCCATTATCAAATAACTTATTCATTTCAAAATTAAAACAACTTTGTTTATTAGGACAAACTGTATGTAACATAAAATTGCGAGCTGTCTAGAAAGTTTGATTCCATTGAGGGGTAAAGTTGGTCTGTCGGAAACAAATATTTATTGTCGTCTAGAAATTTCGTCTATACATTATTTTAGGTTATATCTAAATTGAAAGGAAACTTCAACTTAATTTATTTATTCTTTCATAACTTACTTAAAATATTAAACGTTTTTAAAATCAAACCTCTTTAGCACCAGGTTAGAACTATTATTTAGTGAAGGATTGACAATCGCGCCACTGTTTTTCTTCACATTCTCATCTCCCAAGACATTATTGAAGAGCTCTACCCACAGCTGACGAACGGCTATAGTGATAACTAACCAGAGACTCGTTCTGTTCTGTTTGAATAGAACTTGAACATAATTAATTAATTAAATAAGGCATGCATTTTAGAAATTATTTAATGTACATTGTACTGTAAAGTTATCGAACTGTTTGTCTCTGTAACGAGATAAGACATTTGACTAATTGAATTGACGCTGGCACCTGTGTATTTAAATTGTTATAGTACTGTTGACAAGATAACTAGTGCCGAGTAATGAACTCTAGGCGTGAATAGAATTTAGAATCATCTGAAAGAGAAATGGTTCAGTAATCTGATGTTATCGTGTCGACGTTACAGAAAGCGTGGTAGAGGAGAGTGGTAGATGAGGTAGAGGTGACATCTAATGCGATTAGAGGTATGTATGTATAGACTTGGTCCGTTGTACGTAAAGCCAGGAAGGCTTATTAAGCCAGCCTAGCTTCTTAAAGGAGCTTAGAAGATTCCTCACATAGTTTGTCTTATGCGTATCTTGTTTTTTTTGGGCTGAATTCTATTAGTTATCCAGCCAGGAATTCGAATTGGTCATCCAAGATTAAGCAATACTTATACTATTTTGGAGTGATATGATCAGTGATTACCTATAACATTATAACAATAATATATATTGTTAAAAAGTTATAAAAGCGATATTTGAGTCTTATTTTGTAAACTCTTTAATATTATATTTAAAAAAATGATATTTTTTGTCTGATGATGAAGCTTTATCTGTAATTGGAGTTGTATGTAGTGTAAATACGTTACAAAGTGTATCATTTACAATTTTGATTTAGTTTCTGGAACCCTTGAACGTTAATTTATGCCTAGTTTGTGAGGTCCCAGCCAATATTTGTTTACCGTCAGGTGCAGAGAATAAGAAGTACTTCCATGGAAATTGTATGTCTTGGGAATAATATATTGTTAAGACTTTTGAATTATTATGTTCCGCCCTGCCCATAAAATAGAGTGTGCCAAAAATAGGTTGACAAAACATTTGTTATTTTACGTATCCCGTTCATACCTATCTATGTACAAAAGGAAAACTATAAACGGTGTTTAAAACTGAAAAGTATAATATTCAAATCAAGAAATTCTAATGTTCGTTATACTATTTGCGTATTCGTTTCAAGTGCTATGGAAGTAGACGCTGCTACCATTAGGTAATTGACCAAAGACAGTTTGACAAGAATCTTTACGTTTGTCTATCATTTTATGACTATCTGTTTCTTTTACGGAAATTACTTAATGTTTATGGAAATTTTCTCAATTTTGAATAAGCCTTAATAACATATACTTAAAGTGTACTTTTACAAAATGTAGTATTTATGTACTATACAATTAGTGGTGGCCTGGAAGAGATCGTCCGAAAGCGATAAGGCCGCCATTTGCTGTCCTTATTATTTAATTATTTTAATTGTACTGTATTCTGTATTGCTGCAACGAAGTGTAAATCAATAAATAAACCCTCGTCCACAGTACAGCAGTATTGGTCCTTGTTAATTTTAATTGTATTTTCCTGAATAGCAGTTTTTCTTCGAAACTCGGGAAAACTTCCATTAGTGCCAGCTCAGCCATGTGCGTTACGAGAGGAAAGTTTGCGGCTAATGCCTAAGTTTCTGTAAAGCTTCAAATACAATTTCTATCTTTACGTGGCTATCTAACATGGACACATCCCATTTATATAAAATTGGTCAAAATTGTAGATTATTATTATTAATTGATCATGAAATTAAATATTGTAGGTTTAAAAATAGCTCAAACCTGAAATAGAAAAACCTTCTTTTTATTAATTATTTTCCGTATGAAATTACTGTACGAGTAGATACTGCACTCTTTTGTAAGCAAAACGGGCGACTAAGGAAATTTACGTTTTAGGGTCGATTTAACTAAATACTCGTAAATGAAATGTATTGTTTGTCGTAGTCTGTATGTTTGTAAACTAGTTTGATAATTAATTTCATTTAAATAACTGAATTCGACCATAACGTAAATTTCTTTTTTCAAAAAGTGTAGTTGGGAAATATCATAAATATAATAGCCACAAAATACAAGTATAGAAAATCACTCAAAATCTCCATTTCCACACTGAGAAGCCATTTAAGTGAGCACCACACGTAGTTAGTATGGACCTGTTTTCTAATTTTGCGAGACCTGTGAAAATTATATTCGAAGGTTCGTCATTTTGCCAATACTCTGTAATAATGTACCTTTCTAAATGTAAAAAAGTGAGCGTTTCAGGTTTTTTTTTTAATTTTGGTTTTTTTGCAGTACTTACGTTAGCATTTTATTGAAGTAATGTCAAATGACAAAGACTTCGTTTTTGCAGTTAAAAAAAACATTACAACATTATTATAACCCCATATATATATGTCGAAAAATATTTATACAATATGAAATAGAACAGGAAGAGGAACAAATGTGGAAAACCAATATCATTTTTCTATGATTTTAATTAGGCCTTTTAATCTTTAAATGCAGCAAAACTCTGTGCGTCTGTTTTAGCTGAAACAGTTGAATGTTTATTAGGACCATTTTGCACTACACTACCTATTGATCTAAAAACAACCAGCTACAATAAAACTCCTATAACACAAGTTTTAATTGCATTTAATTTCCACATTTTTACCCCGATGAATATAGAAGCAATACAGATGGGCAATATCGAAGGGTTAGTCGTTTTAAGTTTATCCAAACCAATCCTGAGTAAATCGAAATTGCTCTCAACGGATGTAATTGCTTCTCTTCAACCGATCCAATTATTTTTCTAAACCCTGAAAAGATTTACCTCAATGTTACCATTTATATCGGAAAGCGATATTGTAAGCTCAAATAAATGGCAAACACGATATTAAATCCTCAATCGTTTAGAGTACAACTCAACTCGGGATTTTGAACACAGCTTATATATTTTAATTTTATTGAATTTTTAAACTTTTATTCCGAACCATTGTGATATATATGTAAAGAGTTATTTATACATAATTACTGCGTAAATATCTCTTTAGTAAAACTGCTGTAATTATGTGAAAAATTCATTCCATATTCGTAATACAAGTCAAAATTAACAGTACGCCACGCAGCGCTGTACAATATGCTATATGAAATGTATATTTTTTAAAGAGTAATCACTGAAATTTTTAATCTGAAATACCGATCTAAACGCTCAGATGACTGATTTTTGATGAGCCCAATATGAGTTTCGACTCCGGGGCTTCTATTAATACGAATTGTTCCAAGTTTAATCACTCCCCAATATTGATCCCGAAGGAATAAAGTTTTTACATGTCTAACGAATCGTGAAGAACGTGGAGTAATGATCCAGCCAAACCTCGACGGACAAAGGCGTATAATGACTTGCTAGTTTTAGGTAAAACTGCATTTATGATGAATTTGGAAGATTTTGCATTTATTCCATTTTTAAAATCTCTATTGGTAGTTTTATTGATGTTTTTTATTTCGTGGCATACAAAAATGATACATTTTATGTCATCAATTAGTATATGCTCAGAGGCCTTTCTCTATACTTTTTAGAAACTATACTGATATTTATTATTGTATTTTTTTACAAATATACATTAATATTATAATATGTAGGTACTTTCATTAAAACAAATGAATCAAATTGAGCTCATAGGTAAAAATAATATACTCATTTTAATTGAGGCATTTAAAACCTTTGAAAAATACTTTATCTTGTTTGAAAATCTACTCAAATACATACTAAGCCAGAAGCTTTACACTATATTTCCTCGAATTACATATAGTGAGTCTAATTTTGAGTAAATCTTTTATAATAAATTATAAGAGTTTGATCTACGTATTGGATAAAACACGTTACACGCTAAGCTGTAATTGAATGAAAAAGCAATTCCATACGAAACATTCAATATCAGCTGTCAATATATATTACGTAAAGCATAACAATGAAATAAGAATCGTATGCAAACATTTAGTTGCTATTATGTACATAGTGAATGAAATGCAAGGAACTTGGGAAATAAAGGGGGTGGAACGCTCTGCGAGACAAAGGTGAAGGGGCAAGGTGGGGCTTGGGGCTTATTGCAAATTCCTACGCTCACCTTCCGCTATTAAGCTTCCTTCGCGATACTATGCAATATTTTATTAATGTTCCAAGTTCTTTTGTTGCACAGTGGGCCGTGGGATTTTTTTCCCGATGGGAAATCGTTGGAAACTGGATTTACTCAACAAAAACGTTTATTAAAAAGTGCATAAAGGCGTAAGCGTATTTGGCTGAATTATATTTTAATTAATACATAATATACTAATTGTCTTTAAATTTTTAGTAGGCTAGTAATATTTTTGTATGTTGAAGGTCAATATCGTGAAACCTGCTCTCAACTGTGCCTTAGGGTAGGTTCAGAGTCGACACTTAAGTGTGACTCTCGTTTGTCATAAACACATCGGATATGACAGACACAAAATATCAAAGAGATTTGTACAGTCTTGTAGCACCTCTAGATTATTTTATTAATAAAATACACAAGACAATTACAACTATAAGATATTTTTATTTAGCTTCTATTTGGAAAGTACAGTTAATACGACCCTCCATCGGAAAATAAGGTACCTAAAATATTCATATAAGGCAAAAATTTCCACAATCCCTGTACCCTGAGGCATATTGCGGTTCGGTTTCATTAAACCGAGCACCGGTTGTCTAAAAATTTCTTTTACCCCCGAGCAATATTGGGCATGTTTTGGAAATTAGTTGTAATAAATTCACCATACGAAATTGTTATACAGCTGATATTTGTGGTTTCTTACAAACCCGTAAAGAGATTTATGGTTTTATTCTCATAATTATACGACATGATGTATATATAAAAAATAGCGATAAGTTATAACAAAATTGTTGAATTATCTAGCATGTTTTTGGAAATATGCCTTAGGTAGGATATTCGGAGGTAAATAAAAAGACATCCAGTTCCAATACCAGTCCACTAACGTCGTTAAACCATGATGTCTTCCTTCGACCAGCACGCCGTTTATCCTAGATGTTACGCATTATAATTAATTGTTAACGAGCATAGCGCAACACGTGGCCTAGGTATGCAAACTTTCCATTGTTCAAGAACCTTCTCGTTATAGACCTTCCGGATCATGAACCATGCGACGATAGTTTACCAAATCTATACCATAATGCGATGCACAATTTCCTCAATACGTAACAACATAATGCCCTAAACACAACAGCAAAGTATTGGAATTCGATAAGAACCACGTGTTATCAATAGTAGCAGGCTGGTATTAGAGAGACACTTACTACGAGAAAACTAATATCAGTGTATCCCAACGCTTGGTGTGAAATAGAAAGGGGATTGATAAAAGTTAATTAATTTCATTTCATGGTTATAAATTTAGAATTATTTTTTGACATTTACATTTTAATAATAAAAAGCTAGTTTCGAATACGTCTTGTCAATTACGGTGAATGCTTAGTTATTTACATTAACGTTGTCACAATGTAATGAACATTAATATTAGGTCCTTACAATTGGCGTATTTCGTACTGGCCACTTTAATCACGATGTTCTCCTCTTTGGTAAGGAATTCCAAATTCAAATTTGTACAGCTATTTACTCATGTATTTGTGCTTCGATGACCGTCATTCATTTGTTTTTTTCTGTTAGCGTCACTCATTTTACAAAATGGAAAACTTAAAGTATCGCATTATTTACGAGTACGAGTTCCGCCGTGGCACTAGTGCTGCGGGAACGACTCGAAGGGTGAATGATGTGTATGGCGGTCATGTTGCAAAAGAAAACACAGTTCGTTTTTGGTTCCAACGTTTTCGTTCTGGAAATTTCGACCTGCAGAACAAGCCCCGTGGACGGCCTGAGACCCAAGTTGATAATGAAGTGTTGAAGGCTATTGTGGAAGCGGATCCATCGCAAACCACGTCCGAGTTAGCTGCAGGCTGCGGTGTTAGTGATAAAATTGTTTTAATTCACTTGAAGCAAATTGAGAAGATTGAAAAACTTGAAAGGTGGGCCTCACTAATTGACTGAAGCAAACCGGCAAACGCGCGTCGACTGCTGCGTTACATTACTGAACCGGCACAATAATGAAGGTATTTTAAACCGAATCTGAATCATCAGTAACCTGTGATGAAAAATGGATTCTTTACGATAACCGGAAGCGCTCAGCGCAATGGTTGGATCCTGGCCAGCCAGCTAAATCCTGCCCCAAGCGAAAATTAACCCCAAAAAAGTTACTTGTAAGCGTTTGGTGGACTAGTGCCGGTATTGTTCATTGCAGTTTTCTCAAATCTGGCCAGACTGTTACGGCTGATGTTTATTCCGTCAACGCCAATTTCATACGTAGAAAGGACCTATTATTTAATAATGTCCGAATATTATTATTAAATAACACGATTTTTATTTTTATAAATATAGGTCAGTAAGAATCAGTACAGTTGCATTGTTTTAAAGGAGTCTTTATTTTGTAAAGATTGTACTTTTATATTTTAGATCTTATTATATATTATGTATTTGTTCTAGATAATTTTTACATGAACTATTGCAAAGATTCACTGTGGTATCTTAATCCGAACTTTAAAATCAGTTTAGCACGGAGATGGAGTTAAAGTGCACTAAATATCTCAGTAACAACGGTGGCATGAGAGATGACCTCAATTTCAATCTAAGGTAGAAACTCTAAGGCAGTAAAATATTCACTCTTCTTTACGATACCTTCGGCTCCGTCTGCGCACTTTTTATAACAAGTAATTTAAGTATACTAAAATATTAAGTACCAAAGGTGGGTATATAATACCTCATCTCAACTCTATTACATTTTCAACGGGTCTGTATTGTTCAGAAACAACCTAGATAATTTCAGTATGCTAAATGATTAACACGAAATTTAATTGCCTATAAAAAGAGTTTAAGTGTTTCACTTAAACAGACGAACCTTCTGCCCGTTACGTCTCTATTCTGTAAAAAACTATTTTAAATTCATATGGAAATTAAATTGACGTTAACGTGAACAATGCCGTTCGCCAACTTGTATAAAACAGTAAAGCCTTAATCCGCTAGAATGGAGATTTGTTGCTCGCTGTTCATAATTCTTTTAGTTACGTTGAAAATTTATTCACTTACCTAGAAATAATATTTACGAGAGCAAACTTAATTATTGCAACGTGGATAAAAGCCTTAAAAGTTCAAGCTTTAGTTTCAGTAGAATGAACTTATATTGTATAAAAGTTAATACTTTTATTATCTTCTTATAAAATTCTATTAACAGTTTATTACAAAGAGCTATAAAGTCTTATACCATATAATAAGCAGAACTTTATAAAAACTTATTACTATGTTAATCAGCTAAGTTTGGCTTTTAATTTGTTAAATATTTTTTCCTAGCTATCGAGGTGTCTGTATGGGACCGTTAACCGGAAGAATAGTTGGAAGACTCCCAAACAAAATTGGTCATGTCATATCAACGTAAGTTCTGGTATTTGCACTTTTCTGTGTAAGAAAATACATTTGTGTTTATATGTGTTTAAAAGATTAATATTAACTTTTCACCTAAGCCCTTTAGAAAAAGTTTTAGTTGAAAAATATACTCTAAACAATTTAGAAGGGTGTAACTTAATAATGAATTTGTAATCAGCGGATTAATTATAGAAAACAATACAATTATTAGGGAAAACGCAAACAAAAGATCTTTATGTATTTTAATTCTTATCTGTATCTCACGAATACAGACTGTTATAGGAGCGAAGTTTAATCTTGGACAGGAGGCAATAAAATAAGGGCGCGAATTTTTGTGAAAAGTCGGTGCCGAACCTGCCAGTTGCAGACAGCTATTGATAGGGTTCCACGTGTTGTATTAATATAGAGCAGTTAAAACTAATTTTATTATAAATATAAAATAAATGAATATTTCCTGCCAGTTCTATTTTTAGTCTATGGTTAATCTTGGGTCGGCTTCTGGTTATTAAGAAGGCGAAACACAGTATTTAATTCGTGTTACGACACAGCTGTGCGAATGCAAGGAGCTTAATGATATTGTAATACCTTCCTGTTAAACGGTGTACATAAGAATGTTTATACTTAAAACGATATATTTTTCAGCTTCGATCGAACCATTGACCGTCCAAAGGTTATGAAATCTTATTTATTTATTTATTCACACTTTGCTTATAAAAAATATACATATAAAAACAAGTTATAGGTAATTATGCAACGGGCGGCCTTATTTCTAACATGCGATTTCTTCCAGGCAACCCTAATATGATACAATAAAAAAGAAACACTTACATAGGGTAAAGTACAGAAGTGCATAAAAAAGATAAGCAATAAGAATGCATAAAAATAACAGAAAATGTATCACTAACTATAACTATAATAAAGTAAGGTCTAAAGAAAAAGAAAAAAAATACAAATAATAATGTGTTTTATACATGTATAAGGTGTAGTATAATATAATATATAATGTGTATAAACAAAAATATACAAGGTAATCCAATTATTATGCAGCACAGGACTTATAAAGCTGCATAATAATAGTAACCCTCAAAAATAAAAAAAATAGCTTACGAATCAAAAAACAACTGCAGAATATGTATTTGTATCGGTTTAAGCGCCATCTATATTCAAAGTAGGTATTTACAATAATTATTACAACTCAATATGATGTACTCAAACCGTTATTCTCTATCATAAATTTGAATAGAATCGATTTCTGTCTGCGCCTCCGGGAAAGTTAGATTTCCCTCAGGATTTCCACGACACCTGACCGGGTGTAAAATATATTCTCATTTTTTCGGTGCTTCATGTTTTATGCATGTCATATTTTATTATGGACCTAATAAGATTATGCAGAGGTGTTGATGAGGGCAATTTTCCTAACCAACTTGATAGGCAAGAACTTAGAGAGAATTGAAGTGTTTTAGTGCTGATGAAAATAAAGTATATTCAATATTAAATTTCCATTCCACAATCATCGTTGTTATTCTTTTTAATTTTTACGAACATTTACAACATATCTAGTTAAACTGCTGTTAAATTATTTTTTATAATGATGACAGTGAAACGGTGTTTTTCTTCTTTGTTGTGGGTACTTCTTCCAATTTTGTATATTTTTTCTTATATTGTTCCAATAATATGTTATGGTAATTAATTTTCAATATACAGGTTTTTCTACTGTGTTTTGTAAGTTAAGTATAACACCGTACTAGAGGAAGGACCGTCATCTTGGCATATGATAATGCTAAGATGTTTATAAGTTTTGTTATTATAATAATCACTCTTTGTCAAATTTTTAAGCTTGCAAGCTTTAAGCAAACATATATTTTTGAAACTCGAGAGTTCTAGAATAGACAATGTAAGTAATATAAGGTCAAAAGCGTTTACGACGACATCGTTTAGAACGACATATCGTTTACCATCGGTTCGACTATCGGTTTTTACGACCAAATATAAGTAGTCCCTTCGATGTCGTTATGACGGATTTTGACTGTTTATACCTTTAGAAAAAATATACCTTTATATAAATCTATATACCTTCTATTTTACCTTTTAAAATATTATATCATAGCAGGCAAGTTAATCAACATATGTTTTAAGTCCAATTCAAAATTTTATAACGGTGGTATGCATATTTTTTAATACAATGTTGTTTTCAAGCGCTTCTTATAACATTCACGACACATTGCCCTAGTTAAAAGTTTGTGAAGACGAATTCTCTACAGCTTATAATAAAACAAAAAATCGTCGTGTTGGAGGAGAATCCCTAATAAGACAGGATTATGGGGAGCGGCATCTGTGTCCCGATGGTAAACACTGGCAAGTAAACACAAGGCAACGCTGAAATGTTTTTATTTATCGCATATTTTCCTATTCCGTCTATGTCTTGCCGTTTTATGCTTATGAACATCTATAAAACTGGTAAGTAAAATTGACGAGTCTTGCAGTGTAGTCAACATGTGTTACGGGCTAACTGGACACAGTTAGCATTTTATAAAATCGAACTGGTATGAAACTCTCCGCCACACTGCTTAAATTCAAAATCAATTCGAATTTTGAAAATTAATCCTTGTAATAATTTCAAAATTCGAACGCCTGTCTTTTAATGTCCAGAATGTTACACAAATGTTTCTTTTCAATTGTATCCAATGTTTTGGTTACACAAAAGTAATGAGGGACAAGTATTTAATAGAATTTCAAATGAATGGTACAGTTTTTACCTACCTTGACCTAGATTATAGCATTTTACTCTCAACTCTAAGGTAGATAGTATTGTCTTTTGTTGTGTTCTTTCAATCTGAGGTAGATGTTCAAATCCCGAGCGCATGAATTTTTGTTTCAATGTGAAATTGGTTGTCGCGCAATGTACTAGTATGACAGAGGGTTAGTAAGTTAGTGAGGAAGGACGTGAATCTGTGCCTTAATCTGAGGCCTGGATCTGTAAAAGGTTGTCGTGCTTTGAAATTATCAGAAGTTTATTTATAAAAATAAAAAAAATATTAATATTAGAGTAAGTAGTTTTCATAATATCAAATGAAATGTCTCAAAACTCAGAAATTCGCTGATGCGTTCTTATATTTTACTACCCTTTTATACTTAAACTTTATGGTTATTTCTTGTAAAACTTTTACCCCAAATATTGGCGAGTCAAAACGACGAAAGAAAATGAAGAAATATTTATTATTAAATGTTACATAAATCTTCACTAGATTGATTTACGCTAACGTTTATATCCACAAACTTGCGTCATAAGCCAATTTAATATAGTGCCGTTATATACAGAGGGGCTTTAGTTTGTTCCCCTGCGTCACAGAATAAAAGGAACAGTAGTAATATTGCGGAAATCGTCATTGCAGCACGACAAGAACGTTAGACGATTGAGAACTATTTTAAAATTTGTACTGCAATTATTGCTTCATTCGTGTAGCTGTCAAAGGGTTATCCGCTGAGTCAATATGTACACATTTTTAAGCAAAGACGTATAGTAAACAATAATGTATGAATATTTTTTTTATATATAAGTATGATTTCACGTTGAAATGCGCTTGAATAATGTTATTTACTAATATATTAAGCAAAGAATGTAAAACAAAACACAAACATTTGATGTTAATGTTCGGTACCACTCTAACCTCAAATGTACAACTATACTACAAATACAAGAAGTCGTGTAGAAAATAACTTATCAGCGTTTCGATTGGATGCAACTGTTGTTGTGTTTTATTTTCCACCCCGCACCCCTTCTTATATATTCGAGACACGATCTTCGTCGGAGGAGTCTAATTCTTCTCCTAATTTCGCACCTTATTGTTGGAATGGTAAGAAAATTGGAGTTTTTATGAAATTTCCGCACGAAATTTTCACTAACCAATGGTGGGTTTTAAATAGAATTTATATTACAGAATTGGAATATTTTTACGTCTCTGATAATATTTCCGAACTCAATTATATAAAAAAGGTATTTTTGTTTCTTTCCTTTATACGACAGTTATAAATAGTATAACAATAATGAAAAATTATCGCAACATTTTCTATAATTATATAATTTTGCATTACCCTCAATGAGGCAGAGACCAGATATTTTTCTGTGTCGGTGACGAGTTTCGGTGCCTACCGACTAAACGCAATAATTGTGTTTCTAGGAATTAAACCCCGGATAGAGGTCCCCTGTAAGTAATGTGACTCAAGCACATAGGTTGCATATATATGGAACCTTAAACGTCATCTCATCCTAAGAAAAATATACGCAAATTATTGCAATGTATGGCGGTAAGATAAAACTTTACTAAAATACTTTATAACGGTAAAAAACTTATAGAATAGAGTATCCAATTTATCATGCCCGAAAAATGTGTGATATTTTTCATGAAGAATACAGAGTAAAGAGTTCTCTATTATCTGTGGCATTCACAAAATGAAGTTGGTAAAATATCTAAGACATTTGTCAGTCGATTACCTGAGAGTTGGGGTGCCACCCTGATAATATTCAGAATTTTTGCGGCCATAACTGCTTTGAATATAATTCTTTTCTATTCTAATAAACTCGTGGTTAATTTTGCGGAGGTTCTGCTTTCTGCTTACAAAATTACTAATATTTAAAAATTTCGTAACATTACATGATCTTAAGGCGCTGGATATAAAGAACCTAAAGCAAAAATACAATTAAAACATTTTCTCTAGACCAATACTTACACACATATATATTTCAAAGTTCCTCTATACGACAAAGACCGTGTCCCACGGGACATTCTTCCTGTTTGCACTGTAATGATTAGTTTACAAGTACATGATCAGCGTCCTTTGCAAATATCAAAGGCCTTTGAATATTTTATGAAATATTGGATATTTTAATCAAACAAGAGTTTTTCAAAGGCATCCCTAATGTTCTGCGGTTACCTCCACCGCAAGGGTATGGCCGCATAGGTTATGAATTATACGTTTAATGCTTTGATAAGTATAAAACGGTTACGGTGTCTGTAACCGTTTTATATTTACAGTTAAAGTTAATTTTTCAAAAATGATGGTTCTTATTTGAATTCGTTGTTTATTCAGACAAAAATAAAATGAAATAAGTTGCAGAAATGTTTGTGGTCGGTGTCAGATCTGCGAGAGTAGGTTTACTGTACATATTTAGTGTAAAGCTGAAGAGTGTGAGTGACAGTACTTATCTCGAGAACTACCTACTATGAATTATTGTACGTATATACATATATACATCAACCTTCTACTGGTTGGTAGAGATAGAGCACTGTATATAATAAACAAATTTAACTAGACAATTTCCATTTTCCTTTGAAAATCTACTCAAACAGAGTCACTATCAAGAACTAGTGTTATATAATACGCAATACACGAGGTGAACCTCTGAGCGACAACCGGATGCGTTAACTTCGCCATTTTGGATACATTATGGCTAATCCTTTGAGATTAAATGCCATTATTACGGTGTAATATATTACTATAATGTATTATAAAGTTCTTTTTAACATGATTTTACATATAATACTTTTTTTTAAATTGTTATTTCGATACGGCTACTTCTGCGGCTTAAGTAAAATTATTCAAATTGAATGACATAGAATAGGTACCTATCTTATATTGCATAATAAACATTTGTTTTTGAGATCATAAAAAGCCAAGGCTTGTGTCAGGTACTCATTTTGGTTGAGGTTCAGAACGATTTCGACCATTCTCTATATTGCTATGTTGATTCAGCCCGCTCGATAAGTTGGCCTAGGCATATTAATTAAAACAGCTTTATTAAAAATGCATATACGATGATTCTGATATCAAAATCGGATAAAAGAGTTCGGAGTTTAAAGTTTTCAATATTTCATGCATCCCCATCTTAAAATTTAATCAGTTCATTATGTGGTCAAACAGTGTTCGAAATGTATTTTAACGGTATATGTATGTCTTACGACGGTAAGTCGTTAAGTTTTCCACTTCATAATTGCCGCCATAATTGTGATGTTTGAAAATTATGTTCAATAATTTTAAGATTAAAACTACAAATTATTAACTCAAACTGGAAAACGAATAAATTAAACATAATTACATCTAAATATTAAGTTTCTAAGTTAATATCTGTAACAAAGTATTTCTCACAATCACAAAGGATTTTGAAAGTGAAAAAGTATTCGAAGAGATTCCAAATGGAAAGAGTAATTCCAAGACATTCCGAACGGAATAAAGGGCTTACGTCTCGCTTTTGAGCGCCAATGTTTTATCCAAATTGACGTTGAACATGGGATCATGCTCCTTTGATATGGTAATATTGTACCCTTAGGTAATAATCGATTATTAAATAGGCAAAAATCGACCGTTGAATGGATGCAAAGAGGTTTTATATGATTGAAGACCTGAAAACTACTTTTATTAGTAACAATCTAGAATACTCTTTGGTTCTCCCATACGTAAGCTACATCGTTGTGAATAAACTCGTAAATTATTTAATAAGAATCTACATTATAACCAACTCTTAAGTTCGTAGGTTCAAACCCCGACTGCACTTTTTAATTGTGCGCGATTGAGGATAATCTACATGAATGACATTATTCATATAAATCTATGAACCAGATCTATAAAATATAGTTGTCATAATTCAAAGTACTTGGAAATGAACTTAAAGCAGACCAAACTTTGATGTCTAACAGTACTCAAGATAATAACGTGTTACCTATTCAAATAGGACGCTAAGGAAAACGTAAATACGCGATTATAAGATGTAAAAAAGTAATGTAGCGTCGGGTCATTGCCCATTCGAGATCCGTCCCTCTCAAATATGACAGGTAACTTTTTTAACTTTTTGGAACCTCCGAAAGATGTCTGAAGTGGTGTGGCAGACGCCAAATAAAACGCATTAATACTTAAGACCTTAATTGCAACATTTCGTGTATTTTTTGAGAACACTCGAAACGACTAACAATTCTTTGTGTATTACATAGCTTTTGTTTATGTTTCAGCTTCCATTGAAATGTCGAATTTTATAGAATTTTTTCGAACGCTTTTCTTGTTGACGATTCTCCATTTCGTTTTTGGAAAATAAAGGTATAATGGAGCCTTAATGGGAAGAAAATATGTATTGAAATTATTTTAAATGAGTTTTTAACCTACCAAGTTGTCAAATAATTGCAAGAGTGACTGAATACACTATAGCAGACTCATGAGTAAGAAGGGTTCTATTTACTTTTAGACTGAAATTATTTGTAAAATGTAGAGGGAATACGTAGTATATTTATATATAATCACAGTAGCCGAGTAGTAAATTTTATTATTAATTCTTATAATTACAAATTTATAAAATTATGAGCCAGTACTAAAATTCATTACATCTTTTATTTCATAGTCCTCTTCATTGTCTACATATGTTTTAATTGTTTTGTTTTATTCCATTCTATGTCTTTGTGTATCGTATGTAGTTTAAGACTTCTTGCGCTCACCTTATTTAATTTTTCTTTCCTCACAGTAACCACTGTCTGGAAGAATCGCATGAAAGCGATACGCCGGCCAGTTACCCTCCTTTTTATTTTAATTGTACTGTATTACTTGCCGTAAGTTTAAATAAATAAATTAAAAGACAGTTTCTACAGGTTACGCTTTAAATCCATTATTGATTAAAATTTGTCTTGTTATCTTTTATGACGAAAATGTATGGCTGCAAGACTGTGGCTGGTAGCATCAGCCAGCTTTTACGGCTAGACTACGTATTACTCGGGATTATTTTTAGTATGGACGGGGTATATTGCCAAATATTTTTTGTATGTCCGATGAATGTTTAGTGTCCTAGCCGTATGGCCGGAACGATCGCTTTGCAATCGAGAATACAGCAATATTTCTCAGCCATATTATTGCCGTCTCGCTTTACGGCTTAACGGCGGTGCATCTTTTTTTCATGCTACGTGAAGTTTGCCACGATTCGTTCGAGTTTGTGTGCTATGTTCGTTTGTGTTTGTTTCTGTTTATTTTGGTTATTAGTACTAGCCAAGCCATGTATGTAGACCGTGTAAAGACAAAATAATGAGCTATATACTGTTGCAGAAATATTGCCGAGATTACAGCCATGTGCTGCATTATAATGTTTTTTGTATTTACGGTATATAGCCGGCAATGATGTAGCCACATATTTTATTAAAAGTATAGCCCGAGGAGAGACCCCTTTAGATGTTTAATATTTTAGACTTTTTTTTTTTAAATTTTTACATTGAATCCTTGTTACAGCTGTATTCAATTTGGAAGCGAAAATGGAAATATTTTCAACGGAACATATTTCAATTTTCGCAATGGTACCAACATGTGCTTTGTATTACTTTTAAGATTTATTGATCAACTGCATTCTTTTAATTGAAGAATTACGTTTCTTAGCTACTATTTTACTGACAGGTTACATTTTCTCTTCATATTCCAACTTAATCAGAATCAATTCTACAATGAATGCACACTACAATTGGTACGTTTATAAAATTTATTTATAATTGAATAGCCTTTATGATAAAATATGTGTTCTATCAAACAGAGCTATCGCCATTTTAGATTCGTTAGGCATTCGTTGTTCACCGAAGGTTTCCCTAAACGCGTAACATCACATCTTCTTCCGCAACTTTACATGCAAATAAAAGTAATCGAAGTCGGGACGCTATCGGAAATTCCCTAGTCCACACAGGGAATTCAGAAGTGCAAGGTACGTTTGAACTTTGCAAGTTGGTCCACGAATAGCGTAGTACTTGAACGGCATGTGATTGGATTCGTGAAAAGTTTACATTTAAAGAGGATAGTTAGCATTCTTGCTGATGCAAGAATCCAAATTGGTTATGTTTGTTAAGTGAACTAGGTATGTATTGCTTTTTGTATGGTTGGTATTACAGAGTGATTAATACCAACATAATAATAATCTTATATGTGCCACAGATTGTTTCTTCAATATTTTTGAAGTTATACTTCTTTTGGCGCGTTAGGGAAATGATGAGAGTAAATTTTTACGATGCGCGCGCAAACCGTCACAAATGCCGATACCCTGAAGTTAGCTATAATCAACATTTACAACAAAAGTTATCAACACAGTAGTAGTAAGGAAATCTACGTATGTTTGCGTGAGAACTGACAACTGTTTATTTATTCAACTGTTTTTGAACCTACACGTGTTTTCTATCAGTCCGAATAAAATATATACAATAATAATTGTTTTTACATAATACTTATTATTTATGATATTTAAATATTTATTTTACGCTAAATAAGTATAACTTGTAGCGTGTACATACAACAATGATTACTATGTATTTAGTCTTCTGAGACTGAATGATTTTCGTCTTACAACGGCGATTCCTATCTCGTTGATATTTTATGTTATTTAGCTACAATTTCTAGAAAATATTTTTAAACTAAATCCCTAGCGTGTACAGTAGCTACGTGTTAATTTAATAGCGTTATCGGATTTCGAGTGGTTGAAGAAAATTGCTCAATCAGAATTCGAGTTAGGTCAAGCGTGACTCACATCGTAATGAATAGTCAGCACTTATTTAAGCTGTTAGTAAGTTAAACCAGTGAAAATTACGTATTTAAAGTCGACTACGTAATGAAGGTTTACGATAGGTACTATTAAGTATTTTAATTAAGTTTCAAGGAGGACGAGACATTCAATGTTTATAACAATATGTACTTCTACATTAACTGTAAATTTAAATAATTGATTCCTTGTGATTTATTAGAACATGAGACATATTTTTATTGGAAGAGTTTTTCTTTTTAAAAATTAATTGTATGTTAATAAATAATTTGTGAATATTCGACGATAATAATTTCTTTCTTTAAGAATTAGGTACAGAGTGCAGAGTGCAATATTTTTGTATCAAAATCTGGATCATACTTCATAGGTTTTAAAACTTTATGTTTTGTGCAAGAGGTAGAAATTAAATAGATTCTTATATTAATTGTATGAGAATCTATCCAATATAACAAATAAGTTCGTGATTGTCTAACATACATAAGTAAATACAGCGACAGTATCTTAGTTTTGCTTTAGATTTATGTATCTGTTTTTTTCGATGTGTGTGTGGCACACGATTGGGTTAGTTTTTTCTCGATGTTTTCCATCACAGTACATATAGAAAAAATCATTTTCCAGAAATGAAAACCCTCCTACTAACAAATATGCTAAAACAGAATTATATAATCGTTATGATTAGAGAGCTTTGAACACTTCCACTGTCCAGCCAGATTTATATGTTGATTACTCGTAGTCTGTAGAGGAAAACTGAAACTAAGTAACTAAATATGACGTGTCACTTTATTAACGTTAGTTTGGGGCAAAGTTGTGTAATAAGGGATGGCTCTCCATAACAATTACGCTACTCGGGAGTTATAAAAGTTCCTTTAGTACGTGACACAGAAATCGGCTGCGAACGTGTTCCGCATAGCTTTTTTTCTCCGTTTGAATTGAGCCAAAATCAGTTAGTTTATCACATACATATTTTACTGTTTAATTTAATATTATAAATGAATATGGCTATCTGAGTAAATGTGAAAGCAGGTTTCAGCTGCGTTTGTTTAGGATACTATAATAAATTTAGTGTTTTATGTGTGTGGATGCATTTTAAAGATTTTAGCGGATACTGCAACATTGTTACATTTACAACAATTAAAAGTATTAAATAATTATATATAATGACAAAGAATACAAGATTCGTACTCCTTTAATTTTATATTCGAGGAGGATTACAATAAGCTAAGAATATATTTATAATGTTAGGCGATAGAAAGCAAAGACGATCTAGAAGAAACTTACCAGATACCAAATTGAAATAAAACTATTTCATGCTAAATGGGTCCCGTAATTAGGTCATGGGTAATATGTTCCATCCACCATAATCCACAGATATATGTGTGACAGTTTTAATTAATCATCGTGTGTAACGCAATATCACTGACAGCAGGGTACCAAACCGAAATCTTTATTACCCAGGGAACCGAACCGAGTACCTTGTGCTCACGTGGTGCTTTATCCAAACCAGGAGGTCATATAAATATCATTACCAAGATACGTCATAAGTCATAATTATTATTTCAAGTTTTAATGAGATCTATCATTCGGTTCTTGAGATTAAAACTAATACAAATAAAACAATTTTACAGGCCTAAACCCTCGAAATTCCAAATACTTCAGACAAATATACTGCATTATCTAGACGAAGATAAATTGGACCCCTTTGTTTCAAGACGAATTCAATTTGAAATTGAGAATTGGCGGGACAAATGTTGTCTTTTGTCTAAACAAACGCGATCACCAAAATGGCGTAACTCCCCGCCCCTGCACGTGTAAATCGGATTTGTCTAATTTATTGCTGTCTTGTGAATGCCACGGTTACTTAGTTCCAACACCTTGCTGGAATAATAGGATTTCTTGTTTTATTTATAGCGGATAAGTAAGATCTAGCGAATTGTAAGGAAGCGGCGAGCGGGCTGGGCGCGGAAGTACCTAAAGACGATCTTCTGCGGCAAAACTCAGACTAATTAATTAGTTTTTGTAGGTAAGTGAATTTAATGCGAGGCATGAAAAAGTGTTCTTCAGTATTAATAAATAATAATAAAAAGAAATCAGTGACGCTACAGCCTTCTTTATGCTAATACACCTGTGCATTACACACGCCGTCGACTTCTTGGGTCTAAGGCATGTCGGTTTCCTCACGATGTTTTCCTTCACCGTACCAGTGAGTGTGAAATGCGGACATAGACAGAACTAGGTACACTAGGTAAATACTGTTCTCTTAAGTACAGATATTAAAAAATAAAACTTAAATTAATATGAATTTACAATAACAGAACGTCATAGAACATTTCCCAAAGGCAAAAATTTCAAAGCATAAGCTTTGTCAAAACATTATACATTTGATTAAAATTGCTTCGTGTAAGCCAGTACCAATTTGCATGTCAAGCGTACAACAAAATTACATAAAGCATCGCGGTTACATTTTTCCCTATTCTACTGACCTTTCATTCACCCTATAACAGCCCGTAATTTCTGTGCAAATGTCTCAATTAACACAGAAAAGCGTGATAAAGGCGACGGGGAATAAATTGGAGTCGATTTAGTAGCTAGGACAATTTACTGAGTTCAAATCACTCTTTATCCAGTTGGTTCGCAGTTATTATAGGTCTATTAGGGGTACTTCTACTTTTGTCGAATTAATTCTCTGTGAGATAATTTTAGGCTGTTAATAGCTACTTTTGAATATAGATCAATTTTTAAAATACACATTATTACTCAGGTTGTTATTAAACTATTTCTGGCGTATTTGAATCTGCTCCGAGTTTCAACCGTAATAGATCAGATTTTTTAAAGCAAGTCCAGTAAGGAAAAGGAATGTTTCTTGAAGTGTGCCTTATATTCTGTCATCAAGTAGTAATGGCCCACCCAAATGGGGCTATTTATCGTAAAATCGGCGATAAACATCGAAACATCATTGTTCGCTTGTACTTGATTTTATATATCTTTTGTTTGAAAAGGGTTTTTCACAGTAAAAAGTAGTAGTATTAGGGTCAACTCAGTTTCCGACTTTAGATGCACGTTTGGTCCGTTGTACTCCTGTCCTGTTTAATAAAGCCAACAAAGCCCGTTCCAAAAGCTTGTTTCCTGGACACTTCCTTCTCACTGCTCTGCGGATTTCTGATCGTTGACAATCCACAGCCATGTATGCCAGGACAAAGTGGGTGACTGATTCCTCTGCAAAACAGTTCCTGCAAAAGGTACTTTCCATCGGACCAAGGTAAAAGGTACACAGTAAAAAATATTTATACATAATTTGAAAATATAACATATTTGCTTGATTTTGTCGCCCCAATTAGGTATAAAATAGATTGCTACAGTTACTAGGCACGTTTTTGTTTCACCGGGAATCAAAGAAGCTTTAGATTTGTTTACTTTAACCAATACAAAATGAAAGCAGATAAAAAATAACTGAAACTGGAAGTTCCAACGTATAAATAAAGCGTTATACTGACATGTTCAATAATTTTCAATTATAGCATAAAGACCAGGTGTGTCGTTCTTGAGTGTATTTTCTGATGGAAATGTGGAAAATGCAGTGAAAATTACCAACAATGTAGCGTAATAGATCGGTTAATAACATTTTAACGACTACGCGAGAACGGAGTTATGAAACCAAATACCATATTGGATTATTGACTTGAGAAAAATAAAGATTAATTAAGATATTTTTACGAATACATCGTAAAGACTCACTTAGAATATTTAAATATTTTGGTATGTAAGAGTAGGAACTTTTTTGTTGTGTCAGAGTTCGCATTTGGTGACCTTTCTCGTGTAATAAAAAAAAATAATGGCGCTCCAACTTTTTTAGGTCTGGGTCTCAGATTTCTGTATCCGTTTCATGACCATTTGTTAATCTAATACGCAAGTAGGTGATCAGCCTTCTGTGCCTAACGCACGCCATCGACTTTTTTGGGTCTTGGCAAGCGGTTTCTTCACGATGTTTTCCATCACACTTCGAAACCTCAGGGATGAGAGTCGCACGCTAAAGCCCACCACTAGGCGAACACTGCTTTGTGTTATCTATTACTGAATACTTAATAAAGTTTTGAAAACAATTTAAAAATAAGAAATGTATTTAGTACCATACAAATAAAGAGTGTTTACAATATTCACAGTATTACAAATAATATAATTAAAAATTGATAAATATAAAACAAAAACAAATTTGAATAGTATGGTCACTGTGGTAGTGTAGCTTTATTGCTGGCAGCATTTTTTTTATTTTTATGTAATAGCAGGCAAACGGGCAAGAGGCTCACCTAATGTGAAGCGATACCGCCGCCCATGGACACTCACATTGCCAGAAGGCTCGCAAGTGCGTTGAAGGCCTTTCAAGAATTGGTACGCTCTTTTCTTGAAGGACCCTAAGTCGAATTGGTTCGGAAATACTTCAGTGGGCAGCTGGTTTCACATAGTGGTGGTGCGCGGCAAAAACTGCCTTAGAAAACGCTCAGTTGTGGATGGTATTTTGTATTTTGCCTTGACGTCCGATAATGAAAGTTAGCTGCGGGTATTAGACCGAACAACTCTTCTGAACACTCCCCATGGTAAATGCGGTAGAAGATGCAGAGGGACCCAACATCTCTACGCAACGCCAAGGGATCAAGCCGCACGCCGCAAGTGATTGGTCGTCGACGATCCGAACCGCTCTTCGTTGAATACGGTCAAGTGGAAGGAGCTGGTACTGGGGAGCTCCCGCCCAGAGGTGAGAACAGTATTCCATGTGGGGCCGAATTTGCGCTTTATAGAGTTGCAAGCGGTGGCCCGGAGTGAAGTACTGTCTCCCCTTGCTGAGCACACCAAGCTTTTTGGAGGCTAATTTAGCCTTCCCTTCCAAATGACCGCGAAACTGGACGTTATTCGATATGTCAACGCCCAATATTCCGATGTTAGCTGAGGCTTTACGGAGAGTGCCTTCAAAGAGTGGAGTAGCGACAAAGGGAGTTTTTTTTAGCGGAAAACGCTCATACTTGTGTCTTCTTGGGGTTAAATTGGACTAATTTCCTTGCTGTATTGCAATACTTGTTCGTTGGTGAGGCAAGCATTAGCTTTGGGGTCACTTGTACTACCAGGCGCCAACTTAAATCTTTAATATGTGACTGTGCACTTGAATCCCTCGGCCCAAGAGTCTCTACTCCAAAAAATAGCAATCACGATAATCCTTCAAAAGTAAAATAATTTTAATCAACAGTCTTGCTTTCTGTTTTGAATTTAGTAGATAACAGATAAAATTAACTTAATTGGTACATATTATTTATAGAACTAAATATAATTCATAAACTGGTTGGGCAAAGATTCATGTTTGATTCTGTGCACGTAATATTTCACCAGGCGTTGGGTATTCAGCTTTTAACGAAATTAACTTTCCCCTAACAATGTATGATAATTTTATGTTGACCATATTTTTCCTATAATAAATTACAGTGTAGCAGTGTAAGCCAGAATTCTTACTGAATGATACAAAACATCAGCGTAATAGAATTTTCGAAGTCTTCGATATTGAATTAATTTGTAATGAAGCCTTGCAAATAAGTGTTCAAATATATCACAATTAAATAAATACAAATGTTTCCTGTTCTTATTAAATTTAATATTTGTTTCGCATACGTCGTAACTTAAATATAAATGATACGACTAAGGACATTTCTATACATATGATGAATATATATTAGATCTATGTGAATCTAGTATTTTATCTAACGATAATAGACAACATATATTATAGAATATAAAAATAAAATACAAATGAAAGTAGACAGATTACAAGACGTTTAGAAGATTTAATAGCATAAGGTTATTTTTTAAGTTTACTCATCAGCTAAAGCGCGTAACGTAAGGATATTTCTTATGCGAGCATCACATAAAATTTAATCTTTGGCATAAATGGAATAGATTTAATGAGTTAGTCAAAGAAAACTATCTCTATACAATAAGCGGAAAAATATAGAATGTTAAATGTATCTCAAATGAATTCGTAAATTCTAAAGAACCATGGACTACGTAAGTGCCTACGTCCAAACTACGTACGTATGTACGTACAAACAATTTGTATTTATTACTATTACGAGTTATCTTAGCCCTCATAAGTAAACATAATTCTTTATCTGCACGTCCTTATTAAAATTTAATGCATAAAAAGCCAATATGAAGTGATAATTAGTTTTAATTAAAATCAAAACTCATTGAGACATTGAAAGAAAAGTAATTATAAGTTATAAAACAAAGTTACAAAAATAATTACGACCTTCAGTATAATTACGCCATTAGTAAGTTTTTATTAAATTTAAATGAGAATATACTAGAAAGTAGGTCACAACGACAATGCTCTACACTCTATGACTTATTGCTCTATTTCGTGGCGAAAATCCAATAATTCGTATAAAGTATGGGAAGAACGGGCTTATGTTTAATATGTTTTTTTCAATAGAACCTAAAAGATTTATTTGTTTCATAATGTTAGTGATAACGTAGCCATTATTGGTTTTTGGAAGTATTTTAATTTGTAACAGAATTCTAGAAAGGAGATTATCAATTTGTCTTTACTTGATTTTTGATTACAATTGTTTTTTTTAATGGTGTGTTGTTTAAAAGATGTTCTACATATATAACGTGTTTATAATCAGCAAAAGGGTTGTATGTCTGCATTACGGAAATATTACCGTTTCATAGTACCTAGTGAACATGTAAAAAGTGAAAATAACTGACTTTGAATTATTTTGTCTATAAATGTACACATTTGGAACAACATTTTTCTTTCGACGTTTAATAAAATCAGGGTTCCTGCACACCTTTCAAAACACAAACAAAACCACACAGCGGATTCCAGCATAATCTTCTATTGCAAATTGTATTTCGAATAACCTAAACGTGAGATGAAAGCGAGCTGTCCGAATCTAGATAATGTAAATACAGGAGTTTTTTCCACATACATTTTTACGATACACAACTATCGACCTTGACTAGAAGAAATAAGACACAATTTCATTTATATTTTGTAGATAATACTGGAAATGGAACTGTTATAATTGTACGCCTGTTGTAAATGACAGTCTTTTGTTTTTCACGTAATATTTTTAATCTTTTTACTGCGCACCACTGGCCTTGGTTTTGAATGTTATATATCTTCGATTTAAACATAGCGTTGAATTGCTTTCGCTGTTATTTTTTTCTTTATATAACACGAGCAGTGTTTAAACATAAGCTAAATAGTATTAACACTGAAATAAAAGAGAAAAGTGCTAAGTTTTTTCAACGTCATAACCATATCGGCGTTATTAATAAAAAAAGCTGTTCAACACGTCATGCTCTATTATGTTTACCATATTTTTTTTATAAAAAGAACATTTTAAAATGTACACTATGGTATAATTTTAATAAATTACGGGTGGGATCGTTAACGCCTGTCTGAATAAAACATTACTGCTATCGAAAATCGCCGTATTATTTATTACACTGAAAGCGATTTTATAGCTAATAACACTTTTATAAGCCTTTTACTGAGAGTATTTTACACAATCCACTTTTATAGCGCTTTGTAATCCTATTATTTATTAGTTTTGTAAATGTTTTTCTTACATATAATTTTGAAAATAACGTTATTTCTAACGCAGACTCACCTGAGTTATCAAAAAGTTTTGCTTAAAGTAACCAACAGGCGTTAAAACAGCAGATGGCGATATGCTTTCATAGTTTAGGTAATTAAATGCTATGAATAAATTTGTGGCAACCTTTGATTATTATTTTTTTAGTGTAAAACCACCAAGTAACGCTATGATTTCTCATACGTTATTTGACGCAGACCTTAGTTTATTTACTACATGTAACTTGGCATCGTACTTTTCAAGAATGTATGAGAAGTTTACACATATACTTAGAAGTAACAAATAATAAACAAGCATATAAAACGAATTTTTATTAAAAAAATCCATTAGAAACAATAAAAGGAAACAATTTACAACACAATGAGTGTAGCCGGCGTAAATATTTGCCAGCAACATTTCAACACCAAATATTTTATCTGCAACTTATTGATTGCCTCATCTGAAAATGTGATGAAGCCTATTGCTGTTCCATTTAATCCCTATACAATACCAGTAATCCTTTCGTTCCATTGCACAAAAGCAATATAGCCAATGAAAACTGATATTCGTTAAGCATTATTTGTAAGAGTATCGAAAATATATCATGAATTATTTTTTTTATAGATGATCATGTCCATTTTTGTGTTTTTTTGCTACCTGAGCCTATTTTGTTGATCAAGTTATGTGATGTAAATGACAGTTGCAGGAAATAGCGCCTGCTTCATCCTGAGAAGTTCCTGTAAATGATAGCTTTATTTATATGAATTAATGAATCAATACACGATATTGCGACTACATCTAAATGTTTATATCCATTGTAATTAAATGTGTAATAACGCGTAAATTTGCGAGCCACATTCTAACTATAGCTTGTTCTGTAGAACTTTGCATGAACAGATCATTAAAAGCTTCCTACGTATTGACACTCTTATAAAGAGAATGGCTCACAGTCGTTATGGTTTTCGGTCGTAAGTTGATAAAAAAACCTATAAAACGTATATAATATAAAGTTACGTGATTTATTCTACGAGAAAATAAAACAATAGATGTTCGTTTGAGCGAGTTTTATATTTAGCTGAATTTGTGTATATACAGCATTTGCAATTTTTGTTATATGCCATAAGTTAATCTTGCTAAAACTTGAACATATTATTTATTGTGTCACGAGAACACCTAGCGAACAACATAATTCATTACGCTACGCTCTCGTAGCAAACGTACTCGTAGCATGTAGCCTTGAAATGAATATAGTTACGGAAGAAATACAAATAGCAATAAAATTATTTTTAAAGTCGTTTTAAATATAAATTTGAGAAAAAAGCATTTGGTTTGCGACTGCTACACATTTAGATAAACCAAATATATATTTGGTTCATCACTAATAAATGATGACATTACTTTGAAATTTTACACAGTTTTCTCGAGATTCAATGGAAATGGTTCAGTACTACATAATGACTTCATGAAGGCTCACGAGTGGCCAATAAATAACAAATCAGTCAGCGGCATAATGGGACCATTCTTTAGCCAACAAGTTAAAGTTGGCTTGAGTTCAGGCAAGTTCTACTCCCAGCTCGAAGGCTTGCATATAAGTAGGTATTAATGACTTTGTACCTACTGATTTTCATAACTTCCTTAAAAAATCGTTGAAACGAACCTTATAAATCTGTACCATCAGTACCCCTAAGCTTTGTAGTTTTTGTGTTTTTTCATGTATTAATGATTAGTTGCTGTAATCAGTCGTTGCGTATACTTGTAGGTAATAACTGATAAGAATAACTACAATTTTGCATTTGATGGTATTAGCCAATTTGTTTTTGATGACTATATTATAATTTTACTAACTTGTCTGGCCATAAATACTGTTACATAAAAACTTTTCTTTTATTCAAATTTTTAATTATTTTGAATTTGGAACACGTATATTATTTTAAAAACTCCTTTAAATTTTGCGCTTTTACAATTTTTTTCATGTTTATTATCAAATTACAATATGGAATGGGGTGTTAAAAATAGGATTGCAGTGATCGCCTTGCACAAAGTGTCATGCTGTTAAAGCCAGAAATCGTCATAACCCCATTAGGAAGTAAAACACCTTATCGCTAGAAATGAAGATTCAAGCTAAGACTCTATCGTGACGACTCTATCTAATATATATGTACATATAAAACAAGAACTGAAGCTCGGTGCTTATCGTCGATATACAGGACTTGCCCTAAATCAATCTTAACAATTAAAGAGTGTGAATCGATCAAAACGCCTTCTGCCTCGGAAAAGCACAGGAATATCCTATTTACCGATGATTAGTAAAAAAAATTATGAAATGTACGCTCACAGTTTTAAAGAATCTGCTCAAGTGGTCAAAAAAGGTACAACGTGGTGTTGGTGTTTGAACCTTTGGTGTTTGATCAAGGAATCACAAAACTATATTTTTGTGAAGATAGAGTGAAAACTTCACCCAAAGTGTATACAGTATTGGATCAGTGGACAGTTGTGAAACCTCTCAGCAATAAACTTTTAAAATATACTTTGGATTTTCCAGCAGGATTCTGCACTTGGTCATAAGTGCGAACTACCGAAGCCTTGAAACCAACGTTCCGGACTTTATTAGAGCTGAAGACTGGCCCTCATCCAGCCAAGACCTCAAGCCTTTAGACTACAAATTATCATCAGTTTTAGAGGATATTGTCTGCTCCAAACGACACATCGACATTGAGTCTCTTAAAGAATTGGAGCAAACAGTGGCGAAATTTCCTTAGGAAATAGTGCGTAAATCCAATTTGTGGCGAAACAGAATATTCTTTTTTGCTGAGACTTTAATAAACATGTAGGTATACAATTTAATAACTTCGTTTAAAAAAAATATTTTCATTTGTAACAGAACTTATGGCTGGCTGGCTTAGTGCACATTAAAAAGTGAAACATCTAGAAGAAACGCGCATGTCAAAGCCAAAAAGTCATCGGTATGTGTCACGCTAAAAAGATGGATTAATACTTGCCTATTAGTAATAATCACGGAACAGGTGCAGAAATCTGAGGCTAAAACCTACAAGGTTGTTAAGCGTATCTTTCTAGGTAGAATTTATTATAAGCAGTATAACCGCAACCGGTACTTTGAAATTTACAATAGCAATAGCAATCGCGATTAGGATCGTGATATTGTTTCTGTCTTTCAATATCGCTGAATATGAGATTTAGAGTCGCTATTGGGAGTACAAATATCTAAAAGCAGGCACATCGAAAGATGAAATATTCACACAGTGCCGGATATACGGAGCCGGATGAAAATGAAAATTGTTTCGGGAGATTGGAATGAAAAAATTTAACGCTCAAATAAAATATACAAAGTGAATGTAATTGTTGACCAAATACAGGCTACCGAGGACTTTTAACTTTTATTCGGCAAAAATAAACGGATTAAACTTTCAATAATTCCGTTACGTTGTTTTTGCGACGCGTGTACGTTTTAATGAATTTTGCAATACAGTTTTGTAGGTGAAAAGGGAGTGATGAAATTATATTTAAAAGTACTATGCTCATTGGTTGAGCAATTTTTAATTCATGCGCCTTTGAATTTAAAAGATTTTTTTTTTAATTCTATGCAGCAATCAATCTTATAGTTTTTCCTCATCAGAGCGTATATTATTTTTATAATAGCATATTTATAGGATTAAAAGACTATAATTATCACAGTTTCATATTTTGTTTTCGTCTCTTGTGCACAACATATAAAAATATTACGTCGAATAAATCTTTCTCATAGTTTATCTTATTATAAATCAAAAGGGTTTTCAAACATAATAAATAGTCATTTCAGAGTGGCTTAATGAGTTTTTTAAGTAAACAAACCGTTGGATTCCTAATAAGATATATTTACGTTGTTACTTAAATAAATTTAATATGAAGTGGCTTAAGTTGTATTGCAGCAGACATATGTTTCAATTTAATTTAACTTATGCTCCTAAAATCTTATACTAAATTTTTTAACGTAAATTATTATGTACTTCTTATGTAGTTATTAGAAACTTCTGTGACTAACACTTCGTTTTCACATGATGTTTTACTTCACCGTACGAGCGAGTTAAATGCGCATATACACAGAACATTTGGTGCGCAGCCGGACATCAAAGCCACGACCCCAGGTGTGAGAGTCGCACGTCAAACCACTAGGCCACTGCCACTGCTCTGCAGTGCACCTACTTAGACTTAGACTAGGCAGTTTTTACATTTTGCACAATACAATCTTTGTTTTTAATTTATTTTATTATTATTAATTACTTAAGATGTCATGTGGATGGTCCATATGTTATGGTGTAATAAAAAGAGTGGCGGAGAGATTATTGCCAGTGCTTCTCTTCTATTCTACGCCCTTGATTTGAGAACTGGCAGTAAATGTAAAATTAGAAGCATTTAGTAGTAACGATGTATTTCTTTATAGACGTTGATACGTGAACATTGTGTTACCAATATGAATATATGATTTTGAATTTAAGATATTTAATATTGAAATTAAGTACTATTATGTTTAACGCGTCTTTATCCGGTGTGATATATAGACAAAAGGCACCATCAGTTCGAATACATTTTTAAAAACCTTAAAATTTAAAATAGAATGCAATACACAAAGATTATACGTGAGTTTGCTTACCTGATGAATTTTTTCTAACATACTGCCATTGTTCGCGGCGGTCCGTACAAAATCCGGTGAAATTGAAATTTAAAACCTTATGAAACCCAGTAAAAGTTTTCTCTAGCTCGAAGCTTTAAAATCAAATACAGGTTTAAATCGGAAATTGAAAAATATCGCCGCAGTTTTATTATTTCAGTACTTTATATCATGACCAGGTCAAACTGAATGTGATCATAGAATTTAGTTGCATGATATATTTTACGAAAGTTATTTTTTCACCAATACTTAAGTGTCTTACTCATCAATATTATTACTGCTGCATGTTTAATATTTAATGAAAAGACGCAACGTTGTGTTTAGAATAAACTATATATTTTAAAAACAAATCTTATAATGATATAGTGTTTTTGATTATTTGCGCCTAAGTCCTATGTGTATGATTCAGTCGAATCGTGCCACTATGTTGTGTATTTTTTGCTAATAAAATAATTTTATATCAGTCTTCCTTTGACCCTTAACACTTAAACTGTATCACGTCTGACACGACCTGAGTGACGGATCTTTGGAGATTCATTGTATTTGCGAACACATTTGAATACCATTTTAATATATCATAGGGAAGTCTCAAAAGAGTACAATGGTTAGCCGCCGTAACATTAATTGTCAAGAATATGCATTGATATGTTTAAAACAGCTTGTAACACTTGGATAAAAATTATGATTATTAACATCGTAATAGCAACTATAATATTTACCTACAACTGAGCTATTTCAAGTAGTTAGAGTTTATCCGATAGGGTAAATCCGCACCCTAACACTTCATGGGTGTAACGCGTAGCCACTTTGGTACTAGATTTGTCACCTAAGTTGGCGTTGTGTGTTATCGTAGATAATTTTATATTAGAAAGTTTTTTCATGTATTTTGGTTAAATATATATTTAAATATTATATGTCCTGTATTTGGTATTGAGATAAATAGCTTCGATATCGACATTAGTTCCATTTTGCCTTGATTGATTCAAGATATTAAGTGGTCGTTCCAATCAAATTCGATTGCTTCGAACTCCAAACTGTCGGTAATAGGAGCGCTGTTGGGATTTCACCACAAGTTTAAAATAGAGAAATAACTTATTCGAAGTTATCATATCTCAACTTAGCTTACGCGGCGCAATGAGTTGTAAAAATTATTTTGCATTATTAATTACAAATAATATAAGATCTATGTAGCCACAGAAACGTCTGTTTCTTAATTGCCAAGCCGGAAACACATCTCAAAATTTGCTTTCTTTTGATTTGCAAAGCCAATACGATCATGCGCAGTGTCATAGTTCAAAGAATAAGCGATAAAAAACACGTCACTTGAGACGACCCTTCAGACAATAGGGTGAATCTCGTATGATGCAGCTGGCTTCGTAATTAGTCCCCAAGTTATATTAAGCTCTAATTTTTATTAACCTATCCTTTGCTTGCCATTTGTAGTACATAGTTTATTAGACACACCATTTAGATTTTTAGGACGTTTCCGAATTCTGTCCCAATTATAAAATACAGTATAAACGACACTGAATAGACTGTGCATTTTATTTTTCAGGGAGTTGTCGTTAAATCGAGAGAAGATAGATAATCAATGACTCCTTATTAGTCATGGTCAACAACAGTCTCCACGTGCAAACAATCCCAATTTGTAAACAAAAAAACGAATTTCTTAGAAAGTTCGTATGCATGATGCCGACAGTCGAGTTTGTTGCGGGCTAGGATAATAAAGTGACAAATAACGTACACAGCTGCGCAGTTTTCGCTAATTTTAGCAACTTAAAAAGTACTTTATTACTCAGTTGTTGTCGGTATTGGGAGTGGGTGTAATGCTATAAAGCGTGTATCATTGTACAGAAGAAAGCTAAACCAACCAAAGCTAATTTCGATGCTTCAGGAAGTTCGTCGTTAAATCGCACGACGTTAGTTTACACTGTAGCATTATGCTACAGTGTAAACTAACGTCGAAATTAGCTTTGGTTGGTTTAGCTTTCTTCTGTACAATGATACACGCTTTATAGCATTACACCCACTCCCAATACCGGTTGTTATTTTGAATAAAATCTAATGAGATTCTACTTATTTAATTATAATTAACATAACTTTGATATTTTTATAAAGGTTTGTTTTTATTTCAACCTTTTTTTAAACACTCTCACGGACAGTAAGAGACCAGTTACGGTTGTTAACGAAATTAATTAAAGCGTTCAAATATCCGTTATGAAGCTTAATTCAATTAAACCTATATTAAATTATCTTACTATGGTGGAAAGACCAAATGTAAGTATCTGTTATACCGATACAAAAGACTAATTAAGGACATAAGACAAGTATATAATTGAAAAGTACAGTTAACTATTAATAGAAGAGAATTCCCTTATGTAAATCATTTGCATTGAAAGCAAAGGGTGAGAATTTACAATGAAGTACTTATTATCCATGTTTCTAAGCCTAGCCTCTAGAGACTCCGCCACGTTATTTCTAGAGGGGAGGAGTTTTATTGTTCTAGTCATTATGACGTGTTCTTCAAAACCCTATACCGCACTGATATTCCAAAGGGGAAATGGCTATTACAGAGCGAGACCAAACTATGGATAAAACATAGTTAAAAAGAAAACATTTCGCGTGCTTTACAGCGTGCGTGGTCACGGTGACTGAATGATGAAACTGGAAACGTCGGAAAAAATTAAATTTATGTAAAATAATTATAAGTTTATAATAATACAAATAGCTTTTATCCGGTTAAATTTTTTTTTTCTTTCAATGTGTAAAAGCTATGTTAACCAAAAACAATACATAGTAAAAAAGATTATTGATCCTGGATGCCTGAAAATGTATCTTCAATAATGTTACAAATGATATCGCAAAATCTGTTTTATAACCATATATATATTATGTATGGAAAATGTAATACACAACTACATCGTACAAATTAAATTTTTAATTGAGACAAATATTTTTAAATAGCGAATATCTGTGCGATACGTGATAGAGCCTCATACTTTTGAAACTCCAAAAACAGTTTTCGGATGTTACAGTTTTCACTAGAACATATGCCTGCGGCGATGCTGGGTATTAGAAATTGTCCCTTTTTCCGTTTTTGATGAATTCGTTAGAAATTGAGTTTGTATCTACATAGACTGGCTTACAAATATAACATGGTTAATAGAGAACTAGAAAATATGTATGAATGTTGTAAATATCAGGTCCAACATATGAAATTGGCGTTTTGTATGAGGGAACGAAAAGTAGAGTTATTTAAATATAATATATTTATGGTACACAGTACCATAGGTGTCTCAGAACTTTTGCCATCTTATAGGTAGTTGATAGATCCCTTTACTAAAATTAAACCATTCGGAATGGAATCAATAAAATCTTTGAAGGCGGTTTCGACTGCCCCATCAGAGTTTAACTTTATTACCTTGCAAAAAGTTAACCAAATTTCGAAAAAAAAGTCGTAATCTTTTAGATTTCTGTCTTTGACATTCTAATTGAAACTCCTCCAAATTGTATTTTTTTCGTTACCTTGTTCTGTTTGTTGGCTTACTGGCCTACTTCTAGTTCTACTGGCGGAAACGTTGGAACCAAAAACGTACTTCTGCAACACCGCCGCCATACATATCATTAATCCTTCGTCTCTGCAGCACTGGAACTCGTACTCGTAAATAACGCGATATTTCATGTTTTCCATTTTATAAATAGAGTGACGTAAAAAAAACGGGAAAATGAAATGGTTTTCAAAAAACATATGCACGAGTAAAAATTAAATTTGGAATTCCAAACCCAAGAGGACATATTTTTGGTCAAAGTGGCCAGTACGTCAAAACGTAAATTTCATATGTAACCTAATATCAACAATTTCATTTGTCTAGGTACCTGTAGCCAGTTTGTTTTTATTTCTTTCAAGAGCATGCGCAGCACAACCCTTCGTTAATAGAGTTGTAGAGGTCTGTTAAATATTTTCCTAGACGAATATGAAAGTTTTTTTCTACATAGAAATTGGCAAGTGACCAAAAACCATTTAATTTCGGTTGTATCCTAATTCTCCTCTTAATAAACAACATTAACATATGTGAAAAGATTTTTAATGAACCGGCATTTCTTTAACCCAAAACCGACGCCTCGTATCTAACATCTAAGGAAAATACATGCAGAATGTGTCTGGGACTTAATAAATCATAAGTAAACGTCAGTAATGTTCCCATTAAACAGGATATATAGAAAGAAATACTTTAAATTTAATTAAAAGTAAGAACTAAATAAGGACCATAGCTATAAAGTTATCATAATCTTGATGATTATATTAAATTTACACGATTAAAGTTATGTGCCGTTCATATGTTGGAATTTAATATAAAACGCAGTATTTAGACGTATAATTAATTCGCTTTGAACAGAATAATGCGATATGTAGGAAACATACCGACTACTGTAATAAACAGACATACTGTGTCTGACTGTTCTTCTGAATATTTGAAAAATTAATTAATTAAAATGATAGGGGCTAAGAGTTTATGTTTGAGTGACGCAAAATGATTATTAAGTATATTAAAATTATCAAATCAGGAAGTAAATTATTTTTCTTTGGCTAAAACACACATTAATCTCCTTCTGCAAAGTTTATGATAAAAAGAGAATATTGATCTTAAAATTGATATTTGATAATACTAGATATTTAAAAAACCTCCTTTAACAACTTAACTAACTCACTAGTTAGTCTTGCTAACGTCGATTACAGCATAGTCATACCACCAATCGAAAAATGTATACATGTAATAAATTTTCATTTATATCGGAAGATCTATTTCAATCTCACCTGCTATAGTACACAACCCCCGGAGCAGGGTGCTAAGGGGCAGGAGGCCCACCTGATGTTAAGTGATGCCGCCCATGGACACTAACATTGTAAGTAGTCTTGCAACTTCCGGCCGTTTAAAAATCGGTATATTTCTTGAACGGCTCTAAGTCAATGAGAAATGACGAATGTCCAAATATTTTTAGTACTATTCTCAGTACAGCATATTAAATTGTATCCTTAATTTATAAATCATCTGTTCGTGTTAATTTGTCATCACTCCATTAGCATTTCAAATGTCCCAAGATTATGACGTTTAATAGGTCACAATTAGCATATGAATAGAGGGACACTGAAGTATTAAGTGGTAATTGTATCTTAGTATATCAAGATTCGGGCTTATGAATTATTAGGGACATTCTACGAGCAAATTGGGTTCTAGTTTTGTACAAATATATGTTCTGGACATTCAATAACTTCAAAAGTATTGAGACACGATAAAAAATTGTATCAAAGTTTTCTCTAAAATAGAAATACATTCTATTACTTTAAAAACGGTAGTTTTCGACACATACTATTTGCAGAGTTAAGCAATATTTTGTTTTTTAAATTACCCTATACGACTAATAAAGACTCTATAAGTATTCAGCAAAATCTCTGGTGTTTTTGGTAAAAAATATTTTTAAAGAAATTTTCGCCATACAAGTTTCATTTCTTACATTTTAAGATGGCGTTTATATGAAAGTTTTTTCAGTTTTCTGACATTAACTAATGATTCACACATGGAAATTTAATGGTCAATGTTATTTTATGAAGTCCAATAGTTTAAAGACGGTAGTTTCACACATACTGTAGCAGCGTAAAATAATAAATTAAATCTTGTTTGAGAAATTACCTTGTACCACTAATAAAGACCTCTGTAAGTAGAGAATCTATAAGTATTTAAAATTATAAAAAATATTTCCGAAGAAATTTTCGCCATACTAGTTTTATTTGTGTCTATGGCAAACCGAAAAATGACAACTCGGGTAAGGTAATTAGTTAAAAATGTACAATATTCAAGTGTCATTAAGAGTAAAATATACCTGTTACCACAAAAAGAACATAAAATTTTAAAAGGCTATTTCAACCCTAAATTACTTTTCATTCAGTGCCCTGTAGAATGGGTAAAACTTCGGAGTGAGTCCAACTGATAAGCGTATTCCTTAAAACATTTATACGTACTATTTAAATGTTCAAATAACGTTAAAACATTGAATGTTGAACAGTTTTATAAAGTAAAATTCTCTTCCCTGACTGAGAGGTGATGAATTTGTAGGAAAGAATCGGTTTTACAGAAAATTTGGTTGTAATTACTCTGACTATATACCGATAATTTTAATGTTAGTAAAATAAATCTAGCATATATGTATAAATCATTAATAAGTGGGCCAAAATCTACAAGAAATTAAAACTCTTCAAAACTATCTGGTCGTTTTCTATGAATCATGATCTCATCGCTTGTACCATAAAACGCTGAGCTGTCGAAGTAGCCACGGTCAGGCTCTCATGTCAAGTACCGCATTATGAACCGTCTGGGTACTCTTCACCGTCCTTCAGGTTCCTAATTGAAATTTAAGAAATGCTACCTTTCTTTGGAAATTGGACTAGGAGCAAAATGGTATTCTTTTATGGTTAGTGTCAAAGAGCGTTTATTATGAAGCTACAAGGCAACCCATTTGTAAGTATACGTGGAGTTGTATATATACAACAACGTAACAAGAAAAAAATATATTTTATTTGATGACAGTTTTCCACCTTTATATAAAAAAAACAACAGCGCTACAATCTTTTATGGTTCTGGGGGTCAGATTTTTGTATCTGTTTCGTGATCATTTATATCATAGACAGTCCTTTGGGGCGCAAGTTTCGTACCCACGACCTCAAGGATGAGAGACGCACGCTGCTGTAGCCACTAGCCCAACATGTACATTTACAACGATATTATAGAAAATATCATATTGCTATTAATATCAACTACAGCATAAAACAATTTTATAAAATACACTAAGCGACTATTTCTTATTACAAACTGTTTGTTTGTTACCCAATATTATGTCTTGAAAAAATTAGACACGTAAAAATTTTCTTGGAATAAGCCACAATTGAGGGCGTATTTAACATAATGCGTAGATAAGAACATTTTTTGCGAATAAAAATGAAATGCCGCAGGCGTCTTTTTGTACGAAATATTTAAGAGAAAATTAAGGCAAATAAAAGATTGTTAAGGTCTTTGTAATTAATAGAAAATCTCATATTAATTCATGTCAAATAAATTGTATCGTTTAATATGCTTATATAAAATGTTTTATTTTTGATCTTACGTTTATCTTTGCACAAATAAGGCGACAACCGAAGTTTTTGGACTGATTTCTCCGGGGGCAATATCATGCTAGGCACGCAAATTTACTCTAAGGCTGACATTCAGAGACGAGCAAGCGCGAACTATGACCCCTGTATTTCAAAATCAGATACTTTGTATTATTTGTGAAACTAACTCCCGGTTTGCAGCAATGGGTTTTGCATACTAAGCCCGAAAATAAATCGCGTCGATATTGGTAAATCTTAATCCCTAAAATCTTCAACGTGACATCAATAAAACAATTGAAAAACGTTTCCTAGACTTTAAAAAGGTTGAGGCGTGTCACTTAAATTCGTCTACATTTGAAAAAACGCAATTTCTACGAGTTGTTCTTTGTAAATACGAGAATTTCTTTCTTTAAATAATCTACATTGACAATTTACATAACTTATTTTTATGGGAACCTGGCGTGTTTCATTATATTACGCGTCATTAACGCGTTAAATATATTCAAATAGAATCTAGTCGGGCTTGTAAGGGTTAATTAATAATAGACGAATCTCAAAGGATTTTCTGTTACCCTGTTTATGCATGACTATGAAAAAGATATATTATTCAACAAACGTGGTTTGCACGTTTCATCTTAAATAAATATTTAAAGCGAAGTGCGCTTAACCTTATTTCGTAAATTAACAACGTATTCTAACAGAATAAATTCAGCTATCATTGTTTTTAAATCCGCTTTTATGTTATTTTTGCTTTAGCAAAATATATTTTAGAATTGTTGGTTGACTAGAGCCTCGGGTAATTAACTTTTTATTTTTTGGAAGCGTAATATACTTTGTACAGATTAAAAGAGGTATGTTGGAGGTAAATTTAGCAATTGTATAAGTATTTAATAACAGCTAGCTTGGTATATCTAGCAAACACAAACAATAATCCTAGATATATTTTTCTGCAATCGAACCTAATCATTCCATATATATAATATTTCTGCGTTAATCACTCCGCCACAAAAGCTGTTACTATAATTATGAAATACTAAAATTTCTCTGACATAGAAAGTAGAGAAACATCATCATTTTGACTAAAACTTGCGATAGTTTTTCTTCATACAGTTACAATAAAAAAATAATTAATGAAACATTTCACAACTTCATAAATACATTATATAATAAATAAATAATTACATCATATACGAAAGACACAAAATATTTTGTCATAAGATATATTATATAGAAAAATATATTTCCTACACGCAAAACCTATTTTCTATTCAAAACAAGACGATCAATATACAAGCCCAGCGTTGAATTTTTTATTGGCAGCCCTATTGGGATTGTCCAGAAGACCAATATTGGAAAAGCACTCGACTATGCGCTAACGAGATGCGGGTCTAATGAACTTGAAATCCTGCGCTTCCATTTTGTATAATGGACAGTTACAACGAGTTATGAAATCATACTCGATTCTTGAATTATAAACCGATTGGTGAAAACCGTGTACTATTATTAATATTGAATTTATTAACTCGCTAACGAATTTGAAGGAATTATTACCGGGGTTTAGTTAGAATGGGGTTTACGAAATAGTCTGAAACTTTAAAGCTTGCAAAGCATTTAGCAATCTAAATAAAATAATTTGAATTTAGTAATACATTGTTTATACGCCTTATATATTAGCTAGTAAATAACTTGTTATAATGTTAAATGTAGGACATAATAACATTTTTATTATTAATTTCGTATCAAAATATTCCTAGATGTATGTTTTGATCAATTGTGATGACGGGCTACTGATGCGCTTTGCACAATATAAGCTTTGCAATGTATTTGTGGGAATCAGTAGGTATTTGTTAATAGGATTAAGAGGATCGGGCTTCGATAGCCTATTGATAGTTTGTCAATATTCCTAAATGGAGCTTTAAAGCTGCTCTAAAACATGAAGTGACCCCATTCGGGTGTTAATTTGTGTATACTATTAATGGAATATTTATTCAGTTTAAAATAGACTTTAGGTAATATAAGTGTTTTTCTATGTTCTTTATTTACGTTATTTTAACTCTAGTTACCTTAACATGTTTTAATAATTTAAAATAAATTTAATCATGACCATTCAGATATTACGTATATATTAATATGTCCGCTGGGTTTCAGAAAAAAAAACTGAATGTGTCGCCTTGATTTAAGAGTAATAATGTAAATGTTTTGAATAGGAGATGTCATAAACCACACCAATTAAATTATTACTTGAAAACAATTATCGGAAATGTTGTTGATTTACCGAAATTAATGTAACCGTTGTGGTTTATTCAGGCTTCAGGAGCAATTCGAGTCTTGATTAAACTATCATCTCTGTTTTTGTACAATTATGAAGGGTAAACTGAAATAATACTGTAATATTGGCTAATATAAATTGTTATTTTAGTGATTCTTAAGAAAAACATAGCTTGCGTCTCTTAAGACAGCACTTTTCATTAACCAATTTTAAAAGACAATGCCATGCAATAACAGCTAAAAGTACAGTTTTTTTTACACTTATGGTGCTTATACCCATTAGCTACTTCAATAGACTATTAGACCTATTCGTTAACAAGCATAATATTCTGTTAAAGCCTTAAAAATAGCAAATGTTTTAAGAGGACGATTTTAGGAGGCGCTGAAATATGTCTTCCCCTGTTCCTATTTGGAACTTCAATTTAGAAAATTATACAATAGCTATAAATACAGTGATATATTAGGCTATTAGATCTATTACAGATATTATATTATTTATCACTCAAAGAGGGTCATTCTCGGCGTGGAACCTACGCATACGTTAACGGTATTGCTGAAACTTATGGACTTTTACATATGACTTTGACCTGACAGTGAAACCGTACGCAATGATTAAGTCGGTCGTAACCTATCGGAGAAAAAAATAAAATTACATTTATCCTTTGGAATCGAACCCGATACCGTTACATTACGGAGCCGCCTCGAAGTCTTATGTTAATTAATCTATCCATAACATTTTACAAACAAATAACTGTGAATATACATTCGTTTAAATAAATTTCCACTTAAAATGTATCGATGTTGAGCGAATGTCGTTTAATTTAAAGCAAATATACGTTTAAGCCAATTCACAGACAATGGTTTTACTGATATTGATACGTAAAGGCAATTAAGGTTGATTGTACTGCACTATTGAGTGCAGATGTTATTATATTTTCATTTATTTCACAATATAAACATTAATTTGTTTACAATTACATTACATGACGGACATATCAGAATACACAGCATGGTAATAGAGAAAAAAACTGTAGTCCAGGCCGTACTCAGAATCCATAAAGAGTAAAAAGTTACTTAAGCGATTTAGATAAGATCAAAAGATAAACTGAACATATAAACGAAACATATAATTTACAAGGACAATTTTCTCACTCAAATAAAGTATATATATTAGAGTTTAGCTGTCCCTTGAGAGCGGGATGCACATTGTTTCATCACTGAATGGCGATGATGAGACACGGTTCACAGCTGGCGAACCAAACTATTTTCTACGTTTTGACCAACCTACATGAGTATCAAAATTATTTCCTAGATGGCGTGAATTAGGCAGACAAATCACAATATCAAATATATCACCTTTTGATGTCGTAATCAATCAAGAAAAATAAAGAAAGTCTACTGTATATATTCATTATGCCCATGCACATGCACACCTGCGACACCAGTTTCACCACTTGCGTTCCCGGCCTTTAACGCAGTGGTACGCTCTTCTCTTGACCCTAAGTTGTAATGGATTATACCGATAAAGTTTTTTTTTTCAAATATCTAAAAACGTTTTCTTCATTATCATATCATATCACCATAATATCGGTTATATTACAATATTATATTGGCGCCCTTGAATCAGTTTATAAATTGCCTAAAGGCTGGTGAAATTCTAAAAGCTAGTCGAAATCCTTATCAATTCGAGTGTGGCTAATTCTGTTCTACATAAACTAACTTGAGTATATATTGTTTAAGGTAAAATCCAACGAACGAGCGACATCTTGTTTACAATTATAAATTTCAATATATAAACTAATGGTATAAATGAATAATTCATATAATTTGAAAAGACATTTCGCCTTAATTAACAAAGTAAAATATAAATGTATATTTGCATATCAAACAAAGATAACTGGAACTTTCTACTTAAGAATAAATTAATATTTCGCAGAGCAATTATTTGCTAATGATAATCTCAAAAGAGAATTTAGGAGCTTTATTATGAATATTTTATACTGTTTAATTTTCATATAAAAATTATGAAGAACGTTTCTTTCACAGTATAATAAGTCATTTACGCAAGTTTTATATTGATTGAACAATTATTGATCCAAAAGAGTTGTTTTCTGTTTATAATAAAGAATATTTAAATTACAGTATGTGCATTTTATAATTTAAAAATTTGATCTAAACATTTCGTAATTTAAATATAAAATTAAACTTTTTGCTTATAATTGTATTTTTATATACGCAATATTTATATTAAAGGTTTTAAATTTACTACAATTTGTAATAGTTGGAGGGTTGGGAAAAAACGACATACATGGACGGTGATTGCCGTGTATTGGACGCTTTTGAGTTATAAAATATTCCTTGTGTTATATAAAATATTGGATTTTTGTTATAACTTTGTGAGGGGTGTTTCCTTTAATAATTAATTTACAGTTTAGTTTTATTTTCATGTGAAGTTATTTGAAATGGTTTTTTAGTTTTAAGAAATACCCTCAAATAAGTGTTCAATTATATGATAGTAAAATTACTTTGTTTTATTTCACAAGAAGAACCCAAAGCTATATTATACAAATTATGGGCATACGGCTGCAGTCCATAAACATCCACAACATTCATCGACCAGTGGGTTCAGTGCAGGCCTAGGCCTAGGGAAGAGTGGACTCTTCTCTCAGACCTTTGGTCAAAACTGAATCTCGTGTTACGCAATATTAGTTCTAAATTGAGATTATGGCATCTAGTTAACTCGGAACAGATATCAATTTAATATTACCTTTTCGAAGAAAAGCAGTCCTTTATACCTAAATGTATTGTATGTCAGACAAAAGCTTTTAGGTTTTTACAGCTGAAAATTCTGAATAGAATCTCAAGGTCAATACGAAGGCAATTACTTACCTTTCATTGTCATAAAATAGCGAATTAATTATTTAACTTTCTGAATTTAAGTATTGATTCGATTTTTAGGCCTCCTAAGTCAATGTTTGTTTTTAGTTAGTAAGTTAGTAGTTTTTTCTTCACCTTAAGTAAAACACTGCCTACAAGCTTAAGTGTAAATCGCTTTTATAATAAGACAATTTATTATTTAATGAATTGATAAAAAAATTCATTTCATAATCCTCAGATTGTAGGAAAATAGTTTTTTTTAATTGGTTAAAGTCCGCTGTTGGCGGACTTTTTTACCCTAATCAGCTTTTGGCTATTATTATTTGGCGCGCGGGCGGCTTTTCATTTATTGACATACATTAAAGACTGCATATTACAGGACAGGACTAGATTATTTAGTCGTGGAGACATGATTTGAAATACAGGTCAATGAATTCAAATATAGAAGTTCTATTACAATTTGCACGCGTAATCATTTTTAATTAATACGTTAATCAATCAATGCTATGTATGATGAATGAATTTGAATTTAGCGACCCGAATGAGTTCAGATCAATCATTCAACTAAGTGTCGAATGGTGAACGCAGAAATTGAAATACAACAACAATACACATTAGATTGGAATGCTTAGTCGACTATTCTAATGAAACGTTATAACGTTTTTTTAATAGATATTTTTTTTATTAACAACTAAAACAATATTTTCACAAAACATAAATAATAATACGACATAGTACATGACCATGAGCTCAAACCTTTTTTAAAGTTACCAAATCGACAGTCCGATTATATCAGCCATAAAAGACATATCAACCACAAATTATATATAGTTATTTTTTGCCTCCAACTACATAATTGGCAAACCGTGTTGACCGGAAACTAATCACATGCTTACTCAAAACCTATTTTTAGGAACATGATATGTACTGCGACCTCTAGAACACTTTTGAGGTTTCCCTAACCTTTATATCCGGCCACAATATATAAAATTTGATATGAAATTGATGTGACAAGTTACTAATATGTGGACGCTGACTGCTGTTATCGTTTTTGCTTCATATTCGTTACAGAGTAAGGCAATGAATACAACTGTAGGCCACTTTAAAGAAATGTATTTCTTGGCCTTCGATGGGTGCTTATTGTTATTAATAAAAATTTAACATCCGAATCTTATAAAAAAAGTGTATTGAGAGACGCATTTTATCTTTTTATTTATTTATTTGTTAGATTACAGAATATATTTATAGAAAACTAAAAGTATTACTTACATAAACATAATCGAATTAAAGTAAATCATAACAGCCACAACAAGCATTATTATATTAATAAAGTTGATTGAAATATGAAAAATTCATCACATTCATCAAAACATATACAGAAAAACTATTTTTTTAAAGTTGTCTCTGACAAGAAATAATTTACCGTTAGGCTAGATCTAAGACTAATAAGTAATATAAAACTATTCTAATTTGGAAAAAAACAATATTTAACGTTGGAAAGTGTCAATAACACTACTTACAGTCTCTATTAAGTGTCTCCCACAGTTCGTTCTTATGTAATTTTTTTTCACTAATTCGAAATTTATTTTTATTTTTTTAATCTTCTCCTTAGGCACGTGGTGTCAATATGTTGAAAGTGTATAGACGAAAATCCTTGTCTATTCCTGTGATATTTTTCAATTTAAAATACGAAAAACTAGCGAGACATATTTTAACGTACGGAGGAACTACAGTAAAGGGCTAAAATTAAAACGAATTGCGTTACGCTTTAATTGTATTTCAGGATAATTTTCCGAGCGTCTGATTCCTAGTCGTCCTAGCTGGTAATCATAGACAGGGAAGGTATTGAGCAGTGTATTTTTTTTTAATATTCTATAAAATATAGAAGTGATTAGAGTCCAATACATATTACACTTTCATATACTTTCGTCTCTATTGATTTTTATTAGTTTGTTATTGTAATTCTATTTTATGCTCCTAATTAAAAAAATAAGTAGGACCATTGCTAGTCAGCTCCATAGATGTTTGTGTTCATTACGTATATTCTAAATTATATTAGCGAAACTCGAGATGCCGACGTCTTGTAATTGCTTATTTTCTTTCGGCCTCTAGGGAAACGTGTTGGTAAATTAGGACTACAATATAATAATTAATATAAATTATTAAACGCTTTACGCTTTTAGAAGTAGTATTATAATCAATTCTAAAAATAATAAAAATAATTGTATTCGATTTTTAAACTCTCTTAAGAAATATATTTAAAAAATCCGTGTGATTACGCTAAAGTTGTTTTTCGATGGTACTATATATATATCAGGTAAATTAATAAATACTTGTATAATTGAAATGTACCCTCTTCTTCCACACTCATAAATCAGCGCTTTAATATTCCTGTCACTGAATAGAATAAATATCTTAACTGCAAACCCTTTGACCCCACTCAAAAGATATTACAATCAATAAAATTTCCAACACAAACGTACAAAGATCTTTCATTTGAGCATCAATTACGATGTTTAGTGATGTGAAACTTATTGAATTCACATTGGCCCAATTCACGAACGAAATCAATCAGATCGTACACCGTTAATAATTTCAATTTGAGCACAATACGTTGATTGTTTAATATCGCATTGATCCTATAATTAGTTCCAAATCCGAGGGATGAAATCATTTTATATAATAAAATTGTATTGCTAATTGATAACGTTAAAAGCCCACTAGATGGCGTCCCTTGTTTAATATAACGCGGTATGTATTTGATTTACAAATGTGATATTACTATTGATATATAGCAAAAATAAAAATATTATACAAGACAATAATTTGTTTAATTATAAATACCGCTGGGTGAGCCGAAAACTATTTAACCGATTATGGAATAATCAGTACCGTAAACGTGAATATAATTATTATACGTATCTTGGCATTATTTTGCGTGGTGGAGAGTTCGTGAATGTTTTTTTTTACTTAAATATTTTTGCCATAGAAGACTTTCAGCCGCTTATTCCAAAAATCTATTTTTAATTCATGAAACTGTCCGAACCTTTGGCCTCTATTAAACAATCATGAACGCCAATCCATGAGCACAGTTTAAATGTAAACATTAATTGTTTTATTAGAAGTTCTATCCATACAAGTTAATATTATACACGTAATAGTAGTAGTGACGGCGCGCACTTTTGTTCTTTGAACGTACATTGGTAGGTTTTGAAAAAAAATCAGCACAATTAAAAAACTCATTACTTTATAGCGATATCATTCGGCTTTACCGAAGCCGACAGGAATTGAATTAAAAAAAAGGTGCACTTGCAATTACTCCATTCAAATAGCCTCTCACGTTTCAATCTTTTATAGCGGCCTCTATAGAGTGCAATATGAGATGAGAGGGCCAATAATGAAATATAAAAACAGAAATAAGCACTTATTTCCAATGGTTGAGTAGTATGCATTATTCCCATTCAACGTTTACTTTGAGTGCGCTTGACTTCTGTTCTTAAAGGTCGCGTTGTGTGGAAATTGACTGCGATCAAAGATAACAATAACCTAAGCCGACTACTGTATTGCTTATTATCAAAATAGGTAGTTTGTACTGGAGCATGTTACAACCACATATGTCCATCATTTTTGGATATTTAAAGCAATTTGGGGAACCTTTTGTGGCATCGCAAACGACTGTATTTTTTGTCATTCTGCTGCTGTAATATGCAAAGCATCTATAATATGTTAAGGGAGACCTATTCAGTTATGCATGTGTAAGTTATTATAGTACAATTATAATGATAGAATTTGAATTTAGAATAAACTTAAAATAGAAACAGATCCATCTAGATCCTTAAAAATATTTAAAATAGAAGCAGATTCCAAATGACATCTCAAGCTCTCGAACATCGTTCACAATCTGCATTCCGTTAATTTTTTTATCGATCCTTTTAAATGAATGAAACGTTTCATTCACTGGTACGGGGGAACGCATGTTATGCATTACAAAAAGAAAAAGTCCCATCAAAACGCTCCACAGAGCAAATAAAGCTGTAGTCAGCCTTTGTCATTGGAATCTAGCTTATTGTCTGCATCTCAATTAGGAATGCTGCAAAATGTTTTTTTTTGCACGATATAAATTAAAAGTTCTTATGTTTATCTTCTATTGACAGTTATATAAAGAAAATTGCTTCCTAACAGATACCTACTAGGCGTGGCGTAAGTTTCTATATCACATTCGTGGGGTAGAGGACACCTAGATTACCAGGCTGATCGGTCTTGCGCAGCTGTTCTTCGTTACTAACACAGTACTATAATATTTGTAGAAAAAGAAATATACTATTGGTTGGTTAACATAGCTTATACACATTGAAAGAAAACAATGTTTTAACCGGATTAAAGCTATTTGTATTATTATAAACTTATAATTATTTTACATAATTTTAATTTAACGTTTCGTGCTTTACAGCGTGCATGGTCACGGTGACCGAAGACAAAAGGTGTTGAATGTCAAAAGTATCACTTGTTGTGTTATCTGTATTGATTTTCCCGGAATTGGTATTGAAATTATGTAAAATAATTATAAGTTTATAATAATATAAATAGCTTTAATCCGATTAAAAATATATTATTTATTATATACAAATAAATGGCATTGTTATACTATATTAGTTAAACAACTTAGATATAAAAATTATAAATTATTGCTACCGACCAGTTCCATGAAAATAAAGTATTTATGTATACTAATCTAAATTACATAAATTGTAATGAGTGTTATTGTTATAAGGTATTCTATACACTATAAAATTTACTAATATTTATTTATTTTATTCTCAGAGTTTATGATTTAGAGTAGGTTTAAAATTTACAATGTGTAGGTAACTTATCTGCGTTCTACAGTGGTCGCTGGAGATCTGAATTTAGAATAACCTTTGTCTCCTGGATCCGGTACAGTCAACTCTTAGAATAAAATTTAATTTTTCTTTAATATATATTTAACTATAATGTTTATCTCTTATTTGTAGAACTAAATCAGTCTATTTTTATTTTAATGCTTTGTTTTTCTCTATCAAATTGTGTTTACGTTATATTAAATAGAGACAGATAAACTTACATAAAAATGGCGCAATTACACAGTTTTAGTGTTTATGAATATGTTGTGAATTATGTTAGCTTCCATGGATATCCGATATCAATTAAAATAATTTAAAAATAGAATGGTTTGAAATACGACCAGTCAAAAAAATTACAATAATCACCTCAATTCTAAATTTAAAGTACGTCTTTGGTAATAATACTTGTTTCCTGCTGTGACTGCATTTTTTTAAAAATAAAACGAGTAATCGTTTTATTTTCGGTTCAAAAGTGAACGTTCTTATTGAGATTCCAAGTGCGTACAGCTCAGACATGAAACCTAGCTAAAATAAGCCTTTGCCATGCAACTCGTCTCCGGTAAATAACTAATTTCCTTAATGTGCTTGCTTACCAAGTATTCAAAAATCCTATCTCGTGGAAATAGTAATTGTTTTAGAAATAAAAACAGGTATAAAACGGTGTAGCTTTATTTATATCAATAAAACAGATTAATAATAATAATAATCTTGTGGTTTCTACAACCCTATTTAGCCTTAAATCTTCGCTTTTTTGCCTAACATAGATCGTTGATTTTCGGAAATGTACTAGGCCTACATGAAACAGAAACAGTCGGTGAAAACAATTACGACTCTGTAACTTATACAAGTCTAAATAAATTAACCCTGACTAAGTGCTTTTGAAAAGTGAGTGAGAGTGAGTGTATGAAATTTCAAGGCAACAAGGTGGGAGAATGTTAATTCCCTTGGCAAGCACATCACATTTTAAACCTAAAGATCTTTATAATTTTTGAAGTGAAACTTCTTTATCGACGTTGGAAAAAAAATTACCATCACATTTTTATGTTACGCGCCATCTTTTTTTGTCCCTACCACGGTTGATTCGAAGCCATTAATAACACAAATATATAATAACGATAACAATTATAGTAATAATTCTATTACAATTAATGAAATTGTGTAATAATCTTAGTAGTAATAAGGTAAAATGAAATAATTGTATTATCCATGTCTATGATAGTAAAAAGCCTTCTGTTAAACTTTATGTAATTTATTTTTATTTAACCAATTTCTTTTCGAACAATACGGTCATTAAGAAGTTTCACTTCTTACGGGTGTACATTAGTACATGCACACTTTTTTATTGTTGTAAATTTATGTTTTACTAGTCTTGATACAAAGCGCAATTGAACTAGATAAGTAGATTTCTTGTAAAATAATATAATAACAAACTGTATTATACTACTATCTTCACTTTCCAATTGTTACAAAATCGACAAAATTATTTATTAGCATTTCTACGTGTCTTACCGTTAAAACGTAATAGAATAATTAAAATAGTCCCCAGTCACGACCTTGTTAAAATCCAGTAATTAAAAATAACATTTTACTCAAGTTGAACCTTAGTCGTGACGTACAACTAAATGAGAGAGGTTTGCAAAGAACCTCATAATAACAATTCATTTTCACTTACAAGAATATCAAACTCTTTAATGTCAAAAATATTGAATTACACCGCTTAATTACAAAACTCTTATCTGTAAATTTATTATCTTGTAATGTTTAACACTGCCTTAAAGTAATAATGATTTGTAAAAATATTAACACTTTCTATCCGTCTCCTTTCATTTCACTGAAAGCACGATTAAATAGAAAGAGACGAAAAAGTACTCAAAAGTGGAAGTGGAATAGAACTGATTTATTTATGAAGGGGTTATTTTATCTAAACAAGTAACTGAATCGGTAAGGCCACCATTTATTATAAACCCGGCACATCGTAACCTGTTTGATTAGCGCATCCATTGCTTAGGGATTTACCCCTGGCGCGTTCGATACCCAACGAAACGGAAATAATTTCCGGTTTAAAAATACACAGAATTTTAAACCACGGTACACCGGTTAACAGGTTTCTTAAGCTCAATAAGTAGATCTGCGATATGCATTTTACGAAAGGCCAAACGATTAGTCAAATGGAGAGACAAATCGTGTCACGTCTTTGTGATTGGTCTAATTGACCAATCCCAATGATTCGCGTTTTTTGTTTAAACATAGATCTATAAATTAGCTGTCGTGACTACAACAACGGATGGCGCTTTGTTAAAAAGCTTATTTCATTTACACCCCTAATGTCATATCGACTAGTATTACATAGTTCAAAATAGATCCAAAGCAAATTAGTATGGACCGTAACTTGGCTGTTAACTAAGTTTGGAGCTTCTAAGGCCATACAACTCCCTAACATGCTAGTTTAAAACGTAATACTGAGTTATATTCTGACGAAAAGCACTATTTTTTCACTAGTTACATATTTTTTTCAAATATTTGTTAAAAATATGTAATTAGTTTTTAATGCGTCCTTAATTTTTCACTGGAAATATATGATTGCTAAGATAAAACAAACTACAGCTTAATATTAGTTTAGATAATTTTAAATTTAAAACGGTTTTCATGTGCCGATAACTGTTAAGTAAACATTAAATAGTTTGTCATAGTTTGTTTAAAATCAATTATATTATCTATATATATAAAAAATTAATCCCCATTTCCCTTGGTCACGACATCACGCGTGAACGGCTGGTGTGATTTTGCTAATTCTTTTTTTTATTTTGTTAGTTATTGTCAGGAGAAGGTAGTTTCGTATGAAAGAACAAAAAAAAGATAATTTTGCGGAAAATTAGAAAATTTAAGAATTTTAAAAATTAAGTAATCCTAACTTTTGTTACGATAGCAAATTTTTTATTCATTGCTTAGCGCTTTAACAATTCGAACTTTTTTGATGTAACCTTATGGCTTTTAACATAACATTGACAGAATGCGTGGCGCAAATATCGTCAAAGAAGATGTAAGAAAAATTAATATCGTCTAAAACAAATGCTTCGATCGGAGATATTATATTGATAAAATACATATGAAATAATTACAGTCGCTAATTTTTTGTGGCATTAATCTTGAAAATACATGTTTTTCACATGGCCAGTTATATGTCGCCTGTGCCCATGTCGGAATACCAATAAAGCTATTTATATACGCGCCAGAAAAACAAATAAAGAATGTTGTATATCATAAAGCATTATTAGTTAATTATACCAATTCGAAATCAATGTTCATAGTTAAGACAGGACAATGTCTGTCGAGTCCGCTAGTTTATAATATAGAAAAAAATAAATTTCGATAGACTTTCACGTTGTCACTTGACGCGTTTTTGGATAAAACTTTGCTAGACATTTATATCTCTCGGAAATGATCACGATTAGAATGTAAGTAGAATGATCTGGGATGGTTATGTTGTACAGGGAATAATCAATACTAAATAGTTAATATTGCAAACTTGACCAAGTCAACGTTCTCGTAGAAAACGAGGTTTAGAGAGTCTAGACGCCGTAATGTCGTTATAAGAATCCACTGCTAGGAATAAGGTTGCACAACGTGAATTTACTCTAAGAAAATATTTAGTGATATTGTAACTTTAAAATAATATAACTTGCGCTTGTCATCATTATTATATTAGTAGAAATACTTTTGCGAAACTGATTTGCTGAGTTTGTAGGTTTATAATGATTTATAATAAAAATACGTAATAAATAAATCTTACCTACAATTTTACGTCTTCATTAAGTATGTACTTAGATACGAAACAGGAAACTAGGTATCACTAATTCAATTTCCCTTCATTATTGATGCAAGACATCGAACCCCAATAACATAAACGTAGTTTGTGCAACACAACTGTTTGGTGAAACTATATTAGAAAATACTTTTCACCTTTCCTCATAAGAAAATAAACTTGGTTTAAATATTACCCTGTAAATATCGAAAGCGGTTAAAATTCAAAAATGCTAAAATCTATAACTGCTCTTAGCTTTACTTATTTATTATAATTCAGTAATAAGCTTCATGTAAACTAGTTATTTGAGGGACCAATTAGAAGAACCAAGAATTTGTGTTTCAAAATAAACATTTGTAAATCGTCTGTCTGCACATAATTTTCTACTTTAACCCAAAATTGGTTTAAGCTAATTTGGTTTCAAAAGCTACAGGTTTCCTCGAAAATCTAATTTTGTTCACATTAAAATTTAATTAATAGCGACGAGCCCACAAAATAGCCGTATACTTATTAGATTTGCTCAATACACGTAGCTTTGTTTAGTCAATTTATCAAGGGGCGCTCGCTCAATTACTTAATTTTGTTAAATATCCTTGATTGGGCCGGCAATCAGCGATGCAAATTGTTACTCCGTCATTCTACCATACTTGAACGGAATTTCTGTGCTGAATAATTTAGCGTCTGTTTTACCCAAATGTTGGAACTAACGTCAATTAATACACAGTACAAGGTCATTATTTATGTAAATTTCTTTATTGTTATTGGCTGGATTATTTTGATTTCTTATATTTTCTAGGTCTGTGATGTGCCCGTTTTACCTTTACCCGTCATACACGCATAGATAGACATTGGTATGCACTCGAGGTTTATATAGTCGTCATGGTTTAGGTCAAGATTATTCGAGACAAGTCGAGAAATATCACTTCAATATTCCATCAATAACGTATTGAATTTTGACATACGCGCGTCACAGTTAACGAAAAGTGTGAGGTTTGGCGGAACGACTGTTCATTCTCACAGTTCCGAGAATAACTAGAAGGCTAACTATTAATGCGTCCTTATAAATGGATATTTTTTTCTGTTCTACACCCATAGTCAATCTACTCCTTATTTACCACAACTTATTATAAATGATATTTTTGAAATGCACGTCGCTCGTTCTGTAGTATTAAGCATAAATAATTGAGCGTAAAATCGCGATCTTCAACCACGTTTTAATGATAGGTATAACTTTATTGTTATCTACGGTATTTCCTCAATTAATCCTATCTCGGATAACGCTGTTTCAAGTTAAGGGCTAGGGATCTAAGCAATCTTCACGGGTGACTTGTCAAAGCGAGAAAGGGTCTGAAGACGCCCAACAATGCTCGTTATCTTACTCTAAGAACGCACTTATATTTTAAATGCGCCAAAAGAACAGCTACGTTGGATAATTCTGGTAAAAATGTTAGGGAATTTTCGTAGTCGGGTTGAATCATAAATAGGATTATGGGAGATCAATTTATTTAACATATGAAATAATTCCTTTATATATAATGTAAATCTATTATATTTATTTTATTTATTAACACGTCGTTACATTACACTATAAAAAATGAACATAATTAAATCAAAAGGAGGGCAACTGGTGGCCTTATCGCTTACGAGCGGTCTTTTCCAGGCAACCACTGTGAGTGAAGAATAAAAAAATGAATTAAATTACATTATTTAATCAGCTCCGATTCGGTACTCAACATTATTTGAAATCATTGAATACATTTCGTATTTTCAATAAATATTTTAGTGATCAACTGGATTTTGTCCTGAAAGATATATAATTGAAAACAAACCGTCAAATTGTCACCCCCAATGGACCAAATAACAACTGTAGATGGCGACGGCCGCATCACGGGAGCAGAATCAATGCAAATTGTTATTATTAAAATACTATTGAAATGAAATTTTCATGAGTTGTAACATTAACGTTAGGTATTGCCAATTTTCCAGAATATTCTTATCATGTATCTAAAAGATAAATATTACATAATATATCATTTTATCTTCTTGACCTATGTTTCGAATGCTTAATCTGTACAATCCTTCACATATCGAACCCACCATTTTGTACTTTAAAAGTGAAGCCCTCTTCGCTTCGATTATTTTCATCACGATTGTTATAGTTGCACTCGATTCGAGTTTATATTCGAGTGGGCCAGGGGTAACCAACGAACTTTTATGGAAAAAATCAAAAATCTCTTTTATGGCACGATAGATCCAGCTTTGAGATAATAAACTGATTTAAGTTAATAAAAATTATTGAAAACTGCTATACATTTATGGTTATAGGCAATATTTTCAAGGTGAGCACTCCCTCGCGTACAAAATAATAACTTTATACAATAAAGATGTATAATTAGATAAAAAAACTAACTAAAGGTAGAATATTTCAGGTCAACGTTGTTTTCCGGTTCTACAGTTATATTTAAATATACATATACTACCGATAACAAGCCTGAAGACTATTGTCATTAAGCTATGATCGAAATGTTAGTGAAACCGTTTGCAGCTGAGTTTAAAAGAAAGTCGAACCAAAAATACAAGCCGTTTACAATCAAACCCGTATATAATTCTATGAATATAAAACAGCAGACTATCTTTCCGTCACGTTTAAAAACATGTGATCAAGACATCTCCAATACATCTGATACTTTTGACACGGGTAGTCAAGCCAAGTGTATCGAAACCATGTCACCTAAAGTTAATAATGTTTGAAGCGTTCAATAAAACGATTCGTGTACGTGACAGATGACGACAGGGGTTGTGAACATTTGCTTTTATTTGGCACAACTCGTTTAGCACATGCCGACTGACAATCAATCAAAGTCAATAGGACAAAAGAGTACAGTAGCTACTGTTTAATGAAATTTTTCGGTTATTTTAGTAAATTATATTGTTGAGACTATAATTAAGTATGGAAATATGTGCATCTGTTTATAAAACGACGAAGTATGAATCCTGACTTACAAAGACAATTAGTAAACAGAGAAAAAAGTTTTTTTGGTATATTAAAAAAAATATTATTTATTTACACTTCGTTGATTTTAAAAAATCCTCAAATAACACAATACATAAAAAAATAAAAGGGATATAACGGGCGGCATTAACACTAACAAACGATCTCTTCCAGACAACCGTAGTAAGAGAAAAACTTAATAGAAAAATGATGAGTACTGCAAGAAATGCATCACCAAATGTTATATTAAAATATAGAACCTTAATCAAATAGTAATACAAAAAAATATTATTTTTATTCTCATAGAGGAATATATCTTCTGTATGTGCGATCATTTAAATATAGTTCATCATAAAGTACGCTTGCTCATTGCTTTTACTACACGTTCATGATCTATCAATTTCGTTTAATGATAGAATTTTAATGATGTGATTAACGCTCGAATTAATGATTTCATAAAATCGACTGTATTTTTTTAGTTAATAGTTTTGTTTCTTTATTTATATAGATTTAAAATTTTATTATCTCGCCTTGTGGGATTGAGTCAGAATACATTATATTTAATAAATATATTGCAAATTTGAGATAAATTTTGTCCTGAATTAAACTTAAGCTCCTTAGTACAAACGTTCACGTACTTGTAAATTAAACTTATACCGGATTAAAGCAAGTTTGTTAATTAATCTAGTCTTATACATTAAAATTATATACAACGTAATATACTTATAACGAGAATAATATATTATTAACAGTACCTAGACCTTAATAACCAATTCTCATTTTGTTTTATTATGAACAAGTGTAATAAAAATGACCTGAATGCTAATTACCAGGACAACAAAAAAAACATTATTTAATCAATAGGCATTTTATATATTTAAAAACTACGCATTGTTTAACATAATAATGTTTTCAACAAATAAAAGTCTTACATGACAATATTATTTAGGTATAATATAATGTACCCGCATTTGTGTGAGTACCAAGGTGCCGCCGACCTCGTGTGCACAAGTGTACAGTGAATGGATCCTTGATTGCAACAGTGTCGATTTCTAAGGAATGAATGGTGCTATTAAAATTCGGGAGTGTCGAAATTCCTTAATTTTTATTTTATTATAACTACGTTCTTATCCTATAACACGATGGCTTAAATAAAATACCAATTATTTCTTCTTCTTTTTTCGTCGGGAAATGCGTGAAGTCCTCTCGCGGTGTGACTACCTTGTGGTGAAGGGTTATGTGGGACTCGCAACTGTGCATATCCACAAAAAGCCCAGGTTGCCACCAGCAATAGCCCCAGGCAGGTCAAGGTAACAGCGTAGCCTTGTCCACATCCCACCGCGCGATCAGCTGTTGAAATCACGGCCGGCAATTGATGTGGAATCAGCCTGCTGTGCTAAGGCGACGCGGATGGCCTGCGGGATCAACCTCCCTGGCCTCTTCCATATGAAGGCTTCGCAGAATCTCTTGAGGGTAGGAAGTGCCAATTCAAAATAATACTATAGTAACTTAACTAGTGTTATTAAAGTATTGTGGTAAGTATTCTTCAAAATTTAGAATTATTGAATTCTATTAATTTAAATGCCAAACAGATCGATATAATCATAAGATACAACAATCCCAGGTTGTCCTGCTGAGTTAATGACCCTTTCTAAGCACTATCTCATGGTAAAATACTACTTTACTTATAATATAGATAGATTACAGCATATTCAGGTGAAGTCAACGTCTGTGTAATATCGAGCGGCGGGGTTTGAAGAGCTTTCGGTCGAGGGCCGGTCATTTGGACGTCAAAGCAGACGAACCGACGGATTTGTGTACACAAGTACAATCCACTTTCATGAGGAATAAAAAATAGCTCCCGTTTGTTTAATCTCAAAGGCACTCCATCCTTTTGATGTAAATGATAAACGTCAAAAATTATTCCCTTTATTTTTGCTGCGAATAAAAAAAGTCTACTAATGATAGCTTTTTTTTCATTTTCAGGATTACACTGTAAGTGCTTTTGCGTTTATAGATTCAAATTAAAATGGTATGTTATTTTTTTAGATAGTCCACATTGTATACAGAGTAACATATGTTTAGATGGAAATGTATTTTTCATTCATTTCATTTTCAATTATTTGGCAGACGCCAATCAATATTGTTATACAACTTAACTTCTTAGAGTTTACGTATTGTACTGGGAAGATGAAAATTGTATGTTTAAAATCAATCATTATAAAAGCAACTTAAGAGGTGTTTTATATCATTGCTATGTTTAAACTTGGCAAAACACGAAACGTTATTAAACATTTAATTGTAGTATTTTCGTTGCATTAAAAAAAACTGAAGATTGGTATATTATTGGCAAGACAATACTTGCTATGAGGTATTGTAGGCTATCCTTAAAATTACAGACATAACAATATGTCTAGTCCATGCGTTTATCCCAAACTCCACATGAATTATCAGGTGTATTATGAATCTTAAGCTACAAGTGACAAGCATACTTATAGCGAAAGTTAATTTCAAAGCACGTCTACCTGTTACTCAAACTTCATTAGCGCTATTCCGACGGGACTTTCTAAGCGATAATTAATCTTATTGCTACTAGCTTGTTCTATATAGAATATCATTAATAGTTGTATATAGTAAGAGGAAGATTACAATTGTGATTTCATTATTTTCTTCTCTAAACATACTATTCGTTCTAGAGTTTCGCAGTATCGACTCAAATGGTCGGTAATAATACTGCAATTAATTTACATATTATTTATTTACACGCGTATTATAATTGAATTTGCTATACAAATTACGTTTAATCATTTAATCATGGCTTTGCAACATTAGGGACTGGACGGCTTTTGCGACTGCGACATTGCTGCATCTGGCACAGGACATGACACGCTTCAAGAGACTGAGGGCCAACCTCCAGTAATGGAGATTCACTAAAAGAAGAAGAACTGTTTGATAATATTTATTTTGTAGTTGAAATTAAAATTTCATATCGCGAATATTATTTATTATTCTAAAAATCTAAATGTATATTGTGATAAACGTTTTCCATTCAGTAAAAATGTTCTTAAAAATGAAAAACTATTTCACCAATTAAAGATATTTCCGTGCCAAACGAAGTAATAAAATAACATAAAACTCACAAAAAGGCATCAAAAGCAACACCACTATTGTGTTTAAAAACGTTTTAAAAGCACAAGAGCTCACGCTAAAAATTTAGAAGTAAAATTCAAAAGTACCGAGCACCTGGACAAACCGAGGGCTTTGTGAGCCCAAAACATCGAAATGTTGAAAGTGGGCCGACAGTTTTAACTTTTAACATGACTTTGCCGAATGTTTCTTGGGATGTGTACATGTTATTTCCGTCTTATGTTACTAATGTTTTAAAGAGTTTACTGCGTCTAGTTTGTAAGCCTCAGATACAGCCTCGGTAGAATGCGAGAGCGCTCTTGGAGCCCGTTTAATGCTGTCTTGTAGGAACCCGAGCTGCTCATACTCGGAATGGGTCACTCAGGCTCTGAATAGTAGACATTCGAGTGTATGTCGAGTCCCACATACCCCTGCTACTTTCTTTAGCTGCTACTTCATACATATCCAATACGGTTATCAAAAAAAAAACTTCAACTTAAAAGCTATATTATGACGACTTTCTTTGAATATATATTTTGATATGTGAAGTTTATATTTCACTCTCATTTCCCGATGAAACGTCGGTCGTATATAACGAATCCCGTAATTATAAATAGTCAAATATTCTGTTATATAGAAAAAATAGAAAATAAAAGATACAAAATAAAACAAACACTTGAAGTCGCTGGCATGACATAGCTAAAATAGCAGCATTAATGTCGCATAATATAATTTGAAATGAGTAAGAAAATGGAAACTTGCTTTAGTGAAACAGGCTTTATTTACTCAAGAAAATTGCTTCACAGAACCTCAGCTCGAGGCGATTAAAAAAATGTTCGCCCATCTGTCAGTTGGAGGACGCAATTTTATTTCGAGAACATAGTTCTACAATGTATGTAAATTATTTTCCTCATCTTGACAACTACACATATGATTTTTTATAATTCTTTTACTATTATAAGGCTGCATACTACTTTGGTTCACTTGTGTTCTTGCTTGAGGTACACCTTAAATAATGCGCACCAAAATATATTTTCATAACAACATTTTTTAAAGGAACAAGTCCTTGGAGGGTTTCATACTTCAAACATATTTTTTAGAGACAAGAGAAACGTACACGACTTTATGTATAGAAAAATCATATCATATAACGGTATTTAGGCTTATGCCATTGAATAGATTATCTTATAACTAATGTTAAATGTAATATATTTGCACCCTCAAAAAAATATTGTTCTATTTAACTAACAAGCTCTTACTTGATTTAGGAACTGCTTACTCTGTAACTTTCAATAGCGATAGTGATAGAGTGATTCTGATGTTTTTTTATGCAAGAATAATATAGTTCTTTCAATATCCAAAGCGCTGATTTTGCACCCTTGATTGCGTGGAACAAAAACTCAAAGACAGAGTAAAGGCTCTGGTAGTAAATGTATCTTATTGCATATGCATAATATTTTTTTAACCTTAATTTTTTCTTTAATAGGAAGTATACGTAACCTATATGTATAAATGAATTTGATTGATTCATTTTCCCAAATCATACTTCTATTGCTTACGCTACTGGCCACTATTTGGCAGTACTTGAATTAGCCAATTAATATTACTAAGGTTTATTAAAGAATTTGTTTTTGTAATTACTTTTGCTGAATGTACTGCTTTACCTCATTAAGTTTAAATACCATAAATTGTATTGCATTTTCAAAGTACATAAAAGTTCTTAAACTAACACCGACATGATCCAAGTTTTTGATTGTGCTCAGGACTTGATCACTCAGTTTATAATTAACTTGGTCAAGTTCTAGTTGACTTGCTAGTTCCGAACAACTTTCTTTGTTTAACTACGACCGCTTTAATTAGCTTTTAAGTGCTTTAGAAATAATTAATTTGAAACAAAGATCATCTTTAATGTTATTATGGCTACCTCGTCCCCTGACGCTGCGTGGGTACTACATAAGTTTCTACTAACGGACAATCGTCTAATTTCATAAAAACGAACCATTTCAGATAGACCAGTAAAGTGAATATTAATAAAAACAATGACGAATATTACATAATGCCGAATATTATTTCATAAAATTCTGCCATTTGTTCCATCCTGTTCTCGAATAAATGTTGCAATTTTAAAAAAATTAATCAAAGATTGAACAACTTATTCTTATTACGTAATTTATAATGAGTATAAATGAAGTTTATTAATATTTAATCAAGCGTTTGTGAAACAATAGAAGTAAATCCGGCTTCCGATGGGTACAGAGCTCGCTAATTCCGGGGTATTAAAATACCCAACTTTGGGGTGCGCGAAATGCGTCACGGCATGCACATATAAATTTATTTCAAAATCAAACCATATAATAATGTTCATAGAATACAAACTGGATTGTCGAAATTAAAGATTTTAATCGCCAGGAACTTGTTGAAATATTAATGAGAACGCTATGCTCAATTTCCTGGACGTCAAGCCTTTAACATCAACGGTCAGCATAGTTTTAGGATAAGCCAGGATGGGGCCCTAGGTGCGAGCGTAACCCTTGTTCAAGGAATTATTTTGAATGCGTTTTTAAAAAAATAGTTTGAGTTATTCAGAAACGCTATATTCAAATTCATTTCTACCTAAACCGTTGAAACAAGACGGCACCATTATAAAATTAATTTATTAAAAGATAGTGTCATAGGTTTTTTTAAGAGTCAAAATAAATTTACTGATCCCATCTCAAGGGTGTGAAAGGTCATTTGGCAAATGATGCTTCCTTCTATGTATGTTTAATTTTAACTACAATGACGTTGTATAAAAAATAAATATATATAATAGCTTTTCCCAATTTTCGAGCTTTCATGGGGCTTTCAATATCGCTGGTTAAACCGGCTCTGGGTCAGCTTAGGCAATTACATGGACATTAATTATGAATACTAGTGATATTGAAAAAAGCAATGGACCATTATAATTTGATATCGAGGGATTTATTTGAGCCCGTCGGAGCGGGAAGCCTCATTAAGAGCAGAGTTTATGCCTTGCAGCTAGACATTGATTGAAGAATTGATTCGATCATAGCTTTTTTAAGCAGGTTTAATCGCATTTTATTTTTATCTTGCTTAATTTGTGAATTTGACGATAAACAATAAGTTTCCAAGCATTGAAGACAGTTCTATGCAATAGGTTTACAATTTATAGTTTTATGCAATAGTTCTATCGGTATGATATTCAGGATAAATTGTAAAATTTCGTATATTTGATAACTTGATACATTTAAAAAATATATATTTCTTATAATCATGTTATATACAAATAAAAATACTTCTCAAATTGTCAACATACTTTTTTATTTATTTGTTCAAAAAAGTTTAAGATTAGCTCAACTTTGCAGTGTTCCTTAGACAGAGGAGTTTTTTCCTAAGAGTAGTTAAGTTAAGTTGTTAAGTGACAAAAATGTTTTTTTCACTTAACTACAAAACGGTTTTCTGTTTTGCCACTTTTTATTTGAATGTCAGAATCAATAATGAACGCATAAAAATGGGTATCGATACGTTGTTTACAAAAAAGACGTGAAGACCAATTGCGATGGAAAATCCGTTCAAGTGTCAGGCGCGTTAACCAAATTACTTGTATTAAATTTTAATGTTATTCACACTGTTCGTTTATTATTCCCAATTTTTCGCATCGCCCGCTACCGTTAATTGTTTTCGGGGTCCAATTTGTTCTTTAGCTTTACAATTTCAAAGTGTCATTTGATTCGTGATGGATTTCGATTTTTTTGGCAATTTCACGCTCTGTGGCGATTCACCGATGAATTCTCTTTTGTTTCATACCTCGCGAATTGGTTGAGTTATTTACTCAAAATGCGTATTTGAATATCAATGGAACTCTCAAACGCAATAAATGCGAACGATGAAGAATATATCGGTCATCTAAAGTCTAAATCTTTGTTAGGACAGAATTATTAATTTTTGAAGTTATACTTCTTTTGGCGCGTTATGGAAAAATGATGAGAGTAAATTTTTATGATGTGCGCACACACCGTCATAGAAACCGACACCTGCATGTCACAAAAAACCGACATCCGAAAATAAAAATGACGATTTTTTTTAATTATGTAGAAATTATTTTCTTGTGATATTTAAATAAACTTTATTTAACTAGTTGATACGTTATTATAAAACTTTAAATGTATTATACGTATATACCTTTTGTCTATTGTTATAAGTGTCGTTGTTTTTTAAGATTTTAATTTCTTTACGCCAAAGAAGTATAACTTATAACGCGTGTACATAAGTAAACACACGTTTTCTTTTTAAAATACGTTCAGTAATATAGTATAGTATAGTATTATAGTATTCATTCTAAATCTACAGGTACACACAAAAGTTGTTGCTAACTGCCTTGTTATAAAAGACGTACAAAAAATGTAGGCAAACAATAAAAAAGTTCATATTTGCCGTGCCGTGAAATGTACTTTTAAAATAATTCATAGACCATAGAACAAAACAAATAATTTAAGTAAATAACATCTCCTAAGTTACCAACGACAGACGCAACACTGAAATTAATTAAGTCTTTGAACTATTTATAATTAATTTTGGTACTAGACGTAAATTAATTTGGTAGGTTCATGGTTTATTTTAAAACAATTATTCATAAAGCATAGGACATTATACATATACATTTATTTTTCATGTAGCAACACTACCTTAACAAAAAGAAATTAATTGTCAGCCCATTGTTTATTCACAAGGACTTAACAAAAACATAATTTTACAACTTACAGACACTGAAATGTGAAATCACACCAAAAACACGTCAAGAAAAATTAACTATTTGGTTCTCAATAAATAAGTATTTTCTCATCAATTTGTTATGGCAACACATCGGAATGGCACAATTAACAAAATATAAGCGTGATAAAAGCCGTAAATGTAAAATGGTCACTTAAATCACTCGCCACGCCCAAACGAAATTATGTTTGCATGTAATGTTAAATGGCGTATGTTATTACGTACATTCCGTGGCGTTCCTATATAATTTATAGCACAGTTTAATCAAACAAATCGTAGTATTTTTATATTTGATTCCTATTAAAAATCGATTTTAAATGATATTCGTAATTTATGTTTTCTTCTAACATTTATGTAGAATTCGAAAAGTCGAATATACACGACCGAACGACAAACGAATATACATAAGTAAACTTTAAAGTCTTCGAAAATATTTGGCGAAAAAGTAAAAAAAAACATGATTTATAGCAATTAAAAGGCTTTTAAGCTACTGAATTATTTACGATTCATTTCAGTATGTGACCTAAATTTTAATCTTTAAAATTATTCATAGAACAATATTCATAGACAAACGCAACGCTGAAATTAATTAAGTCTGTGAAATATTAATAATAAATTTTGTTAGGAGACGTAAATTAATCTGGTACACAGTTTACAATTATTCATATAACATAGGACATTATTAAAATCCTTAAATAAAACATATACATTTGTATTTCATGTAGCAACACTATCTTAACAAAAAGAGATTATTTGTCAACCCATTGTTTATTCACAAGGACTTAACAAAAGCGTAATCTTCTTAACTGAGAACACTCTACGGTCTTAATCTTTGTATAAGGTATAGAAATTAATCTGTCCTTTGATACGTATAAACCAGTTTCGGGATCAAAAATATTAATTTACTTAGAATCTACTAAATATTGTTACATCATCACTGTAAAATAAATAAATCAATGTCACTACACCCTTTTTAGGTCTGGGGCCTCACTTTTATGTCTGTTTCATGATCATTTGTAAATTGAGTAGGCAAGTAGGTGATCTGCCTTCTGTGCCTGACGCAGGCCGTCGAATTTTTGGATCTAAGGCATGTCGATTGCCTCACGGTGTTTTCCTTCACCGATCGAGCTAATGTTAAATGCGCACATAGAAAAAAAATCCATTGGTGCATAGCAGGGGATCGAACCTACAACCTCAGAGATGAGCGACGCACGCTGACGCCACTAGGGCAACCCTGCTTTGAATAATTCAAATATATTTATAATAATTATAAATAATAATTAAAAACTGATTTCTTCCCCTCGGCCTGTGGAGGTTTGTGGAAGCAAAGTTTAGCTAAAATTCGTTGGTAACAACCAAAATAGTTTCCCATTTATAATATTAGGTTCCGTATCATAATTAGTTCCACTATGCACCCTTACAAACAAAAATTGCTATGTCCAATAGCCACTTACTGCATTAAAATTCAAAGGATACTGCACAGTAGAAGCATTACAGCTCTTATGGTTTGCTAAAGGCAAAATAATTTGCATATTGTACCCTGTGTTTCGCTTAATCACCAGTTGCCAGGAGAAATTGGACCCTAAGGTACTCTAGGACATACATACGAGAGAGTATTATCCCTCAAACGGTTAAAACCCTCTGATGTGGTTTACAGCTTCGGTACAATTAAATAAGTGTAGTAATACTACTTATTACGCTCTCCGTCGGATATGGGTAGCTTTAGTTTGCATAATAAGATGCCTTGGGTTAAAATTGGTATTCAAACTTTAGAATTTTGATGATTGAGAATTAAGAGGACGGTTCAAAGCGTTAGTTAGGTACGTTGGTATATCGTGAAAGCTGTTAAGAGCATTGGCCCTTTAATGTAACCTGTATTGCACATACCTAAGTGACAAAACTATTTATGAGAAAATATGCCTAAACATATAAAGCCAACTCAAAAAATCGATTAGACCTTTCAATCGACAGAAGATGTGATTTATTTTAAATTTTATTACAGTTTGCAATATGTCTATTTCCCTGTCAATCTAGTACGTGCCAGTTGAGATTTTCTGATAACAAATGATGGACGGGTGCCAGGGGAAAAGGATTTTTATGACGACGTATAATGCTTAATGTATATGTTACACATAGCAATCAAAATTTTTATAGGGGCGAACGAACAGGACATTCACCAGATGTTAAGTATAGTGTCCATGGGCACTTACACTGCCCCGGCTTAAATGATTTTGCTGGCCTTTTTAGAATTGGTACGCCTTTATCTTGAAGCACCTAAGTCGCATTGGTTTGGTACAACGGCGAGTAGCTGGCTCCACATTGTGGTGGTAAAAACTGCCTTAAATAAAGCTCAGTTGTTGAACGACGGGCGTCGACGTGGTATGGGTAGAATTTTGTATTCTGCCTTGACGTCTGATGGTAAAACTAATACGAAAAGCTATGCCATATTTAACCATATCGTTGTCGATATCAAAAATCATGACGGACGCAAACGTCTGTAAATTGGTAAAATAAAAAAATGTGTGCGTGCTCTAGTGTACTCACGTAAGAAGTGACACTTCTTTATGACCTTATTTTTCGAAAAATTATCTACTATATGCAACTTTACAGAAATTGGTTAAATAAAGTTAAATTAGATAAAGTTTAACAAATGGCTTTTATTATTATAGACATGTATACAAATATTTCAAAATTTTATTACTTTTTCTAGAATTATAACTAATATATTTTTGGTAGGGATAAGTAAAAGATGGCTCGTAACGGAAAATGAAATGTGAAATGAAATAAAGATGTTTCACTTAAAACAAACAAAACCAGAAATGTGTCTGTGTTATATACATGCAATTCCATTATAATTAACTTGCCAATCATCTAAGTATAAGATTAAACAATCACTAGTATTGCACATAACCTAGATAAAATACTTCTCAACCTACATGTGAGGATTAAGATTTTCCTTCGTATAAGATTTAAAAACCAGGTTACCAACCTACATTACTCGGATTTGGCGTTCAAAATTATCTTATACATTTTCATAATGTAATCTCAGAAAATCTGCACTTTTTGATACGCTGGGTACACGAAATAAATATTTAGCGTATCTTTCAAAACTGTACTTTTAGTATTGATGTTTCAGTGGTGAACCTAATAGGGAAGTTGTTAAAATCAAACTATTAAATAATTGACAAGCTTGTTTTCTGGTTTTAACATAGACGAAGCTAAAACTTATAGAACTTTAGGTTTGTTTGGTTTGAAAACGTTCCTACAAATCCACTTTTAAGTTTACTCTTCAGGATCTTGACTTCATCGAGGAGAACGGCAAACTTAACGGGTTTTCAATTTAGCAAATATTAAGACCAGAATATATGCGGTATCGAGCCTTTGATCCTAAAATGTAGCTATATCTCGAAAACCTATCTCAAAATTTCACTGCAGCAAAAACTATCTTCCGAAGTGCTAACTCAGAATGCACCATTTGGCTCGACTTTTTAATCTGTTCATCAAACAGTCACCAGCTGACGACAAATTTATTCTTGCATACGGAGATACTAATCGCTCAGTTCACTTTGAAGCGGTTTTTAGATAGCGCATTTACGAAATATGATTTTTTTGCCATACAAAGACCGAAAGATAATTCACCGAATTATAAAAAGGATGTTTCAATAATATGAGCAAAATATTTCATATTAATAGCCAAATTCTAGTACAATAATTAAGTGAGTTTATGTTATTATTATATTTAAAACTAGTACACGACATCCGGTGGAGTGAAGTCTTAAATTACTTTACTTGTCTCTTATCTCCGCTTCCATTTTCCTTAGCTTGATTAGCTCTTTTATTTCATCTCCCCAGATTTCTGGTGGGCGTCCTCTCCTTTGTCTAGCGTGTAAGGAATAACATAGCATTATAATAATGAAAGAAACAACATTCAAATCAACCCAATAGTCACATCTTTCTAAAAGGGTCTCACAAATATAGTAGAAAGTAATTATTCAATTGATGCGTAGGAAAAATGCAAGTCTTCTTTAATCTTCAATCTTCTTTATAACAAAATAAAGATGTATAATGATCAATACTGTTGAACAAGTAAAAAACCGTACGCTGATGTCAATGCGTATTATTATCAAAGAAAAATACAGAAGACATATTTAACGTGACAGACGTACACAAATATATGTCTTGAATAGTACAACCATCACAATTTTATTTCAAAAATTTGAAAACAAACTGAGACTGAATCACCCGGTAAATTTTATCTTTTATCATCCCGAAGAAAGTTGTTTGTTTCTCAGTAATAATTATATCTAGAGGGATTCATCTGAAACATAATTTTGCAGATAAGCAAGTAACTTGAGTATTTTGAAAACTTAATTTAAAATCTTGTTTTCTTATGTAATTGTGCCAGAATTTTTGAGACCCGTAAACTATGTCAGGTGGAATTCATTTTTCTTTGGCAAAATTCCAAATCCGTTGTTATTTAGAATTCGTGTGCCGCATAATAATAGGATACATCTAAAACAATATTATTATAAGATTTGGTTGTTTCAGAACAAGAGAGAATTTTAAAATATGCCTTTAGTTTTATAGTTTAAAGTTTTTATCCTTTGGTAAGATATTAGTAAAGTAAGCGTACTAAGTAGGTTTGTACGTAGTAAAAATGTTCTTAACTAATCAATAGAGTTGAGAGTGTAGAGCTGTCCCAATTATCAATAATAAAATAATAATGTGTAAATATATCTTTTTACACTTACTCGTGCCGATATGTAACCTATGGGACCTAAGACGTGAATAAAAAATCATTTTTTAAAACCATATAATTTAATACATACCTAAATAAAACAAAGGGTAGCACAAAACCTTTTAACTGCACTTTTTAAAATGGCGTCCAACTCTAGGGGAGTCCTGGCATTGTTTAGAATCACTACTTAAAAACTAATCCCGCGTAGTGCTATTATAATAGAGTACTCTTCAGATCCTGACATTCCCATTGGTTCGGAGCTCCCTAGCATCCACATTGTTCTAGTCTAGCCTTACCCTTAGGTCTTGTTCCTGCCTATTGAGCCCTAACGAAATTAATATTCGTCTTGTGTTTTGTGTGCCTTTCACCATTAGTATAGGAAAATGAAGTATGTTTTTATGTTAATGGTCTATCATGGTAGATTATAAGCATTACATGCAACGAAAACACTTTTTTACCGGATTGAAGATATGTGCATATATACATAGCTCCAATCCGGTAAAAAAGTGTTTTCTTTCAATGTGTAAAAGCTATGTTAACAAAAGACGTCTACAGTGTAAGAAAGAAGTCTACAGTGTATGTATGCGTGGTATGGTGATTAAACTATATTTAAATGGTCACTTAAAGTAGACAGTATGAAGAGAAAGGCGCTAGGAATAAGTATCAAAATTAAATCATATGTCTGTTATAAACTTAGTTCATACCATATTTTCTAAAGGTTAAACCATTGCTACCATCTTTATACTTACAGGTTTCTTACTGACATTGAATTCACACCCACAAGTAACATTTAATTCAGTATCAAATATTAAATTTCAATGGCAACACCGAGGCGTTGAAACAAATCGAGTTTGACAGATTCACCAAACCTGTCACGGTGACATGGCGGCCATCTTGGTAACCGATACTGAGGCTCAATGTCTGCAACTTGATATCCAGAAGGGGTTGAATGGTTGGCCAATCAGAGACGTTTATTTTGTTTTATAAGCCTTAATGCATTACAATAACGAGTACATACAATGTTTTCTATAGTTTATGTACTGAATACTTTTACTTAGGGTATCAACGACTGTCTAGAAAGCGAGTTCAAACATCTGGATAGAGGTAATAAATAGCTCATAAGACATCATAAACGCAAGAAATGAAATTGGAATTTTTGGAAGAATTATTTTACAATGGCAACCCTATACATCTTAGACCAAAATGTTTAAAATGTAGCAATATGCTATCAAGGTAATATTGGAATATGGTTTTACGCGTTAAATATTTCTATATGTATTTACGTTTCTATCTACCACAGAAAATTACTTTAAATTTCAATAAGAACTATTGTTCGTTCCTCTGTTAAGTATTGATAAACGCTAACAAAATATTGCTTTATTGCTTCCTGTATCGGATCATTTAACACGCACGTGGCTTTAGGGTTGTCCCAACAATATACAATATCTACCGCAAACTCATGGGGCGCACTGTACCAGCATTGTTTACATAATAAAAATATATTACAGTACTATTTACAGATTATTTATTGGCCTAATTTAGATCTCAATAATACACTCGTAGTTTGTTATGATTCACTTGATGGATGTGTAATATCTTGCGAGTTCTGTTGAAAACATTACTTTGTTTACTCGTGTTAGATTCAGAGTATTGTATATTTGTCTGACTTAGTAGACATTTCTACTATATACTTCATAATATTGTTTTATGGGTGTAAAGGAAATTGTCACCCATATTTGGTCTGTACATCATTCAACATTTCTGACTATTTATTTATATAAGCATATTAATAATTTAAAAAATGTGTGCGTGTACACACGTAATAACTTCTTTATGACCTTGTTTTTCTAAAAATAAGCTTCTATATGCAACATTACAGAAATTGGTTAAATAAAGTTAAATTAGATAAAGTTTAATAAAAGGCTTTTGTTGTCGTAGACATAAATACAAATAATACAATTATTTAATTTTACCTTATTAATACTAAGATTATAATATAATTATTACCGTTATTATCATTGTTATCGTTATTAAATGTTTTTGTTATTAAGGCTTCGAATCTCTTCGAAAAAGATGGTGTGTAACGGGAAAAAGTGATGCGTAACGAAATAATTTAACGGTATTTTTTTTCTAACGCCGATACTGAAGTTTCACTTCAAAAAAAAAAGTTATCGTAGAATTTAAGCACGATAAGTCTAAGCACGTCTAAGTCAAAAACAAAATTCGTACACACAAACTTCAATTAAGATTTATATAATTGGAACTCCTTTTAGAGTTGCATGACACCAAAGACAAGGTAATAAAGTTACCTGTACCACATAATGGTATTTTGCGCTTGTACTGCAGTATGTAAATTTTCTAGCGTTATAGCTAAAACTGTTGTGTCTGCGTTAGCATTAGGTTCTGCGCACACGAGCTACCGACAACAGCCTTATTTGGTCAGGGATAGACTAGAATATTCTGATGCTTGGTTGACAAGGATAGCAGTGTGTAATGAGCTATTGCTTCGAGATGTTCCTTAATGCATTGGATTCGCTTCAACGTGATTTGCGTTTTTTGACTAAGAACATTCGAGGAATACTATTGGAAGACCGTTTTCTGGTAAGAATCGACTTTTAAAGTACGAAACGGCAGATCACATCCGCCAGATAGGTAAAGGCCTAGAATTGTTCTTAAGTAAAGCCTTTTTAGGCCTAAGACAACCTTTAACAAAGAGGTGTTTTTACTCTGCATCTGTTTTTTTGTGTTTTTATTATAGTTTATTTTTTCATAGTATAAGATTCCAGAATATCGTTAGTCTTTGTATAATATAGTACAAGAATAATCGATATAATTAATGAACTTAGATTATCAGATTTTTTAATTGTGCGTTGAGTGAACTGACAAAAGGTCTGCTTCTTGTGAGTCCCTAGTTAGAAAAAGTTAGAAAATTTTGTAAATATTTTAATCTATTAATTTTTAATGATGCGTTTTTTTTTTGTGTATGTTATGTGCGATATATATAAATGTAAATAGTTGCCGCATTGGAGTAGTATGTTATAGTAGCTTATGTTGTTAAAAATAAAATAATAAATCAAAATTATTTATAGTGCTTGAAGTTTTTAAAGCGATTTAGCTTGACTCTCCAAATAATGTCTCTTTGTAGGGGCTTATTGAAGTCGGTTAGTAATGTCCACAAATATCAGCCATCCTTATGTTATGCGTTATAGTTTTATAATACATGTCTTTACTAAGACATCATGGACTTTACGATCTAACCTAACTTAAGACTAATAAGTAATTTCTAAGTCTAAACTAACAAGAATATTCAACATAAGAAAGTGCCCAATAAAACTACTTGCAGTCTCTAATAAATGGAAGACGAGGTTCTTGTGTTTTTTTTGACTTACCACTGTTTAGCACTTAAGACTTAAGACTAATGTGCACTTTCAGTCTTTTCACTAGGCCCGTGATGTCAAGGAGTTGAATAACCTCGACATTGACGTGTGATGGTGGAGGCTATGTTCGTGGGATCCAGCAGTGTTCTTTATTATTATGGCGACGTCCTCTACATTAAGCGCGGTGCGGTGCTTAATGTATTGGTGAAAAATTTATAAAATCAAACCAAAAACAAGTAGCGCTTGCACTCAGCACTTCGTGTGCGATGAACCTTACCCTTATAGTTATTAATAATACAGTGTAGCTGAAATTATTGCCGCTTCATTGAATATTTTGTTTAGTTTGCTTCGGTTAGCCCGTAACTTTGGTTGTTTGTTTGGGTAAATGAATAAATAATTTATTGGTCGGTAAAATATTAAAGTGTTTGAAATTTAATCAATGTAAGAGATGCATGATAAATCATGATTTTTTCACAATTACCTTGCTCGCTAAATAGGATGATACTTGCTAATTAGAAAACATATTATAATCATTCTATTCTTAATTTTTTTTAAGAATAGCACCTAAAGCGTTTATAATCAACCAGACGGTTGGATAAGGTCTAATTTTCCGAAAGATGTTAAATAATTCTAAATTTATTTAAATTTAATGTATGTAAACAAGAATTTAAATATGTACAAATAAAGGAGAGATATTTATTTTTACGCCTCGATTGGGTCGTGATCCCCTCTATTTACAATGCACACACGCGGTTTCGCTTGCGGCCCAACGTATGCGTAATCACAGTGTTGGGAACTATCGCTGAGTTAATATTACTAGAAGTGATAAAATTTTGCATAAAAGGCCTGAATTACTTTTGAATTTATTTGACATTAATAAGTTAATATATAAGAATATAAACTAGAGATTAAAGGACTAAAACACACAAGTTCTATAAACAACGCTTTGATAAATAAATTTTTCATAGAAAAATCATGATAATAAGCATTTATGCAAGACAGTAGCACAGATGTGCGTGCAGAAATGTACTCTGCTCAGATCAGATCAGCCGTCATTTGTTTTTCTTTTTAAATTTATTTTCGGCCGCCATTCGAAAGGCAGCTTACAGCTTACCTCATGATTTTCAGATTTCAGACGACGACGTTTAAAAATGCGTATAAAAATAACATTGCTATACATTTTAGTTCATTGTTTTGTGCGTAAATCCCTTGGTGACAGAGGCCTATATTTACGTTAATTTCTGTACTACCTTAATGTTTGTGGTCTAATGTGGCTCCTGGGTAAATAAATATTATACCTCAATTAAGTTTTATGTTTATCTATTATTAGATTCACTAAGACCAAGGCTTTTCTGAAATGTTTATATTGAAACGGTTTATTTACGAATAAAATAATAAGTAATGTGAAGCATGTCAGGTCACAGATATAATGATTAATACCCATAAGTGTTTCTAGGATTGATGTCAGCATGAGCTTTGGAGAAGATTAAGAGACGTTGACACATAAAAAACATTATTTTGAAGTGTAACTTCTTGAGGGTAAAAAATTTACGGATGAAACGCAATAATAATAATAGTATTAGTGTCCCGAAGATGTGCAGCGTTTTTGTCGAAGAAAAGGGAGAGAGCGATTGACACCAATTGAGAGAGATTGAGAAAGGGCGAACGTAGCATGAAGCACATAGACATAGCGCGAGAGTAGAACGACTATAGATGCTATATTTACAAGATATTTAGATAATGTTGAAACACGAACTAATATTTCATATTTTATTATCATAATGCTGTAGTCACAACAATACCAATTGATATCGAGTCGAATAATGTAAATATCGAAGAAATAATTAAATTTCTAATTTGTATTTATTTTCGACACTCTTAATCATAATTAAATTCATTAAATTACTAACATATCTTCCTTTTTCCCACCCTTTAAGTCTAGGAAATCTAAAGTTTTAGATTTGTATAAACATGAGCAAGACTTTAAAATTACTTGGCCAAAGAAGTTTCACTTCTGACATGTGTACGCATACACTTTTTTAAGCAGAAAACTGTGCAATAATGCTCAATGTTGACCTCGATTGGTCCTGTACTCCCGATCAGCTTCTGTGTGATTCAAGATTACGGAGAATACCTGCGGTCGGGAGAAATATAGAGGCATTCCATATGCAACATATATTAAAAACACACGTTTGGGTCAAAAGTAAATTCGTATACCCAAAACAATTTAAACGAAAAACAAATACATTAAAAAAATGTATTGTATAACCCATTCAACAATATCTCACTAAATAAACCACAATATATCATGATTCCCTAAAATCGTTTCGAAACTGCAAATATCTTTCATACATTAACTGAATTCGTAATTTGACGACCTCACAAATCCTTAATCGTATTTCTTTCAAATCCCCACTTTCATTTCTTTGTGACTTTGTATCGAATGCTCAATTTATTAAGGCTTTCTATCCACGGACCGCCTCAGTCGTGGGCTATATAAAGTATTCAATTTCAGATATAAATGCAGACATTGCTGATTTACATTTTTCATATAATTTACTAGCTACCAGCGAGTATACCTTTCTACATAGACAAACTTATTGTAACTTTCTTGTGACCCAATAACTAACGACGCGAATCATTATTTCGCAGTAAACCGCCATGTTCAAAAGTCACTGGAGCGTTCAAATGAGTATTTACACTAAACTAATGTTTATTTTGTAAACAAAATGAACAAATTACAAACCTTGAATAAGAAAATTATCGGTATTTTAATGTTAATCAGATTAAATATACGATCAAACACATACTCCAAAGATATTATTATAATCTAGGTAAACACTTTAGCAGCTTAATAAGCTGATACGTACTGATTATATTTCCTGAAGGAATTAAAATCTAAAGAATATTTATGTACATTGTACATACATGTACAACTTATTAAAGCTGCATACGTATGGGTTTGTAGGCCTAAAGCTTTTTCTTTGGGTCTACTTTAAAATCAATCGAGACGGGCACTCGTTCCAATCAATCACAACCCGATTGAAATTCCTTCGGAATGACTGAAGGAGGATTACGTGACTACATTAGGGTATTTTGATATTCAATGGATTTAGATTTGAGGTATATTGCTACTGGCGCATTTTTACCAAATTAAATATCTGGTAATATGATCAGTGTTAGATAGGACGTGATTTATGTAGCCTGCGGCCTGCGAAATCGTTACAAAATGTTGTAACAAAATTTAATTGAACAATCCAATTTAAAACTTTTATTGTAGGTTGTTTAATACACATTTAAATAATGATGAGTCTTATTGTTTTTTTGCTCCTATTTCTCAACTAAGAAATATTCATATAATGGTTTTAAGAATGTGTGACAAAATGAGACGTGTTATGAAACAGAGAAAACTGTTTTGTTTTGAACTAACCAAAATAAATATTAAAAATTAATTAAATAAACATCTGGGTCTATTGATTTACTGATGGTACCTCGCCAGTCAAATTCATCAACATTTCAGTTCATTCAGTCATTATCAACATTCAAAAATAATCAATAACTTTTTACTCGTGCTGAGGTAATTATCAGAATTTCAGATCAATAGAGTTTCCTTTAATTTATTTTTAATAAAATTATGTTTTGTGTTCGTATTAATTTCTATAAAGGAAGGAGGATTTGATTTCTATCGATATTGCTACAAGTAAGTTTATAAAACATGGCTTTCTAGCAACCCAATAACAGTTTATTACGAGGAGATGAAATCAATATTTTTAAATATAATTGCTCCGACAAAAGAATTATGAGTGTGAGAAGTTCGAATGGGCATGTTTCCATTATGATATTATGAACGGCATTTCATAAATAAAACTGAAACTAAATAACCTAACGCTTATGTGTAAATCGCGGAAGCTCGGGATGAATTTATATTTGAAGCAATGGCTCATTGTTTTTATATGACAGGGGCAAACGGGCAGGAGGCTTACCTAATGGACACTCTCAATGCGTACCAGGCTCGCGAGTGTGTTGCCGGCCTTTTAATATCTAACGCATTGGCGTAGCAGGCATGGTACCCACAAGAATTGATGTGTCATTAATAGCTATTGTAGTACAAAGTGCAAAGTAAAGTATGATTTGCATTTAATCGATTTATCGTTTACGAGAAATTATATATTTGGATCTATATCAGCGTAATTTTATGTATGCTTTCAAAGCAAGCCTACGAACTTAATTTATATTTTTATTACAATTATTTTAAATTATAACTGTGTGCAAATTTCTATTGTATTTAATGTATTGTAACTTAATTAATAGAAATATTTTCATCTATGTAAGTGTGTGTTATGACGTCAAACAGTGGAAATCGTCGCGATTTGTATCGTACTCGAAGCGCGTGCACCTCAGTTCGGCGTGTACACACGATATCCATCTAGGGTATGTGCAGGCAATAATGTAACGCGATAAATAATACAGGTGAATACCACTCAACCCTGCACAGGGAAAAGGAAGGGTGTAGCTTAATTCTACCACAAATGGAAGTTTTCATATAGGTGTGATATCCATGTTTATATGGAATCTATTATATTACCATTGTCTTACTATATAGGATAGTTAAAATATTTTTGAAAGGGTTACGCTGTAATCCGTACGCTGCCAAGATGTCTCATCGTAGTGATATTAGCCGTTTTGCCCAAAATCCACTGGGTTTTGATTGATTACTAAGCACGTTGATATAGTTACTGAAGTAAACACTTTTCACGTTTTGTTTCTTCGTTTTACTTTAATAATTATCATCTGTGTATTTACTAGGGGTATATAAATAAATACAAAATATGAGGCTTGCTTAATACATTATGATCATGTCACAGCCAACATCGGGCTATTTGGCGTTGACGTATCGAACGACGTTATTCGAGTTCCGCGGACATTTGGAATGTAAGGCTAAATTAGCCTCTAATTCGCTTGGTAGGGTAATGGTACTACACTTTGAGCCATCGCTCGCTTGGTGTTACGTAGAGATGTGGGGTCTTCTTCTTCTGCAGATTCTACCGCATTTACTTACGACTTACGACTTAGAGGTCGAGGCAGAATACGTAATTCTAACCGCATCACCTTGACATTCGTTGTTCCACAACGAAGTGTTATTTAAGGCAGTTGTCGCGCAACACCATTACGTGGAACCTGGTACCCAGGAATTATTGAAAGATCGGCAACACACTCGCGAGCCCTCCGGCATTGAGAGTGTCCACGGGCGGCATTATCACTTCACATCAGATGAGCCTATTCTATGAGAAAAATGTGTGCGTGTAAAATGATCTACTATTTCTAGGTCATTTTTTATTGCATATATGCAACTTTACAGAAATTGGGTAAATAAAATTAGATAAAGTTTAACAAAAGGCTTTTATATCATAGACATGAATACAAATACTACAATTATTTAATTTTACCTTATTACTACTAAAATTATTACAGAATTTCATTAATTGTTACAGAGTTATCGTTATTATATATTTTTGTTATCAATGGCTTCGAATCAACTGTGGTAGGGACAAGAAAAAGATGGCATGTAACCCAAAAATGTGACGGTATTTTTTTTCTAACTGCTATAAAGAAGTTTCACTTCATTAAAAAAATTGCACACGCAAATCATAAACTTTAATTGTAAAGATTAGATCGCAATTGTGGTCATTCCTTTATTCTAGGTCATTATAAATATACTTCCGTAACTGCAGAAATGGTAAGTATAACAATTCGAATTAAGATAAATAGTGCTAGCTTTGTAATGTTGGTTTGAGTTATGGTTAGTGACTAGCTTCTGCCTGTAGTTTCTTATAGATGATGTATAGTTTCTTCTAGTTATAAAGTAGCACAACGTTATTCATTATAACTGTAATAAATGTAAGTGAAAATTTAAATCTTGTCGAGTCCGGCAAGTAACCATGAAACATAATTTGATTCATACAAAATTTACTTTACGTTACTTTACTAAACAATTCTTCATGTTTATTTTATGTTTAATATTACGTATGTAAAACACAGACACTAGGCAGGCTTTATAAAAAAATGAGATCCATAAAAGGGTGCTGGAAAAAGTTGTAGCGCCGCGCCGCTGGAGTATTACTATTCCACTAATGGACATAAGTCAGAGAGTTTAAATGTACAATTGAAGTATTACGAACGCTATAATAGGTATGGCACGTAACAGTAAAGTATAGGAACAGCGATACCTAAACAGGACACAAAAACAAAGGATCGCAAACTACGCCTGTCGAACGGTAAATTATTATATTTCTCACATACCGTATCTGGCTAGAGCGTGTCGGTAGTGGTTTGTCACTTATGTAACACTTATGTATTGATAATATTGATTCCGTTATGTGAAAGTTTTTTCAGTAACCATTATTTTGTACTGTTTATTGGTTAAGTACGTGACATTTTAGTTTCCGGATTTCAAATGATAAAATCAGATTAAGAAAGTTTAAATAAATCGGGTTCCCATATGTGTTTTAAAGGGCAGATACAAGCAGTGATTTACAGATCTGTATGCCCTTTTGCATTTTTTTTATTAATTATGCCTAGATAAAAAATTGATTGATTCAAATTCGCAGTTGAGCGTTTGACATCAGCAAGATCGGCCCTTAGACGGCCGAATTCATTATGGACATAAAGTTTTCCTCCTCTACCTTTTTTAACTTTGTTGAAAAGGTTTCCCGTTAAAAACTTTCATTTCAAATGAATAATACGTTATTATGAGTTTTACTGGAAGTGTATAATTTAATTATCTTTTTAAGTTTCATCATTATAGTACTTTACATAATATACAATATGTTTTTACGGATTATGAAGAGTTTAATAATATACTGTATTTAACGTTCCGGGTTAAACAGCATGATAACCTGGCTTAAAATCTCTGCGTACTATTTAATTTCTGCTTAAATTATGATAAAAATATAGGTTTTAATTTGTTAAAATTGTATTGTTACCAGTTTCGAATATTCACGGCACAATAACATCGTATTCAGTACTGGTAATAAAAACATCAATTTAGCTTATTTTTTTGCAATAAGAACTCAATTTAACAAGAATTAAAAATACGCCAGCTTGTGTTTTTTCTCCATTCTCATATTCAAGCTTATGCATCATAATAAAAATGCCATAAAATTCTGTTTATTGGCCATCATCCACGCATGAGTGGGGTCTTAAATTAAATTATACAGTGTTTATTAAATTTAGTTGGCTTTAAAGCATATTATGATTGTTCATCGCCAAGTGACCCGATTGTTATTAATATTAGGTTGAGGGTCATGGCCAAAAAAATGAATTACTTGAGTATATTTTAGTAAATAAATCGAAGCGTAAATGAGCACACATTTGAAGCCAAAATGAGCCTTTTACTTCTTAACACACTCATAAATAAAATTGTAATTTAACTTTCCATTATCGGAAACGTGAAAGTGTAATATCCAATAACATAGTGTCACTTAGATTTACGAAGTCTTCAATAAGTCAAGTTTTTTGTTAATCCAGCGTAGCAAACCCCTAACTAACCTAAAACTACCCCTATTTATATCTTAGTTAAAGTATTTTAAACCATTAAATCAGTTGTTATCCAGCTTCAAAGTGTTTTATTTGAACATATCCATACAAAGACCGCCACTGAACTTAATTCTAGTCATGGGTAAAAATATATATTAGGTTTGTTTATTTAAATTTTATTATTACTTCGATTCATTCTAGAAGAGATATTTAAAACAAAAGAACGAGAAATTTATTAAAATTTTATAGTAGGATAAATTAAACGGTTAAGAAGAAACTTATAAAAAGTTTTCTCGAACTGCTTTGATATGTTAATAGGATTAGACAGTAATGTCCCAAGTTACGTTACCATTTTATATGTACTATATTAAATGTATGTCTATTCTCTATCGAAAGTGTGACCAATTCTCTCTGGAAATCTAGTACCATCCTTATCTATAAAAGAGACCGAGAGACACCTTGAAGCTGTTACAGCTTTAACAGGATTTTTTAAAGTCATATGTCAAGATGAGATTATCGACTAGTCAAGGTACGTTATCGCTGTAAACATTTTAAGAATAAAGTAATTACTAACAATTTAAGTATATAAAGATATTATTAAATGGTCTTATAAGTATCTAAATAAAGTCCAAAATACGTCGACCAAAATATTTTCAAGAAAATAATAATTAACAATCGCAGGTGTTCAGTGTTATAAAAACAAGTGCTTTAATGCATTTCCTGTGGTGAGGTCACTTGTCGGCAGCTAAATTATTTACTAGTCTGCGGTTTTGAAAGGAAGTATCTACAGGTGTTTGAAAATAACCACAAATTGTAAAAAAAAATTGTAGCATTAATAACAAATATAGAATGCTATTATATTCTAATTGTTTTTAAGCATTCCTCGATTCATTTTATATTAAGTGAATTATGGCCTTCGACAATCTTGTGTTGTTATTTACTGGCTACTTGGAGCTCGTACAAGTCTATTCAAGGACGTCATTCTGTTGATATCAGCAGCCGAAAAAAAAAACCAAAATCCCAATTATCTCCCGAAGTCTTAAATACAGATAATTACCCCGAAAAAACATAGACCTTTTAAATACAAAATACCATCCGTATGACCTCGATGTCCGTCGTTCTACAACTGAGCGTTTCTTAAGGCAGTTTTTGCCGCGGACAATCACTATGTATCTAGCTGCCCACTGAAGTATTTCCGAACAAATTCGACTGAGGGTCCTTAAAAAAGATAGCGTACCAATCGTAAAAAAACCGGCAACGCATTTGCGAGCCTTCTGGCAATGTGTGTGTCACTTGACATCAGATGAACCTTGTGTCTGTTTGCCTCCTATTACATATTTAAAAAAAACATGGCTTTCTTATGGTCTGTTCATTTACTTAAAGCATGTACAGTGTGCTCGGTAGTTATTAACGTTATAAAAAATATTTTCATTTTTGAAATCGAATTAAAGCTATGCTCAAATGCAGCGCGGTCTTTACCTTTATTTAGGACGAATGTCATAAATCTGCAACTTTATAGGCAATGTTCGTTATCTGCACGAAATGAGACAGCCATTATCGTTAAACGAATTCGTGAATTTACGTAACCGGTCCAAATTATCATGAAATACTTTGCGATAGTTTATTGCTTTAACTTTTGTGTATTTTCAATTTAAACTCATTTAAATTTAAGCAACTAGCTAACCTGGGTGAACATACACTTGACTGTTTATTCGTGTGTTATTATCAGGTTAATTATATTCTTCTTACTTTGTATTATATACGTTTAAGATATTAGATCATCAAGTCATAATTAACTTAACACATATCTCGACCGGAATACCCGGGGTTAATTCCCGGTTGAATGAAACTTGGTACACCAGTTACGGATTGCATCTGTTGAGTATAAAAAATGTTCTTCAATTATTCACGGAGTATGATGATTTTTTAAAAATTTTTACTTTTAACAATGTAGATTTCGCTACTGAAAATTAGAGCCGGTTCAACCCTTCTTGGCCGCAGATTCGTGTATCTAATAGCCAAGTACGTCATCAGCTTGTCTGATAATTATAACCACCCATTTTTATTTAATTGAAAGCCTTAAATACCTTTATAAAATATATCTTTATCTCCTAATTAAATGACAATATTTTATTCATTTATATACTGTGTAATTAAAACGCCAAAGGCTCGTCTTTTTTCGATTTTTCTTTTAAGCTTTTACTTTTATTGCTGGATGCCAGGTGGTATCCTTATACAATTTTATCTTAATGCGATAGCAGGGTTAATATATTATTCTTACATTATAAATGTAATTTCTCTCGACGCGATAAAAACAGAAAGTGCCGAACACTTCATATGGTTTGCTGAATATAAAAAGTACCGCGATTTCACGAGTGTAACAGTTATATTCTAGCTGGGAGAGCAATTTGTAACGCAGAGATCGTACGTTCGAACTTGTGCTGTGTACTAGCGGGTTTTTATATATGTATATCTCAAAGTTATTTAAAACTCGTTAGGCATCTCCGGTACCTACTACATAAAGTGTTACTTGCATACGAAAATTAACGAAAGACGTACAGAAATCTGAGCCAAGACCAACATCTATTTTTAGTAATTTTTTGATGGCAGAAGTGAAATAGATAGTAGGTCTTTTACTTTATAATAGATTTAAAGTTTTACAATTTAATAAATATTTAAGAATCAGCAATTTAAAGATTTACATTTCCAATTTAAATTAAATTAAATACGGTAAAAGATGCTTATATTAATTATATTCGTAACAGAAATTCTCTATTCAAAGCGAACAAATTAAAATTGCACTAAAACTTAATGAGGCTTCAACTAAATCTCAATTCAATTACATAACGCAATATTATAATCACTACTATGCCTTACTGGTATTCCGGCAATTGTATTTAACTGTCCAGCAGTAATGCGGTTAAATGAGGCAGGAAGTTATTATACCTATGGCGGGATTTTTTAAATATGTTTGCTACGTGTTTAGTTTAATGTGATCTATATTAAGTTACAACTAATATAAATCTAGAACAATGAGGTTGAATTGTTATTTATTTGAACACTGTTTCTTTGTGGCACTTAGATATTTTAGAACTTGTTTTCGTTTCGGTTTTCGGTTACATGGAGGCTTCATCGCATATAAAAAAATATAAATTAAACAAAAATATGTACCCTATTGTCTAGATAGTTCCAGATTTGTACCCTATTGTCCTGTATATTTTGGAAAATAAACACTTATATATTTTTAATGGCCTTAGCGATTGACAACTAACAGACCGCACACGACGGAAACTCTTCAAAACCAGCAACGCAACTTGTTTTCAGGAATAGATTTCGATTCTGTTGCGATAATAAATATATCAACAACAACAATCCATTCTCTTTTACAAGCGTTTCGTAGAATTTTTATTTTAGACGTTAACCCAGTTTGCGAACAATATTTTAAAACAACAGTTGGAACAAATCTACTTCAACAATCTGTTATGACTTGAAATGTGTACATAGTAGATATTGACCAGATTAGACAAAGACAAAGAATTACACCTTATTAAAGTAAAGCTTTTAGTATGTATTTTCTATAGCTATTTTCAAGCCTATAGACCTACTGTTATATATTTATAGGCTTGCAATAAATGAATAGTTTTAATTTCACATGGGTATAGATTCCGAAGCCGACCTTAACTAAGTGTAAAAATAACCGTCTGTCATATGGATGCCAATCGTGGATTTTCAATAAGGCGCTAACAAAGAAGATATGCCAAAGGGCTATGGAGTGTTCGATTCTTCGATTGAAACTTAAAGACAAAATTAAGACCGGTGTGATACGAAGAATCTTATTTTTAATTTTATTTTATTAACTATTTACTTTTACACAAGACTTCAATACTTACACTGCTAACTTTTACTTATATGTATTATTTTAAGAAAAATACTTTTTGAACGGATTGAAGCTATGTATTATTGTTAAAAACTTATAATTATTTACATAATTTTAATTTTTTTCGCGTGCTTTTCAGCGTGCGTGGTCACGGTGACTTATACATAGCTTCAATCCGTTCAAAAAGTATTTTTCTTAGAATAATACATATAAGTAAAAGTTAGCAGTGTAAGTATTGAAGTCTTGTGTAAAAGTAAATAGTTAATAAAATAAAATTAAAAATAAGATTCTTCGTATCACACCGGTAACAAAAGACAATTATTTTTTTCTCTTAAGTATTATTATTATTACATTTTTTTTATTTTTTCTTGCCATTGAGGCGCAAACTAGCTGCTGTGGTACCTTGGAGAATTACCAGCGCTGTGGAGCACAGCACACTCGCATTAATACGCATACAATTAAAACGTACCTTGCTGTTTAAAAGAAAAAAAAAATGTTATCTTTCTTTCATTTTATATTTTTGTTGATTACTGTTATTTTATGTGCTTCTGTGTGTGTGTTTTGTTAGTAATAAACGTTAGGTCTATGTCAATGTCCATAAGCCGGACAAACATTAAAGACGTCGTAACACATACAAAAGAGTTAAAGTGGAAAAGAGCCGGTCACATTGAACGCATTTGTGATAGCAGTTGGGTCAAAAATACCCTCAGTTAGAAAGGCCCAATGGGAAGAAGGAAGAGAGGACGCCCACCAGAAACTTGAGAAGGTGGAAAAGGGACAGTGGGGCAGAATTGTCGTGAGGAATAGAGACTAGTGGAAGAATTTGGAGTATGCCTTCACTCAGTGTTTAACATAAATGACATTTACAATTACTGTAATGTAGTACTCAAATGAAGCTGTATTTTAATTATAGTTTCCGAAACATAATTGTGAGTTTTTTTTTAATAAGTTTTCATATAATCTAATCCTCTCTCTGTAATATAATATAACATCCATTCTTCTGTCGTAAGAGGAATGTATTCGTTATTTCTTGATAACATGACTGTTAACGTCTTACGAATTTTTATTATAATTATATCCTTCCTTATTTTGTTTTATATATTACTAGCGGCTGTACTGGCTACACAGTTGGAAATGTTTTTTTTTATTTAGAAAATAAATACAGCCTATGTTAATCTATAGAAAAAGAAATAATATAGAATTCTAATGGTTAAAGAATTCAATAAAAACTGTCCAGTATTTTTTGTTTATTCGTTTCAATACAAAAACAGAATTCTCTTCTCTTAATACTATTGGTGAATTATCAGTAATTTTAGGAATAGAAAAAGTGACGCATCGCCCTCTAGACAATTATTATCTTCATCAGTTTTCTTTTTAGGAAAGTAGGTAATGAGCCCTTGTATAGATATCGCTCATGTCATCGAATTTTGGCGTTTAATAGTGCCCTATAGAGACATGGTTTCCACACAATGTTTACCGCAACTACAAGAGCAAGCGTAAATTGCACATTGAAAGAAAAATCAATTCGTGCAACGCCGTGACTTGAACGCTATCTCAAAGAAGAGACCTACTACAAGTCGACACAATATGAAGGTGAACAAATCTTTATTAAAAAAATCTACGATTTTTGCTTTCCACAATTTCAATTCTACGATTTTACTTATCATATATAAAATTACGACTTGACGATGATTTAAAAAATAAAGTTCTACAGTTTATTTAATGTAACAATATGTGATCAAATTTTATGTTAATTTTTAATAGAACTAACATTAACACAAAAAGTCCATTACTCACTTAAACCTAGTGACTAACACGATAAAACCGTAAAGAAATAAAATATTTTAGCTAAATATAATTCCGATTGCGTGGCCTTTGAAAGAATTTCAGTGCCCACGCAATGTTTTCTTCATGTATTTCTGATATGATTGCTTTATGCTACTATCGAAGCTGGTTCGAGGGAAAACTACTACATTTAACACCAATACAAAATAACATATTACATTCACTTTTTAAAAAGTCATCTGTTATATATATAATATTCCACATGCAAAATAATATATTATAATATGGTTTGTGTTTGTGTATGTTTTTACCTTCAATTCAAGTATTTGATCTCGGTTTAAATTGTTAGGCAAAGGCTGATCTCCTGCTTGCCTATTAGATTAACATATGATCATGAAACAGATACAGAAATCTGAGTCCCAGACTCAAAAAGGTTGAAGCGCCATTATTTTATTTTAATTCTTATTAATTATATTATAATGAAGTAGTTTATCGTAGCTTCAAGACTAAGCACTAACAAAGATAATTCTAATAAATAACAGTGTTTCATCAAAATTATACTATTATAAATTTTCACTACTTTTAAAGACCTTCTGTCGATCCGAAGTAGTGGAGGCCTGATGACCTGCAACACAGGTACTCTTACCGTTAACAGGCATCAGTCTCACACGAACAAGCATTTCCCTCAATAGAAGAAAGAAAATTATTTATTTATAATAATAATTAACTGTGGGTAATATGAAGTTTTTGTGAGTAAATAAATCAATTATTATACTACTGATAATAGGAAACCAACTCCAGGGCCAGATAGGGTAGCATAACATATTTAAAAAGCTGCGTATTAAAGCTAAGTCATATTAAAAAAGTCATAATATAAATTATCAAGTTGGAATGCACTTTCAGGCTTTTCTTTTTGTAGTATTCTACCTTCGAGAGAGAATGAAGATTATTCGAGAACTCATAGTAATAAATGGCAGGTAGTAAGGGTCCATGTCCCCGGTCGAGATTAATTCACTGAATAAATAAAAGTCAGCGGATTAGGCCAAAGTCGTTTCCTCCCTCTTAAGCTGACCTCGCGTGCTTTTGTGGAAAAATGCCCTACACATAAATCTGGACGGCTCCGAATCAAACTACATATATAACACAATTATAATTCGGTAGATATAAATTAAAGTGAGTTTCAGTTTTAGGAGATTGAAATGTGTTTATTTACTATTAGTTATATGCTATTGCATAGCGTATATAAATTAATATAAAATTATTAATAAGCCACCTAGAAGTATAATTGAAATTCGATTGTTTTAACTAATATATATATTTTTACAACATGTGTATGAAAATAAATAGATCCGTAACCAGTTGATTTGCCTTTGGATTAAGTTGTAATGAATAAACAGCTGTCTTATTATTTTATACTCACAGGTATAATTGGACATTATACCATGATATTTGCAGACTTGCCACATAATCCTACACAACGTATGTCAAAACAAAACGTCATTAATTCTACGTAATAATAATAATACACTTATTATACGTATAAAAATTAATAGTTTAAATTTACATTTACACTTCTCAAATCAAGGGCGTGAAAAGCACGAGAAGCAATGAACTCACCTTACCCTTTTTTAAATCGCCATTTGAAAGCACCTACGTTTCTGTTAGTACTTAGTCAAATATATTATTATTTTTTTTATAGATAAATCATTTTTAACGTTTTTAGGTAAGGTAAATAAGACATACACGAGTCACTAATCTGAATACATATATATTTTGTCGTCTTCGTCACCTTATCGACTTGTATACGACTATACGAACGACTATAAGCCGATGCCATCACCGCTCTACTGAAATAAAATTATTTAAATCCAAAATATAATAGAGCAATAAAAGCAATAAAAGACTCGCATTAGGAGATCGTAAACTCAATGGGATGAATATAAAAATATTTCTGTGTCTACAAATCCTTCTTATGTTCAATTTATTGTTGAGTTTTACCTTACATTTTCATAAACGAATTATTCTATATATATATAGTCTATGTTTGTCATTAATAAAGTTTCAGATTTACCAGCAGGTTGAGTAGGCTCGAGCAACAAATCAAAAAGATTTCTGCATGACAGTTTTCTGATGTTTTACAGATAGAAGTCTTCAACAAATTTTGCCGGTGACTTTGCCTTCTCACTTGTACATTTGGTGTGTCAAACTTCCATATTCTAGAGTAAAACAGCTAGTTCGCTGCCCACCGACCAGTTATAGGCATCTGCACCGTCATTTCACACTATGAGTGAAAAAATGTTTGCTCTCATCCCCTTATCAACCCATACATGCCAACCCTTCGAGGCTGCGAACTGGATGGTTTGTTTATAATCAAAAATCAGACCCAATATTGCAAACATTATTTTACGTGCAATGAAATTCTAGAATTGTTAAAATAAACTTAGACATGACAATTGTCAAATATGCCCAGACTATATATTCAATTTGTCAAACAGCCGCTGCATTAATAAATAAAAACGATGTAATAAGTTCTAGGGTAATTTTATAAAACAGTTTTTATACCGTAAGCAAATTTTTCTTTAATTTATCACGTTAAATACCTCCGAGGAAAAAGATGGCGGTAACATTAATACATTTCTATCTCTGCAATGATAATATAACCTCAGTTAAGCGGCGACCATGCTTATTTCAAAGCGAGCGAAACGATAGTACTACTACAAACTTATAAGGCCCGTAGGATGCCCCGACACATTTTAACGGATCCGGATTAGTGGCAGTCTTTAAAAAATAAACTGCTGTTTTTGAAAAGAGTAAATTTATGTAACTAGAAATGATTTAATATAAAGCTTACAGCTTGTGTGGCTGACTAATACGTACATGTCATAAAAACAGTACACCAAGAATTATGTCTATCTTATTTTTCTTTGTAAATAAAATAATTATAGATACTAGGTGACGTTTTTATTTATAATTTATTTATTTCAACTTCATTACCTCATACAAAAACATATATAATTAAAAGCAGGCTACATAAGTAATTCGGCAACGGGCGGCCTTTTCGCTAACAAACGATTTCTTCCAGGCAACCCTAGTATAGAACTATAAAAATTAAACTTACAGAGGGTGAAATACAAGATGTGCCTAAATAATTAACAAAAAAAGAATGTAAAATAACATGTAACACTAGCTAAAACTAAAAAAAATGAATAAACAAAATCCAATAATGCCAACGGTTAATGATTCACTGAGTAGCTTAATTACGAGGCAGAAGATAAATGATCAAAAAGAAGATTTTTTAATATATTTAAAGACTGAGTTCGTTTGATACCAAGGAGTATCAATGCAGGATACTTCGCACAAGAGGAGAGTTTTTAATACATTTATTATTATATGATCTATGTAATTATTAATTCGTTGGTATTTGTGTGCCCTTCTTTGGCAATAGCCCATTTGAAAAATTCGCTCATGTGCTCCGAGGTTTCCTTAATCTGGTTTAACCTTATACAGTGTCCACCGCTTTTCCTTTTATCGTACCTTGGGCACCAGATTAATACTTTGTTCTTCTACTTCTTAGTTTCATAAATATCCTTAATTTTTAACAGAGTATATATAATGAACGAATACTATAAAATTATTGCCGATTCAATTTCGATGTTTTCGAAGTACGAAATTGTAGTGACGTGTGCAGTGAAGGCGCGCGAGGCCGCTTCGTGAGATACATTACCGCAAATTGCATTAAGCTTCACGTGGCTATGGTGAGTATAGAGAAAATTTTCAGTTAAACTAAATGGATATAATTTATCTAATATACAATGGATTAATAATGATAAAAATTTAAAATAAATACATACAATAAAATTCAAATGGTAAAAATACCATCGATTCTCAATTTTGAGGTCGTGTGTTGTGCAACGGCTGTGCAAAAATGTTATTTTTTAATTTTTGTACTCTGAGGGAAAGCAATAGAAAACTGCACTCAAAAATGCATGACACAGATCTATCTATACGAGGGTTGATTCAAATTATTTTTTTCATTTACTATTAATATATCATTGATGAAGTTTTTAACCTAGATCTAAGAGTTCTTTCAATTTCTACATGAATCTAATCAGATTTTAAATGTCATAGGCTCACGAGAAAGAGAAATCTAATTTTCCCATATACTATATTATTAAAGTTAGTGATTGAAGAAGTAGAACGGATCATAAAATGCACGTCGCAAAAGACAACTCGCTTCAATCAATCACAGTCTAATCGCATTCCGAGAGCGGCTTATGTGTCTCATTATTAGATATAACTTCCATTCTTCCAATGAAGTCCCATTTCTCGCACTAGCGGCAAGCGATTTTAGTCGTACATACCTATACAACACCATGTACCAACTAATATTAACGAAAACGACACGAGCTTCTGTTTTAAAGGCGTTCAATACGTATGATCCTGTTTGTGTTTAGAGTTGAAACTAGGAAAACGTAAGAAATAAATTTAAATGGCAACATCAACTCCTAAAGAAGTACCTTAATTCGGCTTATACTATAATAAATTAAGTAAGAGTTTTTTTTTAATCTGAAAGCATTAGATACATTATTTTGTCCTCTTTGACTTATTAATAAACATATCGGTTTGTATGCAACTACTTTTGAAACTTGACTATACTATTGTAAAAGTTTCGTTACATGTTGGCCACTTACGTCGAAACTGTTCTGTTTCTACACGAAATCGTTGGTAAGACCAATAATTCTAAACAACATGATAAAGTGTTTTTCATAACCTATTTTACATTCTTCTCTAAGAATTCATAGAAACAAATTAACTTTTTCCGTTTTTTCTTGATAAAGAGCTTTGGCCTACTTCTTCCTTGAGGATCAACAGAAATGGTATTCAATTTTAGCCATTCGAACATGACCTACATTGGAGTGATATTTTAAATGGTAAAAGTATTTTCTTGTATTGATTTATATTACATTCTAATAACAAGTCTTAAGTTTCTTCCATCGAATTCCTAGTGCAAAATCCATTTATTCCTTGATCTAGGAAGGAATAAATTAAAGGATCCCAATATGCGCAAATGTACGCCAACTCGAAACAGGTCGAATTGTCTTTAACGATTGAGAACTTTATGTCCCTACTAACTTTAGCTCACTGCTTCTCCTATGGGCTCCAATAGTGCGTTTCATTAAATAATAAATTTAGAAAATTCTCTAATTCTCAATTGGAAATGTTCTGACGTATCTTTTATGAACTATATTGATACTTCTATTATGAGAGGAATCATTTGTATTTTTCTCATAACTACTTGACCAATTTCTAAAATTATTTCCCCATTAAAATTCTATATTATCCTTGAGTCACATAACACAAATATTTCCAAAATAATTTGTGCAAAGTCTCTCTGAAGCCTCTGATAGTGTTTTTTCAAATAATTTAATATCTCCTATGTACAAACTCCGATCTTATTATAGGTATAGATTTTCAAAGTGCACTAATCCGATGTTTCAAAAGCTTTAGCTTAACAGGTACTGTTATCTGGAACAATTTATCGTGGATTGGAAAACAATCTTATAAATATTGCAGGTGTGGTTAGATAGCGACCACAACCAACTTTGTTAAATAATTCAAAGAACTTGTTCAACTTCATTACATTTGTACATTATATATATAAACTTAATACTATAAGTAAGAAGATTTTTTCCTATGGAGTTTAAAATAGAAGAAATCCTGTTTGTAATATACGCTGAAAGCTGTTGCCTACGAGATGTAGGCAAGTAATTGTCTTCTAAGCCACTCTGGCGAAATGATGGTTTGCAGAAAATACAGTCTCGGTTTTGTTAAAATGCTGTTAATTCTTGGGCAACCTGGGATTTCATTCCTTGGCTCTTTTCATCATTTTTATTTATTTATTTTTATTTATTAACACTTCGTTACATAACAATATAAAAAAATTGAACATAATTAAATCAAAAGGATGCCCTCCTTGGATAATGGCGGCCTTATCGCTTTCGAGCGATCTCTCAGGCAACCACTGACTAAAGAAAAAAGTGTATTAAATTACATAAGATAGGCAAGAAGTGCAAAAATACATGTTATACACAGTTATTAAGACAAAACTAAACAGGAACAAAAAAACAATCTAAACTTAAAAGATGATACATTAAAAATAAAAAGTAAAAAAGAATTAAAGTAAGAAAGTATTTCATGTATATGTGTATATAGTATGGTTATAAATATTTTATTGTTCTGTTTGTTTCATATATCTGTTTTGTCTTAGTATTCACTACATTTTTCACTTCTTTATTATTAAGTAATCTAACATAATGTAACATATAGGTGTTGCCCTTCATGTACCAAGGTTAAACCCCTTAGTGGATCTATTAGGGTTCACGGTTAAAAATCGCTCGCTCAATTTGACTAATACTATTTCTACAGTTGGTTATGGAATTAATAGAAAAACGAGCAGTCATTTCTTTATTTTAAAACATTACCCGTTTAACCTTAAACGGGTTCTTTCAACAATAAATTGTATTTTAAGTACAATTATCCCACGGGTAGCGGAAATAGGGGTTATGGCACAGAATATGGGGGCGACATTTTATTGAATAACGACCAGCGCACGGAGATAAGCGCCGGTCAGGGTATCTTGACAACCACACGTTGTAAGAGTTGATATATTGTGTTTGCTAACACTAAATCCAGTAGTGATAAAACTAAAAGAAATAAACCTAGAAAATATATTCTTGATATTATTGAAAACACACTGACCTGGCTGAACCATTAAATATGTTTAGGTTGATAAGAATGTCTTGAATGCAACAATTATATAAACTTTCGACGAGAATAAATATATGGATGTTGCATTGAAAGTTTATTAAATACAATTTTGTACGACAAAAAACTTAAATGTCAACTGTACAAATGTATTTTGGTAAAGCGTTCGATTAACCTAGGTCATGCGTTTACTTAAGCCCTGGATTGCTCTCTCAAAATGCGGATTAACGCTTGATAGTATGGTAAACGTCAGGTAGAATCTTAAATATAAGATGTAATTAATAACCCATAAATACATGAACAAAACCATAAATTTATCTATAATACATTTAATACTTGATACAGAATTAATTATCGGAACTAAGAAAAGTCATAGTAATTAGTTCGTATACTGTGATGTTTTACATTTTTAACACAATACCTATACTGAAACATGTGCACCATTTGGTTTTATAAACATATTATTAAATAAAATAAAAAGACTACATAATAGTTGGAAATGTTACAGAATTTTCTTATTAGCTTTTTATTCACGATCATTATTTCTATGAAAAGAAGATTGCTTAGAAAGTTGAGTTTATTAAATTAGCTAGAATATATGTTTTTAAAATAGAATACAACAAAACTAAATTTTAAATTACGTATTTGTATTTATTTATTCTTAGCTTAGAAACAGTTACACGTACGTAAATTATTAATGTTTTTACTTAATTTAAAGTTATGACACTTATGTATTTAAAGAACTATCTGATAAACCTAACAGTGTGTTAACACTATGTGCTAGTTATAGCACCTTATCTTTTCACTCTAATACGCACTACATAGTAAAAAACTAAAATTTCTAAAACGAAACTGAGCGGCATCGACATTCGCCGACGTGTTAATAAAAAAATAGGATTCTTTCGGCGTAGTATACTTTTATTATCCTCCTATAATACATTATTGTTCTGGCATTAAGACAAAATTAATATTAATCGGGTTTCAAAATAAAAAAAACTTTTATTCTTTGAAATCACGTTATTAAAGTATTGGTTGTTAACGTTATTGTTTTTGTATGTACAACTTAAATTTTGGCATTTGATCATTCCTTTATGATGATGATGCCAATTATATCAACGTCATCGACTATAGAAACATGTAGTTCAACTAAATCAACGTGGAATAATAATATAATCACCGTCTCCGTCTGTCTAAATTGAAAAGAATCGGTGATATTTATAGTTTTAAAACATATTAAAACTTTCTGAATCTCAATTCCCACACAAAAATAGTTACTCATTAAGCGTTTATTATTGCGTCCGCAAAATGGCTGCCAAAAATAATACGAGTATTAATGTTCTGTGTTGCCATGCATAACCAATACCAAATTAACTTTCATCGAATTTTATTACAATTGCATATTAAGTTTTAAATGAATTTTATTATGTGAAATGATGGAATATAGTTCAACGCTTAATTTTCTTGTCTAAAACAATTGTTTTATAAACAATGTTTGGGAATCGTTTGAAATTCACGAAACGGACATTTTAGGCATGTTTGGCAAGCTACAGATTGTGTAAGTAAGAATCAAAGCTATAAAGAAACAAGATTTTACTTTAAAACATAATCATTGTATATACCTCAAACTTACATCGATGTAATAATAAGCAATATAATGATTTCTTACCATTTTCTAATGTGCCTTGTGATCCTATATATTAAATAACCTGCTAAAAAGAGATGTTTGTTTATTTTGAATATGGTACGAAACTGAAAAGGCTCATAATACGAATATGGTGGTTTAGGTACACACACAATTATGTAAATACATTTCCGTGAACAATAACATTTTTTTGTTTAATAGCATCACGTAACTATTCTAATACATAGTTATGTTCAGTGGCATAATCGACTTTATTTTTCCTTATAAATTGAGATTGAACCTTATAATTAAGAATGGCGCCAAAACTGAAGCGGGCACAGATTACAAGAAATTTGAGATTGCCAATTATAATGTAGCCACAGACTAAGATGTCGCCTCTTAGCAATTATTACTTGACATTAACAAACGAATAGATAAAATAACTGAGTGAAACTATACAATTATAAAAAACTTACTTAAGATATTCTAATACAATATTATATATTATGTTACTCGAGCAATGATGTTATAATGTTTTTTTTATTTACGGTCTTATAACTATGTAATTTTTCTTTGATATTCATAATCAGAACAGCCAAATGTATTTATTGACTTAGAGATAACATTTAAATATTTATATCTGTCGTATTATAGTATAACAAACTTCAATGACTGCTCTGAAACTTCAAACAACTCTTCTAAGAAATAACTTTAAGTGCGACATAAAGCATATTAATGCGAAACAATTTGAAACGAATGAAATTTTATTCATCCCTGAGGACAATTTCCTCTTGTCAAGTGGCGGCCACCCGGGCATTCGGTAATGAGAAAACGACAAAATCAACTTGGCCTAAATTAGACGCAACCCATGGTAGGATTACATGTCGCTGTCAAAAAAACCAGTGGCATGGTCACCTTAGAAATTGTGGTATTTTTTTTAAATAGGCAAGTAGGTGATCTACACATGCCTATTTACTATCGATACTATCCTTCATCATACGGATTTCAGACTTGGAAGGCGTATGCGCAACCAGGCCAGCACTGCTGAATTGCTTTCTATCTAATTAGACGTATTATAATTTTTTCAATATACGAAAAAAGCTTTATATGGTATAAAACTTAACTGAATGTATTTAGGAAAAATATGAAAACGTGTCTGAGTATATTCAATTTACTTATAAGTTAATTAATTTCAATCAAAACCAAAACATATTTACATGTATCCCTCATCACAGACAGAAAACCCATTAACCAACCAGTTAATGACGTCATAATTATTCATATAAATAATGTTACTCTTATCAAGCCACATTCAATTAATAATTTTAATGGACTATTTCAATTATCTTCGTCGCACCCCTTTTAACTGTCTGTTAAATAGTCCGTAACTTTAAACAATCGATTGTGAAGTAACGAAAGTTGTGTTTATCTTGAAACATTTATCTCCATTATACTTCAGAAAGGGTTAAATTGTTTACACAAGAAACATTTTATTTTTAATTCATTTACTACGAAGTATAGGTGATTTGAATATTAATATGTATGCATGTCAATGTCATGAAAGTAGATGAAGCGAGAGAGGTATGTCAGGACTATAGCAAGAGTTACGTGGTCTGTCCGAACTGCCTACCTCTTTGGTAAAAGGTGTGAGTGAATAGATAGATAGATAGGTAAAACCTGAGTAATCTAATAAATTAAATCTAATTTTAAAAGCAGAGTCACAACTTTTAACCTTCACACTTATAATTTTTATTATTTGTTTTTTTTTTATGTTTTAAGAATTACAGAATTACTTTGATATTATAAAAATTATATATTTTGCAACACATAACAAATATCTACTCTCCCTCTGATTAAAAAGAGATATTATTGTCTTTTAATCAAAGCTTTTATATGATAGGCAATTGCTGGTAAAGTTTACTATTGCTTTTAATAGTATAAAACAACTTACAATCTTGTATTTTAATGAGCGAGTTAACATTTTGAGCGCCATATAAACCCATCACAACGACACTTGTGGATGAAACGTTACGTTAGCGCCACGTACAATTAAAGTCATGATCAGTATCTGTTCGGCGAAAGTCCCCAACTTTCATAATGTGACCAGACGGGGTTGATGGTCTCTCAGACTCGAGACGTTTATATATGAGACTGAAACGACTCGAGGGAGCTAACTAACGTTTTATAAGTGATTCGACAATATACTCTATAATATACATTTATAAATTATTTTGATAAATCACAATTTTAAAGTAATTTTACTATCTTAATCTACTAAAATATATTATATGTGTAATCAAGTCAAGATAAGAAGTTATCATATAAAAAAAACAGTGGCGCTACAATCGTTTAAGGACCCAGACTTTGGTATCTCTTTCGTGTTTTTTTTTTCTAATTGGCCAGTACCTGATCAGTTTCTGTGCCAGACACTTGCAATCGTATTTTTAGGTCTATGGCATGCCGATTTACTGACGATTTTTCCTTGACCGAGCGAGTGAATAAATAAAAAGTCCATTGGCTCGGACCTCAGGGATGAAGCCTCTAGGCTAACACTTCTCTTCATCAGATATTATGTATAAGTATGTATATTAATTAATTAAAAAAATACACTTTTATCTAATAAAGTCGCAGGAAATCTATTTATTAATTTTAATTTTATATCATGAATTAAACCCATTTTTATCCCGTAAGCGGTAACTTCGACTTGAATAGATATGGAATCTCTGAATAAAAAATATATCAAAAGGCATTCACCTCGGAGGCTGTTTAATAAGCAATCTTGTCTATGATAGAACGATTTGTCACCAAAGGTAGGCGGCAATTAGCGGACCACCCGGGTCGGCCTGTCAACGACCTGTCAAGTTAAAATACTGTATCCTTTATAAATATTGATAACTCGCTGTAGAATTTGTCATGTTTTTAATGAGGATTTCGGTTGTAGAAATAATATTCCACGATTGTGTTTGCTTAGTTTTCGAAGAGTCTTTGGGTTTTTTGTTGCGTTTTCCTGTGATAAAATGTACTATATCTATTCACAGATTTAACTTATTTAAGTAAAGTTACTAATAAAATTAACATTTAATAAGTACTAGATATATGTTTGATGTAATAATATAGTTAATTAAAAATAAAAAAAATAGGTTATTAATCTATATGGGCACAAATTACATATCTCAAAGACAAGACATTGACCAATTAATCTAATGTACCTATAACAAAAGTCTAAGGGAAACTTTGGCAAAGTTGAACAAAAAACTCGTAAAGCACTGCGTAAATCTTCTTTATCCAGAGCAGATGTTATCACGAGAATAATATCCTCATGAGCGATTTCCTTAATTTCGTGAGGCGAATCAAGAATCGATCCGCCCCGATCGCTTGCGATAACGTTTATAGTCACGACACGAATACGATACGATATTTTTATTACCGTTAATTAATGTGTAATAATATTCTGAATTCAAATTTTATGCGCGAATACGGATGACTTTCTGACTCGATAGACATGCTGTTCCGACTTAGCAAGATTGTTTCATTCATTTTTGTATAGAAATGTTGTAATATTGTCTTATGTTGTCAAATCACAACTTCTTAAGTGTCATAGGCGTTGCTTAGAGATGTTGGGTCTCTCTTCATCTTCTACCGCATTTACCACGGAGCGTGTTCAGAGGAGTTCTTGCGATTAATATCTGCAGCTGAGTTGCATCCGCTGTTCCACAACTGACAGTTTCTTAAGGCAGGTTTTGCGGCACACTACCAGTATGTGGAACCAGCTGCCCACTGAATTATTTCCGAACCAATTTGTAGAAAAGAACGTGCCAATTCTTAAAGTTCCGGCAACGCACTGGCGAGTCTCTTGGCAAAGTGAGTGTCTATGGGCGGCGGTATCACTTAACATCACGTGAGCCTCCTGCCCGTTTGCCTCCTATTATAATAAGAAAGAAATTGCAACTTGATTTCACCATAGATTGTATACGTTAGGGTTATATTACGTTAAGTTTACGTTACGATACGTTACGTTACGTTTACGTTATTGCCCTGTTCATATGTATAATCGCCTCGTATAAAGCTTAATCGTTATCGGATCGTATAGTTCGTTCCCGACGCCGTGTGGTATTCGCGTCTCGATGACAATAGGCAATAATGTTCCAAAGTTTTGTGAAACGACCTATATTGCTTTATTACGCTTTTTATTAAGTTGATGTTGCCTAGTGATCGTTATTCTTAAGTATTTTTATAGTTTGATTTGTCGGACTAAGGTTTATGTTAGTATAAATCATCTTTATTGTATTAATAAAGAATAAATTAGTTATTAAGTGATTTTAAATAATTATTTAAAAACTGTTATATAGTAGTTACATATCACTATTGTTTTGTATTGTCTTTGAGCGGTTACTACCTTTTCTTGAAATAAATAATGTTCTGTTAATAATAAGAGTAAAGATTTCTACAATAACATTTTATGAAAGTATTGATTCATATAAGTAGCGTATAGTGTATAAAAATCATTCGACTTTCGCACTAATAATTTCATTGCTGTATAAAAAAGAATCGTTAATGAAGGTAAACAAAGATGGTGATTCCACGTAACGATTGCTGTTTTTTCCTTTATTATTTTGAAAACCCAGTATTATTACAGTAGATAACATAATATAATAAAAACCGCAGTGGTGGCGGCCACTTGGCCTTTGCTGCCCATGAATTACTTCATAGTTACGTCAAAACAGACTGCTACATATACCTCTTTTGACTAATTTAGCGAAAATGTGTCTAGAATTGATTTAATTTAAAAAATACTGCGCTATTGTTACGCTATAAAGCATAATGTTAGTTTGGCGTGTGCCCGCTGGCAATGAAGCGATCAAATTAAATTACTCCTAGCAAATAAAATTGTAAGAAATCTGAAGGTTCAAGGTATTTTTTAATATTGTAATTAAAAAACTATTAGTAATAGAAATTGTTAATTCTTTCTTTTCAATACTACTACTATAGTTATTAGGTTGAATTATATGAATAACATTTTCTACTGGTTATTTAAATTATTTTAACTCTAATTTAGCCTGAGATGTACTCGTATATGTCAGATTCCTTATAGAGGATATTATGAAAGAATTTGATGTAACAATTGAAATGTATCTATATTAAAAAGAGATAAAGATGTGGTTATAAGGGATAACCCAGATTACGTATTGAATCGATAATTTTATCAATTGAAAGGTTATGGTAGAAGGTTCGGTTTCTGGGTCGTCGGAGTACTTTGAATAATAATAATAACAATATAGCCTTTTATTCAGATCGACTTAGGTACACACATAAACATAGGTCATTATACTAAAGGTATTAGAATTTTAAAGAAAAACTTAGAACAGTTTTTTTGGTTTGCCAGTCGGCAAAGGCCTCCTCCAACCTTTTCCATTCCTGTCTTCCTTGGGCCACTGTTCCACATAACTCCTGCCACTTTTTGTGGTCTTCCTCTACTCCTTTTGCCTTCCCTAGGCTATCATCGTGTCACTCAAATTGTCTTTTCATCTTATCATGAGTGCAGCCCATCGCCATTTATGTCTTCTTACTTTGGAGATGATGTCTATGACTTTGTTTTGTCTCTTATGACCTGGTTTTTCAATTTCTATAGTTGTTTAACGTCAAGCACGCTCCTTTCAATTGAGGTTTAAATAACAGAGGATTTTATTTTAACCTACTTTATATTAAGCACTCACGTACAATAATAGAATATAAGCGAAATAAATAAATGTTAATTGTTATGTAACAAATGAATGCAACATAACAATTGACGAGATTACCTACGTCTGGGCGCAACTCCGACGACTTAGGAAGTCGCCACGCTTATAAACTTAGAAGCCTGAGTGAGCAAAATGTACAGCCTTGGCTTGTACATATTTGTGACATAGGCTTTATATTAACCTGAAAACGATAGATATAGATAGTATGCTTAAATAAATTAAGGCCTACTTATTCGGTATTCTAATTTTGTAGAGTGTACTATTTACTTTTATTTTATTTTAAACTGTTCTCGCCTCATACTTAGATTTTATAGGTAAAAGACTTATTGAATGAGTTTTGAGTCTACCCTATAGGAACATAACAAATATGCAGGAACATTAAAGTATTCGTTTATTTCTTTCCGTTAAATTATATTTAACCTGCCGTTAGATTAGCTTATATAAATGTATACTTTCCTTTAACACAATAAATGCCTTTACAAGAAATTTTCATCTATATAATAAAACCCTAAATCGCCTTCGTTGGCGCCAGCAATATGAATATTCACAAGCACCGAGCAAAGAACGTATAAATATTTAATACAAAATTATAAAAATATTCTAGCTAAAGTCTGCGTTTTAAATGCGTCGTGAAATTTCATACGTGTTACGTATAGGGTGGGACAGCCAATCAGAAACTAGCTTGCTATGGGGACGCTTTACATTTGAAGTGTAGGATGTCTAGTTAAAATCTAGCCTCTTGGGTGCACTGTAAAAGTGCTCTATGTAACGCTTCCTTTTATTTAGGGGAAAGGAAATATTTAGTATTGATAATATGTTTTGATTTCATTTACACGTTTTTTCTAAAGTCACTTAATCGCGACTTGTAAGAATAACCTATGAATTGACACAATCATACTAACGACGGAAAAAGCTGATGTAATGATAAAGTACAAATCATAAAATTGCAATTTAATTGACAATAAAACTGTAATGTGATGGTATACTAGAGTATTGAAATGATAGGTCGGTGCTGGAGTTGACTGATTAAGTTGTAGTTAATAGCCACTGGCTTAGCCAATAGCGTAATTTTATATATAAAAAGCCTTTCTTTAGTGACTAAAAACAAAACAAATGTCATATTTTACTTATATGTTATTAAAGTTCATTCCAATATAAATTCTCGTGTACCGAAGTTAATTTTTAGAAAAAGTTATAAATTGGGTTTTTCTAGAGACCCGTTTCAACCTACTACAAACATAATGATACAATAAATTTACATAACCATATTTATAAAAACTAAATCAGTCTAATTACACTCTTAAAGTTTTCTATAGTCTCCTTCTGACAAAATGTGTATATGCCGTTTTATAGAGATAATGTTTTTTTTTTAGTTAAAGGATGTCATAGTTATTTTTATGATTTTTGGTATAATATTTTAGTAATTGCATCAACACAGAGTCAATTATTTCGGCGCAATTACAAACCATACTTCTGATTTAAATAAACGAGTTCTCAGAAAAATAAAGACGAGCAAAAACCAGTCGAAAACCAATTTAGTTTAAACACAACAATTGAACACAAATATTAACATTTCAAGAGTCAATTAAATGTCTGACAATGTAGGGGCGATTCCCAATAATTCCGTCGTCATTTCGAGCCCACCCAGCTTTACTGAATTAAGCATCACCATGTGCTGTAAGCACCATGTGAAATGCATGGGAATTGGGATTTATAAAGCCAGTTTGGATTACTTAATATATGTATTTATTTGTTATTTTTGTTGGCCAGTACTTACTCTTCGATGCATTTATTCATCTGACCTATGAATTAAAGCTACAACAAACGTTGTGAAGTGAGCTACGACCAAATGTAACATAAAAAGGGGTGTGGCCGGATCATGGACACTGCCGTAGGTTGTACGTGAATACGATTATGTAACGGGTTATGTTTTAAATAAAATATTTTTATTTATGTATTTTGCGTAAGAGCGAGCAAACAAGTAAGTATTGTGATTTATATAAGTTTATTAATTAGAGTCACTGTTACTACTTTATAGATTTGAAGATATTTGATGATTAAAACTTCAACGAATATAGCTTCTCTGACTCGAAGGTCAAAAGTTATACCAATTGCAAATCTCGATACGCAGCAAAATAACGTCAAAATGGCGGCACTTCCCCCTCCACTGCGCGCGATGCGTCATTGTTCTTACTTATCGTAATGAATTCTTTGATCTTCTATCTTGCTATCTAGGTATCTTGTTGTATAACTTAATTATAGATGTAAAAGATACAGTCAAAACTACAACTCTGGAAAAACCCTTTTTCTGGAAAACCTAACTACAAACATACGGCACCGTACGCATATATAAATTTTGTTCAGTGACGGCGAGTAGGGAAGCTAAATGCATAAAAGAAATTGCTCAGCATAGTATTAAAGTAAGAAAAGATATTACCCCGGGTGTCGTACACCGCTTGTCAGTCACAATACACATCCTGACACTCAAATCGATTGCAGCTGAGAGTGACATTTCTAGATAAGGTTTGTGGAGCCGTTCAAGATTTGCATACGGAATACTGAATAGAAATCTGTACAAATGGCTCGCTTCAATGGCACAATCTTATTTAATAGAGTTTAGATTTACAAAATACACTTGAAGCTTGACAAAATAATGGTTAGTCCAACTGAGAGGATTTTAAGCTTATCAGAAATCTTAATCGAGAAAAATATGTAATATGTTTATCATTAGTTATACTTTTTCACACTTGATGGAGTTTTTACCAAATGAACTTTGTTATTTGAAAGTTTGTTTTATCATTCCAAACTGCAATTTCAGGAAAATAGATATTTCGAATTATTTTATTAAAACAATGTTATAAATAAATACAAATTATTAAGTAAATTTAAAATACCGTTAATTGTATCTGAAAAAAAAACGGTTAAAATGACGGCGACACGATTTTTTTTATCAAAAGAAAACTGATAATATATATAAACATTTTGGTACAATAAACAAATAAACCGAATAGACGGCATATTTGAAGCCTCAACTTAAACTTATCATAGACGCAGTTGAGTCAGACTAAATTTATTCATAAAGACATTTCATCATGAATGTCAAAGACATTTCTTGTTCATATTCAACTCATACAGCATACAAAATCAGATTAAGAATCTCTATTTGTACAGTGGGACAACGTATTTTACTTTTGAGATTTTACAACTTCCACTTGAGTAGAACTATATATATATATGTACCTAGTCCAGCCATAAGCTCTGTTACAACTGAAAATGCATTTTTTTAAATGAAGTAATATAATATAAAATGTAGGTATACATTATAATAATATAATATTATTAAATAATATAAATAAATCAATCAATGGTGCTACAACCTTTTTAGGTCCGGGTCTCAGATTTCTGTATCTGTTTCATGATTTTTTTTTAATCGAATAGGCAAGTAGGTGATCAGCCTTCTGCGCCTGACGCTCGCCGCCGACTTATTGGGTCTAAGGCAAGCGGGTTTCCTCACGATGTTTTACTTTACCGTTCGAGTGAATGTTAAATGCGTACAAAGCCAGAAAGTCCATTGGTGCACAGGGACGATCTCAGGGATGAGAGTCTTATGCTGAGGCCACTAGGCAAACACTGCTTTTTCCTACATATTTATTACAGTCTCAGCAAAAATTAATTTTGGCCATTTCGAATAGAATTTTTTTTTTTTGCTGAGACTTTAATAAATATGTGGGTATACATTTTAATAATATTACATTACTTCGTTTAAAAAAATGCATTTTTATTTGTAACAGAAGTTATGGCTGGACTAGGTTTAAACAGCTTATTGATGATCTCAGGGACAGAGTCCTGAAGCCACTAGGCCAACACTTCGAATAGAAAAATTATAACTGAGTCAGTTCAATTACTGTTTTATATACTAAGTGCGAAGGAGTAAATTATTTGTCCCTTTTCACAGCGTTATTTAAAAGACAAACGAAGAAATAAAGACTGAGTGAGTTTGTATGAATTTTTGACAACGAATATTTGTGATAAGTTAATTTCACAGTACCCAGTTATTTTTGTGAATACATCGCTTTCAGCAGTTCGGCAATCGATCAAACAGCTGGTCACAAGGCAACGTAATATGATACACATTGGAATGTACACAAATAAAATCACTTAGCAGTTGAGTGGCATCCTGCGGTGTGCGTTTAATGAACTATTTCAAACTGTATTATATCAATGACAAAATAAATGATATAAAAGATAGTCTTGATTATTTACTCTTTACTTGAAAATTTATATAAATTAACTGTATTCTGTATTTTGATTTATATCAAATCGGCGACGATAGTGCTTTAAACAACACTCTGGATTTATTGATTGTATAATTTCCCAAGTAATTTTTCTGCAAGTATAAAATTTATTTTTCCTGTTTTGACATAATAAATAAATAAAAAACTCAGCTGAAATGGTACGGAGATTAAATAAATGTTATTTAAGTTTATTTTAACCGTCGAACACAACTTAATATTTTAAAACTTTGATCTATGGTATGTTCAAAACACGGATCGAACAGATACATAGCTGTGTATAGTGAAAGCTTATAAGTATTTATTTTAAATCACTATATTACAGAAAAAAATTAAAGTGTCCTAAACAGTGACACAGAAAAAAAATATGTACAAACAACAGAAGAACGGTAACATTTTGTGCTAAAATCAAATATAAAACTACCGTATGACTTAAGTTACAATTCTTATTGCCTTCATGTCGGACAGTTTGAATTTAGAACTAAAGAGCTCTTTCAAATTTAAAATAAATATTTGCTTAGTTTTAGTATTTAATTCCAAAATTCTCGTCACAAGTTATCTCTTCCTGACCGTTATAATTATTAACAAAATGTATCGTTTAAAATTTATGAAAGACTAAGTAGGTACATTTTTCTTTTTTAATAAAAGATGATTTTTGCGAGAAGTTCTTAAGCTTGTTAAATAGGTAGAAAGGAACTTTTACGGAGTTGCTTAATTTCTTTGTATTTCGCATGAAGTTAAAAAGGAATTGTTCTTTAACTTTTTGATTAACATTCTTGTTAGTTTATATTTAAGGATAAAATATATATTTACAAGAATATTCTTTGCAGTTCTAATGATCAATTCAAAATATTTGATGATTTGCCTACAGATTGTGTTTCCTTCAAAAAATTACTCGTTTTTTATAAATTTATAAAAAAATATAAATTTATATATATATGTAGTAATTACCCCTCAGGTTTTACGAGCTTTTTTGTGGAGGATTAGTGGGAACTAAAGGTCGTGATACCCTACCGGGATCGCTCACCTCGCAAGACTAAATTTAAATTGGCTTCGCAAATATTACAACTTACGATTATTATCAAACAATTTGCCGTTCCAAATTTAAATCGAATATTAAAATGCAAACTATCAAATAAACAATAAAAATGATATAATGATCGTATATCAAATCAATACCAACTAGAAACTCAGCCAGTCAGCAATAAAATTCAAAATACAAAAGCCTTGACGGTTTTACGGTCGATTTTCAATTGTGAAATTTCGTAGGAATAAAATAGGGCGTGAAATTGTTCGCGAATGGCTAGAATTTGTTTGTGAAAGCCCGTCGTATTGTAAAATTTAGATGTAATACGCTCCTACGTTACGGGACGGATAAAAATTGAATCCCATTTGTTTTAGTACACGACTGTACCTGTTGTTTTTGATGTTTTCCCACAGATAGAACCTTCGAGGAAAATTCTATTGCTTAAGGAAATATTACATTCATATTTCGAATGGGTTTGTTCTATATTGGACAAAACGTTTATTGTTTTAGTGTGGTTAAGAAGTTTTGAAAGTTTTTGGTGTGGATTCAAGTAACGTATTAAAATTTATAACTAATCATTTTCTTTTTAAAAATACTGACCCATTTCTTATTTAAAAAATGTCTCTATTATTTTTACTTTATGAATTCTAGATACGTTAATTTTAATTGTTAAAACTAGGCCCATAAAGAACTACTGTAATACTGGAAAACATTATGTTGGTTTTTTCCTTATATGAATAATGGAACCATAAAAATAGACAATCTTCTTTTGTTTCTGACCTACCTACCCATTTCATTAATGATCATATGCCATAAAACACCTAAAAAAACATAATAAATGGTCTACATACATTATTACAGAAGTACTCCTGAAAGTTGACCTTACGCCCTCACGTTCGTTTTTTAAACTTAGAACTATTTTAAATTCAACATGCGTTCGAATTTATTTAAAACGCTTCATATGTGTTCGAATAGACCATTCCTGTACGACACTACTTAGCCTTTAGAATACAGATGCACTTTGACAAATAACTGTACTTTATTTAGAACAAAGTTATACCCCACTTTACTATCGCTCGTTGTAAACGCTTATTGAATAAGCAAGTAGGGTTTTATTGAGCTTTGGTTATTTATTCTAACGATCCAATAAGAGTTATGCTTAGCAATAAATAGGTTTTCTGAAACATATTATGTATGCAGTAACGTTTTTATCGTTAAAAATGCACATTAAGGTCTGATAATTAAAAATCGCTTTAATTATCAGACATTTTATAATGTGTTACTTCTTCTTGTTGGGTCAGTCAAAGAAGTATTATAATTCAATAATTACATTTTCGACTGGTGGTTGCGAAATTTACTTTCCAGCGCAGAGACGTTAAAAAAAATTTTTTTTCGTAAAATTCTTGAAACTATTTTGTCAGTATTTCTCTCGTAAATAATTATAGAAAGTACAGGCTTAAATAAAACAAACGTTATATATTACGTTGTCCCCGCTGAATCAGCTTTGGTTGATAAAAATCAAACAGATACGAAGCACTATAAATTATAAAATATTAGTCTAACAATATGCGAATCATTATTCAATTGCTAGTATTATTACACATAATAACCATAATGTGCTTGTAATGTCACTTTGATTGAGTTTATTAAATTTTATTCACGTTTAGCTACTAACAGTATTGCAATGTTAACGTAATATCAGAATATGTATTCAGCTCCAGTAAATACGCTTAAAGCTCTATTTTGCCGTGCGAATATGAACTTTATTGCATTAAAATAAGGTTGACTTGCATGTGTTTGTATGGAAAACTAACGAATTGTCGCACGTAGCTAGTGGCGCCGCATAGTGGTGGTTACTAACAACTGCATTGGAGTTCACATTCAAATGTGTATTATTATGCAATATTTTCTAACAATGGGATGTAATTCGAAGAAATAAATAGTTTCCTGAGTCATGTGTAGCTGCATTTACGTCAAATGTAACACAGGTATATTAAAAATACGGCGGAAATGCAATTAATAGAATTTGTGTTTTTTCTGATTTATAAATTTTAAAATGGCAAATTCTATTGACAGAGTGACTTTTTAAACATTTATTTATTCCTAAGAAAAAAAATGATTTGATTTTGTAAGATTGATATTTGTATTTTAATTTGTAAGCGCCTTTAACCGGTTTATCGATAAAGATATCAATCATCCAAATAAAAGTTATTTATCAATTTAAATAAGTTTTATTTCAACATTTTAAATGCTTCACGTAAGTTTTGGTCAACAATCTGCAAATAATGTTAAAATTCACGTTCATATCGGTTATACACGCGAAAACCAATGATAGTGTTTTATTCAATAAGGATAATTTAATTTATCGCAGTAAAAAATACATTGACTAATTAAAAACGTCTATATCGAGAGCTCTAAGAAATAAAAAATCCTCAAGTGCGACATTATAATTCCGTAATCCCGTAATCCGACGCGACAGGCGTTAAATGACTCGTCCCATACTTTACTGAGTTATCAGTTGGCGTATCTTCGCCAACAATGGTACATGTAATGGGCAACATCTTAATAAGTTGAAGGCCCATGTCGACTCAGCATGACGTAGTACACACATGATTATTTTTCAAGGATGACACCTTCGAGTATGTTGCCCGAATGTGTTACAAACGCATTAATCAAAATGCTTTATAATTATGTTCTTTTGTTTTAAGCTATCTTTGAGTTCCGGAATGAAATACGTAGCTGATGCAGTATTTATCTTTTAAGTCAAGTGATCAGCCATTGCTAGTGGAATTTACCTTCTTTACATAAAACTTAACTAGAAATATTGCTTTAGGTAACAGGGCCGCATTGTAAAAATAAAGGACTTAGATTAGAGGAAAAAAATCTAATAGTCATAAAGCTTTGTTTCCTAAATATTATAAAAATTATGTAGAAACGTAAAAAAGTACTTTTGTAAGATTGTTACCATGTCTCAAACCAACGAGCTCAGCACATCCAGGATATGCGTTACACGTTATGATCGACACATCGTCGGAGGCGGTTTCGAAATTTCGAAATTCGAAACGGTTTAGCATTACGTATATTTTCGAATCTAATCTTAAGATTCTACCATATTTGTTTAGGGAAATACAAACCATATTTGTTGAACTCTGAAAGGCAGATTTACAGGCGATTCGTGAACGTTAGCTTTGACATAAGAGAATACGTCTTGGATGTTTTTTCCAGTGCATTCAAAAATTGCGATAGACCAAAATATCACTCTTAAATAAATTACTCTGAGGGATTATTACAGAGCAGTGACTGCTAATAGACAATGTCAATGATCATATTTAAAAGCTAGATCACCTTTCAATAATCTCACGGCTCAGTGTACAATGACAGGTGTCCTAAAAGTTAAAGTAATCACACCGATGCCTCGAGTCAACCTTCGAGATGCTCGACTGAACAAAATAAAACAGGTAAGAGTTGTCAATGCCCACGCCTTAGGTACGGTAACCTGATATAAGGCGACGTATACGTTTAACACGAGGATCAACGGTTGGTTGGTGTGCACGGTGATAAGAGACGCGAGAGCGATTTACGAAAATATATCATACATTCATTTATGTAATATCACCCCAAGTCATAAGATTTGATTAGGTGGTTACTACCCTTCGAGAGACTGTTCAAAATATATCTAACAATATAATTATTATTATCATATAATGTAGTAGCTTTTATTCGTTGCTTCAATAATTCTTATATTTCAGTCTTATCTCCAATAACCATTAAATTACACAGCTATACCTTGGTGACGCAAAACCATCACATTAATGTCGTACAAAAATAAGTTCAGTACTTTTTGATTTTATTTCGTTCATACGAATGAACACTATAATAATTTACGATATATTTTATTTTACTTCTCTTGATTTTGCTCCTTATTTTCGAGCGGAAGATCTTTGGTCCTGTTTGCGACGACGGTGTTTGGTGTATTCGCTACAATGAAGAACTTTATAACATCCAAGTCGCCAACATTGTTCGTTCCTAAAGTGCAACAGGCTCAAGTGGCTAGAACATGTGCACCGAATGGCGAACGAGAGAAGCCCAAGGTCCTTACTGAACGCACAACCCGACACCGAGGTTGCGTTGGTGGGATGGAGTTGTTAAGGATCTCGAAACAATAGGGGTTCGCAATTGGAAGCGGGAAGCTCTGAATAGATTGCGATGGCGAAGTGTAGTTGAGGAGGCTAAGGCCCACAAGGGACTGTATAACCATTGGTGATGATGATGATATTTTATTTTATACAGCAGGAAAATAAATTTTCGCTAATAATATACGTCATATTAATATTTTTTAAATGGAAAGTTTTGACATTGAAAATACATGTAGAATTACGGTAAGCTTTTCCGATTTAGTAATACTAAATCTACCTCGAAATAGAAAATTTATCGTATTATTTAACGATTTAGTTCTAGATATTACAAGACGTCACGCACTGGTCTCGTGTCTGACAATACTAAGCTTATAGTTGGATGAAATATTGCCTGCAGTTTTCAACCTGATGATATTTCACAATGAATTTATAGATACTGGTTCGGGCCGCGTGGATTATTTATTAGGCCTGCTGAAATTTATGTTTTTGCGATTGCTACTTATAGAAATATCTGACTTTTTAAATATTTAAAATTATTGATAGTTTAAATTCATTCGACAATATTAACTATTTAGGCATTATTATATACCATGATGATAAAAATTATTATTAAGTTAAAAAGGCATGTTTATACACCTGTGCTCCTTGCCATAATCGAGCCGTGTCAAACATCCGAAGATTAGCTGTTACATAATCATTTTAGCAAATTTTTAATTTCAAGTTTGAAATTATTATATGACAAATATTATGGAACCAGTTATAAATTAAATAAATATTTTTAAAAAACAACTATATCGTTTGAATTCTCTCTCGTCACCATACGCATGCCCGAAGGATCCCATCCGCTCGCCCGTGTCATGAAAGAGGATACTATATCCGATTCATTGTTCTGTTACAAATTTGTCAGTGATCTTTAAAACTTTTTCTTTCAAAACTTGAAACGGGTTATAATCCCTTAAGTAAATCTTCGTCAGAAACGATCAGACCACACAAAAAATTTTAGAAGTTGGACGACTTAAATGGGACTTTTGTGGCAATGAATTTTTATCAGGTTATTTAGTGAGTACGTTTTTAAGTATTATTTAACCTACGTTGTCCCAAGGTATTGAGGCAGTGGGACTAGTGGAACAACACAACATCTCTTGTTCCTCTTAAATATATAAATACATAAATCTGGATTTGTATAATACACAAATATTTTTCGACTTATTTTGACTACAATTGCAAGGGCCACCGAGTAAAAAAATATATGTGGTACATACGCCTGGCTTTTACCGTCGACTGAAGTCACATATTTTGTTTGTAAGCATTACACATTGTATCATTTGATCGGCGGTTTCCCGTTTCCTTTTGTCTTCTAATATTGTGAACCTCAACCATTGTTATTGTTCAGGGAATGTAACGAAATCCACCTGAGTTAGTCCTTATTGTTTCATTTCTCTTTATTGGATTATGCAAATATTGATACTATTTGTACATGGAACTTTTTAACTTTTAATTAGGACTACCATATCTGTAAATCATAAGTATCTGTAAGTCATATGTATTATTCCGTTCGTAATTAATCACTAAAAGGTCACTAATTTGCTCATTTCAGAGAATTCGTGTAACAATATAGCGAATATTTAGAAAATAATCTAAAGAATTACAAATTTTTGTCTAAAAAAATCAGTTTAGCGGTGTTAACGTAAACAAATATTCTACAGTGTATGAAGCACGGGTCATTAAACTTTTGAATATAAATATTTATCACCACTTTATATGCGAAAACACAAAAGGAAAATTGCGGAAAGTGTTGAATTATCTGATTTTATTGTAAGATAAAACTTCCTCGAAAAACGATCGTAAAACCAATTATTTTGATATAGGAATTCGATATCCCTTGCAATTAATGTACAATCTCGTATGAATTTTGCTAATGATTTATTCGTCCAGTTTCTCCACGGTACTTGTATGTATGCATTTAAAATATAGGACCTCACAGAAATCCCACGCTTTACCACTACGCCAGCCCTGTTAATTCATATATATGTATATCAGAAATTTAAATTTTTATTCCAATGAAATTTAATTTTGCATAAAGCCCGAGCTTCCTCCATTATTATTATTTTGCTCCTGTCACGCAAGGAGCGCCGGAGGCCACAACTTAATGTTGACTGATGCTCGCCTCACCGTAACCATCTTGGATAATTCGACTAATTTACGTAATTTAAGTAATTTCCATTCGAAGTGCATGTATGGATGATTATAAATTTTTCATTTGCCCTAATTTTGAATGCCCGCGAGGGATATATTGCGAACGCTACCGAATTCCTAAAACCGATTAGGATATTACAAAAGAATAGACTATATTCTTGAACATGCGAAAATTCTTATATTATGGTAATTTTTTATATGCATTATTTAGGAATGTAAGTTTTTTATAGCAGTGCAGAGCAGTGTAGCATGCGACTTTCGTCCCTGAGATCGCAGGTTCGATTCCCGGCTATACTCTAATGTACTTTCTGTCTATGTGCGCATTTAACATTCGCTCAAACGGTGAAGAAAAACATCGTGAGGAAACCGGCTTGCCTTAGACAAAGTCGACGGCGTATGTCAGGCATAGGAGGCTGATCACCTACTTGCCTATTAGGTGATTTATTTTATATAAGTCATACATAACTCTGCATCAGGGTTGATAGTACGGAATTAATTTCGTTTTCATTTCTTTACTTTAAATAAATAGTATCAGTTGTATTACGAAATAAATGTGATCATATACTTCTAGAAGTTTTCGAAATCAGACTTTCTTAGCTTTATTATTTCAATTAAATTGATATTTTTAAGCAAGAAATTCTGCAACCTATAGCGTCATGGCAGGATATTCTTCAAAATATCCGCAATTTGTTAAGCGTCGCGTGCAGGGTTTAATATGAATTAATGATATTTAGTGTGTTCGAGGTGACCATCGGAATGGACATCCATTACGCGATGTATCGGCACAATCGAGAACTCGCTACGAGTCACGCAGGAGCACAGGCGAGTGTTTATTGGAAAGGTTATAGATAATTTAGACAATATACTAATTTTTATTGTATTCCACGCTGTTCGCGTGGCTGGCGATTTGTTTCTGGATTCAACAGTAAACATACTGTTAAAATAGGCGAAATTCTATACGTAGAAATGGGGGTCATATTTATATTATAGGCTTCTAAAACAAGTTGAGTATTTGGTTCTCCCGAAGACGACGTGTTCCATTTTTAAACCTAGAATGCAGGGTCAAAATTAGCGGTAAAAATCCTCATTAATATTAATAGAATATTTACATAATAATAAATTAAATATGTACTTAACTGACATTTACGGTTACAAAATTTGGGCTGACTTTAGTGAGTCGCGTCAGTAGCTGATCTCTGGTCAAATGGATGTCTGAGCGCAGGTGTGCCACAAGAACCTTTAAGTAAGTATAACTATAGTAACAACAATTTATTTCAAAATAACGAATGTGAATTGGATTAATATATAAAACATAGCTTATACCAAGTCCGTATAGTAGTGAATAATACTAATAACATCGCGTTTATATATGATGCTATATTACATTTTATGCTTTCCACGGTGAAGCCTTTCAAAATAATTCGGAATTGATTTTGGCGCACTATAATGTATTTATTTGCAAAAATATGGTACGGAAATATTATGGTGGTACAATCTTAAATTCGCATATTGTGCGTAAATTTGTCTTTCATAATTTAAAGGTAGGATTTAAGATATTCAGTCAATTCTAATGAATAATGTTTCACACAAAAATCGTTAATAGAAAATCATTTCTCAAAGTGGTATAACATTAGGGAGATCTTTATATGCTTTTGGTAACCTTGAATTTTAGTTAATAGTTCAATGATTAATGATTTAAAAGTAAATTCTATTGTGACGTAAATTATGTTGAAAAGCCTCTCGTAACTTAATTATACTGTACGGCGTTCATCTGATAGTAAAAACATTTGTTGCGTGCGAAACTAGAATTCCATTTTGCACTTCGCGTTAGCATCAAAGCTCTCGAACCGAGCCGACGATAAATCATTCGTTAACGTGTACCGTCCCAATCTAGAAAATTTCTATATCGAAGTAACAAGGTGAAATTCAAAAAGGCTTAAAAGTACAAGTGTGTAGTACAAGTTATTATTATATTATATATATACACATGTAAACCAAGCAAATACACAATGGTACCAAAACCAGCAATTCGATTTAGAAATTGCGCCAAAAAGTGCTAAATTCCGAATAAATAAATGAAGTGAAAACAATTTAAAACACATAAAGAAGGTTTTAATATTGAGGCAAGTCTATTTCCCTTTTTTGGTCTATCTTTTGTATGTTGCTCTTTGACTAGGTTCTGTATAAGCAGAGTGGCGGAGTGAAAGCGTGCTGGGCCCATAACCCAGAGGTCCGTGGATCGAAACCACGCTCTGCCATATTCATTTTATTACTCTCATGAAAAGTTCTAAAAAATTGTGTCTTGCTCTTTGACTAGGTTCTATATAAGCAGAGTGGCGCAGTGGAAGCGTGCTGGGCCCATAACCCAGAGGTCCGTGGATCGAAACCACGCTCTGCTATATTCATTTTATAACTCTCATGAAAAGTTCTAAAAATTGTGTCTTGCTCTTTGACTAGGTTCTACATAAGCAGAGTGGCGCAGTGGAAGCGTGCTGGGCCCATAACCCAGAGGTCCGTGGATCGAAACCACGCTCTGCTATATTCATTTTATTACTCTCATGAAAAGTTCTAAAAAATTGTGTCTTGCTCTTTGACTAGGTTCTACATAAGCAGAGTGGCGCAGTGGAAGCGTGCTGGGCCCATAACCCAGAGGTCCGTGGATCGAAACCACGCTCTGCTAAATTCATTTTATTACTCTCATGAAAAGTTCTAAAAAATTGTGTCTTGCTCTTTGACTAGGTTCTATATAAGCAGAGTGGCGCAGTGGAAGCGTGCTGGGCCCATAACCCAGAGGTCCGTGGATCGAAACCACGCTCTGCTATGTTTTTGTCATTTTATTTATTTAAACAATATAAAAAAATCTATGTTCAGCGATATGCTATTAATTCGCATTCATAAATGAAGTTTTTTATAAATGATTGTTGCATAAATCTATTCAAAAACTAATACCCTGATTTTATTGTGTTTAACCAATCTTTCTTTGCTTGAATGTGTTTCCATTAACAAATTGACGCCTTCACAAATAAAAGATTGCAAATATCTCTTACAATAGAACACAAAGGTACTGAATGAACGGATGCATCTACAATTGTAATTCCGAAGAGTTTTGAATGCAGTCCAATACTATTTCGGTCGTCGAACAGTGATCTTTAATTCTTGTTGCGTTTTGTTCTAAGATTGCACCGCATAGTATACGATGGATAGATGAGAGGTATTGATAAAATGGCTGTAGACGTTGAATAGCTATCTAAAATAGAGGCTGCTATTGGATTTTGAAACTTATTAATATTAAAATAGAGTTTTTTTTACCTTATGGCTGTAACAATCTCTGCTGAAATTGTGGTACTGACAAAATGCCTGAACAATATAAACGTTGCATCCCGAATAAGTAACTAATATGATATGGTTATTCGTGTGATGGTTTCGGAGAAACAAATACAAAAATAACATCCTGATATAACAGGAATTGCTTATGTCCTTTATAATTATTTTGTATTGATTTAAGTGGGAATTTGTTTATAGTAAAGTCAGTTTTAAATTTTTTGACTGCTTTTACTTTGTGGGTATTCGTTTTTGTTAATAAAATTTGTTTTGCTATGCAAGGAAGGTAAAAAATTAATCACAGATAAATGAAAGCTTTTTTTAAATTTAGAACAAACAATATAAAAAGTAAATTAGAAAACGATTTGCACGTATTTCATAAGTTGTCAACTGAACTGTTCGTAGACTAAACTATATTTTCTATTCACAGAATCTAAACTGAAGCGCAGATGTGTCGTCTCAATAATGAATGCATTGTCGGTCAGATTGTATTCAAGACTATTTTCACGTACCGCTGTCCACGTCCGTCACTGAATTGCACATGCAGAAAATTTATTTTATTTATTTATTTATTGTATAAGTGTTCTTAATATAAAGGAAGTTGGTGTGGTGGAAACACAAACTGTACACAGTTTTTCTATCCACCAGGACGTCGAAAATATTATTTATTGAAATTAGAATACATTTTTGCATTTTCTAGATCCGTTTAGATGAGTTTTATTACTATCCTTTAATTCAAAGGTTATGGTATTGCTGTTATTCATACACCCCAGAGATTTAGACGGGGCAGAGGGGTTTCGAGTATAGGCAATCGCGTCTTGGGTCTCTTAGTCCATGCCCATTGCCCCGGCGCAAAGGTCCATAAACGATTTCCCCTCTTTAAAAAAAATCTAACTAATCTCACTAACCTTAACACAATTATTAATTGAATCTCAAAAAATATGGTACATTATATGGTTACGGTAGTTCAGGCTATGATGATTCTTTGCTGCTCTGGTTCTGTCCTGTCATTTTTCTTTATATGTTTCGTTTTATTAGCTAAATAGGTGATCGGCCTCCGGTGCCTAACGTTATTAAGGAGGCAAATTATAAGAAAAAATGCGCTATGCAAAAACTGTTCGATATTTAAAATATGCCAAAAAGTTACAGATTATAATATCCTTACGTAGATTATAAAGAATAATTTATTTTGTAAGATGAGCTACGACGCTATCATGGATGAAGACATTTGCCAGCGACGGCGGAACTAGAGTTATTTGATTTATCTCTAGCGAACTATTGAAAACTTCCATTTCATATGGATGTAATCAAGAACAGCACTTCGACGCTGGTTTGAAGTGTATTCATAATGTAAGAAAAATTTATAATACTTTATATGATCGTCGTATTTACTAAAGCTTTAATTTTTTATAGAAAATCATTATCTACAGATTATGAGAGGTTGACTCGAGTTGTCAGTAAGGTGAGCATCCTGTCCGTTTGCACAGTTTTATATAAAAAAATACTTACGAAGTTTACTATACGTAAAAATAATAAGCAATAAGTTTCTAACGGTCGTTATATGTGCTGATTGTGAATTTTTAAGCATGTATCATATCCCGGTACACAAAAAATTTAATCGCCATCAACATTATGGTCTGCAATAACATATCTATGGCCTTCTTCACTATATATATATTAAAATAAATAAATCAATGGCACTACAACCTTTTTAGGTTTAGGCCTCAGATTTCTGTATCTGTTTTATGATCAAATGTAAATCGAATAGGCAAGTAGATCAGCCTTCTGTGCCTGACTTTTTGGATCTAAGGCAAGCCGGTTTCCTTAAGATGGTTTCTTTCATTGTTTGAGCTAATATTAAATGCGCACATAGAAATAAAATCCATTGGTGTACAGCCGGGGATTGAACCTACGAATTCAGAGATGAGAGTCGCACGCTGTAGCCACTAGGTCAACACTGCTCCTTCTATATATATTGCTTTGAATTAAAAAAATGGTTTAGTAGATTACTTACGTCACTCATAAACTAAACCAATTGATAATATTAGTTAAAACAAAAATTACCGCATTTAACAGGCTATCAATGACGTCAAAAGAAGACAAATTTAAAAAGTGTCCACAAAAAGTCATTCAATTACTTAGTCGTTCAGAGAATTGCTGATAGCATGGCTAGACACGAGACGTCGTATCGTTGTTCGGAATTTCGTAAATTATAAAATATTTGGAATAGTCCCGCTGGCCACCAACGATTCTTGGGCCACACAGACTTTTCGATCGCAGAATCAGAATATTAATAATCTGTATAGGTCATAGTATTAACGCTATAAAATACACATTGCTAATAATTTTTAACTATAATCAAATTATCTGTATTTAATTTGTATTTGTTACTAATTGAAATTACTAAATTACTAATTGATCCACCGACCCACGGATGTATTTTATTTTAGGTTAGGTGATAGATACCGCCTATGAACAATTGAAAACACATTCACGATTCTTGAACACTTTTGTATTTGCATAACAGAAAATAGTTTTCACTAGATAAAAAAAATATGTATTTGTGTAATTTTGTAATAACTTTTAACGGTTTTCGATGACGCGAGGTATTGCGTGCAAGCATGGTTTGACAACGAAAATAACCGTAACTGTGATAATTACACGTTTTTAATTAAAACTTTTAATCACTCAACATAAATGAACTAATCATATTAATAACTGTTAAAATCATATTAACAGATATGTTATAGGTGTATATTATATTATCTCATAATATTTCAGGTTTAAAAGCGTTTATTCTCATAACCCAGCGGTGTTGTCCTAGTGGCTTCAGCGTGCGACTCTCATCCCTGAGGTCATAGGTTCGATCCTCGGCACCAATGGACACCTATGTGCGCAACATTCACTCGAACTGTGAAGGAAAACATCGTGAGGAAACCGGCTTGCCTTAGACCCTAAAAATCGAAGGCGTGTCTCAGGCCCAGAATGCTGATCACCTACTTGCCTATTAGATTAACAAATGATCATGAAACAGATATAGAGATCTGAGGCCCAGACCTAAAAAGGTTGTAGCGCCATGGATTTTTTGTTATTCTCATAATAGATAATATAAACTTACATGAGAACTTATAATATATTTAATTAATATATACTTTCTCATGACACAATTGATCACGTCGTGGGTCATTGAAGAGCTTCAAGGATGAAGTAGCGAACTGGAACTTGAGTGGACTTTCATTTACGTAGAGAATTGGGATCGCTCAAGAGATGGAATTTAATCTTAATTTAACTATTGCTAGGCTTTTAATTTGTGTATATAATTAACTATACCCCAACGCTCAATGTTTTTACGGTAATTGGTTCTATATCATTTATTATTTTTGTATGCTTAATAATAACAAACATATATCACAATATATAAGTACAAAATCCTTTACTAAAACAACACACTGTAAGATTCCGCTTAAACCATTAAACTACGTGTTTATCATTGGATTAAAAAAAGTTCACCCATTTGTCCGTCTGTGTGTCGCGGGTGGTCTCCGGCTCAGACATTTCAATAATGACGTTTCTCAAACCGCTTTTACAGATAAAATGCAAAAAAATCTAACCGTACAATGCTTCAAACATTTCCCTGAAATGAGGGAAAGAAATTTAAATAGTCGATGTACTTATTAAAAATACGTTATAAATATATTATTATTTTTAAAGCTTTATTATTAGTATTAGTTGGGTTAGTATAAGTTTTTAAAAACATTTTTTTTAGTTACAATTCTTTTTTAGTGGGCTAGTTTTTGTATGGCCCCTTTTATGGTAAAAGCCTCCTCCATATTTTTCCATGTCTCTTTGTCTTGAGGAACATTCATCCAGTTTTTCCCCGCTAGTTCTATAATGTCATCCGTCCATCTTTTCTTTTGTTGTCCTATACATCTCTTTTCAGTAGGTCCAGTCAATTTTGTTACTTCTAGTGTCCATCTTTTATCTCGCGCTCTAGCAATATGACCTGCCCATTTCCATTTAAGCCTTAGAGCGTGTATAAGTGCATCTGTCAGTTTTGTTTTTTTACGATGTCAACATTTCTTGTTTTGTTTATTCTTCTCAACTTTAAGGAGCTTCTTTCCATTGCATGCTGGCAAGACTTTTCTTGATGTTTTCTTGCTGAAAACCCACGTTTGACTTGCGTATATTTGAATCTATTATTATCTTCTTGTGTTGTAGACTGTGGTTTCCTTTCAGAATTTCCTTGTGGGTCCAGTACTTCTTCCAAGTCGCATATATTCTTCTATCTTTTCGCTGCTGTTTTAATCGAAAGATACTTGTTTCCCTAAATATACATAGTTGTCAGCATATTCTATTATTATCATAGACTATGTTTATTATTACGAGAGGTATAACCATATCCAAATATACACACGTCGAAAAGTAAACCTCTTCGGGCCAAAGTGTGCCGTTGGAATCTAATAAAAATTTCGTTAGTACGTGGATAACACTGAAAATAATTAGAACGGGCTAGTTAGAAACATTTCTAATGAAAAAACACCATTTGATTTCAATTGTCTTGTTTTTATAAATGTGGTTTAAAAATAAGTATCTTATAGCAATGCTGGCATACTCTGAAATGAAAATTATAATGTGGTGTAAGAGTTTCTATTTGGTATCTATTTTGTAATCCATTTCTGGTTTTCTAATAATTTATTCCTAAGTTCTTAGTAGTAGATGATAAACAACAAAAAATCTAAAACTATTTTCAAAATGACCCATATTACGTAATCCTATAGAACTTCGGCATTGTAAACATTATTACCGGCCTAATAAAACTGCCGACATATTGTGCGTCAGGTAACAAGGTCGTAATGTAAAGGAGCCGACGAAGGCAGAGGCAATCAACGAGTCTAAATATTTGCTCTCGTTATTGCTCGATATAGGTTTACCCAAGTTAATAATTATCAACAAAAAAAACATAAGAAAAGGCGTTTAACTACCTCAAAGTTTATTCTCAGAATATTGTAATTTTTTTATTTTAGAATTTGTTCTTACTTAAAAAAAAGGTTTCAAAAGTATTTTTACTAAGTAATATTCGGTTATAAGTAAACATTAGAAATTCAGTTTATGTTTTTTACATCCGTAACTCTTCAATAGGAAATGAGTCAGACATATTTCTGCGGAAACAGACACTCATATGTATCTAATGTGATCGGCAGCCACTGTCACACGAATAAAATATTGTTATACCGGGCACTGATTCAGATTGTATAGTATATATTTGAACCATAATACGGATGTGTATTATAGTTAGTAATAGTTGTCCCATAATAAGGGAATAAAGTAAGATACATATATTGCGTAACCGTACATACATACTTATCCGTTTTGACTTTGTATTTCCTAATTGTCATAACTATATTACGTTATAATTATTATATATCCTTTGAATAAAATGAGACTATAATGGACGTTGTAGAGAATTATATATTTTACCAGAGCGTAGTTACGATCCACGGGTTGTGCGCCCAGCACGCTTCCACTACGCCACTCTGCTTATATAGAACCTAGTCAAAGAGCAAGGCACAATTTTATAGAACTTTTCATAAGAGTAATAAAATTAATGTAGCAGAGCATGGTTTCGATCCACGGACCTCTGGGTTATGGGCCCAGCACGCTTCCACTGCGCCACTCTGCTTATATAGAACCTAGTCAAAGAGCAAGGCACAATTTTATAGAACTTTTCATAAGAGTAATAAAATTAATGTAGCAGAGCATGGTTTCGATCCACGGACCTCTGGGTTATGGGCCCAGCACGCTTCCACTGCGCCACTCTGCTTATGTAGAACCTAGTCAAAGAGCAAGGTACAATTTTATAGAACTTTTCATAAGAGTAATAAAATTAATATAGCAGAGCATGGTTTCGATCCACGGACCTCTGGGTTATGGGCCCAGCACGCTTCCACTGCGCCACTCTGCTTATATAGAACCTAGTCAAAGAGCAAGACACAGTTTTATAGAACTTTTCATTAGAGTAATAAAATGACAATAGCAGAGCGTGGTGGCCATCCATGGACCTGTGAGTTATGGGTCCAGCTTAGACTTGTATTTTTAGACGCTTAGACTAAAAATACAAGAAAAACAAATCTTATCAATACAAACAATGTTTAAACACTTAAATCTTTCGGACGTTCATCGTAAGCCTCCAGTATGAGTTAAAATAATTATATATCTGACCGTTTGTTTAGCGATATGCGAGACCAATAACGTAAAATTCTTATTAAGCCATCAAATTCGATTCGTGCTCAGTTCTTGCGACCTTTTTTGAGGATCCTTTAGTTTAATATTTTTAATTGCTCGCTGGTTTCGACTTTTAGCTGTTATTTTTTGTTTGGAATGTTTTTATACTGATGTTTTACCGCCAACATTTCTATAACTGTTCATGTTTCGACGCTATATCAAGTCTTGAGTGTTAGCATAGTTTTTGAGCGGTACAGTTTGAGGTCGTGTATTCTTATCAGTTTCAAAACTAACACGGAAAAGTCTTCGTGAAGAAACGTTAGGGTAGGAATATAGTTTATTCCCATTATATTTAGTTAACCATTTTACATAAAAGTACCTAAACGTACAATGAATGTATGGGCTGATCAATTTAAAAAAGCATTGGTAAGCACCTATGCGGTCTAACTGATATATGTAACTGTTGAGCGAATAGGTATTTTTAAATAAAAAAATATACGTAAAAACTAAAATTTATTTTAATAAATAAGTGTAATTTTTTTATTATTTTTTGTAAAATTTAATTAATTGTAACTTATACTATACAAAATTCCTTATATACGTGGTACATAAATAAATGTAGATATAATATTGGTATATTCATTATTTTCTACAACTTTAACAGAAAACGTAAGGAGACAGGAGCTCAAACAGAGAAAATCTGTAAAATAAGATTTTATCTGTTATCCGTTTTAATATCAAAAAACTCTCTATATATATTTAAATACATTTATAAGTAAAACTTCGTAAAGCGCAATATCTATAAATTTCGTAACGCAACTCCGTCATAAAAAAACAACCAAACTTTATGGTACTCAAAGATCAAACGAATGTTCTCTGGTTTTGAAATCGTTCTAATAAGGTTTTTTCGAAATACGATACCGGATAAACGAATGCGCTAATTATAAGTATTAGTAAGACAAAGAGCTGCGAGGTTTATCTTTCTTATTAGTGTCCGCTTTGAATACTGTGAGAAAGTTTTGGGTTTTGAAAGTGAATTTATTAATTCAAATGTCTTCTTGACCTAATGTTTAGAAAAACAATCAATCATTTTTTTAAATAATAAATTCGAGTAGTTATCACAGCCCGGTATTGCGTGCTTTAGCTAGTGATTATAGGTCCGAAATCCTAATTTAATATAAGACAATATTACGAAATACTATTGTCATGTAATAAAAATAGATATGAAAAATTCTAGTAATTCTTATCGTATCATGCCAGTAGTGTTACCATCTATGTGCGGGATTCTCAACCGTAATTAACTATATTCGAATCCTGGATGTGAATTAGTTTATATATCTGTGCAATGGATACTACTTCATACTACTATAAATCGTAATGAAACTAATACCAATGGCCATGCCAAACCAATGATATAAGACAGACCTAAAAATGTATGTGTCAAGCATTGTTATGTCTCTTACTTGCTTATAAAAACTACAAAGTTCTAAAGTTCAGAAAGAAGGCTAAGCGCAAACTCTCATTCTGGATGACGAAATCCTATACATTTTTAACATACCGGAGTCAGTGCTTATTCTGGCTGAAGTGAACAAGTGCTTTAGCGCTGTTTTATATATAAAAACATACTGTTCAAATCATTTTACACTAGATAACTTTATGTAATTAAATAGTAAGAAAAAACTTAATCGAATAACGAATTCAGTTTTTATAGATTACCGCGCGGTCACCAGCGCTATAAATCTACGGATTAAACTAACCTAGCGAGATTGCAATCGTCTACGTATCGATAATTGTGCCGATATCGATGTCCTAGAACCGAAGAATCCACCAGAAGATTTAAAACTAAATTGAATCGGTTTAGAAAGTAACGAGTTTTCCTATTAACTATAATCGTATATATTGCTATTGTGAAATCCATTTCTATCATTTGCTTTTTGCAGAACACATACATTGATAGTTGATATTACCTTTACAAATATTTACGGAAAAAGTATGAATCTATTGAAATCAGACCAACATCTATAAATGAATATAGTGTGTATAGTCTGTAGTAGATAATATGTAATAATAAACGAGGTTTATTTCAGATACTTTACATTTAAATACATTTATATTTCTATCATTTTTAATCCTAGATATCTGTGTGTCGCTTTTAGGCAAATACCTCCTCCAAATCGTAACCAGATCTATATGTCTGCACTGTGCCACTCTTTGCCATGTACCTGCTGTTTGCCTAATCTGGTCCACCTTCTAAATTGTCTTCCACTTTTGCGTTTATTGTACCATGGGCATTAGTTTAATACTTTGTTGCTCCACTGTTCTGTTGCTCTATGTGCCCCGCCCACTTAAGTTTATTTATTTACATTGTGACATCTGCTACCTTAGTATATAGCGTATGCTATATGCCACTGTCCCTCACAGGCACATGACAGGGGTCATTCGTTCTTAATTTATTTAGTTTTTTTTTGCATTCTTTCGTTGTTTATAATCCATGTACATCCATAGATGATCATTATTTGTCTATATAAACTGGTAAGGAATGTGGCATCTCTGCAACCCAATAATTGAAGACATATGGCATAAGAGGCTGATGTACTATAAAGTAATGGATCAATAAAACATGTATGCCTTTTTCACCTAGGTAAAGGAGCCTAAAATGGAGTCATATAGCATGTATGATAAAAACTATCAATACATGAGAACGTAATAAGAATAAGGGTCAATGAACGTTAATGTGTTTATTAAAAAAATACTTCGACTCCTGCACAGTGCAAAATGAGGATTGTCGTAAAATATTTCTCGTCTCCGAAAGCCTCGTAAATTCAATTGGCATATTGAAATAAATGGCTTGTAATCTTATACCCAAACAGGCGGAAAACAACCGAATAAGCAATATCAAATTACTATACAAAATCATTCTTTGCTCTTTTTCGGGGCCTGTCAAACGATTTCTTTGTAAATGTAGTGTTTTAATACGATGGAAAATACTAGACAACGTCCTGGTAAAAGTAGACTGGATAAATTATTAAACAAAAAATCTTTACAATAGTCCCAAACGAGTCCAAGGGGCAGATTGAACTCATTTTAAGAGAAAGGATTATTCATAAATATAACTGTCCGATTTTTTCACTTTAATGTATTTATTATGCCTTAATATCCCAGCATAAACATAACAGGAAGAGACGAAAGAGTACTCCAGTTAAAACGCTATGTTTGACTGAATACTTTTATTAATAACGGTTACATTATATTTTAAAGTGGGTTTATTTTTTAGAAAAGTGTGCGTTCGTCTACGTAAATCGATTATGTTTGCGTCCATACTGTATATTAATACCATATTTTGTTCGCGCTAGAAGTTAATACCTATTAGACAATTTCAAAAAAATAGACGTTTTATTTAAATTAAAAATATATATATATTTGTGTTAACATACTTAATTTTTTTTTCAATGAAGTTCATAAAAGAGAGTGCGACTTCACAATGGCTAATAAGTAATATTGTGTTGACTTAATTTTCTATAATACTATTGAATAGCTAAGGTAATAATGTTCATTAACAGATTTAGTGTTATACATATAATGTTTTGACACAATGTTCGTATGTCCGAGAAACGTATATTAAACATTATTAAAAGAGTTGCTTTTTCTTCAGCATTTATTTACTATAGCAATACGTAAATATAGGAAATACGAAATATGTTTTTAAACCATCAAAGACACGTTAATCCACACTAAACTTGTTTGTACTCGTAAATCATCTCGTTTTTTTGTAACGAACTAATCAATTTGTATGGCTTAATTAAAATTATTCAACAAAAAACATTTTGAGTAAAGAAGTCGGTAACCATTAGTCTCACTAATTACGAAATTTTACAACCACAATTTAATTTTATTACTATTAGAAAATATTCTATACGGCAACCGATCGTAAAGAAATTATTACGATTCGTAATTTCAACTAATAAAAGTTGAAAGTAGAGTTAAACTGAAAATTATGTTGTAAAACGTTTGTAGACAATGGCGAAGTTTATTGTAATTGCACAGAAACTTGGAATAAATAATTGTGTTGGAATTAACTACCCCTGTTTTAACTGAGGAAGTGAAGTGTGTCAAGTAGTATATTATGTAGGATAATATTAGGTCCTTACATATGAAATTGGCGTTTTGTCGTACTGGCCACTTTGACCTCAAATATCTCCTCTTTGGTTAGGAATTTCAAATTCAAATTTGTACAGCTATTTACTCATGTATTTGTGCTTCTATGACCGTCATTCATTTGTCTTTTCTTCTGTTTTTTTTCTGTTTGCGTCACTCATTTTACAAAATGGAAAACTTAAAGTATCGCATTATTTACGAGTACGAGTTCCGCCGTGGCACTAGTGCTGCGGAAACGACTCGAAGGGTGAATGATGTGTGTGGCGGTCATGTTGCAAAAGAAAACACAGTTCGTTTTTGGTTCCAACGTTTTCGTTCTGGAAATTTCGACCTGCAGAACAAGCCCCGTGGACGGCCTGAGACCCAAGTTGATAATGAAGTATTGAAGGCTATTGTGGAAGCGGATCCATCGCAAACCACGTCCGAGTTAGCTGCAGGCTGCGGTGTTAGTGATTGAAGCAAATTGGGAAGATTAAAAAGCTTGAACGGTGGGTACCTCACGAATTGACTGAAGCAAACCGGCAAACGCGCGTCGACTGCTGCGTTACATTACTGAACCGGCACAATAATGAAGGTATTTTAAACCGAATCGTTACCTGTGATGAAAAATGGATTCTTTACGATAATCGGAAGCGCTCAGCACAATGGTTGGATCCTGGCCAACCAGCCAAATCCTGCCCCAAGCGAAAATTAACCCCAAAAAAGTTACTTGTAAGCGTTTGGTGGACTAGTGCCGGTATTGTTCATTGTAGTTTTCTCAAATCTGGCCAGACTATTACGGCTGATGTCTATTGTCAGCAATTGCAAACCATCATGGAAAAGCTAGCGGCTAAACAACCTAGGCTGGTCAATCACTCCATGCCACTGCTTTTACTTGCATCACTTCACGACAACGCTAAAGCACACACTGCACAACAGACGGCTACCAAATTAGAAGAGCTTCAATTGGAATGTCTAAGATATCCTCCGTACTCCCCTGGCCTTCCTCCAACAGGTAACCTTTTTTTTCTAAATTTGGACAACTTCTTGCAAGGGAAAAAATTTAACCCTGATGGGGCAGTCCAAATCGCCTTCACAGATTTTATTGATTCCCGTCCGACTGGTTTTTTTAGTAAAGGGATCAATAAACTACCTATGAGATGGCAAAAGTGCATAGAAAACAATGGTTCATACTTTGATTAATTAAATATATTATATTTAAAAATATTCCACTTTTTGTTCCTCCCATACAAAACGCCAATTTCATATGTAAGGACCTAATACATAACATAGTCTAAGTAAAGCGCTATCCACAGGCTGACTTCACTATATAAAACAAAGAGACATAAATAAAAAACAGATATGCATTTTCCTTACTACGGAAATTAAAACTGAATAAATTTTTAGAATGTGAGATTCAACCCGTTTCACCTTGATGTTTGGCGTTCCACGACAGCGCTTTACAATACCAGCTGCCATTCTAGATAGTTCCAAACCGTTACGACTTGGGGTTGACTTGACTACGGTGCCTTCAAGAGAAGAGCGAACTACATTAAAAGCCGCAAACCATACTGCTTAAATCGCACTTGCAAACCTCCTGATGTTGCAAGTATCCGTAGCCAGCGGGAAACAGAACTCTAAGTGATCTGCTCGTTTGTCTAAAGTCCAGCAAGAACATGAAACAATTTCATAAATAGACAGTCTAACATAAAATAATTGCGTACAGTTACAATTTGCAAATTTAAATCAAGTCAAATTAAAATTAATTTATTCGTATTGGTATGTTAGGTACATATAAACGTCAATATTAAATTGCTTTCACAAAAATGTGGTGTAAAATTACAAGATAAGCAACGAGAGCTTAATATGAGAGACGCGATCCAAATCTATGAATGACGCTTATTAACCAGTATCAGTATTAAATATTTAAATAAAACACTGAAAATCTTTGAATACTGGGCGTTCCGACAATGAGGACGTCAGTGACTGCCCTTTGAGCTGTCAGCCTCTTGAAGGAAGCAGGGCAATTATATTGAAAATGCTATCTTAAAAAATAATGGTCTTGAGTCAAGTGACATAAGGATCTTATTAGCACTTCATAAGTACTTAGCTATATAAATAAGGCTATATACATGTCTGACATCCTTTTCATTCAAAGTGTATACCCGTCCCTTTGATTCGCTTAAGCTTGGCGAAGCCGAAATATCAAATTTGACAATTCACTGTGGAGATTTGTTGAAATCTACTTGGTTTTTGTTAGCCTATACGTAAGGTCACTAGAGACTTATTAAAATTCTAAGAAAAATACATTTATATCATAGAAAACGATAAAAATATGTACCTTAGGTAGCTTTCATTTGCAAGTAATATTAAATTCAACTCAAAGGAGTTGAGGTCAAATGTGAATGAAAAATGAGGTTGTCTATTCTTTGATCTAGAAATTATGAAGTGTTTTGGACATTCCAAAAGACACCAGGCACCACTACACCTCATGCCCCATAACCCAATGGAGGTTTAACAGTACTTTATAGAAAACAAGGAATGTTCTTGTAGCTTATACGTAAATGGATTACTGAATCCGACAAAATGTAAGGCGTCAGATACCTTAGAAGAGCTTGCTTGTGATTGGTCGATTCGTAGGAGGTAGGGAAAGTTATAAAACCATTATCAAATTACTACGCCCAAACGGATCGTGTGACTAATCGGCATTAATATTTTAATTAAATTAGTCATAATTCCAATAAATACATATAAAAGAATTGAAAGCGGTGTGTGAATACGATAAATAATTTGAGCGTCTACAAAACTGGGTTGAGCAGTTGTTTTGAATTTTTTATATCCAACTATCAAAAAATATGGAAAATGGGAAGTATCTCTTTGCTCCATACAAACTATTTTCATATTTCTTACTTTGAATCTAAGAAGCCAGAGCTGTTAAATTATTTCACTTAATTTAATGAATTTCTCTGGTGTATTAAAGTGTTTGTTTCGGTTTAAACATTAAAACTAAATTAGCAAATGAAATTACTTGAGACCTGTTATGCATTTGGAGTGCCTTAGAGTGTTACCATAAAGAAAAATAAAAAAAGGTTATTTTGTAATAGCAACCACATATTTTTGTGTGAAAATAGCAACACTGTACGGGTATAGTTAACCCTAATGTAACTCCCTAATAGAAATAATGTATTGTATTTTTACATATGGGTGTTAGAGTATTCGACGTGTTTCTATTTCGAACCTTTGAAATACATCGTTAGTAGTAATAAACTATGAAAATTTATAGGAAATCACGGACCACGTCTGCGTCTGCCATTTTGTATACGAGCTGTCAAAAACTGTCATAAACTAAAGACGCTTTACTCAACTATAGCTCACTTCAAGTGCTGTGTACTGAGGAATGTCTACTATACAAGAAAATCGTTAAAACGTGAACCCGAGCGAGTCGATAAGTTGTAGTATATTGGATTAAAATCTGAACAATAGGACTTTTTCTGAGGCGAATTGGAAAATTACGGTGATTTAGGTCGAGTCTATTGCAGTTACAATTTAATGAAGTTCTTTTTTACGGATATTATCTTTACGATGCGTTGAATGATATGAACTAATAACAATTAACAACATAAATCTTTTCGTTACACTGTTTTGACATACCTTTTTTAAAACAATATTGTTAATAAAGGCAACAATAATTTTCTTAAAAAAAATTATAACACTACAAAAATTTAAAGATTTGGCCACATAAAGATTGTCAAGCACTAAGACTATCAAGTAGTTACACTATAAACCTTTTGTCTCTTTTGTGTAAACTCTTTTGTGTGTTTTATTTTGAGCTTTTCCTCCGTTCCCTATAAATAAAAGCGTAATCAAATATTTATACATAAGTAAATATGCGTTTTTACGGCAGACTTTTATTATTGCAGACATTACGTAGGTACCTAACATTGCATCCTACTTTATTGTACGATATTTTTTATATAAAATGATCCTCCATTTAGTACGATGCTTATTTTCGAACAGTTTAGCATGGGGGGTGTAACTCAGTGGTAGAGTGTCTGCTTCGCATGCTGAAAGTCCTGGGTTCAAATCCCAGCACCTCCACTATGTATGTTTCTGTGATTCTTATTGAAGTTTTATGTTTTCATTTGCATCTTTATATTTCTTTGACGCGGTAATAATATTGTTGAATACTAAATAATCTTTTTAACCGACTTCAAAAAAGTAGATACAATTTATCGAGTTTTTTACTAAAATAACAATAAAGGTGTTTTAACACATTCTACGCAATATTATATTCGCTAAGTAAAAGAAAATATTTAGACGTGTGTTGCTAGGACATTAGATTACAATAGTGGCATTTTATTGAAATTAATACAGATTTATCCCCGTAAACTCTTTTTTAGTTGGAAGAGAGGTTATAATAATTAAAATACCCAACAATCTATGTGAGTTCATAAATTTCGTTTGAGAGATCTGTTTCCTCAGTTCTTCTAATAAAATATATAATTAACACATCGCAAAGTTGAATTGATAAGAAAATTTTACTCCCCATAAAGGCATGGTTTTGCTTACATGCGAATAGTCAAGAAAGGAGTCTTTCGACCGTTAAATTTACGACTTGTTGAAGAAAGCCTTGCTTCCGCTCGAGATCTCTTTTATAATTTATTGTGATGCTTTTCTTATATATAATATACATACTAAGTTGTTTTGTTTATTTCAAATAGAAGTCATAAATTGTAGTATGAAAGAACATGTAAAAAGTAGCCGTATATCAAAAGATTGAGCAGTGTTGGCCTAGTGGCTTCAGCGTGCGATTCTCATCCCTGAGGTCGTAGGTTCGATCCCCGACTGTGCACAAATGGATTTTCTTTCTATGTGCGCATTTAACATAAGCTCGAACGGTGTAGGAAAACATCGTGGGGAAACCAGCTTGCCTTGGACCCAAAAAGTCGACGGCGTGCGTCAGGGACAGAAGGCTGATCACCTACTTGCCAATTCGATTAATAAATAATCATGAAACAGATACAAAAATCTGAGGCCCAGACTTAAAAAAGGTTGTATAATTGATTATTATTATATTAAAAGATTAATAATTCGCTTTGTACATATTTAAACATTTTAAGATTTCCTTCTTTGGTTTCAGAGAGCAAGATCCTTGCTTCCGGCTGTGCACCAATTTGTCTAAGCAAGTGGCATAGGAGTGCGTCAGGCATAGAAGGCTGATCACCTGCCTATTAGAAATAACATTATCACGAAACAGATACAAAATCTGAAGTGTCCAATATTAATTTTAAGTCCTACAAAAAATGGTGACTTTACATAGTCATATAACATATATAAACCTATATAAATGGACTATCGATGACCATCTAATCCACTAAAGAAACAAACTGTTCAACTTTTCAATATTATTGATATTTATGGTATAGATTTTAGTTGTCATAATTTTTTATATTGATTGCAGAATGCATACATTTGGGGTTACGCTGCCATGAATCTCATAATATAGGCATTACACGTCAGCCATAATCATGCGGTCATGTCCAATCTTTTCGGATGGGGCCCATGTTCACGTTGTGTAAAATTTATGGAAATTGCATCTCCACAACGAGTTCGTCAGGGGGTGAATTTTCTAGAAAATAAAAGGCCGTTTCATAAAAATGAGTTGCTATTACGACCACGGTTTTATATGTAGAAAAACACACCGACTACAAACAAAAAATATTTTTTTATAGATAGAATGTAGGTAGGTATGGTAAAGATAAAACCTAAATATGACTTTTCGAGTCATTAATATTTGTTTATAATTGTAAATTATAGAGAAATATTAACGTAAAACTTAATTTTGAAGGATATAAGTTTTTATTGTGAAATTCGCTTTTAGCTTTTTGTAGCTTACACAAAAAGTTAGACACAAGGCGTTTCTATTTCCTTGCAATTTCAATTAATGTTTTGAACAAGACCCTATGTACAATGGCTACATTTTCCGTGTCGGTCAAACTTTGCAAGAAACTAAGTTCTAATCAAAGTAACGTCTCTATCAGCTCCTTTGAGGCCACAAACTCTTTTCACAAAGACGAACTTTGGAAGTTTGAAAGTTGAAACACGTTTTTCTTAGGGTTAATTTTCATGGTTGTGAGCTTTGCTCTTTGCCATGACTTTCTTTGTAATTTATTTATAATACCACATCTTGTACATGTCATTGCGGATATTAAACTGTATGTATAAGGTTAAAGGTTGGTGGACTCAATTTCTGCACTTAGACTCTTACTAGGTCCGTTGTGCGTAAATTGTATGTATAATAAACAGTGTATTATACTCACGTGAGCATCATTTAAAAGACAATTATATTATAACGGACGCGAACAAATGCAGAATACCGTTGGGACATTTTGAAATTCAGCTTAAATTGCCACAAATCTGTGAAAATTTAAGGCGATGTAAACTTTCTTGAAAGCTAAGCTTTGGCATTCTTATTATATATCATTATTTCAGTGCTTGATGCATTCATATTTTTTTCTCTATCTGATGTCCATTGATATAGCAGCACATGGACACTTGGACACACACTATCAGAAGTATTGTAAGTGAGTTTCTGACGACTAAATTTCAATGGACTTTAAGCATTAGTATCTATACAATACTCATATTTAAAATTAAAAGCATATTTTCAAATCGTTTATAACTCACGCCGATGGCAGAGTTTAGGTATTATAAAATTACATAATCAATTTACTACTGATATTTCTTAATTAGCAAGTCTATTTTGTTTTCTAACCAATACAATTGTGATGACGCTCGAGAACACATGAAGAAATGTTTTTTTTATTCTTAGTCAAATAAAATACCAATTTCTCAGTTTTTGCAAAATCGTTACTGCCCTTAAAACACTTTAGAAATTACTATACAGTATTTGCGAATTGTTCTTAGAAAGTACGAAAGTAATTTTTATTATGTTTTTGTGCAAACTAAAAAAGGTTATTGTGTTAAGGTTTTAAAAAACTAGTAGCTAAGGCATTTTTTGCAAATAGTTTTGACAGCTTTTTTCAAACGCATTGTTATATAGGTCGCTAGAAAATGAAAAGAATATTGGACTGTAAATTGTTATTCTGCGTAAAATACTAATGGCACTTTTTTAAGAATAACTGTATCATATCAATAAAATAGTCGTGCTTTTAACGACTAAGTAGGTAGTACATTTTGGTATAATGACAGTTTATTCATAAAATACAAATGATGTACATGGACATTTTAACTCTTTTGTCTCATTCTGTCAAATTGTATTTTCGCTTTGAGGAAAAGTGACAGATATTAAGTTTAGACTGTGAGAGTCGTATTTCACATACATTTATTTCTACTATATTTTGTTATTTTTAAATAAATATTTTTATGAGAAGATTTTACCATATCATATCGTATTATTATTATTTGTAAGGAATCAATCGATCATATAGACATTTCAATAAACGGGAAACTCTCTAGGAAAAGCGGAAAATGTTATAATACCCAGTATCAGTTTTTAATCTTGAGATTAGTTCAGGATGTCTCTCCACTCAAACGTTTGTGCTCCGAGTGAAATAAAAATGCTGAGACTGAAGGAATAAGAAAAGTATGCATTATTTTGATGACGATTTTGGACACGAATGTATGGAGTTGTAAATTTATATGTCTCATATTTTAAAAACAAATAATATCTTAAAATACTTAACGGATTTTGACCTGATTTTATTCTTAACTCGAACTCGTGTATTCGAGTCCTTAAAGGCGTACTGGTTGACAATACATTAGAAAATTATTGCCATATTAACGACATCTATTTTTATTTAACACGTTAAGTGAATCATATACAAAATTCTCGTTTAAGATATGAATGATATTAATAACAAAATAAAAATTTGCCTTGTATCCACATACACAAATCTTATAATAGATTGTTAAAGTATATATAAAGTTTTCAAGTTTAAAAAAAATAATTTAATAAATGAAAACAACTTTTACATGTCAATAAAAATTGACAAGATATTTGGATTATCTTGTTAATAATACATTGATATTGTTCCCTTAAATAAAGGCGATGCACATCTGTGAACCAAGTTAGGCTAATAAAATTGGATCTCGACATGGCTTTTAGTGCTGGACAACGTAGATGGACAGCAGGCAAGGAACACTGTTGGCTTCAGCGTATGACTCTTGTCCCTGGGGTTGTAGGTTGTGACCCTGGTTAAGCAATGGACTTCGGTGCATAGACGGGAAACATCATGACCTGTTTATCTTAGACTGGAAAAGTTGATGGTGTGAGTTTGGTACAGAAGGCTGAGAGGCTATTAGAAAAAACTAATGGTCACAAAACAGATACAGACATTTGTAGGCCATTGGTTTTTTTGAAGCAATATTATACTATTCCAACACTTTTAAACTTACATAAGACAATAATAATACATCCTTTTTATCCTAATTCTATTTTTTGGTAGTTTTACAAATATTTTTGAAGTAAACTCTCCAGACATGTCTTACAATGTAGAGAGTACAGTAATAATGGAATAGATTAAATTTATTAAAGCACTAAAGCGCAAACAAGTTCGAAGGTGGAGTGTTCTCTTGGAATGATACCAACTTCTACTAATTTAGTTAATGAATCGAAATTTATGAGGCAAGCTGCAGTTTGTAAGGTGCCGTTACAAAACTGATAAAATTGAATTTTGTAATAGGCTAACAGTAGGAAAATTGTTATTGAAATCTTTATATAACATGACATTAAAAAAACTTAGAAGAATGTAATGAAGTAGGTAATTGTAAATTCGCCCGCGTAGATTCGTGTTCCAAAATTTTGCCCCCCAAAAATTCAGTTTTTTATATATATTTTCTTTGGATTTCCCCACCTTATATACAGTATCTCCGAGAACCACATTTTCGTATATTTTAACGTATCTGTATATATTTATTTTTATATACGGGGGCAAACGGGCGGGACTCTTTTGATGTTCAGTAATGGATACTCACATTGCCAGAAGGCCCGTAGATGCGTTTCCAGCCTTTTAAAAATCGGAACGCTCTTTTCATCAACGACTCATAGTTGAATCGGTTCGGAAATACTTTAGTGGGCAGCGGGGTTTGATGGTGGTGCGCTGCCTTAAAAAACGCTCGCGCGAAAAGTTGTGTAACAACGGACGTCCGATGATGAAACTGAGTTGCAGACTGTATTAATCCTAACAACTCTAAACTCTTTGTTACGTATAATTTATTCAGTGAGCTTTCGAAGCCATCCTTTGGAAAGTCGGAATGTACCATCTCTTTAGTTGTATTGTTGCAACGATTTGATCTTTTTGTTAAGTTATAATGGGAAGCTATGCCCTTTTCCATGATTATTTGTTGACCAGTGACAAATACCTGTTACAAAATATTCACTGTTACAATAGAAATTGTTTATATATAAAATTCTTCTTCCAATGAAATTGTTAAGCTTTGATTATCTAGTCCTAGATTGTCAACGTTATACAATCCATTGTTTGTTACATTCGGATTGAGCAAGAATATTGTTCTTGTTACAAAGCTAATTAGAGATTTTACTTGTCCCGGGACCACGGACAGCTTAGGGGCAAATGCTGTACAACTTAACCATGCCAACAACGTACTGACTTGAAAATTGCACTGTCTGAGCGTTATGTACTCCACGTATTACGTGGTTATTTTGCGTAATGAATCTGCATTGTAGAGGATGAAATCAGGTTGATTTGAATACAGAAACTACGTTATACTAAACAAGACAGAAGTTGATATTCGTACCATTTTTGGTTCCATTGACCTCACAACACCAGAAACAAACAATTTTTTTATTATAATCTATGTTGCAGCCGGAGATGGAAGTTTTACTTAGCCATGACGCCAGTGGGACGACGATTCATTAGCTTCATTTTTCGGCATATTTATATTCATTTGATATAGGCTATTTGAACCAAACGTTCATACAATAATAATACTAAAAAAAATCATCTACCAACAATTATTTTTTATGAGATCTGATGCTAAGTGATAAGTGATAAAAACCTATAAATAGATACACTGAAAGCTCGCGTATGCGTTGCTGGTACTTATATATACGTATTCGCTTTCTAAATATCAGCGGGACTTATTTACTATAAGAAATAGTTTTATTAACAGTTCTTATATTTTGTATAGCACAACCTTGGCCCTTACCCCATTTTACGATATCGTAAACCTTTCGACATTTCGTACAATTGCGGATTGTCACTAGTAGCCTATAAACCAGGCAATAAACTAGATTGTTTAAACGAAGAACAAAACTATGTCATCCAGGGTTTATTGCTGTACATGTCAATACAATTTTTATCATGAAATTGTCGGTTATATGTACCAAAATTAATTGAAATCGGGAAAATTATTTCTAGCCCACGTAGAGAAGTTTTCTATTAAAATAAAGCCCATTTATTTCCAAACTGTTTCAAACAAACAATCAATTGTTGAATATACAGGTTAGAGTTGTTATATACTTTTTTATTGTTACTCGTAATACTAAGTTCCTTTAGTGTCATTTATCGGAACCCCTTTACTGGTAAAGTCCTGCTCAAGCTTCTTCCAAATTACCTTACCAATGTCTTTCTTTCTCCATTCGCTTACTACTAACGCTTATATATCTTCTATCTATCTATTTTTTACCTGTCATATATACGTTTGAAGTAAAATATATGTCGTTTTATCAATGTTGTCTAAAAAATTCTCGTAACACACATGCGGGCAGACATTTATTAGTTTTAATTTTTCATTATAGGCCAGGTGCATACCACAACACAAGGAAAACAATTATTTTATTGATAATAAAATTCAGAGTTAAAATACACATAAAATTAATTTGATAAAGTTCTTTATGATTATATAAAGCAGTCTAGTTTTCTGTTGGACATGATTAATATCTTATGCATGAATGATCACAAATTAAGTGTCCGTTTTAATTAGGCAAACACTTAAAAAGGTCAATAGTTATCTTCCAAATCTATTCGTCTCAAATGACGAGCAAAAAATAGGATATAGAATATCAAACATCGAGGTGGGTCCGGTTGTCAACGTATAAATTTACGCCAAAAAGTAGTAGTGCAATGTTTTAAGAGAATCATATGTATTGTTTTCATTAATATTTGTGACATATTTGTTTAATAATAAAAGCTAGTTATATAAAGTTTGTAGCCCATATAAATTATAAACGATACACTGCTTTTAATCCTATAAAACAGTATTTTATTTATATAAGAATTGTGCAGGTCGTCTAGACAAAGTCTGCAAGGAGCTGGGAGATTAAAGACAGTGGGATGAATAGAAACAGCCTAGAAAAAAAGAAAAATCTTGTGACGTGGAAAAGCTTGTGTACTGTCACGTTCACTGTACTCTTATTTAATCCTTTTGGTTTTGTCTACAGTCCTTTACTCGAAAATACTGGACTAAAGATAATGACTATTGTGTGGAAATGTTCGTATTTTACTTGGAGATTTAAAGCCGTGTTTCATTTTGTCCCCGACTTGATACAACTCTTTACAAATTAATAAAACATCAAAATAGTATTCATGCGGCAGCCATTAATATTATTAATATGGCGCGACCATAAACTTGAACAAACGAGAGAGGCGGGATACTTTTTACCGCCCGAGCTCCCATAAAGCTCGAGCCCTGAATTAGCCTCTTTGTCACCCCTATTGAACAACCCTAAATTTCTACCATCTTTGTCTACTATCCGCTAAACTGCATCAAGGAAAAACAACCGAGATAAAACGAGATGGAATAAAATATATGCACTATAGAGAGGACAGAGAAAACGCTATAGCTAGTACAACGTATACTCTGTAGTGTGAGTGAGAGAGATCCCTCGTGTGGAAGAGAGAGAGAAAAATTAACTAGCGAGTGAGGGGGGAAGCTTCCTCATGCAGCCGCGGGGTGGTTAGTCCGCTTTCGAACGCGGTGCGGAGTGCGTTACTTTAGTAAGCGAGTGTCGCGAGTTTAAGTTAGATATTTTCAGTGCGTTTTCGTATTTTTATTTCACGTTTATTTCACTCATTAGATTTTTATCAAATTATGCAATTGTACTGTTAACTTACAACGCGAGTTTTGCATAGAGACGTTATTATGACAATATTATTTGGATTACTGTGTTTATGATAAGGATTTTTGAAAAATCGGGAATACCAAAGAAAATGTGTGCCAAAATGTTATTTAGTTTTTCCTTGTTTTCTGTTCTGTCATGGATTGTGGTAGCTGAAGAGGAAGTATCTTCTCCCCTGAGAGTAGCACAATGTCGTGCAACGTGCTTGCAAAAGGTAAGTTTAGATATGACCATATACTGAAAACACTGCTTTGCAATAAATCAGTTGAAAAATACTTTTTAATACACGTTGTGCATATTACACAATCGAAGAAACACAAACACTAGACATCATTACTACTTTGTACAGATATTAAAGTTCCACCCTCTTCGCAAAATTTGAAAATCCACAAAAACGGTTAGTTATCGCAACCATTTCTTATCATTATTATTTTTGTATCATTATTATATTCCATTATTGGGAACATTGAATTCAGTTGCAATCAATCAAGTTAGGTTATCAATGTCTTGGTTCCCGACGGACGGGTTGTCTGTAATTTAATGCAGTAAATTATGGTTTTCAATACTGTAGCATTGCAAATTGATAGACTCATGGTAGATTGAAAATAAATAAGTATAAGGTACCGTTATAATTATAAATTTCTGAGGATAGCTCTTAGCAACGATCTATCTTGTAACTATCGGAAAAATTGTGTAAATTAAATGTAGTAGTTATTGGCATTGTTTTTGACCGACTTCATTATGTTGTATAAAACTATTCCGAAACGGCGTGACTGCTTTTTATGAAATAATTTGTGTATATTTGGTAGGTCTGAGAATTGTCCCCATATTTTTTTAGTTCTTGGACAGAATTCTTAATGTGAGACCATAAACTTAGTCACTTATAGTATCTTTAGAACTAAAAAATACTATAGAAATGTTTCCTTAAAAATACATAAAATGAGAAACGATAATTATGTAACTTACTGTTTAAAAATCAAATATATTATTTAATATAATTTTTTTTGTGCTAATACAGATGGTTTAGTCGACTATAGTAAAATTAGAGAAGAAAATGCATGAAAAATTAAATTAAATTTCTCTGATACACAGAGTTTTGATAGTATTACAAAAGCTGACTATCTTTAATACATTTAGTGTAACGCGCTGTCATACATACGCATTGACCTAAAACCTTATCAAAATACACACATTAAGTGGTCACATCTTCAGGATTTGTACACGCATATTTTATTTATAAAAGGCGTAGTCACCAGTTAAAGGTTTGTTATCATGCAACAGAATTTAATGAATATTATTTATCATTGCTCAATAGATATGTTAACCAGTATTTGAGCGTTTCGATTTACTAACAGGTTGATTAATTATACTTAAACCAGCTTTGCTGCCTTGATTTAGGACTAAGATATAGATTTACCATTAATTTAAACGGCGACTTATTATGTAAACTATTCTAACATATTTTAAATTCGAAATATGTAATTGTATCATGCCAATGTAACTTACAATTAATATAGATATATCACTATCTAAGGAGTGATAAGAATAAAACATTCAAAAGCTATTTGAGGCATATAGAAAATGTATTAATAGTTCTAGAGTTTTCTAGAAAAAAATGACCACAAGACACACCACAACAATGACCATACGGTGTTCTATTGAGCTAATTTAATAAAAAGAACAATTTAGTAAAATTTGAAGAATATATATCATACCAATCGGATATGAAATAATATCGAATTACAGAAATTATATTATATTACGTAGGTACCTTCATCAACTGCATACCAGAATTTTACAGCCAAACCTTTAATAAGTCGTAAAAATGCTATTAAAACTTAAACATGAACTTTAGCTCAGAAACAATGAGTCTAGACGACAAACAAAAGGTCCACTGTTATTGACGAAATAATTCAAGAAAAGGCTTTTAAAAAAGGAGTTGGGAGTTTGATTTCAATGGCACATAAAGTATCGGCTATCGGGACGTAAATTAGAAGCATATAAATTAACAAACTTGACCTTTTCTTAGATTAGTAGTTAGACCTTTTCTTTGTATACTTATATTGTTCGTTTTTATTGGTTTTGTTCAACAAGTTTGTTGTTTATTAATAAGCAGGTGAGTATTTCCAAAAAAGTGAAATCAAAATCAACATAAAAAGCGCAAAACGCCTATGGTGTAATTACATCAACATTCGTATGAAACAGAAATATCTACTTCAACTGTGATTCTTAAATCTAGATGGCGCTTTCTTACCCAAAGGCGGCGCGGAATTTTTTGCATGTACTAACAATATATTCAATACACAAATGATCCATATCAAACTATTCAAAAATTGACATCTGCTTTTAATCCTGAATCCACTTTTTGCATTTTTCCTTTTAGCCTTCTTTTTTGAGTCTACCTGCTTGGGACACAATGGCGTTAGGTTTTTTACTTTATTTGTGAAGGGATGTGCGTGATGTATCCAAGGGCGGAAGGATAGGTAGTTAGCCTTTGTTCTGATATGATCTTTAAAATGGGCCAATTATCTAAAAAAAATCTCCGTGTGGGTTGGCGTCTAACAAGGGAATTTGTTGCTAACCAAATTGTTTCGTTTCTTTTGCTTTAATTTTTGAAACTTAAAAATATTACTTTTGGCCATAATAGTATATTTTAACTAATAAAGTAGTAATATTCTTAACTTACAAATATGTAAACTTAAATAAATTTAAAAAGTGAAATTAATAATAAAAATTTATACCTATTCATACATGTTTTTTTTAAATTAAGGTTCCCTTTACTCATACCAATAAAAATACATCAATAATTTTGTATAAAGTGCAAGTTCAAGTAGTTTTGGAATTTTAAAAAAGTGGGCATCCATTTTATAGCAACCGTATGCCATAATGCAATTTACAGTTTATTTCTCGGAATTATGTTTTTTACTACAACAAAAATAACGAAACTGATGTATTACATGTACTGGTATTTGTAATTTTGCTGAAATGCTCGTGTTGCTTTGAAAACGTTTAAAATTCACTGAACATGCCCAACTGAGATGTCATTATCATGCACTGGTCGCCTTTTTGTGACGTCTTTAAAAATGTCCGTACTTTTTTAACGTTTTTGTTCGTGCCTCCATAGCTGTGGGGACGCGTGATGAATTTTAAGATGCCTTCTAAGTAGTAAGATAATATTTAGTCTAAAATGACTTGTCATGTTAACTTTCTGTCAAAAATTCAATGGCAAGTTTTGAGAGATGGATTGTGTAAGAGTATTGCATGAACCTCTTAAATATTGAAATTAACACGGCATTAAAATTTAATGTTTTGTTAAAACCACATAAAAGGTATACATTTTTTACGTTTATACGGGTAAACAATTATGAAGATTTCATCAAGACATTCCTTCAGCTTTAGTAGATAAAGTGTAGCTATCAAATTTCAGTTATGCAAAAGCAATCGACCTGAAAAACATCGTCTCGCCTTGAGAATTGTAAAAAGTGCTCATAAAACCTGGTGATCTCAAACAATCCCGATTAAAAATTTAGGAGCGCACCGACATCCTGCGATATACTTTTTTGGTCCCTTTTTTCGCTTTAAGTTTTCTACTTTATTACCTTTAACGTATAAAATGTATGTTTGACTATTGACATTTACCCTGGAAGCTTTGGATCTGTGGGAGTTTGGACTTATACACAGCGTAATTCTATTTTAGAAAGAGAAAAATTATAAACCGGGCTATTTTGGTAGTTTTAATATTTTAATTATTTTGCAGTAAATCTTAATAGATATTTATCAATAAAATAAAACAAAAATACTTTATTTGACTCAAAAAACATTACATTTTGTACTTACATTCGAAAGCCTGTAAATATAGAATAGGCAACAAAACGTTGAGATACAATATTCATTTTGGTTAACCTTATACATAATATATAGATACATACATAGAAGTACTATGAGCGTCTGCTAGCTAAGCTAATCTTAAACGCTAGTTCCTTCCGGTGTCATTACGAATTTGATAAGGTTGTTTGTCATTAGATGATTTAATTGTAATTACTTAGTGAAATCAAAAAAAAAAATCTAGAAATATTACTATTAATATTCATTGCTACGTAGTAATAATATCTGTGGCTTGCATGATAATAATTGGAGAGGTTATGTCTTCAACTCCCATAGAAAAATAATGCATTTGTCTGATCTTCTATAAAAACGATCAAAATAACACGAACTCTGTCTGCACCTATCTACAGTAACTTTTCATTGCATACCATAATTGTTTAATTAAATACTAAATTGACATCAAACGCTGTATATAACTCTATCTAGACATTTATATCACTTTGTTCTCCGTGTAGGAAACCAACATATCGGAAACCAAACGGCTTAAAGGTATGGCAAAAACTGGCCAGCTCTCTCTGATCCCAAAACAATCCCGATTAGAAATTTAGTATCGTTCCGGCATCCGAGCAACTCAGAGCATTATTATTTCATCGTTTCGTATAATCAAATTTTGTTCAGAAATTTCGGATGCACGTCCTCTGGGCTCTTAAAAAAAATGAAAATGACCTTCGTTTTTTGTCCATTTGTTGTCGTTTTTGTTACGATTGAGTTCATTTGGAAGTAGCTATGCTTACTGAATTAAATTGCCCTCGCTTTGAGGATACTTTTTGATTGTTTCACAGCCGTTGAAATTTTTAATAGTATAATTGGGTCTGATAGAGAAGTTTTATGTTTTTTCATTTCCTTTTATGATCTATTTGCGCTCGAAACCGGAAACAGTCGACATTGATGGGATCACTTGAGTGAAAAGGATTCATCGATAGACAGGTATAAGACTGCCGGTTAACTTTTAATCTTTTAATCTCAGTTTTAACAGACTTCAATGAAGGCGGGTCATAGTTGTTTATAAACCTAAACAATTGTTTCTTGCCAAGTACATACGTATTATTAAAATAAATATCCTTTATTTTATTAACTTACTCCATCTTAAAAATTTCAGGTAACATTTTCGAGGAAACATATAAAATCTAGGCGAAGGCGATAAAATTATGTAAGTTCATAATTTATGAAAAAGGCAAGTGTAAGGTGTCTCATGAAGGGTGGCTTATCCACAGTCGTAATAGAGCCGTAGAGGACCAGACGATTAATGATTCATGACCCTCGTAGTGTCATCAATATTATTCTGTTTGTATCTCGCGTTTGGCCCACCCTCGCCAGCGCCCTGTTCATACATAAATAAACGCGACACGTCGTCTTCTCTGATTACATCGCACCGAAGTAGTGAGAAATAGTGTAGTGTGCTGTGTCTTTTGTTCAATATATTCCCAAGACGCCGAATGAATAGTTAACACTATATGCTCAGTGCATGTTTACGGTTTCGGATTTCTCCTAAAGATCTAAGATAACGGAGGTGATGGAATTTATTTGTCTCGTGGTAGTAAGCTGATGTTACAATCCGCTTATGAAGTCGATTTATATCGACTATTCAATTTCCATGCCTATGAATAATTCTGTACTTTACGGCTTAAAATTCGAATTTGGAATAGTTTCATTTAAATTTATAATCAGGCGAATTTTCGAAATTTTCAAATTGAAAATACCCTAATTATATGTGATCTCATAAATATGTTAAACTTAAAATGCATATAATTAAATACATCTCTTTTACGTCTCCCCGTTTGACCTCTTTTTAGACATTCAGCTCTCTTCTGAAACAGCTGCAAATGAGCTGATATTTTTCACTAAATACCTCCAATACATTCACCAGTTGGTGCCTTAACAAGTCGGCACTATGTGACAGTAAAAGAAACACATCGTTACTGGGAATTACATGACGTACCGTTGGTTAAAACTTGATGTAGTGTGTATTGTCACGCAATTCGACGATAAAGCTCACTTTAAGCCTGTGCCACAGAAAAAGCTTTTTATACTCCTCATTAAAAACGAATTAAACATTGAATTAAAAAGAAATTACTTTTGAATCAAAGCTCCTTTCGCAGACAAAAATGTTTGTATAAATTTTGATTTTCATTAATTAAGATTAAGAATTTTGCCATAAAACAACAGTTTTTGGGTGCGTGGTACTGTATACAGTATACCCATGAGATATATCTCAATAGTTCTACCTTAGACCTAAGAATAATTACCATATAAAAAATAATCTAAATAAATAATTATTCGATATTAAATTTAAATTTTGAAAAGTGCATGCTGTCATTACACATATCAAGAAAATATCGTGCCCTGAAGTGATATAGAGTCCTTAATAAAACCGTGACTGGATTCCAATACAATCTGGGCTTGATAAGTCACCTAATTATCTGTAAGAAACACGATTTGAATTATTGTTTGTTAGCGTGTCTCTTACGCATGTAAAAAAATAAGATATGTTCCGATTGTTCAGAAGCACCTATATGTCCCCGTGTATACTTTATAACTTTCTTGTTGAATATTAATACATAGTTTCGTCTTAAATACATATAAACTAATAAAATATTAAATATTTTACAACAGTTAAATAACGCCAATCAGTGTTGGCCTATTGGCTTCAGCGGGCGGTTCTTATTTCTAAGGTCGTAGGTTCGGTTCCAGGCTATGCATCAATGGACTTTCTTTCTTTGCATTTAAGATTCGTTCAAACGGTGAAGGAAACTCCACGAGGAAACCGGCTTGCCTTAGACCTAAAAACAGCATGTGTCGGGCACCGGAGGATGATCACTTGCCTATTGGACAGACAAATCATGAAACAGATCTGAAATGATAGGCCCAGACCTAAAAAGGCTTTAATGATATATTTGAAACGACACAATGAATGACTGACTGTTACACGGTTAAAAAATTGTTGCTAAATACTATACCTTCTTAATTTCTCCCAATTATTTTAAATTCAGTTGATAAATATATATATATACCTTTATTTTACCACAGCAATTAATACTGTCCCCAGCCGAACAAATATGGTTAAAAGAAACAGACCAACTTGGAGTTTAAACTTGTCCTGATAAATGACGTGTCCGCTACTGGTACAGCGATTCGCTTTTAATCCTCCTTCCATTGTGTTCCTGTCCAATTTTTGACATAACCGTTTTCTTACACCTACGTACTTATTAATGATCACAACTTATCTCTCACGATCAATCGCTAGCGTCTTTCATGGGACGTAAAAAGCTACGAATGATGTCGTTTTAAAGAACTAATTTTAAGATACACATTTTGTACGCTGGAAATGCAATCAAAATGCGATTTTTTAATCAGGTATCAGGGTCAATATCAGAAATATCATTTGTAGTAAGTTGGGTTAGTTTTAAATTACTTATTAGTCTTAAGTTCTAGTCTACTAGATCGTAATGATACATTGTGTCTTTGGGTATGTTCAAGTATACGTAAGCACTATAGGGTTTGGGTCTTTGATTTTCTTATTTAGCGATGACGTCAACTTTAATTATTTACTTGCTTATAAATATTACCCTCACATTGTCTCTGCTTGACGAAATGCATTTAAGAGGTCTCCTATAAAATTAATACGTTTATGTACTATTATTTTTGAGAGCTTTGCTTACTTTTGCTGACAAGAAGAGGTTGGGGGGAAGGGGGGATTTTGCTAATACTTGAACGGCCCCATTGTTCTGAGACAATTTATAATAAAAAGATATTATACTTCTATGATGAAAGCGAATTTAATTTAGGATGTTCATGTTTTCCTTAATCGCCCAAATAATATTAATTCCGCAATAGAAAGCACAATTCAATGCAAGTCTTGATTAAAAATGGCACGGGTGAACTTATTTGTTGGACATATAAGGGCGTTTTCTTTTACACAGATTTCCAATCATTAAACTACGACGTATAAAATCTAATCAGTATCGAAATTACAATCATAAATTATAAATAAACCATGGATTATTAACAAAATATATGATCAGGTTAATAGTTTTGTGAAAGCGGTAGTTTTGATTACATATTTAATAGTTAACTATTTAACGAAGTTGATTGGGATACGAATAAGGCTTTAGTGGAAGCCTCCGACGGAGATAGTTTTAATGCTCGTAAATTCCGTTCCCCGAACGGATTACTGCTGTTTGACCAAGTTATGTGAAAAAATTGATGCATCATAATATGCACTCGAGAAAATTACTTTTCGAAGATGTAGTTTCCTAATACAATACTTATAGCTATCTCTGCTATACATTTTTCGCTGCCCCTAATGGATTTGGATTCATAATATTTCAATTGCATATGTTATGAATACATACTTTGAGAGTGATATCAATTCCTTGAATATAATATATTTTCTTAGCAATGTTTTTGATTTCAAATATGACTTAGTATTCAAATATTTTTTGTGTGTTTACGTCTGTTTAATAATACTGCGTAAATATCATCGCCCTTATAACATTTTTATAAGCGATGCTAAAAACAAAACAACATCGAGCTATTTATAATTTGTCAAGCATTCTGTGACATGTATGAGAAATGTGTATGTTCACGCATCGCCAGTTTCATAATTTAAACAAAGCCCAGTAGGATGTGTTGTAGGCGGGGCCTGCGTATGCGCAACATAAAGGGTGGGCAATTCAAGTGGGGATATTTTCTCCCCTAGTAAAGGATTTTCGTCTAGGGTTATAAAAACTAGGTAGCCCCTAACAAACGGCTAGACAATGTCTAAGTATTTAACACGTCCAATCTAAGTTTTCGCTTTTATAGACGTAATAATATTGATGTTAATTAAATATATTTTTGGCTGAATTATAAAAGATATTCAGTTACTAGATTTAATATAGATTGTGTCAATTTTTGAATTCATTAAGGCCCGTCTAAAATGATTATCAGACTCAAATCTAGGCTCATCTGTGAAAATCACTTTTTCTGCAATAAGTTTGACATTTTTGACAGCACGCAAGAAGAGATTGTGTATTAAGATACAGCCCGCATGAGTTTTGATGTGAGAGATTACTACTAATATATAAAAATCATGTTTTTAATTCCTCGTATTATTATCATGTTAATAAATATAGTACTTGAATCAAAGTTCCAAACAAACAAACCTAATAATATAAAGGACGGGCGTCGTAAAACAAACGACTCTTGTTATCCAAATAAGGTGTCAAAATTTATTGTTTCTCAAATTCCATCGAAACTGTCCGATCTTTTTATCTCATTAATCTTTTGAAAGCTATAAAAACGATCCCATCTTCACAAATATTTTGTACAAAATTGATGGTACGCTACGTTATCTAGATACCAGATCAAAATTCCTAGAGGTGTCGATACAAGAAAAAAGCACTATATAAACGTATGGAATATACTGGTATACCCAACTCTAGCTAATGGGGGCTTTTTTTAAACATTTGAAATTTAAGACATTTCTGAGCAGTTGAAGCAGTTGACAGTTAAAGTAAACTTAGTGGTTATAAAGCGTTATTCACCCTGGGGGGGTTGAGTAAACGGATTTTCCGAAGGATTTTTTTGATAATAATGTAAACAAAAACATCGTGTTGAACGCTGTTCTGTAAAATGATAAAGAAAGTAGGTAGTAGGTAGGTAGAAATATGTGCCCAAGATTCCCAGCCCTCCTAGTTCAAGTTCGTTATAAATCATTGTTTTTTTTTTAATCCTAATCAGTACATTCTCGTAATATCTTTAAAATATAGTCTAATCAACTTGAGACTTTCAAGTCTAGTATTCAAGATCCTTAGTCCTGTAAAATCTCTAAAATCGCCGTACACAATAGCCCTTCTCAGAGTTTTCAATTCTTGGCGTCTATTATTTTTTATAATAATATTTATAAATCTTTATTAAAAGCTTAAATTGGGCTGATTACAGACTAAAAATCAAACATTACCATTACAATATAATTTTACTTTACTACTGGAAACACTTAAAGTGTGAACGTTTGTGCGCGTGGGACGAATCAAACCTACAAAAACATGGCACCCTGGTGTTTTAGAGAAAAAAATAATGAATTATGCCCATTCGAAGCTTTTTTATTAGTTTTAAGTGTCGTATTTAAAATGCCCTGCAGCGCATAAAACTGAAGACCGAATGTTGTTTTAAACGGCATTCGAAACAGAATATAAATTGTTATTTAAAACAAATTGGTGTGATTTGGCAATACATTATGAGAATACAAATAAAGAAGCAGAAAATTTGACAAGAATAATTTTTCAGTGTTGATTTGCATCGGTAATTTTCGAATTGATTTAAATCCAATTATTTTGTATATTACAAGATTTTATGCCTAATATAAATTAAATTAATAAGCAACATGTGTTTGTTTAACTCTACGTTAAAGTCTGCTTTGAGTGTGGGTAACGTGGGTAGTGGGAATTTATGTTTAATGCTTCTTAAATTATATAGAATTCTGTTTACCTACTTAGAATTGTCAAGGTTAATTAACTGTCAAAATCATCACATACCCTTTGTATATCGATATAACTTTTTATTCGTTTCTTTGTTAACTTGTAAGCCAGCTGAAGCTTGTTAGTTTTTTGTGACGAAAAGTACAACTTTCTAGTGGAAAGTTTAATGGATCACGAGAAAGGGTCTTTGTTAACGAAAGGAACAAAAAACTCCGCTTATAATGGATTATAATTCAAACTCAAATAACGTTAAATTATAACTTTAAAGATCTAAGTCAAATAAAAAGCGGCGTTACTTTGAATTAGTTTAGTAAAATGTTATTGTTTAAAATGTATAGCATTTCGTTTTATTAAACATTATCAATAAACTGTGAAATATATCTAATAAATAGTTAACACAACTTTTCTGTTGCCTTATTTACCTATATTTAAAATATCTTAGTCGAAATGAATTGCTTAAAATTCGGGGGCAATAAATCCAAGACTAATTTTGTTTCCGAATTCTCGTCTCTAAACATTCATCTGAATAAACATCGGTGACAAAAATACGAATAGTATGCGTAGACGCATGTCATGGCCAATAACACATATCAATGTTCCGTGCATTTGGCCACGCCACTCAGCGAACACACTAATTTTGGAATTCACCCTCGTACATTGTCTACACGTCTTGTTTACAATACCAGGCGAGTATTTGAATATTGAGGTTCATGTCTATGGGTTTATAGTGTCTTATATAGTCTGTGGGTTTAGAAATGGAAACATTATAATGTGTCGCACATCTGAATACGCTGTTGTTTTTATATATATTACATATATTTATATTATCAAGGAAAAAATATTAATTTACCATGTTTTGTTAATGTTTTTTGTATAAATATTTTTAGACATTTTTTTGAAAAAAGTTATGTTCTAAATTCAAATGCGAAACGGACGACAAAATTTAAATACATCTGTGTACTTTACCAACAACCCTTCGGCTACGTAATGTTACGTATTTCAATTCTAATGTCAAAATACCACGAAAAATACTACGAAAATATGCCTTTATTGTCCTTCACATAAAATCCTTAAAAAACGACTTACATAAAACTGCAAAGGTTATGTTGTCAAAGTATCACATTTTGTTCCAACAATTTACGATTCCATAAAAAGGAAACGGGCCAAAATAATGAAGGCTGGTACCAAAATTTTTGAAGATCTAATTTTTCGTGCAACAAAGGGCCACCCAAACGTTCTATATAATTATTTAGTTAAAATACTTTGCTAATCTCAAAAAGGTTTGCTACACTAGTATTTATTTTAATGCTTAAAATGCTTACACAGAATTCGCCTTTAGATAACGGCACTAGGTATTATGGTATGGTCTATGGTCATCAAACCAAGTGGTTAATTCCGTTCCCAATTAACCGGTAGTTATTGCCAAGATTATACATGATCTTATGAATTTCGAACACCCTTAATATTTTCAAAGCTCGCACGTGTATTCAACATCATTAGGTCCCTTAAATTGTATACAATTATAAGAAATTCTATGGTCCACAGTCCAGATGTGGATACAATAAATAATAGGACATATTATCTCCACAGATATTTTAACGAAGTCGATATAAGCGGAACACATTTTTTGTTGAACGGACGTGGTCGGAACCGTAAATTTTATTGAAATGTCACTACAGCGATCGCAGCACGAGATGTCTTGTCTTTGGGGACGAATTTATGCGTAATTCGTAAACAAATTGACGTTTTCGTATATGTTGAAGGGGAGAGCTTGATGATTTGACACGTCTTGAGATTCTCTTTAAATATTTACGATACTCGGTGTAACTTTGGTTTTTTCGTTCAGTTCGAGACAAATGAAAGATATTTTGTGACATATTTGACTCGATTTATTTGATACTTTGAGTTGAGGATATTATTTCCGATGGTTTCATTTGCGTTTCGCCGTTACAAGTATTAAACGTTTAAATTAATAAAGGATATGTACCGCGTTCGCACCGGTTGACATAGTCTTATATTCATGATGTATATTATTATTAGACTACTAGAAATTATCTATATTGTATTTTCCATACAACCCTACTAATAAATAAAATTGATAAACTGGATTGCAAAATTGAAAAGACCTAAGTTTTATACTATTGTGTATCCTTACAATTATATAGATACATTTTTATTAAAACTTAGGAAATTGCCTGAACTATGAGTATGATGGAATTGGCAAAATCACAAAAGTAACCTACTGGTAATGCTGCCAAACTTATTCAACGAACCGTACTCAAACATTTTAGTACTAGAATATTCGATTATTCCGAGTGATATACCGCAAGTATTCGGTGTTTTGAAGCCCACATCAATGCGCAGTGAGCTCATACGGCTTCTTAAGTCGTAAAAATATCGAGTTACAATAGCCGTGGTAACGCTTTGAAATTGCTCCTTTTTGTTTCTTTTGTATTATTTGTATTTTAATACAATCGAAATCTATAAAGGCAACAGTAAAATAAAAAATACATTTTCAAGAAATTGACCTCACAAAAACTAGACATGAAACAAAACTTTAAACTATTAGAATACGTACGAATACGTATACTATATCGTCAACTGTTCTTTTAATATCTACAAATATGATAAATAATACATATTAATACATGCTAGACAATACATTAAAATGTAAACCTGTAATCAATGATACAGTTTGAATATAAAATCCACCTATTGTTTTCTCCACGCCTTCTCACATTCAACAAAAGGATTGACAATTGTCATGCTGTTGAAATGTTAATTATAGTCTATATATCTTTGTAATAATCTGTGGTTATACAAAAATCGGATATCATAATAGAATAGAATATCTACAAAAATATATCATCATTCGGTAAAGTGAGTATGTGTACGTAAGTCGTAACAGATGCGTGTGTTACAGATTGTGTAGATGTGTGTGAAGTCTCCTGACCTCCAATAGTAAGGGGTGGACACATTTATGCGTATTATTTATACATACATTGATCAGACCTGTCACTTCAATACAATTCATTCACCACGAGTCAAACTTAAAAACACTAGAAATATTTTAATTGTACACGTAGCAGACGAATTTATGTCATTATAATTTTTATAAACCTATTGTTTTTCAAGAGAACGAAAGATTGTTGGATTACACCACATGCGTGATAATAACTATGTCCCGGAGTAGAAGAATAAATAACTATGCATATATATAGTTATGTATTCTTACGAGACCTCATAATCAAGTCTAGTGCGGCAGCAATGGGTACTTTTATTGTTAGCCCAATTTAAAAATAATTAAATTGGTTAACTATTGTCCTCTTAAAGTTCCGATCGTTATCTATAAGAGTAATGGTTTTGTAAATAAACTAGTAAGTAGTTTTATAAATCCCGAACGCTCCTTGTTAATTAAAGGCAGGCTATGTTTATGGCTGGCAGTAGTCGCAACAATAATATGTTTCCTTTCCTTGCTTGGTAAGATAATCTGATTGGAACTCCTATCAGAGAAATCGAGTTGTTTATCTAGCAAGAAAAATTAGCACTTGTGTTCCTGTTGTATATTGTGGTAATTAGTGTATAGAAAAATCTTAGCAAACATCATGTGATCCGTTCAGATTATGATTCGGCAAGCGGTTTGGCATTTTTTTTTACAAAAATCAATTAATAGTAATGAATTAAAACATTTTTTATACAACTTTTAAAAAAATACAATTTTTATCCCAAAGTATCATTACAGTATTTAAATTGTATGTACATATTAGGCGCTATCTGCTCCTATTCTGGATGAAGAATGATGGTATAGTTAGCAGCAAAGAAAGATGACTTCTGCCCTTCTAACGACTCCCTCATCATGTATACTTTAAGAACTTTTTACTCGAATACTTAAAATAAAAATAAAATGTTTATTATGGAATATAAGATCCAGGTATCACTTATTCTACGTCATTAAATTTCGGTATTCAAAAAATCGGTAGACATCCCTACTCATCGGCAAAGAAGACAGAGGGTGTAGGCCGAGAGAAAAATCCGGCGTAATACACTCTCGGTACTCTTTTACTTACTTACAACATTATATAACATATCCGAAAAATACAGTGCAATTCGCAACCGAGTATATTCCCAATAAATTACTGTTTCTTTCGGCTGCGTCACGTGTCTTCATTCGCAATCGTTTTGCATTCCGCCAGCTGTGTTTGTTCATTGTCTGCTTAAAAAAAATTAAAAAGTCGTTCTTTTTTCAAACTGTCGTTCGCCCACTTTATGTGACTCCGACTTCTTTTTTAACAATGCATAAATTATTTGAAGGTTTTATTTTAATTAAGGTTTTTAAACTGTGGGTCTCATGCGAGCACGTTTGTTTAGGTATAATTTGCACAGCTCACAAAGATTTACATTTTTAATCTCAACCCCTCGATCCTCTACATTTAGGTTCTACTTTTATTTATATTTTTAAATGTTTTACTACAAAGCTTTATTGCGGTTGTTTTTCTAAGTTGTATATTGAGTAATTATATACAAACTTTTTTTTTCGATCCTACTTCTTAACTTCCTGTGAAGTGTGTGGCTAGTGTTTACAATATATCGCTTTTAAATTAATTTAAATTAAGCGTCAAAACTTCATTAGGATTATACGAATGGCAAGGCCCATACATTTGTCGAGTCACGCACGTATCGTCACGTTGGCGTGTATGTGCTTCGCTTACAAATCGATTACTTAAGTATTTATGATATATTTACTACCACGTTACTGTGTGTTCTCATGGTTTTTATTGTGGTACTTCGTAGAATGTCTATCATAGTAATGATTGATTGTGCTTGTGCTGAGCCCGTTTATCGACCCATTAGGCTATAGTTTTATATCTTTTCGCTTTTGTTTTTTGTATTAAAAAGGAATGACTGTTTTTCTTTAAAATGTGTTTCGGATTAAATAAATTTTCAGTAGCCATACAGCCGCTCAGAGATCGAATGCTTGAGACTTAAGCCATTTTGAAAATATTAAGTCAGTTAAAACATGTCCGACAGTGCCCTATACTTATTCATATTAGTTAAATTGTTATGTATTTAAAATTGTTTATATCTATAGGACTGTTAATATGAACAGCTAGATGCGTTTCTATGTATAATATTATTTAAGTAGCCTTTTCATATAACGATTTTGCCGCTATTATTTAAAATTCTGAGGTCAGGGTCACCTAATTTTGAATATGGCATTGCGCTGGTACTTAAGAGCGCGCAAAGGGCTAGCAAAATTTATCATTTTACTCGCGCGTCTCCCTCCGCCCGCTCTAGTAACTAGTGTAACAAACTTATGCCTGAAGTTCGCGTAAGATGTGACGTATGACAGTGTTTCAAAGCACAAAATTTGAGTTAACGACAAATGATTTTTATTTAAATAACTCGTAAAATATACAATATTTAATAAAATCGCTAGTAACAGCTCTCGGCTAAACTAATGTGCTGTAATTCAATTATTTTTTGGCCCCAAAATACTCGCCATCATTTAATAAAAACGACCATGCATTGTGTACACAATATGCACAAGTTAGAGGTTTTTTTGTTTTCAGGAATTTCTATTGTATTTTGTTTTTAATAAGAGTCAACCATTGAAATTATAGAGAAATATCAATACATATTTATTGTTTTTAATTCAAGCATCACATACTTACGTAACATCAAAGCTACGATGAGTGATTTTAGTTAGTTGCCCGCTCTTAAAGCGTCCTAGTTACATTGTTGGATTAAATTTGTATTATATGTACTTTCTAGTTATTATAAAATACGTGACGTAATCAACATTAGGATCCTTATGATTTTGGAAATTCGTGTTATGAATGTTAGCAGTAGTTTAGCACTTTCAGAATGAAGCGTGCCACGTAGTTCCTTACTGCAAGAAGTCTCGCGAGGTCGTCTACATAGTAAATAAAGACTTCCATCACATACTCCACTAATCTTATAGCCTATAGTATCATACATGTATCGTATATACACATTGTTATAATGTATCTTCTAACTATAATACTTAGCGATATTACGTGACGCCTCTTAAGTAAACAATGTAAACTTTATTTTAGATTACCCTGATACGTGACTGTGCGATTATCGTGACGAGACGGCAGACCTCCTGGTGGAGCAGCCGTTAAATGTTAACCACGATTTTATTACTTAATATTTGCTCATTGATATTTTATTCACATGAGTCTAACAGATGTGTTTGTCTGGCACCAAATGATTTTAATATTATCACGTAGTTCTTTATATATGTATTTATATTTATTGATGACTGTTGACGCTTGCTGTAATGATTCCGAAATTTCGTGAACTGGTCTCTTATGGTTATTAAGTACTTATAAAACAAAAAGAAAACTGGTTTTCATTTGTTATTAGTGTTCCTTTTTTAATAACATTTTTTCTGTATTTGTGTTCCGGATAACATATTATGCACAGCCTTTTTTGGTTTCGTTTCGTCTTTTGTCGCAATTTACATAAAATAAAACTAAATGTACCTAAGAACAAGTGATGAATGTAACTATTTTGGGCCGTAAATTACATCTTATACTTATAGAAAATAAATCATGTACGCAAAACTTATATTCTTTAGAGTCCCCAACAGTTGTAGTAGATAGGACCATTTGTCAGGCTGAGTCGCATTGAACCCGCCTTATCTAACAAAGCTGGATTTAGTTTTGTTTGCTATCAACTGAATATCTGTAGATTGTATCTCCGACTTTTCTAAGTTATTGAAATAAAATACTCTTTTGTTGGATTCAAATACGAGTAAAACTGCATAACATAGACCATATTATGTAATTTGTCTTTAGATATAAGATAGTAAGATTTATTTACTAATGCAGTTATTTTATAAAGTGAAGTAACTTGCGTCAGTAATACAACCTACCTTTAGTAATATAAGTACCTATTCATTTAAAAACTTTACGAGTGACCCGTTACAAATTCGCCTCCGTAATATTTTTATTTAATTAATGTTATACTAAATTGAATTCTATGCTTAATACCTAAGAACATCACAAGTTTTGTTAGCATTTACGTATTACGTACTTGTGACCTTCTCCATTTTTTATGGTGATGCAACTAATATAGGTATATTATATATTTAGAATTTCTAAAGATTACTTCTGAAATCCTTGATATATTGCAATACTGCAATGAAATCATATCAATAATCGATTCCATAGTTTGATGAAAAATGCAAATTAGAATATAGAAATATTATACTTTTCTAATGTGGTCTATTTACAGATAAAAAATATATGTATAGAATATGTTTTTACTGAAGTGGAGCTAAGAGCCTTGATCGTTTTTGTGATAACATAAGTGTACTCATTTTTTGTTGATTCGAATGTTCAAAACGTTTTTAGGATCAAGAGCTTCTTATCTTTGGAAATTATTACTTAGATAATTTTAATGTTTACCGCGGTAATTATTAAAAATTAACGGTTTCCGTTGTACAAGTTGTTTTTTTTAGATATGTATTTTTGGGGTCGTACTTGAGTTGTATTAGAAAATGATGTCCGAAGAAATACGCACTCCCAAGAGGAGTCTAGCACTAGGTACATACAAGAACATTGTTTTAAAGCTCTATTGATTTGTAAACATGTACTTTTGACGTATATTATAGATAAAATTCGTACTGTGGAAATTATAAAAAATGAAATTCCTTCTAATTTTAAAGAAATTAGCTTAGCCTAATTATCATTCCGTTATTATTGTTGCATAACTACTTACGGCCATAAAAGCAGAACCGTTATGGCTACCGACATCTATAGAGTCAAGTCAAAGGTATCTCGATTCAATTGATTTCTGTTTTTTTATTAACAAATGCACTTTTAGAGACCAGCGTGATGTCAGGCGCGATCGAATAAATTCAATAGATGCTCTAAAAACATCCACTGTACCGTAACGATTTTGACAAAAAATTAAACCTGTTTTAATTTTGTGTACACAATGGTACCTGTTGGTAACTTTCGACGAAGGGCCAACCAATCCTTTTATAAACGCGGAAGTGAATTTGTTCGGTTTTTTATATGCTCTACTTTGATGAGACGATATAAAATAAATTTTATTTAAAACATTCAGAACAACACAAATTATTGATAGAATTTCAATAGGAATATACCATATATTTTTTGTGGCCCATTATGGATAAATAACTGATCTGACGGAAATTTCAAAGGAAATTACCGGAGGGTACTTTAGACCATTAGCATTTTAAAATCGGGGTCACAATCCTTTGTCCTAAATCAAGTGTTCTATGAGATAATCGCTCTCATAAGCAACTACAAAGCGTTTAATTTATCGCAAGCAGCGGCCATCATCATAAATATCCTCTTTCGTACTCTTTCATTGATTTATAGCACTGTTTAAAAAGCGAACTTTTTACAAAACTCACTTTGCCGCTTGTTGGAAACTGTAGCATCTGGCTTCTTTCGGTCGTTACCCTAAACTTTATCATTCTTTAAGTTAAGTTTTGCATCTATTTGTAATGAAAAAGTTTTTATGTATATTTTAAAACCTAATGCAGTTTTTTTCGTACATTCCTAAGTTCATTGTGGTTACAAATGTCTCTAAATGTTATTATGACTGTAAGAAAACTGTAAAATCCAACTTATTTTAAATGCATTTGTTGATACACCTGTTTACGAAAGACCTAAACAATTCCATGATTGACAAGTGAATAACGTCGTTATTATTGCTTCGACAGAATTGTCGTTGATATTTAAATTCTATTTCCACATAAATCCTTATTAGACTTATTTGGAAGTAATTTCAATAAGCAATAAAGAGACTATAAGCCGTTCCCTTTGTTTTATAGTCACTTGAAACGAATCACCAATAACTTTAGATCGATACTTGACTGATTAAAGAGTTATTACTCCCGGGATAAGTCTAAGTAATCCACTACTCATGTCCAATGTAAAGCTATAGGAGTATTTTATGTATCTTAAGTTTGCTAAACTTGTATTAGCTACTTGAATTATACTTGTGTTTGTTAAGCTTAACACTACCTTAATTGGCCATAAATTAAGTTCTTACAAGTTGGTTAGCTCCCGGCTGTATACGTTCTCCCATCGGTGAGATAAGGGGGTTATCTAGCAGGATGTTAAGAATTTAGGTGGGGTCAGTTTATTGCAGCACTTAACTAAACCTACATTTTGTTTTTAGATATACACTGCAGTTGCCGGAGTAACTAAATTATGTTTTAATATAATATTAAAAATTTCGTATTCACGATTTCTCTTTATTGATTATAACTATTTTGACCTTTGCTATCTTTGACACATTCGTTATCGTATAATGCAAATTGCCTAATGAATATAAAATAGGAAACCGATTTTGAACTGATAGTTTTATAGATTTTTTTTATGAAATGACGGCTTAAAATTTCGTTATGAGAATGTCTTTATTAAGGTGGGTTCACCATACACAAAAGCTATACATATGCAGATGTCTTAATCCCGTTGAGCGTTTCTAAGCAAGTAATTTACATTTGAAGGCACGGCACTTTGCCTTAACGTGCCCTAACATGGCCTGTATGTAAGGATTACCTCACTTCACTCTATTTACCCTCAAGTAAAGAGACCTCTATTTGTGTCCCTCTCAAGTAATTCTTTAGCCTGTTTGCCTTGGATTAAACGCATGTCTTTGCTTTTAACGCTACTGTTTACTCGACCTTTATAAATATTTAAAGCGACCATTTGCTCTTTCAGTCATGAACCCTTTAATTACTTACTTTTTGAAATATCGCCGCGATAAAAGCGATCGTAAACGATGCAATAAAACCGTTCTAGATTAGTTAAAAATAAGTGGAATGATATTATTTATATGAGCATTAGTTTGATGTGGGTCGTGTGTATCTCATCTCCGATTTCGATCGGGCCTTTGCGATATAATGCGTTGATAAAGTAACTGTTCATTTCTCTGAAGTCTGTACCGTGCACGTTTTAGATTGATAAATCCTAAAGCAGAATGCTGAGGCAAAGTATCGCAGTGAATTTATTGCTAGATGAAGGACTTTAACGATAATAAAGGATTGCGATTAATGCAATTACGAGCAACCATTTCAGGAATTTCCACGACTAGACGAAGTAAATATTTAAATTTCAGATTTCTTTAGTAATTAGTATAATAAACGAGCTTGCGAGATGAGCTTTTTAAATGTCACTCTGGATTGTAGCACAATCAATGTCAGCGGTAGTATGTTACAAAGGGGCTACAGGCACTCGTATCAGCTGTAATTATGCTGCTTTTAATCGTCAGTGTTCAAGCACAGGCTATATATGGTGTAGAGTTATTAATTTGGAACATCACGGAATACTCGAAGGGTCGTATCCTTGTTATTATTTTGTTGGATACAAAGCATGAATATTTAGGCATGATGTAGTAGTAAGAGGAACATTAGATGGTCATCATTTAATCAATCGATTGTGCGTTATGGGTTATATATTTAAATTGTGGTGTCAGGAACTCTGGGTTTTCGTAACAATTTCAGAAAATATCATTTGTTTTCCCGTTATTACTTATTATAGAAGAGAAATGGCAATAAATCGATCGGATCTGCGCTTGCAAACTGTAAGTAGAATAAACGACGTGTCACAACTTAAATCAGATACATAGGAAACGCAACCATTTCGATGTCGTTCTACGCCCGCGCTGCACTTGCCAGGGCTGTCGACTTGTTACGATAATAGTACCATAGTGCTTTTGAATTTACGATTATTTTGCATTTGACTACAGCCCTAGTTTACATGGATTACTGATTTTATCTAATGTTTATATTTGTAGTAAAATTTGATGCATCAATTGCTGTTTCTGTAATTGTTAACACTTGGTATTAGACAGTGGAAACCGCAATTATGTCTGTATTTTTCATTATTTAAAAAAAGAAAATAGAAATACGAACTAATACGAATTTATATGTTGTATTAAGAAGATAAATTGGAGATTTTTTAGCTGTACTTTTTTACAAAACGTCCAGTGCGCATGTGTTGTAGATTCGATTCTTAGACTGGACAAATAAATTCGGTTTCAAGTGGCCATTGTAAAGATGTACTTGGTACAAAAATTACTTTATATGATAATTTGCTTTGATGACAACATAACAATAGCCTTTTACATACTACGATGATATAAGCCTACCCTTGTACTAATTAAAAGACAGACAAAGATAAAACATTGAGTAGCTATTTGAAGCTTATATAACAATTTTAAATAGGATAATTAATAAAAATGATTATAGATAATTATGATTTTAACTATAAATTCTATTACGTACTCCCGAGCATTCGCTTAGCAAGCAAACACGACAAATATTAAAACAGTGTCAGTAAATTGTAATAAAATCCAATCATTGGACAATAGTAACAATAAACATTGAAGTAGTCATGATGAATTCAAATCAGAATCCAATATTATTAGCATAACCCGGTTGCAGTGAAAACAATTTTCACTGCTGCGGATAGCGGCTTCTCGAATATCGGAAAAAGTATGGAAGAATCTTTTTTTATAACTTAATAATTTCTTAACAAGCTTTCGATACTTGGAAGAAAGAAAATAAGACGCGTCAGAGCCTCGAGAAACCATTTGTTTGCTAAATAAAACCTAAATTCACACAAGAAACAGTACTAAAGTAATAATAATAATTATTTATTTGCAAGAATATGGTACGAAAATGTTATGGTGGTACAGTGTAAAGTTCGCATATTTCACACACAATGGCTTGCAAATTTGACTTGAACGGTACAATTTTACATAAAAGTTATAATTAAATTATAAGTCATATCATCACATTTTTTATATACATGATTTTGTTTATTCGGCTAACGATGTGTAAATAAATAAAAAAATATATAAAAAATAATATCAAAACATAGCTTATTCATAAAGGTTTGTCTTGACGTTCAAGTCAAAAAAATAAATTATTTTAAATTTAAATCAACTATACTTCTCAAGGAGGTAGAACGGACGAGAATGATAGAGATTCTCTCTTTTTCTCTTTTTAATTGCAAAAACCACAACACCATGCTTCATACTGAAGTAATAATAAAAAAAGTAAAAACAAATGTCTAGATTTATTATCATTAAATTTTCTTTTTCATCGTCTCCTCTTTAAATAATAGGTAGGTATAAAAAAACAACTAAGAATACATCTATATATCTCTTACTACTGTTATATATCCTACATAAATTATTACATCTTTAAAAGCCAGCCCAGCCCTCATTTCCTTTAAAAACAAGCTTGGATCCGGTGACCGGTCAAATCGAGATTTGATTGATTATCGAAACGGTTCGTTACGAACCTCATTCGAGCATCTGCCTCATGCTTGAGGGAACTTTTGAGACTTACAAAAACTGACGCCTAGAGATAGGCATATGGTGTTCCCGGCGTAAGAAAGAGATAAAATACTAATCAGTGAGGGTAGTCGTGCCGCATATTATTATACAATGTTAGTAAAATTAACGTTGGTTCTTAACTGATTTTAATAAAAATATAATAAAAAGGCAAAAGATATATGTGATATAGACGGTATTGGTAAGTCATTGTATAGTTCGAGTATTTAACCTGAATAGTATTTTGGTTTGATTCAATACGAATAATCTCAATCGGCCTTTTTGCCCGAAGTTCGTCTGCCATTGTGTCGGTAGTAAAACTGATTCTGGGACATAAAGAGAATCATAGATTGATAATGAATGATTATATAAGTTTAAAGAAATAGATGGCGTCAAACAATCCATACAGATATTGTTAGCATATCATTGTCGCAAGAAACAGATATTTTTATCTTACAAAGACTAAATTGGGAATATTCCGGGAATTTAAGAACATAATAGTTTCTCGTAATCCTTTCTTTCGTAAAAGGAACAGATTTGTTACTGGGATTTATAGAAATTCCTTTAAGCTATGAAAAGGGTTAAACGACTTTTATACTTAGTACAAAAGAATTTGGAATGAAAATTGTTTGCGCTACTTATAGTGTATAAGAAATATTCTGTTTTAATATATATAACACAAATATATATTGCGGATGCGACTTCTCCTATTGTCAACTTTCGATGTCTAAAACAAATTACGTGTTGCTTCAAACTAGTTTGAAGATTAAATTGAGAATCTTTTTCTTCTAATTCCCAATAAATGTTTCACTATAATAAAACTTGATCGAACCAGAGTCGTCACCGCTAAAATCACATTCCACATATTGCTACAAATTTTGACCACGAGTTTGTGGCACGCATAAATAAGCTTAATTTATTGTGTCTATCTTGAGTGACAGCTTGTCACTAATAAAATGTGTTTTTCGAAGTTTCTTAAATTGAATAGCTTTTTAATCGCAGATTCTGTGTGTAGGAGTATATGATAAATAAAAAGCCTCAATTAACTTAATAAGCAAAGAGAAAAATTTGGTGAGATCAATGCCGATTTAGATTGTGAATGGTTAAAAATAATGATCTGTCACGTGTCTACTTAGTCCTTTACGTTTACCCACAATAAATCCTGCTTATAATAATTATACATACCTGCCATAATTTCCTCTATCGCTTTACATTCTTATCCCGTAACACATATAGCAAGTTGGTGATCAGCAAATATCTATATCTATACGAGAAAAAGAGCAAATCATTAAGATTACAAAAGTAGACGATCATGGCAACAAGAAGTGCTATCGTAGATATGTGTTAGACCGCTGGAAATATGAAATTTCTTATTGTTGTTCACGTGCCTGCCGAGGTCCTTGTTGCTGGTATACGTAGGTGGTGCATATTTATGGAATATGAAGAAAGATAGAAACAACTCGACCACTTAGTTTTTGAAGTTGGAAATGCTATTGTTTCCAAGATATAAAATAGCGATATGACCCTACGTCGGAGGCCCTATACAGCCCACACTTTTAATAGTGGTTACATCATTTCCACACAATGAGAGCGCCGTCCACACCCATTCTCTGTCCGTATGATTTGAAATTATAGCAGCGTTTTATTTGCTCTCAACGCATTTATATGCAGTCGCCGAGTACAATGTGCCACAATATTATATACCCAGGCACCTACATACATACGCGGTTGCAAGTGTCGCTTGTCGAGCCTTGCAATTGTGTGGGATGCTGAATGAAGCAGTAATTTAATCCTTGATTGTGTTCCTATTTAATTTATTCGCTGTATGATCAAATTTGGTACGTGTCCTGCCCATTTATAGAATCGTTTCAAGTTGATTTAAATGCTTAACACTTTCGCACTGGGCGAAGCTTTATTAGTACGGACTTATGAATTTATGCATTTTACTATCAACAAAAGGCATACCGAATCAAAGCCTTGGTTAATAGCATAATGAATGTTAAAATTTATGGCCTCGAAGGTGCCAATCAAGTTACCCAAGCGTTTATCCTTTTATCATAAAAATGTATTTTAGACTCAATTTAATAGCTGAAGGTCTATCGGTAATTACATACGAAAAGGCTCCGATCATAAAAACATAATGACGCTATAATGTAACATCCATAAAGCAAATTGGCAGGATGTGTCTGATAAACGCTTTTATAATAACTATTAACGGATGGTATATAAATAAAACATTCGATAAACACTAGATGTTGATTGCGACAAACATTATTCTTCGTTTCGTTACGAGATACTAATGAATTCCTACGCACGTCTATACGATATCGAATGACATTTTATAGCCTTGTTCGCAATACAAGATAAAATTGTAAGGGTCTGTCAGAGTGTAAAAAGTGGGAAGAAATCGATGGAAATACGAACGCGCGGTTCCGCCGGCAATAAACGCGTAGTAGGTCGTATTTTATGAAAAATTCATATCATGACCGAGGCCTAATGATGTCGATGCCATCTTTTATTGCTAACGGGGACGTATATTTCATTAATCGTTCGTTTTCACCGCTACGTTGGTAGAATGTAAATAAATGTTTTGTAAAAATAACGCGTTCTTTTCCTCAAACCTATATAGGAGCTTCCCACGTTTGTTCTTAAAACACAAATAATTTCTCATTTCATTAGTATTAACATACAAAGAGTTGATATTATCATACGGTAAACAAATATTGAACCGTTAAACAGACAAGATTTTGTTTTGTCAGAGACAACCAAAATAAATTTGTGTAAAACATACCAAAAAATATAAATTCAATCAAAACCCTAGTGCAAAAAGTACTTATTTAATTTCAACCGTACGCCGCTTATTTGTTAGATGGTAGTCTACCTTTTTTAGTGGAAATTGAATTTGAGCTTCCGTCGTGTTCTTAGACGAAACTAGGTTATACTGGCATAGTGATAAATTGTCTTAACTGATTGCTTTTCAAATTCTACTGATGCTTACATTATTAATTTACTATTATGTCACGTCGTTTTTATATTGAAATTTGTCATTATTATAATACTATAAATTTTTCTTTGTAATAAAGATAAGATTACATGAGTCAGCAACTTGTATAACATTAACGCCGAGGCGACAATGTTTTTTAATTGAAAGGAATAGAAAAGGTTAACATAATTTAATATTCAATTGTAATTCAACTCTTTTAGATGTATGTTTATTTTAGATTTTAATAAAAACTAAGCTGTGCCCACGAAAGCATATACTGAAAAATCGATAAAAATATAGCTCAAACGAACGTAGTAAATATAATTGTTTCCACTTACTACAAGATACTATTGCGTTTATATTTCTTCTATTGATTTATTGCTATACAAGTTATCAAGATTTGTTTAGACACCTTGTACCTGATACACGTTATGTATGACGTAAGGAAAGGTCGTTGCTGTGAACTCTAACTGCATTGGAATCTATTATGTATAGAAGACTCGATATAACGATATTAGATACATATATCAGAAAGTTGTATCAAGAAAATGTAAAAATAAATTTTATACACCAGTCTGAGAAACATTGGATGATTGGATTTACTAACTTAGGTACTATCATTCGCTGCCAACTTTATGTCGTCAAATTTAACTTAATGAGATCTTCAGGCCTCTAATAAAAAAATAATCAAAACTTTATAAATTTAATTCTCTTTATAATGTATATAGTTTTGATGTACCAATTAATATAAAAAAAATTGCTCTTTAATTCTTTCTACTGCATTTAATAAATTAAGTCAATGTCCCTTGGGTGATACATCTTATTAGCAGTCGTGTAGCGTAATTATTCAGAATTATACAATTATAATTTACATTCATACAGTACGATAAGCAAACAATCAAAGTGGAATTAACATTTAAATTATAAAATTATCATTTGAATCACTGCGGTATCATTGTACAAAGACCCCTTACTTTATATATTCTGAGCAGCGAAGCTTTGATTGGTACTTAAGGCATACAACAATTTTTATTTAATAAGCTACATATTATTTAATAGTGGCCGTTTCATAATAATGAACTTTATCAAGAGTCCATCGGCGTCTTGCACAATGCTGTTAATAATTTAGAAACGATTTGTTGTTGTGATGTACTTAAATTTCAGTTAATTACTCAAATGCGAAGTAGAAGGCAGAAACTTATAACTTATATCCTTATAAGAAATATATATATATATATATATATATATATATATATATGAATAGTTATTACACTTACGTTTTCCTTATAATGTATATGTTTCATATTTCGAGGTGAAGACATGGCTTGTGTATTGCTCAGAAAATTACATTTTTTCTTCGCCATTTGGCGCGGTGGCTTAGATTGTATTTTATCTTTATGCGAAATCATAATTCATGATGTTTTTGCTCACTCGAGGCTGTTATACGTTTAACGTTCCCACCCATGTCCCTAACACAAGTAATATTATTTCTTTTATTGAGCTAGATAAGCTATCGTGAAAACATTTTGATTCTTCTATGTTACACGCTGGCGTTATGCCATATCTTGATCGGCGTAAATTTATTTTACGCACTGGTAAATAGCTACTTTGCTTTCAATTTAGGAAAGTACATTTTCGGAATTAATATTTTTTAAATAATAAAATATATAGCAGTATTTTTACCTTAAAGCTCCAAGTCACTTCCTAAAAATATATCCCAAAATATACCGTAGTAATCATCTAAATTTTTAAAATAAAATTTAACTGAATTTTGTCATAATAATCAAATAAAATCACTGACCTATCTGTTGAAAAGATTTTAAAACATTTGGTTTGAGAATTCTGTGGGTATGTTTTTTATTTATTTGTACTTCTATGCATACAAGTAAACGAAAATGGACGGACGGATCTAAATCTAAACATATGTTACTTTTATTAAATACACTTTCATATTTTCATGGTAATACATTTCTTTAACCAAATGATAAATTGTTTCTCAGATTAAAATTAAATAGAAAATTATTACTTACTTGTTATATAAATAATTTCCAATTTCTATTTCAATGTGTCAAAATGTCTAAGCCGCGCCCGCATTGTATAAAGATCATTACTCTTTTTTTTCATTATCGATTTCTTTATTTACTTAAACATTTCGTAAGATATGTTCAAACTTCGTTTGACCCCCAAGAGCGCTAGCTACCCACAAAAACGAAATGATAAATGACGTTCATCGGTAGTTTACGATACATAAACGTTGATAGATTATAAAGAGCCGCGCGCGCGTGAATCGATTATACTAGAGCCACGCTAATAAGGCCATATCGACAATAGGCATTACATTTAATGATAGAAAATTATTTAAAGCGTGTTTGCTTCTACTATTTATCACGATGGAAGCCTATTTTACTATGAACTATTATATCGCGATATACCATTATAAAAGACGTATTGTTAATTAAATATATTCTAAATTCAAAATAAATAGTATTAATCCAACATGTTTAATTTCGGTAGTGTTTTGTTCAAATAGGCCTCTCATGTGATAAAAAACATATTATTTTCAACGAAATTTCATTCAGGATGAAATTACTTTTTGGTACACCTCCAAGGCCTCCAGGCCAATACATTAACAGCTTTCGAAAATTAATGTTAGCTTATCCAGTTTTAAAAATGAGTTCAATACGGAACGCTAATAGCTGTCTTTAATAACCAACAAATTGATGGAGTTCTAATACATTATTCATGAGCGTTTTTAATTTCGACCGATGCCTTGAGTGAAATTAAGATTAATTAGATCAATGAATGTTTGTTTTATAAAGTTTTATTATACTGCACATATAAAAAGGCTTAATATGAGAAAATAAAGAAGAATTCGACTTAGGGTCAAGAAAAAAGCGTATCAATTCTTAAAAGGCCGCCAGTATCACTTAACATCAGGTGAGCCTCCTGCCCGTTTGCCTCCTGTAACATAAAAAAAATAATTAAGTATAGTGAGTTTTGCTAAAATAACGTTGCGTTAGATGGGAATACATTCAATTTATTGTACGATTATTTATTAGTGTTAGATTATTATAGATCAATCAGTATTTATTGTTTAATGACAAACGTGTTCGTGGGTATCTACAAAATTAACGTTCAGCTCTAGATAGTTCACGTCATATAATCTATGGTTGTACTGTCTACTAGGGAAGGTAAATAATGCCGTGGTAGGATCGTAGACCACTTCATAAATCACGCCATCAAGTGATCAATTCTGGGCAACAATTTCAACAAAATCTACGTAGTCGAAGGCTTATTTGTATTCTAACAAATCGATTTTATTATTATTATGAAGAGGCGTCCTCGTTGTTTTTCGTTGGCATGTGCTGATTTCGATCACCATTCATTATTCACTTACCATACTTCCCTTTGCAATGCCGAAATGCATTGTTTGATATATTTTCATACAATATGTAATTGAAGGTTCGAGGCGGAAGTTGAAACTTACAAACGGTTTACTTCTAATAATAGTTTAATTTAGGTAGTACTAAAAGTTTAATAGCAGATCTAATCAATCTATAAAACAATACTATCACTGAACAGTATTCATGATAACGTTTAAAACTATGTATTACTAGAATAATAAAAAAAGGCCTAGTAATAAAAAATATATATTTTAATAGACCCGCATTTACCATGGAGAGTGTTCAGAGGAGTTGTCCGTATTATTACCTGCAGCTGAGTTTCATCATCGGACGTCGAGGCAGAATACAAAATTCCACCCGTATCACCTCGACGTCCGCCGTTCCACGACTGAGCGTTTTTCAAGGCAATTTTTGCCGCGCACCACCGCTATGTGGAACCAGCTGCCCACTGCAGTATTTCCTAACCAATTCGACTTAGGGTCCTTCAAGAAAAGAGCGTACAAATTCTTAAAAGGCCGGCAACGCACTCGCGAGCCCTCTGGCATTGAGAGTGTCCATGGGCGGCGGTATCACTTAACATCAGGTGAGCCTCCTGCCCGTTTGCCCCGTATTTTATAAAAAAAGAACCAGGGTTTATTATATGTATAAACATTGAATTGGTTCAAAAGATTTATTTTTGTTCGGTTACAAAGAATTTTATAGAACAATTTCTCGTGTCATTATAATCTCGCGCTTAATGCACTTGCATTATATTTACATTTTACGACAACCTGTTTGCGTTCTTAAAAAAGGTTAATGTAATTTTCTATATAAATAGCACGGCATTTTTTGTTGTCATTAAGGCGAACACACGGTGATGTGATCGAAAAAAATAAATTGTGTGAAAAATTACTTTGATTACACCTAATAACCCACTGCTGCCACTGAGAGGTATTGCCATCATTATCTACAGTGATTTTGACCTACTATAAGATTTCAAGTTTTTACTACCTTGACGTTTACATTTATGGAGAAATTCTATTTATCATTAAAAATGTTATTTAGATCATTAATTAATGTAATTTAGATTGGGTTATATTATAAGAGATAACTGAATTGTGGTTTATTGTAACTACTTTTAAACACTTGATGAAACAGTTGATCCAATTAAAAAAAACACCAACAAAATAATCCTTAATTCCGTCACACGTCTTAAAGTAAATGAATACACAAATACAACTGTCGTTTGGACTCAGATTATTTTTTGGACGTTAAAAAACCGGTAAAAATTTAAAACGATTTTAAATTATAACCTAGAGCTTACCACCATTAAAGTATAACTATTCAAAGCTCACAAGTAATTATCTTCGACATTCCAATAACTGTCGGTAAAAAGTCGTTTATTGAAAACGTCTGAGTCACCATGACATTTCTTAAAAGCCCTTCATCACGGTTTTGACAAGATGGAAGCCACTGTCCCCAAGCAATTAAAGCAAGCATCTGTCTGTTATCACTACATTACCGACTCTTTTTAATCATATAAAACCTCTCAAGTGAGATAACAAGTAATGTATTGCTTCTGTGTATAATTAAACGACCATTTCGTAGTGCAGGTTCATTATTGTTTAATATTGCTTTAACAATATTTTTTTAGATTTAATGGTGTGTTTATGTTTTTCGTTAGATACGTATGGTGTGTTTAATACCAGAGAGCGTGTTTTTATAAAAACACTTTTTAACTATTACATTTTTATTACGAGTTTGATTTCACTGTTGTAGGATTGCTTGGATAATATCGCTTGTTAGCGGTTAAGCCGGCCGTTGCCTCATAATTTATATAACCTGTTTTTATATATGTATGATTATGGTAACAAGTAAATAAATACATGTTATATATAGTTTCACTTTTAAAATTGTTCGTTAGTTCAGCTGTTCTTTTTAAAATAATCATTAGTTACAATCACAATCTAAACTACAAATATGCTTATCATTAAATAAATCAGTTTTATTCCAACAAAAGATTATACATTAGTAAGATAGTTCCTAATACAGACAACATAACTTCTGAAGAATGTATTGTGTGCAAGTAAAAGCACTCGTAACATTAATGGTTAAGCTTGAGGGTTCTCATTTTATGTAAGTTCATCTCAAGATAAACCACAAGTCTTAAAGTCTAGTCGTGGCACTTTGCGGTCACAGTGTACGGATAAACTGTATCTTATTCGAGTTTTATTTTATTCTTCGAAAGATGTAATGTATCTCGAACAAATCTCTGTAATCGAAAATAAAAGTGTTATACTTGATAAAGTTGTGATATAATCTATATAATTAAAAAATTGACGTGAAGGATATAATTCTAGATTTCAAAATCAAATTTAGTAATTTAATCTATTCTATTCCTAGACTGTAAAACAAGATTATACGAGTATATAACCAAGGCCGTTAATGCGAATGCTTTAATCGCATCATTTGTTTTAAAGAAATTAAAAAAAATATGTAAAATACGTAGTCTGTTAAGAACGGACCTTAATATTAGCACTAATAAACACATGTGAAAATTGTATAATAATTATTGCCTCAAAGATTCTCTCATTACAAAGATTTTATAATACTAGTAGTATTTTAGTGAAATTTCTCTATCAAAAGATTGCGTTCTGCTAGCTTATCTCATTACTAACAATAATTATATTGTCTTGCGACCTGTGAATTATAGATTAATACATTTTAAGTAAAAAGAAAAATATTCTTTGCAAACAATTATTTGTCATTTTCAAAGAAAATTATTTAATGTAATGAAATTAAAAAAATAAATGAACTTAAATGAAACTTAATAACAAGTCAAATGATGCCAGCAAACTTTTTATATTACGCCGAGTTTTATGATTAATATTTTATAATAATTGGCGACACTTTAGTTATTAATATTCTCGTACTGTACGCTTTATTAAGCATTCAAAAACAATGTAATTTCAGACTATAATAACATTCAATCATCAAAACGATCACCAAGTGCGGCGCGTTTACAAAATTTTATAGTTATTAACGTTTATGTACGAAATTAATGGCTTATAATGTGCTTTATGTATTACATAAATTCTATATAACAACATAATTAAACGGTTGAAATGTTTGTTCACAGTTCGCGACGCCTCGACCCGGCGGGGAGTCGTCTTGTCTGCAAGGCCCTGATTGTTTTATGGTACGTATAAAACATATATTTTATTCGTTCATTTCAGAATTACGGCAAATAGGAGCTCTGGTCTGTGTATGTAAACAACCGTTCAAGGATAGTGTCGATTCAGAAGTACTGGTATTGAAGGTATCAGGGCTATATCTCTAATTTACAAAATATAATTTGGTTAGCAGTGTATACAAATAAATTCTAAAACTTAATAATATCGCATCTAACGCCATCATCACAAATAGTCATTTAAGATTTATTGATGTAGCTCTTGGCTCGGTGTTTGGAAAGCTATTGGCCATTTCCGATAAAAGGCCTTTAGCAATAACATCGCAGTAAATACTCATTACACATAAATGAATTTTATTACGTTTGTATATTAACTGAATTACTCTACCAATAAACGTAATGCATTCATCGAGCCAACGCAAAATTTATGCCTATACAAACTAATAACAGGAAACGCGAAACTGCCAAAGCAAATCATAACTTAGTTAAATCAATAGAATTAACATCAAACGCACCGATTTCGAGCGACAGAACGTTTTGTCAATACCAGTAATTAATGGTTTCTTATAATTATTAAAGCTTACTCGGGCGAGTGGGCGTCAAGTTAACGTCAGCTCCAACTAATGAGTGTTCCCAATGACAAATGTTGAGCCGACCATCAGAGGATTTCTAGACGTCAGCTGTCAAGCCAAAGGAATAGCAATCTAATGGGAGATCGTTACTAATAGGACGTATTTGTCATCAGCCTTGCGGATGATAAGATGCACTTGCCTGCCTTAAGACATTGGACGTTATTAGGTTAATACAATACAATTCTGGATGGTACTTGGGACTTCATGAAATTTAATAGCGATTGAAACACCGAATTACTTTTTATAAATAGTTGTTTATTGTTATAGTATATGTTTCTTATCCAAAGCAAAATAAAATTCGTATTACCGATGTGAACACATAACACATTATTATATTTTTCGTTTTTTTCGTTGGGTGTAACGACCGCGTTCCAATTCCGAAAGTAATGACAGACGATCGTATCAACACGCGAGCAATCCGATACTCAACAATTTGACTGACATCGTAGTTGTTTATTCTCTGTTTTTTTTGTCATTTTTCGTCGAAAGTCATTAGTTGATACTATTAAACATATTTATCAATATATTCTATCTATTTTAACATACCTTTTATTCTAAAAACAGAATCAACAAAGAAATTTGTTGTTGCAGTGCTGGGAGAATTGCGAACTTCTTCAATCAAACTATCAAGTCTGGGGTGCGGTATGCGATGAGAAAGACATTTGTGTAAGTTAAAACATTCGTTATGTGTAATTAAAGCACATTTAGATAACTGTATAGTGATTTAATTTAAACTTTCTTTTTTACAGTTCCCTGGATGTAAAGTTGCGTGTGAATTTCACACGGAAGCTGCGAGGGCGTCACAAACACAACCCGTAATTCACACGAAAGGCGAAGGTGTTATGCGCGTAAGTGGTGCAGTTGCTCGTTGGCCACCGCCAACTCCAAGGGCTGCCGCCAGACCCGCTCCCCTGGTATACGTCGTTATGCGAAGAGCTGCAGAAGGTCCTTGGCGACAAATAATACAAACCCAATCCTTGGCCACTCGTGTACCCTCAAACAATGAAGGGGCTTTACTCCGTGTCCTAGTAGTCGATCCCTTAGGCCTCGTGACAATATATAGCCCCGACGAAACTTGGGTAGCACACGATAGCAATACATCTAATCACGACGAGCATAAATGGATTCTGAAAGAAATTTCGCTCATTCATCAAAAAGTTCTTGTCATAGGTGAAATCGCCTGGGAACCGAGGATAGCTCGAGGTGTGTATCTTGTAACGTGGGAGGTTGATGGAGGTGGCTTAAAGGGAAATCTATTCACAGATTCCACTAGAGTTACATTATCTCTGTGGCCAGATACAATTTATCATATTCAAGTGGAACTTGTTTCTCGCACGCCGGGCGTTGATAATGAAAAATCGGAGACGATGACAATAGATACTAGTCGCGCCCAGCGTGTTTCAACGGAAAGTGTACAAGATGTTGAAGTAAGTGAAGGTGACCGACTTATGTCTGTTTTGGTTAGTTCAATGAGAGGAGAACGCGTCCCAGAAAGAGCACCTGATTCAGAACTTGTTCTAGGATGTCTTTCCGCCATGATTGCGTTTGGATTAGCTGTAACCGCAGCTGTAATTTGGAGGCGAAGACGGCGTGGTACCTTTCCAGGAACCAATGTTTATGTAGGATCCTCATCTGTTCTAAAAAGAAAGCTCGTAGAGGACTTTACTCCCAATGCGCATTGTTTTCAACCTGTCCTTACCCCTCAAACTACCACCAACGTTCCCCCTTCGCGGGATGTAGTAGTGTGACGTCACAGTTACGAAATGTTATCGGTAGAGGATCGGGCATTCAGTTCCTAAAGAGTGGACTTATAGTGTGAAATGAAGCGTATAGTGTCATAAAAAAAAGATTTTTTCGAATGTGATAAAAAGTAGTTTGAACTTGAATTGTGGTGGTGCGAATATCTGCGACTTTTATTTTTTTGTGATCTATATTAACTACTCTGTAACATTAAATCACTGTACCAGCATGAGAACATACTATATAAATTTTGTATGTAGTTTTAGACAAATTGTAAATTAAAAATTGTACTTATAATTGTATTTATGGAAACACAGTAAGGACAACACCAGGAATCTTAGTTGTAAATATTTAAGGCTATACTACCTTTATTATTAATCATTCAATTTGTGTATTGTAAATATAGGTGCCTTCGCACCTTGTCTTTGTATTGCAAAGTGCAAAATCAAAGATTGAATATTACGTGCTGTTTTCATCCTTGTCTATGATTCGTAGAAATAATATGCTATAGGAAATTATTCTGCTATATAGGTACCATGTAAAAATTAACCGAATCCATCGTTCAACCCAATTATATAATTACTTTCCTATTTCTAAAATGTTTTTGGTATACTAATTAATCTAATATCAAGTAATTTCATTCACAATTCGTTATAATTCTTTATAATTTTTTGGGGTTAAGTATTTCGATTAACTTTACATGTTTGACTCTTTTAACCTAGTCCTTATGATCATTTATTAGATATCCTAAGACCTCAATACGTAGACCTAGGTCTTCTTCTTCAGCAATAATAATACGTGTTTTGTAAATATGAGTGATTTATTGTAAAAACAGAGAAATTATATTTTTCTTGGAGGCGACATAAATTTATCTAATGATATTTAGGTATCATTTATTTATCTGTAGGGAGACCTACACAGTTGTCGTGTAGTGTCAATTAAAATCTGAACATATGTGTAGTCCTATGGTCGGTAATAAATTGTTAGTAGTCATTCGTTTCATTGATGTTAGCTATCGTACTTAAAAGTTATTTTAGCGGTGATAAGCCAAAACTACTTTTGTGTTGTTAACAATTTTTGGTTCTTTGACCAAATTCATATTAGCGATAGTTAAATTAATTTATTTTAAATCTTCATCCGAATTTGTAAATAGTGCTAATTGATGAAGCTAAACTTTAATGAATAAATATGTCTGCCAAATTATATTGATTTTTATTCTAATCTAAATGTAAAATTGATGGTCTATAAAACCAGCTCGATTTGATATTTAATAGGTATTGTAATCAGCAATAATTGAATATACGTATTAAAACTAATGAAGTTCCAATAAATATTTAAAAACCAGTCTATTTGTATAGGATTTAAACGGTTTATTTTATTTATATTGAAAGTTGCGAGTACACGACTACAAACTTTAATACATATGACAAATTACAGAAAATATAATTATTATTCACATTTTGCTGTAAATATTATTTTAAACTTTTAATGGAAACAATTAAAACAATCTTCGCCATCTCGCCACACCCACTGCCATAGAACAGCCCTATCTTCTTACTTTACAGAATTTCTCTTCACTTTAGACACAAATCAATGAAGACTAAAACATATTCTATTTACACGCATTGTTGTCAATAAACCAAAATCTAAAATCCCTTAAACAAATATTAACTTTGATAAAAGGGGAATGTTAGTCCGGCATTTGACAGGCGGAAAAAGACCATTGTGTTGGGATTATCTTCGACGAATTTGTCAAACAATAGTTAAGGAACCCTTTTAATTGTCAACTCGGGCGTAGGTTTTAATCTCAAACGATTTAAAATAACGGTTTTGTCGCCTTTAAGCTTTTTTAATACTTAAGCTCTGAGCCCAAGTTTGTGGTTGCCTCTCAAATATTAAAAATTACTTAATGCAGATTGAATAATATTAATTGAATACAAATGTAATTACTGTCCAACACATATGTCAGCCAACTCACCTTAACATACTTTCGGATTGAAGGCGACCAGTCACTTTCCGTGCGGCTTGATATCTTGGCGTTGCGTAGGTATGTGGGGTATATCTCTCTCTGCATCTACCGCATTTACCATGGAGAGTGTTCAGAGTTAAGAGTGTTATACCAGTAGGTGAGTTTCATTATCGGACGTCAAGGCAGAATACAAAGCACCATCCGTATCACCTCGACAGCCGCCGTTCCACAACTGAGCGTTTTCTAAGGCAGTTTTTGCCGCGCATCACCGTTATTTGGAACCAGGTACCCACTGAAGTATTTCCGAACCAATTCGACTTAGGGTCCTTCAAGAAAAGAGCGTAAAATTTATTGAAAGGCTGTTAACGCACTGGCAATGTGAGTGTCCATGGGCGTTGGTATTACTTAAAATCAGGTGAGCTTCCTGCCCGTTTGCCTCCTATTTCATGAAAAATACCTTAAAAAGTATATAGAAGTAAAATTAATTGGTGAAGACCCAAACACAGATGGAAACCGCTTGTGAATTAAAATCCACAATGAGACCACATTGCACCGGTTTTTGTTACCCAAATGCCCAACCAGAGTATAGAGTTACATTGTTAAAATTAGAGCATGTGAGTGACTTATAGACGGTACTGTTTTAACTATGGGACCAATGACGTTAATTGACAAATTGCTTTAAGTTAATTATAAGTTGTTAAGCAATTAGAATAAAAAGCGCAAAACTTCCCTAGATCTTATAGTCAATAAACCTACCAGATTTAGATTATATTCCAATACAATTTTATCTATGAGTAAGTGGTCCAGATTTAACGGCAACCCTCAATCTTCTTTCTACTCGCCGACTTTAGATAAGACCACCTATCTTGAATTTAACTGTCAATTATCACAAAACCAGTTTAACTTCATTTTTATGACAAAAACTGCTCACAGGAATGTAATCGACGCATACAAATAAACGATATCTTTTTAAAAGCCAATTATAGTTAAGGATACATTAAATTGAGAAATCCATTAGGTTAATCGATACCAGCCACTACTTAAGAAGGTCATGGAAATGAAGGAAGCTCTTACAAATGACGTGTAGGAGATAACTCCGTTTGAATCCATCTCTCTGTCTCCATAAATATTGGAGATAAGATAAGATATTGTTTCTATTCTAATCACCTATAAATTAAATTTGAAATCTATAGTCATATATTTTCATTAACAATGCTTTTGTTAATTCATTATGCGCTTTTTTATACACGTCTGAAATGGGTACATGTTAATTAAAATAATGAACATTATAATACATTCTCAAACGAAAAATTTGACCTAATTGATATATCATTAAATTAATTAAAGGGACAAAAGTATGTACAGGTCCTACATTATTTTGCATCGTTATCTACAGTAGAGTCTTAGTAACAGTAAATCGCTAGATTTAAGAGATTCTTAAACTCAAATATTAGTCGTTAATATTTTGGCATAACAAAATTTCGAAAACTTAACCAAGAATTTAGTATACCAAAAATCTGTTTTTCCTAAATACACTATTTTAGTTACCCGTTTTATTCGTTGTAAGGCATGGGCTCATAAATAACGGGAAATAGAAGGTGAATGCTCCTACAGGGATCCTTTCGGGAACGGCAAAGCATTCTTTAAAGATTTATTACAGAACTTGAGAGCATTTCTTCCCTACTGTTCGATAGTCCCTCAAATTTGAATACTTTGGATCGAAATTACGCATACTTTAAAACAATTTCGAGGGAGGCGTTGTACCTTGGTTATATTTGGTTGTTTTAAGTTTTTGTAGCTTTCCAAGTGGAATTTCATATAGATAGAAATAAAGAACGTTGTAATGCAAGACGAATATTAATTTAAAACTAACAATAAATGTCTAAATACTAATGGTTGTTTGCCGTCGGCTTTTTTATAGTGAAATTATTATTTAAAGTTGACAGCCCTGGGACTTCTGTTGCACTGAATGTTAATAAAACATGCAAATCTTAAGAGAAATCTGTTATCTCTCTAACAGTGGTTTTTAATATCTGTATAGTACAAATATAACGGCTATATTGCTCTTTTAACTATATAAAATATACCTACATCTGATTCTGTGTTAGATAAGTTGTATACAACTTGAACCAATGTACAGGATAACCTAACGATTACCTCGAAGATAGGCCCTAGATATAAAATGCAATCCACATATTTCACGTCAATTTTATCTTAATTGCTGGGCTGTAAGACAGCTCTTGTTAACGTGTATGATAGTGAAATAGACTGGGTAGAAAGTGACTCAGTTTTATTTGTATGTTAAGGCCGCAACGTCGTCTTCCTAAGTTATTAAATATTACATATCACACATTCCGCTAAGAAAAAGTAGCCCATAACCTACCACTATAATTGGTAATTATATCTCCAATAAGTAAACTTCAACTTCGTTACACTATAAAGTAAAAAGTTGTAGCTATATCAAATATAAATGTATATTTGAACCAGAGTATATCCAAGCTACATTTCAAGCTGACAGGCCACAGATTCAGGCTGTATAGAATTATCTGTGACCATCGGAATAGTGACTCAGTGTCGGAAATTCACGTTACGCAATTACTGCTCTAGCAAGTGGTGTCAGAAGTGTCAGGTAGGCACTGAGCCTACGATGCACAGTGTTTGCAATACATTTATCACAGGATATCTCATAAAGTGACAACTGGACAGACGTTCGCAATATTTGCAGTATTTTAATAGCAATAAAAGTTGCTATTAAATATTGATTTATGTAACGTAAATAATATCTTATATGTTATGTATATGGGAATATTATATTGGGTTCCAGGTATGTGTCGTTTTCACTTATCTCCTTTATTGGAAAACAGCTGACCTCGCCAAGTTTGGCTTCACCGGAACATCACTCCTTCAGTCAACACGCAATTAATAACTAAAACTTTAAAAAAAATATTAATTATTAAAATTAGTTAAACCAAATGTTAAAGCTATAGAATAGCTGGATGTATTCGATATATCAATTTAGTGTTCGAAAAATATTTGTATTGTCTTTGGTTAACATAGCTTTTACAAATTGAAAGAAAACAATTTTTTAACCAGATTAAAGCTATTTGTATCAAAGCGTATGTATAGGCCTATCTAGTGTGTGTTCACAGACTGCTGATTTTGTGTGTCGTCTATGACTTATGTCCGCAATGTGTTCTGTGAGTCTGATGGACATATTGGGTATAGTTTGCCCTAAATTTAAAATTATGTAAATAATTATAAGTTTATTATAATACAAATAGTTTAATCTGGTAAAAAATTGTTTTCTTTCAATTTGTATATTGGTAAATATTTAATAAATCGTAAAAATTACCTATGGTAAGTTCAAAATACTCCATAAAAATAAATCAATAAACAATAGTTCTTGCTTACAAACTTAAGCTTTTGTTATCGACAAAAAATATAATTGTAAAATACCTTACGCTACACTTACAAAGTAATTAAGAATGTCTTAAAAATCTGTCACTCATTTTGAAAGAGTTTGTGAAAAGATGTCGTATCTTAATTATACACTTTTACAGAAACTAAACTGAACAGAAGAAACAAAACTCTAATGAGAACCACATATCACTACATTCAATTTAAAAAAAGAACACTATCTTTGCACAGCATGACTTATAATATTGTACAATCAAGTATCTAATTGCACTCACGAAGTGCATTCCTTTTGCTCTCGTGGGCCCGAGGGAGCTGCGGGTTTAATAGTCGGCTGTCAACGTGTGGGCGATCGCTAAACATCACCTAGTAAATACTGGTAAATATTTGTCTTCAGTGTAATTACTGTAATTATTCAAACAGGCCCGCCGGCTTTATATTGAATTTAAGATCTATTACAAGAAATCGTTGCATCTTAGCAGGTAGGAAACATGGCTTTTATTTTTATCGTAAGTAATTTATATTTTCAATTACGAGAATGTAATGTTGTAAACTACAAACAAATAGAAAGAAACCATTTTTAACCGGATTGAAGCTATGTATTATTATTATAAACTTATAATTATTTACATAATTTTAACTTGAAAGGTGTTGTATACACCTTTTGTCTTCAGTCACCGTGACCATGCACGCTGTAAAGCAAGCGAAATGCCGGAAAATTTAAAATTTAAAATTATGTTAATAATTATCAGTTTATAATAATAATACATAGCTTCAATCCGGTTTAAAAGTGTTTTCTTTCAATGTGTAAAAGCTATGTTAACAAACAATACTATGTACAAACAAATCTACTTTATTTTGTTTGCAGATGTATCTTGTGCCGTCTTGAAAATTGTGCCAGTCGCGCCGGATGCTTGCAAGCTGCAAGCTTCGAGCTGCAACTGCTTGTATTTCTACTTGTCCCCAATGATTCGGCTAAAGTTACCCGGCGAACCAATCATTTGCTGTTTGTTTTTGGTTCAAATAAAGTTCTCGATAAATATATTTATTAATTACAGTTAACGTTTACTTAAGTAGCTATTTAGAAAAGATTTTTGACAATTGACAACAATTCTCACTGTTTTATGCTATTTTAAATAAGTATTTAACTATTCAGTTGCCGAGTTACACCGTCTGACATTCGAATACATATTCATATCTCTCATCTCTTATAAAAAAATAAAAATCAATGGCGCTACAACCTTTTTTTTAGGTCTGGGCCTCAGATTTTGTTTCTGTTTCATAATCATTTTTTATATTGAATAGGCAGGTAGGTGATCAGCCTTCTGAGTCCGACGCACGCCGTTGACTTTTTGGGTCCAAGGCAAGTCGGTTTCTTCACGATGTTTTCCTGGGGATCGAACCTACGACCTCAGGGGTGAGCGTCGCACGCTCAAGCCAATAGGCCAACACTGCTCTAATCTCCAACCTACAAGCCAACTATGTCTTTATCACTATTGCTTATTCCCTTAGCAGTTGATATATTTTGTCACGTTTATTATTTTCAAAGAAATACTATCGAAAGTACAAAATGTTTAAAACCGGTATGTAACCTCTAAGTAATGGTGTAAAACCTTCTTACATGTTGCAGTAACAAGAGCATAAAAATGTTTAGTGTTTTTTAAAACATAATTAAGGAAACATTTGCCAATAACCAATAGCACAGACCGCCGGTCTGAATTTTGACAGTTGACAAGAACCAAACTCCATATCTGTGGTACAGACATGAATTATATAGTATCTATTATATCTTACCGTATTGAGTGCAGTCGGCCAAGCAACCACAATATCCATTAATAATATTAGTCAGAATCTCTAATCTACTAATATCTCGAATATATTTGATCAAGAGATTCAGTCTCCGTATTTCCATTCTATTAACCAATTGAATATATTCATACTCAGTCACAGATTTCGCAAACATTCGCTAAGGCAGAGATAAGTTCAATTCCATAACCTACAATAGAATTAGACGCAATGAACATTTACCTTTGTAATAACTGGTTCAATCAATCAATAATTTCTCGGAAGCAGATTATCTCAAAATGTATGCCTGTATTAATTACATGATAAGCATCTGTGGAGCTTGATTATCCTACACTAGATTTTGTACAGACTTTTTATAAAATGTACTGCGCATACAGCTTTTCAGATATTAGCTGTGGTCGCAGTTTCGCCAGCTTCGATTTGGTTCTATAGGTCGTAGCATGCTAGTATATCTCGCACGATTAATGGACTATCCAACAGTAGTTACTGATTAGCGCTTTTAACCAACCAAACATTATAACTCACAGTGTTTATTATAGCATTAAAACTTAGAATATATCTGTAGTATTAAGCCTTACGTCACGCTTTTAAGGTGATAGATGTTCATTCACAATCTGAAGAACTTATAAAGATTACTTAAATCACAGACAAGATAAAAAAATGAATTAGTAACAGTCTCTCTTGATTCTCTTTTGCTTGTTTGTTAAATTATTTTTCCGTAAAAAATACAAATACAAATACTGTGAAAATTTAGTTCTAAGGTTTCCGGGATTTGAATCCTTGTGCTACGAATACGTAAGCCCTCAGGACACTAATTATGGCTGTTAAAACCGGTTATAATAATTAGTGATGGGCGTTGTGGGCGTCGACATGGTCGTGTTGAGGCGTGGTTCATAGCAATTCATGTTTAACGAGCTATCAAATGTCGAATTGATGACATACGTGACATCTTTGTGATCTTGAGGTGTGTGGACATAATTTACTGTTTGTTACAGTAATTTTTTAGAAATCAATGAAAAAATATCAAAAGTTTTTATAAATATGCTTGAATTAAGTATCTTTATGCAATACGTTAAAACAGACACATTTTTGTCTCCGTTTCACCGCAAACTTAAAATACTTTTTTACAAAACGTGCTCTCATATTGCTTGCCAAAAGCGTCTGTAGTGATTTTGAAAACCTGAACAAAAATTTTATGCTGTTCATGGTGCGATAATATTCTAGAATCAAAAAATATTATAATTAATTTATGGAATGAAAAACATTAAAGAGTTTCTGCTATTTTATGTACTTTATATTATTCATATATGACGTCAGCACGGACAAAAAATTTTGATGACATTTGTTTAACGTGCTATATAAATATAACAATCCAAGCTACGGAGGTGGTCCAGCCTACAAGAAAATGTATATAAAAATTGGTTGTATTTTATTAGGCTGGGCCTGGTATTTCTATATGTCGTAATCAAATGATTATAGTTTTAAAACAAATGTTTTAAAACTATAAAAATGCATCTAAAGTCTTTCTCGTTGACAGTTAACAAGAGTAACTTAAAGTGTTAAATAACATTTTCTATGTGGGAATATTCTCTAAGCACGGGCGTAGGACGACTGTAATAAGCTGATTTAAATGCTTAGACGATATTTATGTAAACGACATCAATTACTTAACACCAAAACTAAAGATTACACGATAAACTGATCGCTAAGCAAAACACTGTCTTACCCACGCACTTGCAACGTAGTGATATTATCAGCGGTCTCCGCAAACACGATATTTCATCGATTCTGCATCGCGATTGCTGAAACACTGTTAAACAATGGTTGTTTCATGTTCTTCAATCCCTACACTTCGTATCACAAATGTACTCGTACATCTATAGTAAAAGTGTAATGATAGTGAAGTGTTGGTATAATGTTTAACGTGTACCATAAAAATATATAATTAAATTAATATTTAATATATGTGTATCCGACATAACTAAAGTTCGATATAGGCACGTCATAGTACTAGAATCATTTTATCAATGGAACAGATGCAAACCAACCGAAGAACTTAGGGGTTTTTAATGTGATGGAATAATTATTATGACTATTAATTATATATGTTAACAAGAAATAAAATGGCGCGTTTGCGGCAGTCCCAGTAACATCAACTACTAGAGCGTAGATCATTTAATTTTCAAGATCATATTCTATCGGAAATCCGCCCGAGGCTCGCCATTTTACTTGACTTTCCATAATAAATAAGATAAAGCGTGGATATTCATTGAGATAAGTGAGTTTGAAATATTAAAACAACCAACACATTAAAGCAAGGTAAAGGATGAGAGATATATACACTGATAATTTTCCTAACTATTCTCGTCTAAAGATTACGCTAAACCATAATAGCAAAACTAAGTTATTTATTGTCTCATTGCTCAGTACTAGACTTACTTCATTTAGCCCGGATCTAACTTCGATTGCCGTTGAGCTATTATTTAGATATTCCAATCGTACGAAGATAACCTATACCCAATTAGGAGGTTCTTAACATCGCAAGACACTGGATTTCGTTATATTACTGATGTTACATGTAAGATGATTTTTTTGTTCATGCTCTGCTAGTTGTGCGAAACGGGTTCCTAGGTATTAATAATTGAATTAGTTGTAAAAATATAACAAGAATTGTTTTTTTGTAGTAAGCGAGCAATATTCAATACATTTAATACAGTTTTGTAATTATTAATATAAAATTTAGAATATACATAATTAAATTGACTTCATGTGTCAATGCATGGTCATGGATAGACTAAGAGTTAAATTCAAGGTTAATATCTAGCACGCTCTATGACTGCCGATATTAAATTACGATATTTGTATTTTTTATTCAGAGCCATGTCCTACTTACAGTTTTGTCATCTTCTTAGCTAATACATATTGATATTATTTTTGTTTTAGGTTTTTTATTTCTTTTTCATATTTTATGTTTAAGTCGACGTTATTGTAAGTAAGTTATTGTACGCTGAGTTATGGTGTACTTGATTACATTTACGTTATTATAATGCAATTCTTATGTTTTAAGTAACTCCTGTTAGCTGACCAATATCGACCGGTGTCGATCTTACCCAAAACTATATTTTTTTAAATAATTGTTGTGTGTTGTGTGTTATTTTTATCTGTACACAGTTTCTCCGTAGGTATCTACAAACAGACTTATAAACGTTATACATATAATTAGACATGGAGTACAAGAATAATATGACAAATAAATGCAAATACTTGTATAGTAATGTTACAGGCATGACAGACATAATTATGTTATGATCACGATACCTAATTTTTTACGCCATCTAGCAACACCAGAAGTAGAAAAAGAAAATTAAAAACCACTGTACAATCAAAGTAGCATCCTCCTTACTTTGTCGGCATCAGTGATTTATAGAGCATAGCTAGGGTTGCCACATACTAACACAAAGTTGGTAAAAATGTATATTTTTATTTTTAATAATTTTCCTTGTAAGTGTTGGCCTAGTGGCTTCAGCGTGCGATTCTCTTCCCTGAGGTCGTTGGTTCGTGGCCCGGCTGTTCACTAATGGACTTTCTTTCTACGTGCGCATTTAACATTCGCTTAAACGGTGAAGAAATACCCAGAAAGCTCATCGCCTCTTAATCTATTAGAATAACAAATGATTGTGAATCATCAGATACAATTCTGAGGCCCAGACCGATTAAATTTCCTTTACCCGGTCTAAAATATGCAAATATATAGTTATGTATCTACAGTTTTTATTAAAGTAGGTCGCGCTGCTTATTTTAATTTTCAATTATTAGAAAAGTATACCTTACGAAGATCGTTCATCAGTCTCTGTTACCACAGGCTGATTTTTCTCAGCTATCCGTTGGGCTACAGTGAAAAGATTGTCTTGGGTGTACAATAACACTGATTAAAAATGACTCGGTGGACATTTTCAGCAACTCTATGGAGACATTTCGCCGAGTCGTTCTACCATTTTTAGTTATTAACTATTATGTTTTCGCTTTGTTTCATTTCTATCTTATAGATATTTATGAACTTTCATAACTTTTTGTATATTCACGAAGGCTTGGTGGTCCCATGTGACTTCTTCGATATAAAAGGTCCCCACAGGATATGTATGCCGCAATATCGCGGGCTCGATTGCGACGAAGTTGCATGGATCTGGTTAGCGTTGCGCCAGATTCATAAGTTCTCATGTCATTTCCACACGTGTATATATATTCTCTTACTCTTGATTTTCCTCATTTAACCTGTATATATATAACAGATCTGTAACCTGTGTGATGTTTGAAGCAAAAATAACGAAAGATACAATTACTGATAAACATTGACTTTTTGGATTGTTCCACATACATATAGATTTATTTAGTGATGATTAAAGATTCTATGGTTTCATTTTTATATAGAGCGTCTTAATTACTATTAATAATTATTCAAAAAATAACTATTTTATTTCAATTATTCAGCGTCGTAATCCAACATCTTTTAAAAGTGGCACTTCCATATTTATTAGAATATAAAATTTCAAATATTTAAATCTAACATATAAAATATATCTTTCAGCAAAGACCAAAAGTAAAATACTAATAAAAATTGACAATTGTTAAAATTGTTACGTCTGTAAACATTTTACTTTCGTAAAAATTCGAATAGACAACCCTGAATGAGCCAACGTCCTGTCTCACCGGTAATAAAAGTAATTATGTTATCACGCCGCTTGCATTCATTTTCTATATAACGCTGTTGTGTTTTTGCCATTATTCCATAACTGATTCGTTTTTGATGCGATTTGTATTCAATTGAACCAGTTCGAGAAAATCTAATTATTTGATACCCCACTATTATTCATGCTAGTTTTGAACGTGAATTGTTAGAGGAACTGTACATTTTGATATTTATGAATTGTTTCTTTTAACTTCTTAGTTTAATGATATATTTAAAGTTATCCTGTATCAGTATGAAAAATCCTCGTAAATACATCATGGAGAGGACATATTACTCCTCATTGTTAGTGGCTCTCTGACTAACTTTCTACGATAATATTGATAAGCCAGAAATTGAATCCAGAATTTCCGAAGCATCGAATAAAGTAAGATATTGACCGACTGAAATGGAGAAAATAAAGAAAAGCTATAATATATAGAAAATTATATTTGTAGTTTGAAACGCTGCAGGCTAGGTCTGTGGCGTCTGTACATGTATATCTCCCGCCATAGCCAGATAATATACTAAATTGTTGGCTAATATATTTTATGTAAAATACCTGCGTTTAAAAGTTACCTTTAAAATAAATCCTATGGAGGCCATTCGCTATACGATCTCCAAACCTAAAAAAGTTTACTTCTCGCGAGCCCAAGGACGCACCCACTACCATGGATGTCCATGGGTTGCGACAGCTGCCTTTTATCGCTCGTTTGCCGTAACCGTTATTTTTTATGATATAAAAAAGGAATGAAATCTATTATCGCGGGTATATATGAAAAGAATTCAATTACATAGTCACATCAGAAAACTAATATATTTATAGGTTAAAATAAATAGAGGCGATACGAGATTAATTTGAGTACATTACCAAAATAGCATCCGATAATGAATTAACAATATTCCGTGTTGAGGTGGGCTTGCATACATAATGCATCAAAGTGATACGATTAAACAGAATTTGAATTGCTTATTAAGCTGATTGGCGTGACTTTCGTACTATGAATTCGTAATCTGTATAAATCGAATTGAAATCAATAATGCCGTGCTTAGAGGAGGCTTTAACGTAAATTATTAGAACATATCAATCTGTAAAAGATATTTGTGCAACTACTTTTTTCTTTATTTATTAATAACATTTCCTTGAATACATAAATATAATACAATTGATATAATTAAACGAAAAGCAGGGTAACTGGCCTCTCTCTTCCAGGCAAAATGATAGATTAGATAAGGTAAGCAAGAAGTGCAAAAATACGTATACAGTTAAAACTAAAACAGGAACATAAAACAACTAAAAGAGGACACATAAAAAAAATAAAAGTGTACACGAATCACGATCATTATAGATCAGTTTCACATCAGTTAGTGTGAAAGTTAGGTATACGATGTGGACAAGTTGTTGTAAAGTAAAGATTTAAAGGAAAATAGAGAAAGAGCTAAGTGAATAGGGACGGGAAGTGAATTCCATATCCTCATTGCAGAGACCTTAAAGCATTCGCCAAGAAAGATAGAGTAATGAGATGGGATTTCAATGATATAGTTTCCGGAAGAGCGTAAGCTTCAGGTATGGACTCCCAAAAATTTTACCTTCACATACTTTTCTTATTCTAAAGGTATGTTTGAATTGACTCGAGGTGTTCGCTATATAGTAGTATTAAGTTGTATATTTTTAATCTTAATGAAAGTATAATTCCATACATACAGTACTGTATTTCGAATATCAAGAAGATGTAATCATGTGACCAACTAGTACATAGTCCAGTTGATTTGCAATACAATTATATAAATACTATTTCAATTTTACATTTAACGGTACTAAGCACCTGCTCTAAATGTTAGTTGCCTTATCAATATCTCGATTTTATCTTTATAAATTGACAACATTTCTGTAACTGACTGGTTAAGCCCTAATTCGTTCCATTTATCCGATTTCATTATTCAATCAGAAATAACTAAGATTGTATTGAAAATTACTCAATTTATCTCCCGTGTCTAGGATTAGGTTAAAAAGAGTTCCAAATTCAAATGTTTTATTTAAAATTGTTTACGTAGTTTTTGTGGTACTAATAATGTTACTGACTGAATATTTGTTCTTATTTGTAGGTCCAGTTTTTGTCAATGGTTTAATTTAATTTTTTGTGTTAGCTTATTTTTAAATTACAGATCTAAATATTATATGTGTGATATGGTATATTTACTGTGTAATGCGTGATGGGAGAATGAGTTTTAGCATCTATAATTTGGATTTATATTACTACTTATGGCTACCGAATATGTGTTTAACAACACGAACCTATCTAATCCAAACTGTTTTGTTATACATGAAATTTTAGTAGTTTCGGATACGGGATTAGGGTCAGTACGGTAGTTGTGGGGTTTAGCTATCCACTGCAGCACAGCTTAATTGTGAGCTTTGAAAGCTTTCATCGGGTGAATTGTGTATTAAAATATTCAGTTTTTAGTTCGTGCTTTTGTGATAGAACAAGGACTTTGAATTTTTAATATATACCTTATATCACTGTTGACCGTTATAATAGAGAAATTGAGAAAAAGGTTACCCTGGAAACCAAAGTTTCCAGCCAGTTTTCACAGGCCTTATGAAAATGTTATTTTTCGTTATTAATATAAAAATAATGATATAAAAATTTTCAATTACTGCCGGGCACGGTACAGGTTTTTTATACTATGAAGAAACAGTTACCTATAACTTTTTATCGATTCGCAACTGTTTTTTGTCATTATTTAACGCGAAAGTCGCGCTTTCTAAGCATAACATCAAAGTACGCCTTTGTTAGTTCAAAGCACGTTTTTCATTCGATCCGCTAAAAATAAAAGTGAAGATAGTTTCGCACGTGACGACCTGAACAAGATGCCCAAATTTTAGATCTTTTACAAAAAACGTATAGAGTGCTATACGTTGCGTCGTTTGTAAAACTATATCACATGGGAGTTTTGAAACGAAAGCATCAATGTATTTAAAACATTAAAGACTTTCGTATTGGTTCACCTTCACCTTGAAATAGGTTTGCTAGTGATGCGTGAAACTGACATTACGCTGGTCGGATATTATTGAATTTTCAATATCTTTTTATTTTACATACAAAAATTAATCTTATATAACGGTATATAATCCTTTGCAAATGGTCTCACTGATTTTGTTTTGCAGAAGATTCGTTCTATGAGTATTTATTTTAAGTTAGTTGCAATATTTTGTTCTTGTGAAGTAAAAACTACTTTTTGTTGTATTGAGTCATAAAGTACCCTAGAAACATTGTTCTTTGAAATTCTAAAGACGCAGGTGATGTAATCATAATATAAATCGTGTATTAATTCTAGTCTATAGTTTTTTACTCCGTAGCTACAGCCGGAAGCTGACAGTATCTATAAAATTAAATTGCAATAAGATTACAAAATTACCAAGACTAATCATTGTTATTGTAGTTGGATAAAGAAATCGATCAAAAATTGGTGATGAGCAAGCTTAATGATCGGGTTTCGCTATTAAGATGACTCAGTATTTTTTGCGTTAAGATTTTTGCTGTAATTTGATTCAGAATATAATCTTTATCACAATTAATTTTTTGGATATTTGTTTGAATATGCTGTAAAAGCATACCTTACGCTAGTCAATGACAATAGCCAGTTTTTATATAAATTCCATTCACCGTGAAGTTGGTTAAAAATACAATTTATTGTCATTTTTTGTAGAAAGTTCTTTTGCTTGCTCAGACCTCTTTACACGATTCTCTCTTTCTCAAAGATACTGCTACTCAGAGAGAGACCCGGATGAGGCAAACCTAAACACAAGGTTATAAGTGTATAACCTTGTGTTTAGGTTTGCTATTTAGTGAAATAGCAATGAAACTGTAATGAAACATACACATTGTTGAGTGAACACCAAAACAAAATTATGATGAAAGTATATTTGATTCTTAGATATATGTTTTAATATATACGTGGAGGCGTTTAGTCTTAAATTATAATGACCGAACATAAATTGTGCGATTTTACAATGATCAATAAAATTGAATTTGCCGTTTCGCTAAATATTAATTGCTGCCCGGGCCGAGTATTTTATGTTTAATCGAACCTTAATCTTTTATTCTGTTCATATAAAATTTTAATGAGTTTTCCGTAGCTTAATATTCAATACGCTCAGCGATCATAGGCTCGATTATCTACGATAGATTATTATATGTTGACAAATATTATTGTCACTATCTACTTTCTATTATATAATGGCATCTATTTCATTAGTAGTTTTTAGTATGTGATCAGGCACCGAAGACACAAACAAATTACGACATTTTAGGCCTAACATATGAGGCACGAGTTAAGGAGTCTGCCCTCTATACCAGTGTTCTTTTGTTTAGCTATTAAAATTATTTGGGATTTGAATTTCACTTTTTCATCATATGTTTTGGAAAATTTAATGTAATTAATGAAGTAATTTCTTCACAAATGGGAGGATTTAGAAAGCCAAAAGTATGGCATGGCACATGAACTACTGCTATACAACATGTCATATCCGTACCGCGTTAGACAGAAGCACATTGTACAGCCCACTAGAGGGTTTCGTCAGCTACCAACAGCATTTCTTGCCATATACGAAGCGTGCAATACGTGTATTTACGCTAAAGAACGATATCTATACAGAGACTGTGTGAGACCATGAGAGTATGATAGTTTACGTGACACGTTTAATGTAGTGGGTAGACGCCTAATCAGCTTAACGATCATAGAAAGAGATACCACGGCATCACCCATCAAACCTGGGTATTGAATGATCTTAACGTTGACAATCGTACTCTAAGTCTTACAATTTTAATACAGCTGTTATTATAACCAACTTTAACTGTGTTTAATGTTCAATATTTTGATTAATAAGCTAGGTCTGGATATCCATGGTTGCTCCCCTCACACTTAAAAATCGATTTTTAGGTTTTGCAACTTTAATTGTTTTGTTAATTATTTTACGAGTATTATCGCTTCATGTATGTCATGTTTGCTAGGTGCTAGTCACATAAATTGTAGTTCTTTTTCCAATGTGTGTGCCGGGCTTAAGCAAGCTTTTATCAATAAATAAAAAATAAAAGAAAATAGTAACTTCACCGATTAAAAGCCGTTAGACATTCTCCACTTTTAACTTATGTATACGTTTACGTTTTACCAATTGTTTAAGCATATTAAACTTAAGACAGAACTTCCTCACACAACATCAATTGTCATAGTCTCCAGTCATACGGGCGTATAAGATTTGTAATATCGTAAAATCTACTCAGGTAATAAATCATTTGAAGGAAAATATGACAATTGGAGGCGTTTAATGGCGTGATTTGAATGGCGTATACCACAAACGGCTTTTACATTGAAAACGTTTGTCAATCATTTCGTAAATACTTCAATTGATTATAAATAGCGAGAAAGCTTTATTCAAAGTTGAATGTCAAAATTTGTTTGGGCTTTTTGTATTGGTATTGTGTTCTTCAGAAAGGGAAATTAATTTCAATATTCACAACCGATTTATGTTTTCCGTAAATAACTCACCAAGTACGATAAAATAGTTTGAAAAAGATTATTAAAAAAGTATTTATTACGCATTCCATTTTACATTTATTTAAACGCGTTATAACCGAACTATGTAATAAAATTGACTTGTTGCGATGAGAATGCACGGCCTTTGCCTAGCCACTCACACCTCTATTGATCTATATACTGTAAAGATACATGAATACATGTTATACTCAAGCTTCATGCTCATGCATTAAATATTACAACACGAAAAAACTCGATCAAGATTAAGATTGATGATCAAAAAACTTGTTACGGCCGAACATTGTTAACATAACATATTTTTATTAAAACAGCTAATTTACTTTCGAAGAATATAATTCATGTGAAACCATCTTATAGTTGCGATAAAAACAGTCACAATGCGTACGCGTTCAAGTCAACGTCATATCTACAGTTAATATCGTGGCTGAATAACTTGATTGTCTTTAATAAAAAAATAACATAATAATAATAAAAAATACAAACATAGAATATACAGCTTATATTTGTTTTATTCAATTTTTTTCTTGGCATCCTAGCTTCCTTCCATACCGTTGAGCGAAACGCCTTCAGAAGCAAAGGCCTCCTCCAGCCTTTCCCAAATATATATGTCCATGGCATTATTTTTCAATTCGCTTCCTTCTACTGATTGTATTTCTTCGATACATTTTTGGAGTGCTTTTTTCTACTTCATCCCCTTGGTCCTTTCTAAAAAAAGAACACAGATATGTTTATTTCATGAAAAACATCGCTCTCTTAGTGTTACCATATAAGGCTTAAATCGAATGATTGCGTGCTTCAAATAGATATTTGATTTCCTAAACAAAAATTCTATACAAACAAGACTAGAAGTTCACTAGTTGTTAGTTCAACTTCTATACACTGATAAGACTAATTATAAATTTTACACGTTTCAAATATGCTCAAGTCATATGTGAGTTTTTAGTATAATTGCCGCTCGGTTACTAATAATGTATATATAAATATATATAATTACTTGAGAGCGATCAGTTTAAATTAGATACAAGAGAACAAAGCGTCATTAATTCAGTTGTCCTTATTGAAGAAATAATAAGGCGTAATAATGCGCATACAAACATACTGTCATAACCAGTCGAAGTTATGAGCAATAAAAAGCAATTCACTTATACCGGTGCTTATTTTTAACATAAACTTTAATTGTTGAACCCTTACAAAAAATGCGTTTATTACCGTAGTATTTATAAACCCTAAAAACAGGCCGCTATTGGATATAAGTCTAGCGGCCTAATACACGTGACTAGGCATTTATTTATATAATATTTTGAAAAATATAAAATATTGTAATCGGTTTAGTTGGTTTTGAGATAATTCGTCATAAAAACACAAATCTCTCATCTTCATACTATAAACAAAGATTATTACACATTGGTGTAGCAAACTTGGAGATCAATTAAGTTATATGAATCGAATTATAATGTTATAATGATAATCATATGTATGTGGTGTCTGATGATTTGTTAGTAAAAAGTTTTAGCTTCCGTTACAAAAAAAAAACAGTGTTGGTGGCGGCGTGTGTCGGCCACAGGACGGTGATCACTTGCCTATTACATTGACCTATTACAAATGATGATGAAACAGATATATGAATCTGAGGCTCAGACCTAAAAAGTTGTAGTGCCACTGACTTATTTTTTTTAATAACATGATAATCAGTACACCTCTCTAAAGATTCCAATTACCAAGAAATCTAACAAGACCTGTATTTTATCAGAGATAAAACCCAAGAGCTTCGAAAGTAAAAATAGCATAAAATAATTTTATGTTATGACAAATTCAAAGAGACGATTCATATTTTATGCATTCGATGCAACTGGCAGACTGTATTGCAGTATTTTGTAGACAAAACTGAGAAATATTCTTGTAGTTAAGCGAAACCATAAATATATTCGAACGAAATATGAAAGACATTTTTATAATACTGCATATACATTGATTTACTTTATTCTTATGAAGGCGAACGGATTGAGGCTGCTGTCACGAGGAGTTGAAAAAGACTAGTACTATAGACTGAAACTTAACAATTGAGATATCTGTTTAATTTAGTCCATTAGGATTTTAAAAAAAATTATTAAACCGAAAATTGCTAATTATTTGATATCTTTTAAAAATAACACTCTTCAGTACTCAAAAGATTTTAAAGTCATAGTTAATACTAAATATTATTCCAGAAGCACTTGTAGTAGTCGTGGGTTTCTGATACTGTGCTTGATACAACCTTTGAATTTAATATCTTATTAAAAATATCACGATTAAGGTTGACAAATATTAAAGTCATAGTTTATATTAAATATAAAATCAGCGGTATTAATAAGCTTTTAATGGTCGTGTTTTTTTGGTAATCTACTGTCTCCTTTCCTGGCAGCTTAAACACCGGAGATAATAGAGAGGAACGTCAAATGCTTTTGACAATTGTGTGTAAATAGAGACTGATGCATTTTTAATTAATGTATATTTTATATTTGAATCGATTTAAAACTTCATCCATCTTTAACAGTCGGTTAAAAAGCCCGTAGCGTCTTTGGATTTATGACCATTGGACACCCATTTAATATCCCACACAAATCGTTATCTTTTCGATCGTCTAAGATAACTTGCCAAATGGTAGGTTATAATTCTTTTGAGAGATAAGTTTCATTGAAAGATAAAAGTTAATTATCTAAATCATAGTTATTCAAATTTCAATAGTATTCAATATAAAACAACTTCTGTATGTGTTTTTTAAAAATAATAATTATTGGGTGTTTTCTTACATAATTCTCTCTGATCCAGATTTGACAGTCGTACCTTCGAACCTATACCAATGAACGTTTTTAAGTGCAAATTAATTTCTGGTAAGGATCAACATAAGTAAACCAATATGTTTTAAAATGTTAATGTTAAATATCTTTCACTGCCTTTGATTTTGTCATCATACAATATTGGGAAAAATAAGGGTAAAAAAGCAACGAACCAATATTTGAAATGTTTGCGATAATAACCAAAAAAAATTACTATCTACCAAGGTCATGCTGTTACGTTTTCAAGTATTGCTCACTACTCATTTAAAAACATAATTTAATATAAAATTATGGCAAGGTTCTGCAAGGAATGTATAAAAATAGATGAGCGGAGATTTATTGCGCTATAGATTCTTGAAGTTTAAGAATAACATTGTATTGTTTCGAAAATAAATTGTGTCGTGATGTACTTTGTCATATTTCAAAGACAAATCGCTGATCGAAATGTGATTATAATATTTTCTGGATACTATTTGTATTTTCATACAATTCAAAACAAAGAATATTTTTTGGTTACACTGTTTTAACGTACACGTAACATAATTTGTATAATTCAGTTATAACATGGTTTATTATTAAAGAGGTCTAAAAATGTATCACATGCGACTTATAAAATCACATATTGTTCTCCTGTATAGCTTATAGCGTAGGTTTGAATAGAATATTCAAATATTGTTCGACAGTTTGAAATAAAAAAAATATCAAGGTATTGTATCGAAATGGTATAAACAGAACTTAGTTTATTACGTTTATAAACGAAACAAGTGCCATCTATAGTGTAACGTATGTAATTTTAAAATTATCAAGAGTAACTAATATTTCAAACCCAGAAACACAAAAAAGAAAAATTTCATAGAACACTTTACTGTATACACAGTAATCAATATTATATGGTTATAGGTAAAAAACTTATGAACAATCCCAAACATATCAATCATTTCAATTATAAAAATGTTATTTATTCTTTGTGTAAGCCAAGAGCTAAAGCATAACTAATATTTAATGTTGCGGAGCGGACATGATAAATTACTGAACTTTAAGTTTCAAATAATTTTATTTATCTTCAAACAGAAGTAAGTGAAATGCAACAGATATGATTGAAAGATGATATTTCCTACTTATCAATACAATCATTTATCATAGATATCGCTAGATCGACACGCAGAGCGCTTGGAGAAGTCAATCTTTGAATTGAAATATTCCGTTTTGGCTCCGATTACTCACCTACCTCAGTGCTTTAGATAAAATGTAAATTCTAAATATAACTACTGATACCGACTTGACTGCGTGCACTTTAGTATGTTTTAAGTGCAAACGATACTTTTAAAGGTTTTTTTCTAAGAATCACTGCAATTTTTAAATTTTCTTATTTCGAACTGGTGCTTCTGTTTATAATTAGGTGAAACATAGATATTGTAAACATTAGTACTGTATCTGAATGTACAAAACGGGAGTATAACTTAAAGTTCTAAGTAAACGATCGCTTTAATGTTACTCTAAAATATGTTACACAAAAATGGCGTCTTGCCTTAAGGAACGCTCAGTGAACGACGGACGTCATAGTGATACGGGTGGAATTTCGTATTCTGCCTTGACGTCCATTAATGAAAAACAGCTGCGAGTGTTAATCCAAACAACTCCTTTGAACATTAAATAGTAAATGCGGTAGAATACGCAGAGATACCCCACATCTCTACGCTACGCCAAGACATCAAGCGTTACGGAAAGTGACTGGTCATCGACGAATCGAAGCGTTCATTGAATACGGTGAAGTGGAAGGAGCTGGTACTGGGACGCTCCTGGCCTGAGATGAGAAGAGTATGTGGGGCGAAAATGCAATATATAGAGTTGGAAGCCGTGGCCGCCTCGCCTGGTTTTTTGTCTTCAAAATTTTGTTTATAAACAATCTGTTAAAATATCCGTGAACTCAAGACAAAGATCATTCAGAACTCGCGAGCAATAAGTGCCAATAATACTCACGTAACAGAGACGGCTAGAGGCACGTATTTTTCGCATTATCGCTAAATTATTATAAAAGGTAGAAACGTGTGGCTTCCAGTAATTCTGGACTGTTACGGGTGAAACAATTGTTTTAGAAGCACGTTTGAGCCGCACTGAGGCACTTAGGAATTAAGGCGTCGGGAATAAGCATTGTGCACGTGTATGTTATACTTATTTGGAAAAGAGTCATAATTTTTAAAACTAGATACTATTTAAAATTCACTAAGGTTATAATGATTAGTTTAATAAATTAAAAGATAATTTTTGGTTGTTGGGTTTTACTGCATAACTTGATAATAAATATACATTGCCTCTGTTTTTATTTTGTGTTTATATCGAATGACATGACGTGAAAGTCAGGATAAGTTGTTCAATATGTCATTTACGTTGTGGACTAATAAATACGTATATTTATTAGAAACTGCTTGGCTTATATTACGAGGTAATTCTGAAAACAATTGTATAAAATAAGTAATATTAAATTGTAATAACGTAATAATATTTTCCAAATAAACACTTCACACCACCGAATTTATAAAATAATAATATTTTTGCCTATTTGGTTTTCTATAATATTAAATAGGTATTTTTGACTAAGCCCGATTATTTTATCTGCCATCACCATAGTAAAATGTCGCGATCAGAAGTGGTGTTCTGCCGCTGTGTTTCAAACTTGCTTTTTAGTAAATTCATATAATGACAATTCTAACAAGTTTCGTATTACTAAAAACTAATATTTAATAAAACAATACAATTGCTTCTTATATTTTGTTATTTTATGTTTATGGAGAACATATAAAATATTACAAAGATGGTATATATGCATGGATTAAGTATAACGGTCGGCGTCAGGTATGAGTGGATGAAGATGAAGGAGGCTGGTCCCAAGGGCAATTAATGATAAATTTTCCTTATTGTCTTATTATTTTTACTTATTAATAATGTGAAAATATTTATGCATAAAATATATACATATTATTTTTGCGTTAATTTCCTTAAATTAGTGAAATATTTACTTTCATAAAATTATAAATTTAAATTCAGCCAATATGTAACACGACATTATTGACAAAGTTCGCCGAATCAGCTAGTTTACAATATATGAAAATACCATACTAAAGTTCTAACACGAGTTCAAAATGTCCTATACTAAAACGTGTGCGTAACTTTATACCAAATTTTATTTAAATATTTGTACTTTATCAAATTTATTGAAGTAAGTAGATATTAAAAAATTCAAACTATTATTTCCTAATGTTAAGTGCGACCAACTAGAAAGTAGAAACACATTTTGGAATATGTTTGTATATCGTTATTCAAACTGTGATCTAAAAGAGGCGGATCAAAACAACTTTTATTCGACATTATAACATGAATGCGACAAGATTGAATTAACATTTAGTTGTCTAAAAAACATGACCGATGATGTACCTAAAACCCGTGGGTCATCATAGAACAATGAAAGTGTTTGAATAATTTAATTCGAATTACAATTTTATTATTCGCTATTATTACTAACTTAAATTTATATTTGAATTCATAATATTGTGTGACGATTAATATCTGTTATAATAATATTTACTTGGTACAGACACAATCACTATTCTACATGCATGATGTTTTTTTTTAATAATTTAACTCACCCGTAAATTCGAAATATCTTTACACAGTACAAAACCTTTACATCGTAAAGAAATTTCCGTTGAAATGCCCTAACGTATACTTAGGAAGGCGATTTGCACATTTTCTCATTACGCATGATATTCGAATTTTAAAATTTACGCAAGAAAACCCTATTGATATAGTATAATATTTGAAACAAATTTTGAAGATAAAGACTAAAAACCCAAACAGTGTAAACATATTTTTCGTCTCATATTAATATTTATGATACAGAAACATTTATTCGATCGCACTTTAAATTTTAGATTCGTTTAGCTTTATCAAAAGCAATATCAGCTATGTATTAAACATCAGGTACAAGTTTGAAATTCGAACATTTTATGTTTGAAAAAGGGAGATTCTTGGGATTTTTCGTACTAATAAGACCCAACAAGACCTGCATACTAATACCTCGCGCGCATGACAAGGGAACTTGGAGTGAATATAAAACGTCAAGTAGGTACTATCTATCCTAAAATCTTTTATCGGACTTTTTAAGCATAAAAATGTGGCATTATTCCAAATGGCGTACCGCTATGAGAGAATCTAACATTATTTTAACGAGAATATTATTCCGGGGACTTTTAAAATCCTTTAGTTTTATGGAGCGCATCTTTGTTTAACAAAATGAGAGGGAATTGATCGAGATCAGTCGAGCACGTTTGACCTTTGAGGTAATTACTGATCTTCGGAATGAACACATTTACTATTTACAAACTTTAGAAGGGAAATTCTGCCGATAAATAGATTTATTTATTCTAAATTCATATAACTGTGCATATTAATATCATATATATAAATATGGTCTGCCTTTGTACTTTTTTTTGTATATAAATACCGCCTATCTTACTCGGGAGATATTCTAATGGTCAAAAACTAAACCCGTTTTGTCGTTTTGTGATTATTCGTTATAAATATAAAAGTTATTCTTCTTAATGGTATAGAGCGTGCGACTCTCATCGATGGACTTTCTTCCTATGTATATTATATTAAACATACGCTCGAACGGTGAAGGAAAATATCGTGATGAAACCGGCTTGCCTTAGACCCAAAGTCAACGTGTGTCAGGCACAGGAGGCTGATTACCTACATGCTAGTGCTTATAAGATGAGATGACTGACACCCAGGCCTTATTTATTTTATTTTTATTTATAATATTAGTGTTCCATAGAATTGCTCTATAGTGGTTGGTTATACTTAAAATTTTACATAGCAACAACTTGCCTAATTTGACAATGTCGCAAGTGTAATAATGTCATATGTACTCTATAAATTATAAAAGGTATGTTAAATAATATTTAATTGATAGGAATTAAAAAAATTGTTAAAAGCGTATAAATTATTTTATTGAAAGAAGTTCGCCTACATATTATAAATTTACTGTAATGTATTTAGGATTTGCTAATCATAGACCAATAAAAGCTTATTTATTGGTCTGTGCTTGGTGCTTACCTACCGTGCTTATACAAACTATTTTCATCTCTAATAAACTGGGATCTAGGAAGAGTTTCTCAACTGTAGACCACATTCAAACTCTGGAACTTCTGATTGAAAAATACTAAGAAAGAAAGTGAGCTCTTTAAATCGACTACAAAAAAGCATTCGATACTGTTTCACATACAAACTGGGAAGCAATAATAGAGCAAGGGATAGTCAATATACAAATATTGAAAAGTTACGGTAACAACACCGGCAGAGTCAAATTGGAGAAAGTTGGCCTAAGCTTTTCCATGAAAAGAGGCGTGAGAGAGCCATCCTAGAGTCGACAATAAGAGAAGTAGACTGGGACACAAGCGGCCTTAACATAGGCGGTTTATACTTAAGTCACCTGTCCTTTGCTGATGACTTAGTTTTATCCGAATCTAGCGCACAAATACAAGTCGTGAATCAATAATTAAATGCGGCTAGCAAGAAGCCTACCTTCTAGTAATTAACCTTACAAAGGCAATGCTAATTACAAACAGTATGGAAAATACAATATCGGGCGATAGAAAAATTCCGCAATATACTAGATTTAAAATTATGTAAAATAAAAAAGTGTTTTCTTTAAATAATTATTGAAGATACACACATAGTATTGTCTTTTGTTAAAATTGCTTTTACACATTAAGAAAATCACTTTTTGAACGGATTAAAGCTATGTATTATTATTCTAAATTTTAATTTTTTTTCCCGACGTTTCGCGTATTTTTCAGTGTGCGTTCACGGTCGGTCACGGTCACCGTGAATTTAGAATTATGTAAATAACTATAAGTTTTAATAATAATACATAGCTTTAATCCGTTCAAAAAGTGTTTTTCTTAAGATACACACATTTAAATCGGTAATACTAAGTCCAGTCATAAGTCATTCCCACAACTCCTTAGTACTATCTAATATCTTTCATAAATAATTACATAAAACCGTGCTTCCACGAAATGCATTTTCGACAAAAAGTAATAATAGGATCATATTCTTGATTACACGTTCCCTCTCAGGTTGCTATTAAATTGTCATTAAAGCCACCTCAGTGTCATCCGACTTCCATTTTGGGACCAGGTTTTTGCTGCACTTTTAGATTGTGGCGATTCAAATCGCCTCCGCCTACTTTGAAATGGATTATAAACCGTAAACATACGTAACATGGTTGAAAATTGTATGCATTTAAAAATGTAGGACTAATGACACTTGACGTAATTTGATGTAAATTGACTGTCTTACGAGCAACATGTCAACTATGAAATTGTTGGCGTGGATAATTTTTGTATGATTAATGACGATTTTTTGTTTTTATACCCTGTTTAATGATACACGCATAGGACATATAGACGTATAATTTCTATGGAACTATTTATTGTGTACAAATTTGAAACTCTCTAGGATCAGTGGGTTTTGGAACTAAACGGAGTAACAAACATATTGATCAAATGTAAATTAATCTCTGTAAATAAGCAATGAGAATGGTTAGTCTCATTATCGAATATATACAAATACCAGAGAAAAATATCGAGATATTTTTGCTTGTCTGAAAAAAAGTTGGTAGACACTTGATACACTGATGTTAAAAAAATGCCCTCATTCAATAGATATGAATTCCGAGGCGAAATTACCCCTTGAGATCTTCCTCGTACATTTTTGACCTAAAAGTTATTTTTTTCCGTCCCATGTAAGATCTTTGACCATTCTTTCGGGTCCTTGCAGAGCGACCGCACATATAAAAGAACTGCAGTTAGTACTGGAATTCGAAACCAAATTTCGTTGTAGACATATTTCTATAAAGAGAAGTTATACAAAAAGGTTAGGTTTAAAAAGGCGGTTATGACAATACCAAGTACATTACAACATTGCCAAAAAGGCCATTCCAAGAACAAATATTCAAAAGTGCGAAACCGTGAGATTTAAAAGAGGTTTGTTTACGCCTAAATTTAAAGTTTAACGAATAAATTAAGGCCTTTGTACTGTTCTGTTTCACTACAAGGCACAATTGTGTTAAACTTAGTCGCGAAGCAATTTGAATTTCTGAATTTCAATCGCGTTGGACCCCCACAGAATTTCAGTTGTATCTAATGTTTAACAACTGGGAAAAGTTTAAATAATACTGTTTTTATCAGATTGAAGACATACAGAAATAAACAATAATGAAACCTCAAAGTTCTTCCCTTGTTTGTGTCAGTTATATAAAGTAGATGGTGTAGTGTTGCCTAAGTGGTTTCAGCGTGCGATTCTCATCCCTGAGATCGTTGGTATGATCCCCGGCTGTTCACTACTGGACTTTCTGTCTATGTGCCAATATAACACATACTCGTACGGCAGTGAAAAAATCATGTAAAACCGGCATCTCTTTGCCCCAAAAAAGTTGACAGTGTATATCAGACGCACAAGACTGATCACCTACTTCTTTACGAAAATCATATTATATATATAAATTGTATGTTTTTGAACACATTATGAATTTGTAGCGACACCTACAATCTTCAGCTACAAATATATTTCCTGTCACTTGTAATTTCCTGAAACGCGCTAACAAAGAAATTCCAACCGCTAAGGATATAAATAACTTCTCGATATTAGCCACTGCGGCTTTCGGTCAGACCAGCCAGTGGGTAGACTGGTGGAGGATCCTCCTTTATGGTCGGAGGAAGCGCACAACATTCTTGCTCCACAAATTTTGTGACTAACTTGCGCGAACGGTGAAGATATCCTACGGAAACCTACATGTCTTAAACATAAAAATCTATAACGTGTGACTAGCTAGTAACTACTTGCCTACAAAACAAAAACAATAATTACAGAGAAAAATATGTCTGCCCCTAGCAAGCTTTACAGTGATAGATAGTTTCACAATAAATTCTTATGTTTACATAAATTAGCGCAGATTTGTACGATCAACAAATATTAATATAAAATTTGCCATGATTTTTGCTACCAATACATGTAATATTTTTATTATTTGAAAGATTGTCATTATATTGTTCCGGTTTCTAACGTTATAAATACTCAAATTAATTTGAAATTCAAGAATAATAATTTTATTATGGACGGTGAAATCATTTTAAAAGCCTTTGGCAAAGTTTACAGCATTTATAAATACTTGTATAAAAGACCTTTATAACGTGATTGATTGCTTTCGCTCCTTCAACTCTGTTAAGTTTTATGAGACTTACTTGACAGGTAAGCTAACATTATAGAAAGTGATGCTAATAAGGAGCTTATCAATGTAACTGTTATATAAGCAATAAATAAAATTCATTTAATTATGACAATTTCATAAATTTCTCTGTATTGATAACTAATAAATGTTTCTATGTACCTCATAAATTATTCTTATTTCACCAGAAATCGAACTAAAGATGTTTTCTTACCGCACTATACCGTCTTGTACGTTATGTACGTATGTTAGTCAGCCACGTGTGCGGTATAAACTCGTTAGTTAGCATTTTAGGTTTTTGGTTTGGAATAAGATTTCCTCGAAATATTACCATATTTCGCCAAAATAATTTTTGTCCATAAAATATGCATTACCTCAATATTCGGTGAGCTTCCGTAGAATGTAATAACAGCAATTTGAGAGGACCTCAAACGAGGCAGCTTATTATTACTGGCCCTGTTATTTACATCATTATGTGCCTTGCTTGATTATTGAGCAAAAATTTGCAGAATCTGTTATGTCATCTAAGGAATTTAATTTAGATCTTTCATACTGGTCCGTCACAACAGTAGTTCCATTATTAAATGTAATTTCGATCTTCGCATGAACATGAATATTATTAATGAAAAATTATAATTCGTTTAACTACTGCAGTAGATATCAATTCTAAATAAATATAATGTGGTATTATTGTGTACACGGTAAATAAAGTGGAATTCATAAGCATAACTTTGGCATAACTCAATTCAATATTCGCTGCGCTGGTATTTTATGATTGTTTTCTAATACAAAGCATGCGCTGTTACGCGCATTTAATTCATAAAATAGCAATAAACTGTCTCATAACTTTTAGGGATCTCAAAAAAAACATTCATAACATTTTGTATGAATTACTGACGTAATCTGTCAGGTGTCAGGTGTCAATTGTCAATGATAATAAGATACAGCGTAATACATGGCTTTCAGAAGCGATTATGTAATTCATACGCTTCCCATTTCTTCGAACTTAAATACTTTCTTAGCCAATAACCGACATGTACCACTTAATTTTGGCCATAACAAAAAAAAAAACGCAATTTCAAGGCAGCATTTTACTCTTTTGTGTGAAACTTGTTTGAATAACATAAACTCGGGTGTTTTTATTTTAAACGTTTTTCTAATTAAAAACGGAGCTTTACGATCTTAAACAAATGAGCATTAATACAGTTACACGTGATTAACATAAAAATTATTTAAGTTTTTACGACGATACCGAAATAAAAATACTTAATATAAACATAAATCAATCGGATGAAATGCAATAAACGATTTTTTATAGATTCCTCATAAAAGAATAAAGGGTGACACACTTGCCCCCCGGGGTTTCTTTATGTTTAATATTGGGATTTGGACCTTCAATTGATATTATAGGTTTTTATTATGAAGCAAATGATAATGGTTTGATATCACGTTGAGCTCCTAAATCATGTAAGAATTGTGTAGATTGTAAGATAAACAACTTTTTTATATTAATCTAAGAAAGAGCTATTTTTTCACCTGTTTCGTTCCAAAGTTCCAATGTCATTTTCATACGTAAATATCTTATTTCTTACGTGTTTATTGAGATAGTTTTAATATTAGGTCCTTACATATGAAATTGGCGTATTTCGTACTGGCCACTTTAATCACGATGTTCTCCTCTTTGGTAAGGAATTCCAAATTCAAATTTGTACAGCTATTTACTCATGTATTTGTGCTTCGATGACCGTCATTCATTTGTTTCTTTCTTCTGTTTGTGTCACTCATTTTACAAAATGGAAAACTTAAAGTATCGCATTATTTACGAGTACGAGTTCCGCCGTGGCACTAGTGCTGCGGAAACGACTCGAAGGGTGAATGATGTGTATGGCGGTCATGTTGCGAAAGAAAACACAGTACGTTTTTGGTTCCAATGTTTTCGTTCTGGAAATTTTGACCTGCAGAACAAGCCCCCGACGGCCTGGGACACAAGTTGATAATGAAGTATTGAAGGCTATTGTGGAAGCGGATCAATGGCAAACCACGTCCGAGTTAGCTGCAGGCTGCGGTGTTAGTGATAAAACTGTTTTAATTCACTTGAAGCAAATTGGGAAGATTAAAAAGCTTGAAAGGTGGGTACCTCACGAATTGACTGAAGCAAACCGGCAAACGCGCGTCGACTGCTGCGTTACATTACTGAACTGGCACAATAATGAAGGTATTTTAAACCGAATCATTACCTGTGATGAAAAATGGATTCTTTACGATATATCGGAAGCGCTCAGCGCAATGGTTGGATCCTGGCCAGCCAGCCAAATCCTTTTTTTTTTCTTTTTTTTTTTTTCGTCAGGAAATGCTTTTACGCATATCTCTACGGTATTTTACACCAGCAGGGATTATGTGGGACTCAGACTTAATAAACCCTACCCACTAAAACCTGACGGATGACTTCAGCTCGCCAAAGGGCGACGGCAGGTAACAGCTGAGCCCTATCCTTACCCCCGCCAAACGCGAATGCCACAATGCCACATGACTCCTCTCACACACAAATCTACCAAATCTTAACTTAGGGCAGACGTGCAAAAACACGGCGTTTCTGCCCCGGTCGTCGTTTCCTTACTGGCGGAGCATCTGAATCATTTTCACGCTGACGCTCCGCATTCTCTTTCTGACTCATGACGGCCTCACAAAAAGCCTTGAAGGCATTCCAAGGACCGTCATTGTCAGCTTCTACCATTCTTTGAATAATTAGTGGAAGCGACAGATTGCCATCAATGCTATCAGCAAGCACCGAGCGAAAGTAGTCCCAAGCCGGACACTCCTCCACTGTATGCCTCACCGTATCATCTAAACAGTCACAATGATGACAAGCGGGTGTCGCCTCTCTTCCAACGATTCGATGCAGATAACTTCCAAAGCATCCATGTCCAGAGAGAACCTGCACGAGCCGATAGGAAAGCGATCCCCACCGTCGGTCCACCCAGTGTTTCAAAAAGGGACGAATAAGATCAACAAAGAAGAAGAACAACGGTATGTAAACCAAACCGACATTCACTTAACTCTTCCTCCATTCTTGCAAAATTAAGCGGCGATACTCCTCCTTCCACACCTTGACTACCTCCAGAGGTGGGTCAAAACCACCACTCCTGGCTTCAGCTCTTCTCCAAAAAATGTCTCCCAAAGCCAGAGCTACCAAGTGCCAAGGTGGAGTGGCGGCTATGACACATGCTGCATCACAGGATACTGTACGGTATGCCCTCGCAATTCCAATGGCAACTTTACGCTGTGACCGCCTCAGTATACCTTTGTTGTAAAATGTCAACTTATCCGCCCATATCGGACAACCATAAAGAGCTTTCGCACGTACTACACCAGCATAAAGAAGCCTACAGCCCTCGCCTGGCCCACCGATATTTGGCATTATACGACCCAAAGCCATTGCAGTTGACTCAAGCTTGGGTGCCAGGGCTGCAAAATGAGCTTTGAAAGTCCAACGGGCATCGAGAACCAACCCGAGGTATTTCAAAGTCGACTTTACTGCCATATGAACGCCATCTACAATTATTTCAGCGCCTCTAGGTGGAGACCTCCTAGCAAAACAAATGACTTCAGATTTTTGTAAAGCCACTCGAAGACCAAGTCGCCTTATACGAGTCACTACTTGTTCTACTCCAGCAGCAGCTAACAAACTCGCCTCTTGATAATTACATCCCTTGGCATTACACATCAGCATAACATATTAAGCCTACTCCTGGCATCAGTCTACCTCGAAGGACTGCATCAAATCCAATGTTCCACAAAAGGGGCCCAAGAACCGACCCTTGGGGAACTCCACATCGAACCTGATAACATCTCCAACCTTCCCGACTTGGATATATGATCGATCGTTCAGAGAGATAAGCTCCTACTACATGTCGTAAGTAAACAGGCACACCATGATAAAAGAGACCGTCCATAATCGCTCTCCAGGGAATAGTATTGAATGCATTTGCAATATCTAGCGAAACCGCCAACACAACCCCACCACCAGAGACAGTTTCTTCGCACAAGTCCCTTAACCTAGCTAAGGCGTCAATTGTAGAGCGAGCACGCCGAAAACCGAATTGAGAATCAGACAGATTTGGACCAACGATCAGAAGATGCTTCTCGAGGCGCGAGACAATTATTCGCTCAAACAGTTTTCCCACCTCAGGAAGTAAAACAATAGGTCGATACGCCGAAGGTGAATCTACCGGTTTCCCGAACTTCCTAAGAAGAAGCAATTGACCGACTTTCCAGCTACTAGGGAATATGCCGTTCCTCAAAAGATCAGAAAGGAGATCTCGAAATCTGTTAGATAAACCATTATTAAGAGATTGCGCCAAAACCGTTCCATGCAATCCATCAGGACCAGGAGCGGTTCGTTTGTTTTGAATTTTAAAAATACCTGCCCCTAACTCACCCTCTGACACCTCAGGATTATCCTCTGAACGATCAAAGTCGACATTAATAAAAGGAATAGAATCACAAAGAAACAGCCATGTAACAACCATCTCAAGAAACGTTGGCTCCATTGTGGATGTTAGCGGCGGCCTCCAGGGACGGAGTTTACTCATGACAATATTATATGGTCGCCCCCACATATCACGATCCAAGGAGTTCAGGAGCTCCTTCCATGCCCTATCCTTTGCTTCAGCTATTTCCATCCGAAGAGCCCTTTTTGCTGCTTGATAAGAAGAATATAAACTTGCCTCTTCGTCCTGATCACGGTAACTGAGATGTCTTCTTCTAAAACGCGTGTACCGGCGACGTGCCTTAACACACTCCGCTCGTAGTTGGGCTAGTTCGGATGACCACCAATAGACGCTTTGCTTAGGTGAGATGGGACCGATCCGGGGCATAGCAACGTCACTGATACGAGTGAATGAGTTCCTAAACCATTCCACCTCAGAATCAATTGTAATATTTGAAGGTTTGGGATTCCAAGCTTCTACTAACGATACCTCGAAAAGCGCATCTTTGTCTAGATTTTTTCGGGACCATCTAGGACCTATCTCAGATGGAGCAGGACCCGGAATACTTACAGAAGAATCATTGATGTCAAAGCGAATGTACTTGTGGTCTGATAAAGTTTCAACATCTGACAACACCCTCCATCTATAAACATAACTTGCAAGTGCAGGACTTGAAAAAGTAACGTCCACAATAGAGCCACCATTCACACGTACGCAAGTCTGAACATTACCCCGATTCAGAGACACCAAATTTTGAGCAGCTAGCCAATCCAACAAAGCGTCACCACGTTCATCAGTTACTGGAGACCCCCACACTGTAGATTTAGCATTGAAATCTCCAGCGACAATAAGATCGAGCGGTCGACACCATGAAATAAGACAGCCCAGTTCGGACAAAAACGTTTCAAATTCAGCAAGCATTTTATTAGGGGAAAAATAAGCACCGACAACTGCAATTCTTCCAATTTTTAAAGCAACACAACCTCTACCCTGCATTGTTGAAGCAACTGACAGCAAGTTGACATCATTTATAAAAATCGCAACAAGACCATCACGGTCACCGACCCAGTTGTTTTTATCTGGAACCATGTATGGTTCTGAAACAATCCCTATATTAACGATCCACTGTGTCAAACTCTGAATTAAAAGGTCTTGAGCACTTGCACAGTGGTTCAGGTTAGATTGAATAAAACGTAGATCCATACTAACTAATTACAATTTCTTGGGTCTCCATTATGTCACTGCACAAAGATGGTTCTACTGAAATCTTCGTGTTGAATCTTCTCGGCAACTTTTGACTGGGAGCAGTACAAGCTTTCCCCCCCAGTCGATGATCCGCTGTTTTACCAGCCGCAATACACAGAGGACATTGCGGTTTGGATGAACAAACAGACGCACGATGACCTGGCTGGCCACACCGGTAACAAGACTTACTACGGTCTATTTCCGCCGTACAACGAGCTGCAACATGACCAGCTTGCAAACAGCGGAAGCACCTTAGTTCTCGTTGTTGCAGCACCGTCACCCTAGCTGAAGACCAGGCTACAAGCAGACGACCTTCAGACAGTTTCTTTGCAGCTTCCACCGGGCATTTCACCCACACCACAAAGAGACCCGTCTTATCTTGACGAACTTCACCAACTCTAACATGATCGGATGAGCACTCCCCTTTCTTACACACAGCGTATTTTACTTCGTCAGCAGTAACAGAATCGTCTAAGCTTGATACTCTTACTTCAACAGATTTAACAGGTCTCGACACAAGGATACCCTTCGTACCATAGCACTCCCTTAATTTTTTAGCCAGAACATCTGCTTTCTCTCCTCCACCTTCACCAGTGACTTGTATAATGGCAGCACCAGTTGCGGCACGTCTAAACCTAACTGCTTCAATTCCCAACTCCTCTAGCCTAATCTGTCCTTTCGCTTCTTTAATAGCCTCCGCATATGTTACGCCTTTTTTCAGAATTTCCGCCGGAACAGTTACAACAACAGCAGCTGTACGGGGCGTACGCAGTCTTGGCTTTTTAACTGGTGCCTGAAAACCTGTTACTATTGGTTGAGCTAACACAGCACCCGACCTTTCCCTTTTCTTCTTTTTTCTTTTCTTTCCTTTCCCAACAATCAACCAATGCTCTTTAGAAAGGTTGGAAGCCAATTGCAGAGGCGAGGGCTGAGCAATAGCAGATACCTTTTCAATGGCCATTATTTCATCTCCTGCAATTCTTTTATTTTTCTTCTTTTTTGAAATAGAGGATGGTACTTGGGGCAAATCAGTAGATGCTGCTTGCACCAAGCCTCTGCTATTCACCTGCCTATTATTCTGGGATTGATCTGGCTCAAATCTAGGCGGCCTAACGATCTTGCATCGGTCCGCAGCTAGAGAAGGCCTTAATACAGGTGCAGGATTAAGCCTAGGCTCAAGACTCTCAATCCGCGCATTTAATCTATCCCCGATACGGCGCATCAGATTCGCCTCAAATTCCTCGAGGAGAGAAGGAGTAAGCAATGGCTCCTTTGAATTAACTCCAATATGTTTCCGAAGATCCGTCATATCCTGCTGGAGTATCTCAATTTGCTTTTTAAGGCGCTCGTTGTCTTCACGCAGAGATCGAGTTTCCTCAGAAACTGAACGTTGAGCAAGTACCCCAATATCCTTCCGCATGTCCGCAATGGCATTTTTTGCCATATGGACCCATTGTCCTTTGATATTGGACGATTTTGTGGCAACCTTTTCAACAACTCCCAGGCTAGCCTCAATCCTCTTTACTAAATCCAATGACATATCCTCACCCTGTTCCGACACCAAGACAGAAGATAAAGTGCATCGTGTTTCTCGAGCTTGAATTTCCTATGCTAAAAGCTCTTCTTCCTCTCGAGCCTTTTTCTCAGCTCTTGATTCTTTTAACTTGGCAGACTTGTTAGTAGCAACCGAATCCACATTCTCGACCTTAGTGGATGGCCGACCTCTGCCTTTACGCCGCGTTATCTTTGAAGACGCCTCTCTTGCGATATCTGAATCGGTGTCAGCGACTTCTCTGAAACGCTTCCGGGAGCTCCAAAACCGCGATGAACCTGTCAAAGACTCCCTTGCTACAACACCTGAGTATGTGGAAGAATCCGACATCTCAGGGCACTCCAACATAATATCACCGGGGGGCGCTGGCAAAACAAAATGATCGCCCGCCATTGCCACTCCAGCTTCCTGCTCAGCCGCATCACACGGCATCTCCACACTAACATCTTCTTTTGATTTGTTTTTTTTGTTTTTTAGATTATTTCTTGTTGTCATTTCATAAATTATTTTTCCATGGGGGAAAAACATAGTCCACCCAGGTGGTGCCCCCTGCACCTAGGTAACCCTTATACCACTCGGAGGACGAGAGGTATCCGAGGGATGGCCGCTAGCGACTGACTTTACTCACCAGCCACCTGTAAACACAGGTAACCGACACCGCGCAAAACCTACAAGGCGCCCCAATGTCGGGAATTTAAGGGTTTTTTTATTGAGATTTTCCTTTCTCTCAAGGCCGGCCAATTAAGGCAAGCCCCCCTGGCCACAAGCATGCCGCTAGACATGACAACGACACACGCAGGAGGTAACAGGTTGCCCGACGGAGAGTCGAAACCCACCTGGAAACTGCTTATCGCAGCCACCAGATCCGTCGCGCCACAGACCTAGAAGGTCATCCACCATATGCAGAGCATTACAAATGTATATATAAAAAATAAATAAAAATAATAATAATAATAAAAATAAAAATACACAACACCGGTCGTAACCGATTCAAAAATTGAACCGGGGGCACGCCCTGAGCCCACCAGTCTTGGTCCACGCCAGTTGGATGTCGGAAGTCCAACCGGTCGGAAGTCCAAAAACAATGTGCCAAGAGCAATGCTCTTGATATTCACTAATACGAGTTAAACTACAAAGTTCAGTCCATACATTTCCCCAAGGTGCTGAACCAGCCAAATCCTGCCCCAAGCGAAAATTAACCCCAAAAAAGTTACTTGTAAGCGTTTGGTGGACTAGTGCCGGTATTGTTCATTGCAGTTTTCTCAAATCTGGCCAGACTATTACGGCTGATGTCTATTGTCAGAAATTGCAAACCATGATGGAAAATCTAGCGGCTAAACAACCTAGGCTGGTCAATCACTCAAAATATTCGACTTTTTGTTCCTCCCATACAAAACGCCAATTTCATATGTAAGGACCTAATATAAGTGATATTGGATAGTATAAGTAAAACAACATAAAAATATACAACTTCTATCTTCAACAGCAACTACCACTACCACTAGTTACCGCTTAATTTATTAAGAAAAATCGCAATGCTGCAGTCTCACCCGGACGTTGAACCGGGTGAAGATACCAACCACTTTACCAATGAGGTTTCGTACTATATGACAGAGAAATTGAATTAGTGATTTATCCCATATGAAGCGTCAAATATATAATGTTTATGTCGCGCCCGCATGATGTGGTTAACCAATGCGGGCAATATCGCTTATGTGTGGTTTTCACGTATATGAACATAGTATAGAATTGGAAAGTAATGTAACGTGTAAGCCTTGTGAAAAGTCGAAGAAATGAAGTTAATACGTTTTTTTCGAACATTTCGTAGATTCCATGATTTGGTAAGAATTTGCATGTTGGCATACAGTATTAAGCTTAGCGTAGTTGCTTCGGCGTGCGAATAATATCCCTAATGTCGTAGGTTCGATCCCCAGCAGTGCACCAATGGACTTTCTATAAGCGCATTTAACACTCGATCGTACGGTGAAGTAAAACTAAGCTGCCTTAATTTCAAAAGGCGTGTGTCAAGCACAATAGGCTCATCCCCTAGTTGCCAATTAGAAAAAAAAATTATTACGAAACAGGAACAGAAATCTGAGGCCCAGACCTAAGCGGTTATAGGGCCATTTTTTTAGCTACACTTATGTGGCTTTTAAATGCCGTAAAACGTGGAGTGTTACCAGGAAATATTTTTCGCCTAAAACGTATTTACAACCACTAAAGATCTCTCGTTCCTTGTTCATATGTTAATGTCTTGGATTGATGTTCTTGGCATTGTTTGCTCGTAGTTGGTTGAATTATGGTTGGGTTTTGGTCTAATCGTTCCGCGACTGGGAATTGGGTATTGGGAAATTTTACATATTTTGTTTAAGACTTCGTTCTTAGTTGTGTGCGAAAGGAGGCTGGCTTTTGTTTTTGGTTATTCAGATGCGTGATAAAAAATATTTCTCTTTTAATTACATTAACACACTTTGACGAAAAAGAGTAGATACTTTAGTTAAATCAGTGTTATTAGACTACTTTAGCTGTTATAAGGGATTTTACAGCTAATAAGATTTCGACGGTAGAACTAACTTTGAAGTATCTAGTATTAAAGTTTGTAAAGTAATAAAAACTTAATTTGAAATCAGAAAGCCGCAGCGAAATTGCAAATAGCACGCGAACCAATTACGTCTGAAGTTTTGGCGAGAGCAATGAAAGAAACAATTAAGTAAACAGGCAATATTTATTCGTCTTGCATTTATTAATTTATATGCGATAGCTGTTCTACAATTTTTGATACGTCCTTGTACCTAATTCACCGAAATCACTTACATGACATTTTTTTGAAGTATTATGTTAGTGATAGTTTTAAATATATTTGTTTCCCTCATAAAGGTTGTGCAATGAGTATTTTATAATGTCTTTCTTTGTCTTCATAGATTAAATATAAGATTATATAAATGAATACAGATATTGTATTAAGAATTGGATCCAAAGTAATGGAATAACATGAACAACATATGTGATGCAAAAAAAAATCTCTAATTTGTTAAGGACTTGGTTTGTTTGTTAAAGTTTAAAATCAATGGTCATTACCGACAGGTCTTATAAAGATCTTATAAAGATAATCAAAACCTAATAAATCTTTATTATAATGATAATTTTAAATTATAATTAGATTTTTTTTAAATATCTGTAAAATCGTTATAGATATCAGTGTTCTGGTAGTATAGTATTTATATTACACGGTGTCCTTGACGTTACACTTACCAACAATGTTGGTATAACGATGGCAATTTTTTTTTATAATTCTAGTACATTGGAGGTCGGATTGTATTTACAGGTATAAAAAGAATAAATCTAGTTTTTAAACAAATATAAAATTTCGTTTACTTTCGTCTTTAATAGAGAAACTGCGCTGAAATTCAGTGAATACTCCTGACAGTAGATATAATTTTATTTTTGCCGTATAAATTGGAAATGCCAGAGTGGAATTAGACACGTGTCAGTTGGGGCAAACCGATGCACTACGTGACGTCACGTATTGCTTGTATCGTGGTTTCGTAGTTCCACTATGATAAATCTTTTATGGACACTATCTAATGTCATAGAGTATTAGGTTGGAGAAATCAAATCGTATTTCCAGGCATGGCAGTTCCTGCAGGTGTAACACTCAATAGGTAAAGCGATATCCATCTTGACGTTTTTGTAAGGAAATACCTCTCAATATGCGTAGCACTGATGTACCTTGGGATCGGTACATTGAAGTCAAGATTTGCAATCACTATTGTTATTAAGAGTGACAGTACCAGCGTAGGTAAATTTGTCCCATAGCTAGAATCACTAACTTTTCTGCACTTTCTTAAAGCGAAGATTTCCTCCCCGTGCCTTGCAATCAAATAAAGATTTTATAAATGTTGGTTGACATAGTTAACTAATGATGTTCGTTTTTAAGATTTTATTTCATTACAATAAAAACATTGAAGTAACTAAAATACAATGTATGAGTTCTCTATTTATTTATGTTAATTATCTTTGTACTTTGGGTATTACAAAATTATTCAAAAATAAGTTGTTTGATATGCTGTACTGAGTAATATCTATAGCCATCCCAAACAGATCTTCATTGGTTTTCCTGATAATTTTCTAAACATGTTAAACATCCCTGCGACTAATGAAGCCACGATTCTGGTTGCGGCGATAATTTAATATACATATGCCATATTTATATATTAATTATCCACACAGGCATTTCGCATGATAAATCTATGACACTCATTTGCTAAGGTGTAAAATAAAATCAGAATTGCGACATTGGTTCTTTTGTTGGTAGTTAAACCAAAATTCAACCCCAGACCATATTCTACGAATTTAACTTATATTCATGAAGGCGTTGGTAGGTAAAATCCTTATTGAGACAGCTTTCCGTCGTTAACTGAATGAAACGTAATAAAAGTATGATTAAATCAAGCGCTGGCGGAGTTTTTAATTAAAAATTTAAATCGCAATTTACTCAGAACGATATAGCAACGTGATGCAATTCAACCATACTAATAAAATGCAAATGCATCCGTTTGTTACGCAACCACGATGATGCCACGATTTTCATGATAGCTCTAAAGCTGCTTAAAGGCCTAAGCTTTCAGTTTGTGGAATTTTGGAAGATCTTGTGTCAATTTAAAAAAAAAAAATTAATTGAATCTTAGAGTCTTCAATAGTAGTTCGTGTCTATAGTAATTACAACCCCCCTTTACTGATAGCAACTAAATCAATATAATTATTTAGTTATCAATATAAGAACTCGCCTGTCTATTTACCACATTGTGGTAAATAGACAGCACAACTCAATTTAACAGAAAGAGACGAAAGAATCCTAGTTAAATGTGCAATTAGACTAATTGATTTTTATGATAAGATTCCTGGTAGTATTCACTATAATCTACATTTAGCCATGGTTTTGAATTTGACTAACCAACTCGACATCAAGAGCGAACCAGTTCTTAAAAGGCCGGCTACGCACTTGCGATACACACACCCTCTAGCAATGTGAGTGTCTATGTGCGGTATCACTAAACACCAGGTGAGCGTCCTGCCCGTTTTCCCCTGTTACATAAAAAAATATGTATATATATTATATGATATGATTGACAAAGAAAAAGTTTAACTTGCCCTCAAAACCAAATATAAACTGCCTGTTATCTCGCAGTACCTCTATTAATTAAAAACACAAATCAATTATATTTCCCTGTGTCAACGGCTGGTTACCAGTTAGATAAAAGAACAGTAAATGTCGGTAATGGTTTTACGTTTGCATGTCTGTATGACGTTATTCGAATGATTATACTAATGGTACCTCCTTTTAACGATCTTTTAGCTTTTGAAATTGGCTATAAAAGAGATAAGCTTATTTATGGCAACACAGATGCTACCTTACTTGGTTATTTAGCTCACTGCAATCCTCTTAAAGTGTACCACAGTTACTGTATACTTAATACTGGCAAACTGACTGGGTTCGCGTGAACTTTGAATAAAGAAACTTCTAAGTGTAAAGCTCGTTAACTTGTTCTGATTTAGACACACTTAAGAAAATAACTAACTCAATCTGACTCTAGTACGTCAAAAATATATTGGATCTTAATTTTCGTATCTCACCCTCAGTCATATGTTGATTACGTGTACAAAACAGCTTGTGCGGAGCTGTAAAGGCTGTTAAGTCCAAAGTCCAATAAAATCAATATTTGAATTAATACAACCAAATTACTTTTTCGAACACTTCATTTATAACATGGAGCATTTATTGTCATTAAGTTCAAGAATAATTGAAAAAAAAGAAATACATATTTATTAACATGCACACAAATTACACACGAAGAAAGACAAAACTAAATATAACAAAAAATATTTAGTTTTTTTTAAGTATTGCGTAAACGTTATAAATAAACTAAAAGTACAGAAAACACTAAGGGATGTACTAAATGGCATACTCAAGCACTTTGCTGCCTAGAAGAAGGACTACAGACTACCTTTTAGAAGGGCAACAACACAGGACAAATGTATTTAAATTTCTTATAAACTAAAGAGTTAAAACAAAAATACAATCAATACAAAAAACTAAACGAGAACATTACAACAAATAGAGAGAAAAAGATAATACGTTTATATCTTTGTTAATTTGGCCTCAGTCAGTACGCTCGCTGTGGACACTCGGGCAAGCCTTGTAACCACGAATTCATTTTCAATCACATACATTTGTACAAACATCAGAGAATTACAATTTTCTTTATATGTAAACATTCTTCGACGATCATATTTTTAATTTTATTGCCTTAAGTACGAATTACAAGGTATATTGAAATCATTGTTCCCATTCCAATTGTATGGAGCAAAATTATTTTATTATATGTATTTATGTTTGTAATAAAAATGAGTTGTTTCATACTATTTTATGGTGGTGTAAAGATGCGAAATTATAGGCGTCGAGACTAATAAAACATAAATTTCAATTATACACGATAAATAGTACTAATAGTATTTCTTATTATTTCAAAGAATGATATTTGTCCAATAGATCTTAGAAAAACAGCTACAACCCATGTTATTGGCCTCAGAATTCTGTATCTGTTCTATGTTTTTTTTCGACTTTATAGGTTTAGATAAGCCCGTTTCGTAATTTTTTTTGGTTGTCGAGCAAATCTTTAATCATTTGTACACAGCCGAGGTTCGAACCAACGACTTCAGGTCAGGACCTCAGTCACACGCTCAACATTGCTCTTAAAAATCACCTAGACTTGTTCATGAATATGAAAAATCTTGTTATTTATGTTAACGTTAATGTAACGACATACTCTATGCTAAGAATAATCAAAAATTCGTAGAAATATCTGTCACATACCTGTACAACATCAGACTTCGCTATATCATAATGTATTTAACATTAGTAGGTCCCTTTATACTAAGCAAGCCAATAGTAAAAAAATATAGGATTTAGATATATATATATAGGAGTTATAGTACCTTTAGTAGACCTTTAGTAGCTTGTTTACCTATATTAAGCGATGTACCTAACGTTTTTATTCTGATACCCTAAGCTTTAAACCAAGTATTACCAAAATATCATCAAATATTAAATAATGCCCTTAGTTAACCAACCGCAAAATTCAATTTAACAAAACCGTTATAAAATGAGAAAGCAGACTCAAATCATTTTGAGTGGTTAACCACAAATGTCAGGTGAAGTTCCCAAGTTATTTCACAAAGTAACTTTCAATTTTACAAATGTTACATCAGTTTTAAAGTGTTTGCATACCTGTTGATTTTACGTTTGAAGTTTTAACCATTACTTAGTTTTCGTTTGTCTCGAGTTTGATTTAGATTCGTTGAAACTGTTCGGATATTTGTAATGAAATCCGCAATGTACGAAATTGTGCTTTTGTTTTGTGTGTTACACAATTCTATTTAGTGTACATTAACTATGAATACAATTAAGTGATGGCGAAAGTTTTAATTTATACAATCGAGCTCTGGACTACCATTTTAACAAAGAATATATATCACAATATTTTTTCACTTAGATAACTTACTTTTATTTTCTTTTTATAAACAGTTTTACATATTTTTATAAAACATTAATTTCCCTAGACTAGTTGTTTGAATTTGTAAACCCCAGTCAGCCATTGAGCGCTCATTACACATATACACATATCATTCAGATATGATAATAAAATTCCATCCAGTAAACTAAGTGGTCCAACATGAAGCTAGAGATTTTTTATAAATAAAAACAGGAAAAAATGGCTTTTTATGTTCTCTATCAATACATATGTAATGTACCAAGGTGTGATAATAATAAATAGATTGCTTTTAAATCTGTCTCTACCTCTCTCTTTGTTACTTTGAATTGAAGTTTGCAACACCGGCATGCTTATCTACTACCTTCTTTGATGTTTATCTAAAAACATAATAGCTGTTTAGATTCAATCACTTCTGGCTCGTCGCGTTCACACAAACGCTACTTTACCGTAGGCCTAAGTCCCCCGGCTGTTCCTAATACAGAACCAATTTGAATTCAATTTAGCTTTTTTTCGAGCAAGCTTTTGTTGCCTCTCAGTTGTGTTTACTTTATTCGATTTCTGTAATTTCATTCATAACAAACTGGATTTGGGGTTCCGAAGCGCAGGGTTGACAGGGGCGTTTGAAATAATATTCTCTTTGATAAGAGCCGGTTCGGGCAAGTAGGGACCAAGTCAGTGATTCTAAAACTGTTAAGGTATAATTAACAAGGTATATATGGTAGAGCATCAAATAGCCTTCGTGGATAGGTCACGTACGTGTTCAATGTTAGCGTGAAGTTTCTAGATTTAAGTCTGGGAATTCCGAGATATATTAATCACTATAATACTTGGGAGTTACATCTGTGATTTTAATTTAGTTCGCTTTTATCAAAGTAAGTTTTATTTTGGCCATACCAAAAATAAGAAGTTTTAACAATATATATTATATAACTGCCGTTAGTTTATTTTTAAACTGTATTCAAACATCTATTTGCACTCATGCCTTTTTCCGAAGGGGTAAAGAGGCCACGGATATCCTCTTGCTAGGGTCTTGTTGTGCCTCTCTTGCTTTCATAAAATGCCAAATCATCGTTAATACTAATTTAAATAAATTGAACAATTAATAGCAAATAAATACAGTACTTCGCATTACCATGAAACACCTAACATATTTATTTGTTTATTAAAATAAAACTTATCAAACGTCTACGGAACCTACGATGGTTTGGAAACCTCTGCTGTAAGCCATAACCGACCGGGATTTGTCAACGTGAAGTGACAAAAACTAATTATGGTCCACAATGAGCCATTTGGGAGAGGGGTGATGGTAAGATATCGATTTCGTAGATTTGATCCGATTATATTGTTAGAAAAATAAAGTCACAGTGATACTTAACCATTGCCATGATACTGATTACGTTTAGTTTAAAAATAATATAACACCCTTTTGAATGAGGATTGTTGAGTGATAATTCTAAAAAAAAACAATTTTAGTTAGTTGTGATGTAATATTTTTTTTAAAGAACGATAAGTTTGTATTGTTTTTTCTGATGATTACCAGTAAACAAAAATGACCAATACCACTAGAAGAATATGCATAAAGTCTTGCAGCATCACTATACTTATCTATAATATTTTATTTTAATAATTTTTGGAAGTACTGGTATGAATTAAAAAAAAACTTTTTAGTTATCCCATTTGTCAAAGAATGGTATCTAACATAAAAATGCAATAACCAAATCAAAACATAGATTGCCAACTTGTGAATAATTTCAAACCATTTCCGGCACGGAACGTACAACAGCACAAACCAGATGCCCCGTACTGCAAGGGAACACGTAAATTTAGGATATAAATTATTTCAATCTATCGGCATCCAGCTGAGCTAAGCTACAAATTACTATCGGGCACCCCGTGGCATGTTATTGTTTCGCCAGCGATTATATCTCGTGCCAATAAACTATTGACAGAACTAACGGTTACTAATTGAGACATAATTGTATTTATCGCTTTTTAATTTAAATAATAAAGCAATTTAGGCTTTGACATATACAAGTGTAAATAAAACTACTTGTCATGTGTCAAAATCATTTGAGAGGTCCCGAATTTATTCTTGTTTGCAAGTAGCGGAATCCGCCATTGTGTCTTGACTATATAACACCATTATTTTTTTTATATAATAATAAATCGTTTATTTGAGAATAGTGGTACAATTAGATGGATCAACTAGAAATATTCATACAATCAACAACTATAGGCATGCAAATGTCATATAAATTTTTATAATGTCTTATATAAGGACAAAATAATGTCAAAGTTATGTTATTTACAATTGGTGTCAAATCTATGGTCCAAATACTCGCCTGCGCTATAAATGCACTTATATGGTAGCTGATGGTAGTAAATATAACAGATTTAAATTGGAATTGTACGCAAGAGCATTCGAAATATTGTTTTTGATATACAGATAATATTTGATAAACTATGTTCATGCCACGTAAAAGTTATAAAATTCCACGTAAAAGTAAAATGTGGAATAAACGGCTGTTTGCTATACTATTAGAAATAACAAAAAAGACAATTAAAATTCAAAACAAAAGGAAACGTTTTTTTTATATTTCGCTTAAAAGTTAATATAATTTTTAACAAATTTACGTGCCAACAGCTCACCTTTTATTTCAATTTCGCCATTATTTGTGACATATGGAAATGCATAAATCATATTGTGTTTTAATATATCACTAGGTTATAATTTGCAAATTCTCTTCCTAGTGTAAAATATAATCAATGACACAGACGCATATAATGTCTGGAACATGAAAATTAAAAATTAAATAAATTAAATGAAACAAATTTAAAAAGTTGGCAACATTAGCATGGAAAGCATCAGCTCTGGGGTCACTGGTATTATCTTCCAGGCGCCAACTTAAAACTTTAATTAGCGCTTGTGTACTTGATCCCGACGGCCCCAGAGTCTCTACTCTAAAGGGAACAAAATCGAAGTTAGAGGAAGGACTCTTCTATTCCAAAGCCCGTTCCATCTTCCAAGGGATCAACAACATCCCATCCGGCAGCTTGCCATTGCTAGGTTAAGAAGATTGTAAAAACTATATATTTATGGAAATATGTAGTTTTATTATTACATTACTAACCCGAGTTGACATAGTCTAATTAAACTATAACGCCCGCAGTCATTCCTATAGCTAACAATGTTAGCTACGGATAGATTGAAGATCGGATAGCGTCGATCAACTGGATTAGTTGGGAATTAATTAGCCAAGTTATGTGAGAATGACCTTTGGAAACGACACGTTAGATACATTTTGGTAACATGACACCTAATTAGCTTCAGTCTTCTTTGTTTTAAGACTAGTGTCTACATTAATATAGAAGAACGATTTGTTTCTATGCCTATATTACTAAGATATATGTGTTTTTTTATATTTGCAAGCTGGCTCAAACACTACTAAAAATATAAATTACAAGTGAAGTGGCGAATCAAAAAGTGACGTTCTGAATTATAATGAAGGCTTAATTTTACTTCTAATAGGTATAAATGTGTTTTTTGTTTGATGTTTATTTGTCAAGTTATGGGCTTCTAAATAATGGTCGTTGTTGAAATCCGTATTTAAAAAAAAATAACTAGTACTTCTAGTAGCTATGAATGTGGTCAAACCTACTAGAAGTATTATTAAGCCGAATATTATTAGAAGGTTACTCTTTTTTCGCTGTCCACTTTACGGGAAATGAAAGGAAACCATTAAATTCTAAACTATAAGCTTAGTATATGTTATATTTTATTCTCAATATTAGTGACGTCTATAAAATTATCCTAAAAGAAATGTCAAATAAGCATTCAACTATAAGTTTTCATAAAGAACGGTGCCTTAACCATTTGACAAAGCAATGTACATATTGTGGCATTGTTACTCTCGTCTACCTAAATTCTACAATGTTATGCCCCATATACTCTAATAAGGATAATCACCAACAATTTTTTTTAATATGGAAAGTAGATTTATTTAATTATATGTATAAAATTAAATACGTATTTTTCCCTAACATTACATTAAATAGTATGCACGTAATACAATTCACGATTATATATCTTGTTCTATGACAAAATAGTAATCCGCGCAAAAAACTTATACAAACTGATGAATCCCATATTCAAAAGTATGTCTACTTACTACACCAACTAATTACATAACAATTTCACTCTGCCATTAATGCCAGTTACGATCTTGTTATATTCAAATCTAATTGATGCTGTGTACATACATTTGGGATAAATTGTGGTCTCTAAACATGTATAATTCATTCATACACATATATTTTTTCATGCCATATTTGTCATAGTTTAGATGCCCGGTGTAATAGCATTTCGCAAAGCTTACAAAACATGCTTACTGAAATAGTACATCTTTAAAAATATATATGAAATATATTGTTAATTAATGATAATATAAAATCGACGTACGAACATAAATAAACCGTTTTGATTACGATGACCCCGGGCTAAACAAAACACAATTACACCGTGATGATTTATTGTGTTTGCTTTTAATAGTCGAGAAGCGTTCATTAATTCAAATTTGATATAGAAATTATAAAAAGTAACGGAATTATGATTTGTTATCGAAATGCTAATGAAAATATCAAAAGTTTAAATTTGTAATTATAGATATTCAATTTTAAATGAAATATGAAAGTCGTTTTAACTAAGACAGATGCCATGGCTCGTACTGCTTTTCGATTGCTAAAGGCCACGCGATGCCAGATAATATTGACATTTGACAAGAACTGTTGAAACTTTAATAACTTTATACTAACTTACCCTAGGAAAGAAACTAGGTACTTAGCGAACACCTAGCTAGACATACATCGCATGTCTTTAATGATGCTTTATGGATCCTAGGATACTTACAAAAGAGGAGAGGAGAAGAAATGTGGGTATAAACACTGGAAGGCTTCTTCCAATAGACTTTATAATCGTTCCTTTTATATGAAATGCTTTTCTATAACTTTGCCACTTAACTTAAAACTGGCATCCTTAACGAGGTCACATTGGAAATGTTCTAAAAACTGAGTCGTTTTACTCAACCCTGAAAGTATACAATGAATAAGCGTCAAAAAATTGTTTTCCAAACACATAATATTTACCTTTCTTTAAGCAAGTAAAATTTATTTATATTATATAGAGTAATGTATTCTGTAAAACCTTTTGTAGTACAATTCGAGGGTTAATTTAAAAAAGCATCTGCCCTACAAGATACGGTGGGATTAACCCTAAATTAGAATGTAAGAGAAGAAGAACACTTGGCTAATTAAAAAAACAATTTTCCAGACACATCGGTATAATAAAAGCGAAGGGGAAGGCACAAAGGCTGGCAATTACTTCCTTTTACGTGGTATAGTTAAGAATGTTAGTTATTAAAGTAAAAATGTCGTAGTAATGTTGGAGACATTGTTAGAAGCTTTTAAACATTATTTGGATTTAGATTGCACCGGTTTGGTTGCGAATGCAGGACTCACATAATACAATCCTGAAAATTTCCAAATACTTGAACACCTTGTCAACGCTTAATGGCTGCCTCAACATAAAATGATAAGTGTAGTTTTTTTGTATTGTCTATACTTTTAAGACACTAAAACTAAGTATGCCATAACTCAAAAATAAACATGCATTATTATATTTATACATCATTACTGTCCGGTCCAGTTAGTGCGAAATCTTCTTTTTAAATACTCATTTATGACCATGATCAAGGTCATAATATCATCATAATAGCCCCTCCCTTTTTACGGAAATTTAGTAAGTCCCCGATCATCTTGAAAAAAAAACGACAAAATCGACGAAATTACTGACTATCACTCTGTTTCGCGGGAATGTTAATACTTTCCCGCATACATGATATTATCATTTGATATATTTTCGTTGAAAATAAAGAATAAGAATATATATTGTCGCGAACATATGTTAGAGAAAGTTTAGAATAATCATATCAATGGCATTTTCATATCATTTTTCACGTGGTATTCGTGTAAAATTCTATTATCTGTCAAGTTGACATTTTAGCGTGGATTTTGTATAAACAATCACTGCCCCCTCTGAGGGTGGTCTTCACACCTCGAGCTGTTTATTTAGTTCTACCTGCGAGCAAATAGAACTTTTAATATTGCAGATGTCAACTTGGATAACTACAGGTGGACAGTGCCTAAACAAATACGTGAACATGGCTTTCATTAGAACGCACACTTTGTATAACTATTAACTATGTTAAACGAAACCGATTTTAAATAAAAGTCGAGTTTAAAACTCATTCCTCTCAAAACTAACTAATAGTTTGTTGGGAATGAGTTTATAGTCTAACTTGGCCAGAGAAAAATTAAAACGACTCATGCGAGCACAACACAGATGGCGTAGTGAATAACACTAAGTCGTATTGACAACGTATAGTTTTTAAATTTTCCCCAGGTCAATGTGGCCACGGCGGCTAATCAATATGAGATTGGATAAGAAAGGAATTTTATTTATTTATTTGATAAAACTTGATTACATCCAACATCAACTGCACATAAGCATATTGTCAAAATGTAGAAGTCGAAATTTGAATTTATGAAATATTTATATGTTTCGTTTTAAATATTATTCCAAAAATAATCGAAATTCAAATATAAACTATTCGTATATTCTAGCTTATAAATATATAAAAAAACTAAAAACCTTTTGTTATATATTCAGTGTACTCCATTTAACATCTCATTAAAACGCCAAAATTACTTGAATTTGGTTTGTGTGCTTTGTTGTCTAAACATTGTAACGTTTATTTTCATAAAACGTAAATTCTCCAAAAAATGCGTAGTTTAATGTACGTCCTTCATTATTAATGTCTTAATTCGTGACCCGGTGTCATAAACACGAAAATATATGTAAGCGGAAAAATTAGTAGACTGCCTGTCTTTACGCATATAAGATGTAATCAATTACCAAACTCGACAAATGTAGTCTGACGCATTAGACGTTTTGTTTCGAATAATTTCTCACTGCAGTATTTCACGCTAACATTACCCGTAAATTAAGCTTAATTTTACAACAGATCCGGCGTTTGTCGTAAATAAAAAGAACATACAACAAACAGGCACATAATTAGGGCACGAAATGTTGTTTAACTTTGAACAAACTGGACCTCTAGTTAATTTATGAGCAATTAAAATAGTCAACACTTAGTGAATTTAAACTGCACTTAATGGATAAGACGTGTTCAAATGTTTTATTTGCTAATAGAATTTTGATATAATATGGAGTTTTATCCTCATGTTTGACGAATATTACGCGCAGGCTTTGCGATGTTTTGTATACATATCGGATTTTTTACGTCCGCTGGAAATATCGTGCAATAGATAATTTATACATAATGGGACGCTAATATGTAATTTTAAGCCTCATAACTAAGGTACTAAGGCAAGTTGATTGGTTAACAAACTAAGAGAATCATTCTACAGGGCAAACTTAACAATATATCAAATTAAAATACAAGGAAAACTATTAATGCATATGTGTAGCCTAATCTTTCTACGTATACCAAATACATCTTAGGTTAAGCAACCTAGAATAAATTTATTTAGGCATTCTTATCTATATATATCAAAATAAATCCCTATTTCTCTTGGTCACGGCATCGCGAGTGAAGGGCTGGATCGATTTTGCTAATTAATTTTTTGTTTTGTTTGTTATTGTCAGGAGAAGGTTCTTATGAAAGAAAAAATTAAGAAAATTTCGCGGAAAAATTAGAATGTTTAAGAATACTTTTGTTACTATAGCAAATTTTTTTCAGTGCATAGCGCCTTTACAATTCAAACTTATTTCATGTAACCTTATGGCGTTTGACATAACATTGACAGAATGCATGATGTAAATATCGTCAAAGAGGATGTAAAAAAATCCATGTTTTTCATATAGCCTGTTATATACCGCCTGTTCCCATGTCGGAATACCAACAAAACCATTTATATACCCGCCAGAAAAACAAACAAAGAATGCTGTTTATCATAAAGCATTAGAATAATAGACACTTTGTTTCTGATAATTTTTTTAGTTAATTACACCAATTCAAAATTAATATTCCCAGTTAAGACAGAACAACGTCTGTCGGGTCCGCTAGTATACATATAAATCTAAAACATATTGGTACGAATTTTGATAACAATACCAATTTTTTGTCCAGAATGCCACATCTAAATATGTTTTCCCACAATTAACAAGCTATTATTAATTCAAACAACCGCTTGTAAACAAAACTCGAGACAGGAATAAGTTCTTTCTCAGAGGCAATGTGTTATCTCCCATGCACACCTGTCCTTACTTTGACTTTACTCCTCTCTGGAAGACGCTTAATTAATTAAGGGTGAATAAAAACAAGATTTACGATTGGCTTTCTGTTCTGCGTATAATAATAGAAATTGCAATTTATATAGGATTTAATCATTATAAAACAATTTTGCAAGACTTGTTATTGAATTGTTATATGTTTGTACGTTATTTGGGAAAGGTCTATCATAGAATCGCATTAAATTTTTTGGTATTGCACTTTTTGTATTTAATAAAGTTTAATAATTGGTTAATTGTTTCATATATTTAACTAATTCTTTATGGTACTCAAGGCGTCATAGAGCCGTAATATTTTGTTTAGAAGACATTTTGTATAGATAATGTATTGTGATAAAAACTAAGAGACTTTAATCTTGACACAAAACCAAAGTGATATAAATGGAATAATAATATTAAAAGGCAAACGCATAATTGTTTCATAAGGTAAATTTAATAATTATTTTATTGTATTAGTTTCATCGCATTAAGAATACCTGTGAATAACTGAGTGGATGTCAATAAATTTAACTGACAGCCGACCTTGGAGGCGATAATTAGTAGTCATAGGTCTAATATATATGATTGATATTTTTTTTATTTTATACTGGAGAGAAGTTTGGCCACAATCCCACCAGATATCGGCGGGCATGCCTGTCCAGGAGATGCCTATTAAGCACCGCTTGATGCAATTGAAATCTATATATTTTACCATTTCGTTGTCTCGGTTAAATTATATAGCCGAATTGCACTGTACCTTAGATATAAGATCATAATTATTAATCTACCATTTAAAAACTACATCTATTGGTTTTGGACACGATTTCTGTATCTGTTTTTGTCTTTTAGAATAAGACAAGTTGGTTTCCTTTATCATAAGACTTAAAACGCACTTCTCGAGAAATCCGTTGTTGCACACCCGGGTCACAAACACACGACTACTAGGACAAGTCCTTTCTCAATCCAGAGATATTAGATTACAAGATATATTTTGATGGTCGTCTCTGAGTATTAATAGTATGCCAATTCTGACAATTATGTAATATTGTATTGTCAATTCTGAACATTTAGTTAAAATAATTCAGTCTACGAATCTAAACAAAAAAGTTTTGTCAGTACAATTGCTATTAACCAGCTAACTATAACTATTTTTTTTATTTAATCTTATAACTGCAAAGGCAATACTTATAAAACGACAAAAGAAAACTTTCCAATACCTATAAAACTTTAAACGCGATCGTTCAATTTAAATAATGTCCGTTAACCTTTTAGATAACAATTTAGCTGCATAAAGATAACAGTTTACATAAAGATAGGATTCTCTTAGGAGCTTCGTTCTAAGTTGACCTTAACACCCACATCGATAAAAGGACACCTTACAAATTGTGCTTTATCGATTTGTTTAACGAGAAACCGATTTGATTTCGAGTACTTAATGCTTCCATTCTAATGAAATTTGTAAGTTCGGAACTGGGCTCTTTGTTAAGCTTTTAGCATGCTGATATTTTGATAGTGTTTAATATTTGTACTAGTTGATCAACTGATAACTGTTTGGTAAAAGTTATATGTTTAACGTTCATTACAGTACTAAAGAAATATAATGTTTAAAGAGCTTTATTTCTCATTACAAAATATCTATTTTTATTTACACGAGAAACTTAATATTTACGAATGAGTTACACGTCGCCATCAGCCATCCCAATTTGAGTCTACTAGGCTAATTCTGATATGTATCTTTAATGCCTTTTTGAATTGATTAAACGCACTAATATTATGAATTTTAGACGGGATTAGATTATATAGTTGCATACCTTCATACTTAATAGTCTTCAAATAATTTGTACGCGGTTTTGGCTTGATAAACGAACTCGCTCGACGTCTTGTGGTGTGTATATTTTTTTTGAATGATAAGCTACTATGGAGAATTAAATATTTTTTTTTAAATTTAAGATACTGGTGCTATACACATATACATTGTTGGTAATTCGTCATAATTTTGTTTTCTTTGTATATATAAATATAACGTAACAATTCAAATTCTTAATAGTTGTATTTAGTTGTTATATAAATGATATGAATGAAAAACGTACGAAGCAAGTTAAATACATACCAATGCAATATATTAAAACGCTGATAAATAATATATATAGGTACGTATACATAGCGATATATGTATTTGTATTATAAAAATAAATAAATAAATCAGTGGGGCTACAGCCTTTTTAGGTCTGGGCCTCAGATTTGTGTATCTGTTTCATGATCATATCTCATTGCCGGCACGCTGCGATTTTTTGGCTTTAAGGCAAAGCCGGGTTCCTCACAATGTTTTCCTTCAACGTTCGAGCGAATATTAAATGCGCACATAGAAAGAAAGTCTATTGGTGCACAGCCGGGGGTCGAACCTACGACCTCAAGGATGTACGGAGTCTCATACACTAAACTCACTTGGTCAACACTGCTCGCTGCACTGTTTGTATTAATTTAAAGAATACTCTGTGACTGCGACACTTAAACTAAACACTGAAAGACGTATCTTGTTAGTAAAGGTTAATTGCATCTTAATAAGAACTAAACTACTTAATCTTTGTCTTCACACAATATTGTTACAAACTATGTTCATACGATTAGACCATCAATATTAATTATGTGATTAATTCGATCACTTGAGCATGAAAGTACTTCATTAAAATTAGTTGACGTATCACGATGATTCGGTGTTTTACGATTACTTGTCTTAAAGTTAAACCGGAATTTATTGATATCCTCGCTAGGAGATGTATAAATAAGCCATACTTCTATAGCCGCTAATCCAGTCTTGATGAGTTCTAATACAACAGGGAAGCTTAGGTAACCATACAATAGTTAGTCCGGCAAGGGCAACATTCGCGAAATAGTTTTAAACTAAGTAAATTTTAATATAAAAATATTAATGCTTACAAAATTTTTGTCTGGTACATATATTCCTTGTGGAAAAAGAGTATTTTGTCAAAGCATAAACTTGCATCGTCTCCAGTGTCACAATAATTTAAATTATACTACCTAACCGGCCCAGCTTGATACCATGAAGGCACTTTGCGTATGCCAGATCAAGTCAAACATCTCTAACGGCTGTCCCCAAACTTGTTAAGTAATAGACTAGTAATACAAAAGCACGGAAACAAACATTTGCGTATTAGCTTTTCTATATATATATATATTTAAATAACATTAAATTCTAGAATTCTCATTTTTATAAAACATATAAAAATGACCATAAATTCGTGTAGGTAAATGCAAGTAGTACATTGTCAAATGACTAACATAAGTTGATTGTTCCAAAACAATATGTTACACCCAGCTTTCAAAATCAAACTCCGCATACCAACATTAATGTATCTAATAAAGAAACTAATCAAAATGCATTAGTTACAGTTGACACCGACAAAAAAGCGTCCACGCCCGCGCGGTACATTCGTGATCGCAAGATCTATGATAAACGAAATTCAAAACAATAATACGTTTTTTATAAATTATTCATATCATAATCCGAGTGATGGGATCGGACGATTCGTCTCATCCGACAGGTCTAATTTAATGCGTGCATTTATTATTGGTAATGGAATTAACCGCGCCCGATTATCATACGATTTGATGGACGCGCTATCTCCAGATCTCTCGCCGCCCACTGCACTTAAAAAAACGGCCCCACGTCATTACGACTAATTATTGTTATCTTTATGGTAGCAATCGGTCTGCCTTGTTCGATTAGCCTTCAAAAGCGCTTCTTTATAACGCAATTTCTCACTCATTCCTGTGTGTTGTCATTTGCGGCGCTTTTTGTGTAATCATACACCGGCATCCGGAGGTTTCGATTTGATTATTTCGTTGAGTTCATTATTTGCGATGATACGTGTGTTCTACGATTTTTGTTTTAATGCTCCCCAATTTTTGGTTTCTTATCTCTATTAGAATTAATGAAATTACGTTTCCCCTCTGTTATTTACGTATTGGAGACCGAATCCGAAACGTCATCGCTGTATCTATACTAACTATGCCTATATATAAAGTTATGTACTATCTTGTTTTAGCTTTTGTAAACAACATAAAACTAGTACGTCATTTTTATTATTCACATGGTATGGAGACAGCTGTGACTGACTTGTTATTTGATTAAAATTTTGACAGGCCGTTCTTATACTCCATTGTCCAAACTGAGACCAAACGCGTTGGCATTAATGAAAACTGTAACAATAAGTGTACGCGATTAATCACACGAAGCAACAGTTATACACATATATGTATATAGTAACTACACACTTTTCTCTCACAAAAGTTTACATCATACTAATTTACTTACTACGTCATAATTACAATAAAACTATATTCTAAACAACAAAGCCTAGACCGAAAAATATTACAAAACATTGATGAAATTTCGTATTTTTATCTTAAATGATTTCATAAATTCGCTCTCAATATTGTTATTTTAATAGGCCATAATGAGAACAAACTACATCATTAAAATGTTGTATGCCCTTTACAAGCAATATTTCATTAAAATGAGAGTAACTTGAATAAAGATTCCACGCTGCCATTTGAATTAGTGTCTCGACTTTGTAGAGTCACGTTTTCGTTTTTTCTTTAAGCTACACAGCGAATATCTTTAACACGTGCTCTATAAATCCAAGTTTTTAATACGTGATAACATTAACTGGAATTAAAATACACGGAGCCGCAAAATATTTGAATTAAAAGTTGTTGATGGGTTCCCTTCATTTGAGCCTTGAAGTTGTTTTTATTGAGAGAGTGTTTTTAATTCGTATAGTAGCAAGTTTAAGAGGCTTTAAATCAATTGAAGTCATATGACTTCATATATGATTGAAAATATTTTCAAACTCGTCTTAACCTATAACTAAACCAAAAAACTAAATAAGTCTAATTACACCGTTCAACTTCAGTAATGATATTCCCTTTTTATCACAGCGAAAACTCAATTTGACAGAAAGTGAGAAAATAGTATTTTATTAAGAGTGAATTTAGATTTAGTTTTAATGGAAAAGGCTTTGTTTTAGTATAGAATTTAATGTGAAAACTATTTTAAAAAACTGTATTTACATTAGTATTTCATGAAGGTGAGCGATTAATTAGTATTCTATGATAAAATAATTTGTAAATTTTGATACGGCAAATAATGATGATAAGTTTTGTTTGTTAACAAATGATAGCGGATTTAGTTTCAAACAACTAATTTGTAATCCGTTAATATTTAATGACTTTACGCCGACGCTACATAAATATATCAAATAATCCACACTAATTGTTAGGTAGTAATTATATTTTACAATATATAAATAATCTGATTTGGTATTGAGATCTGAATAAAGAAATGCTGTATAATTAAATTTAATGGCCTTTAGTGAGTTTAGATTTTCATTGATAATGTAAATTATCATATATATATATATAATGATATAAAATTTGTGTGTATTAATAATAAAAAAAATAGGCTGTGGTTTACGACCAGGATAAACGTTTCATTGGTTCTAGTACCTTTCAGATTGCATCAGCTATCAGCGATTTAGTTATATACTGATCACGTGATCAGCTGTAGAAAACATAGCTTTATTTTAGCAAAAGTTATAAAATTTTATCTATGAACTATCAGATATAAATTTACAACAAAATCTGTGCAATCTATATTTTTAAATTAAGAATGTTCCTCAAAAGCACGTAAGTGATTTAAAATTCGACTCTCTGTGCGACAGGAGAGAAATTATTCTATTTTCAAAGATTTTTTGTTCTCGCGTGAAGTGATTAATTAATGTGTTAAAGAATGTATGGAACGTGGCCGACCCCCTGCGAACCTGACACGAACTGGGACCATTGTGTCATTTTGTGACTCTATTTACACAAATGTTTCTTACTTGCGTACAATTTATGTATGTCTGAGATTATTAATCGAGTTTAATTATCACGAAATCGCTTTACACAGCTAATTTTATATTTTTTATATGTAGTACAGTAAAATCTATTTAATATACTTTTATTGTATGGCCATCACTATCGCCATGATGCGTCTTAAACGGGAAAGCGTATAAGACTTTTCGGTATACGAACTATGAAATGATTATATTTTGCGGGTTTAAGGTTTAATAATTTATAATAATAATTTAAATATAAATTTTACTTTAATAAATAGACTAATATCTGTGGACTGTCATACAGTATGAAATAAAAACATTCTTAAAGAAAAAATCTAATAGTTTTGTATAAAATTGCTTACCTAAAGGTAGATGATCAAAACCTTACAAGTTCATTGAAGCTTCAGCTTATCAGCTTATAATAATATCTGACAGTCGAAGCCTCTTAACAACTTTGTATGAGTCACAAAATTATATCAGTCCTATAACATTATTAGATATACGATAAGCGGTGACAATGAAAATATCTCTTCGGTTTATTATGCTTAGTCATTTGTTAATATATTTTCGGAACGCATTTTTCATTTCAAAAGTACACGAAATATTTTACGATTTCATTTGCGCTTTAGTTCCCAAAGCGCTAACTTTAACTACTATTACTATTTTGTGCTAAATTAAAGAACATAAAACGAAAGATGTAATTGTTGAGATGATAACGTTACGTTTTACTTACGTGTATTGGTCCTTACGAGTCTAAAAAGATAGATCTATTAAAGACAATATTATAACCACTAACCAAGCTTTGTGACGTTTCCATATCTTTTCTCAAGTTTTGAATCATTATGTTTTAATCCAACCAAACAAACAAAGTACAGCAGCTACAGTATGAAAACGGAGTATAGCATTACGTTTTATTAAAAACATTTCGTTAAAGTTGACAGAATCTCAAGCATATCTTATAACATTCCAAACCATTGTTTCAAACGAAAAATACTACGTTGCCTTTAAAAGAGGTTCGTTTTTTTCTATTTTTAATGTTGGCGTAGACGAGTTTTCTATCATTTTCGTCTGGCATCATTGTAGAGGCTCAAGGAAACAGGAAACCATTATGGCGTATGTGCGGTGTCAGAATTTCGGTACTATACATATTCGTGGGGCTTTGTTGTGTTGATGAGATTTTGCGTAAGCTATTTCGGTGATAGAATGTAATTTATGGACACTCAATTCTTCTCTCTTTATATCAAAATGCATCAGACGCATTAGAATTTATACGAGTATATCTTATAAAATATGTTTACATTTATTACGAGAAAGGAATGTTTTACGAATATCGCTGGAGACATCAAATATTTTTAAATTAATTGGCATAAAATTTACAAGTTTTAACGGATATGAAAACAGAAACAAATATATTTCTATAACATCTTATCTTAATAAAAAAGCGTTTAAATAAAAATCCGAATTTCAAGCAAACGATTTTAAAAACCTAACACCTAATTTATTCATAGCCAATTCCCAAAAGACAAATTTATATTAATAGAAATCCTTCATAAATCCTTTCATAACATCATTCTATTTTATTACTACGAATATAAGTGACGGGTAATGAATTTGTTGCTAAGGCTTCATATAAATACTGTCATCATGTCAGATGGTTCAAATAAATTTTGCTTTTAACGACGTCAACACCCAATAAAAAAATTTACAATTTTATCGCCTAGAATTGTAACATGGCATTTGCATATTATGATGCGACAACTTATTTTTGTTTTTCACAGCTATTGATATTCGGGTTTTACATGTACCAGAGGTACCTGGACCTCGATCGAAATATCGGCAATTAACTTAAAATTCGTATTAGCGGCATTTACATGTGTATAATGTGTTATATATTAATCCTATAGTATAACATGAATAATAAATAAATTTTCGTTCGTTGCAAAGAATTCGTTTACCTGGGAAAAAGTGGAACATTCAGATTGATTAATCATATGAACACTGCACAATCAGCTATATAAAAATAGGCATGCAAATGTCATATTAATTATCATAATGTCATAATAACTGTTAAGTATTTAATAATGTTGCCTATAAAAATTTAATTATCTTCCTCTTGAAAGCATAAAACGGCAATGATCGATAACTTCTGTGAACAACTTGTCATATATTCATGTGAAGCTACGTTGGCAATATCAAAATGGATCTGATCGACCAAAATATTTAATATCGATTGATTCGTTCGATGATCTTAATTCGGAAGTCCTCGGTGTCAGTAGACAAAATGTATTGATGAGGGTTGGAAGGCACCGACAATCAACTTGCCTCTGTCAAATAATGAAAGATGTCTGCTTTAAATGTGCCCCATATATGTATTCTAGATAATTTATTATTTATGGAATAATATATGCTAACAAAAATAGTTTTGATCTCTCATACATTGGAGCTTGCTTACTGCTTCTTATAAACCCCAATAATACGTTGTATAAATTATGCTTAAGAAGCACTAACTATTATCATCATCACAGCAGTTTTGATGTTACCTAAGTATGTGATGCTTTAATTAAAAACAATAAATATGTATTGATCCTTCACTATAATTTCAATTGTTGAATCTTTTTAAAAACACAATACAATATCCTCGTTACAAATAAAACACATAGTCACCTCTAACTTTTGCCTAAATTAGTTTCTATTCAATCATTCACATTAGTGTTAATAAATAAAAAGGGCCATAAGGTTTCGTTAGTAATTTTTAATACTTTAAATACAAAATGTATAGTATAATAGAAGTGACTGTGACAAATACATACCCTTATCTGATTCTTCCCACATTATTTAAGTAGGGGCCGTAATTTCGCATATCGAGCGCACTTCCGGCGACACGTTTGTGGAATAATGACTCATTATTAGATAACCCTTCAAACGTCTCCATTAGAACGTATTTACTTTACGTGTTTTTAAACTAAACAGACATTATATGCTTTACGAACTTTTTGTGAACATTTTTGGTTATACTTTCATTATAATTGTAATAAGGGCTAGTTTGCCTTTACATATGATCATTTAGCCCCTCTTTGGTATTTTACATCGTTTTAACGAAAGTACTCAATCTATATTTACCACAGTGTAAACTCAATTTCACAGTAGGAGACAAGAGTACTTATGTGTGTGTACTTATGTACACGAGTTAGGAGTTATACTTCTTGGGCGTAACAAGATAAATATCATAAATTTTATTCTACTTTTGTAGAACAAACGACACCAACCATAGAGAACATGTATTTAATTTATTATATAAGGTATTTATTTATTATAACGTATTATCTAGTTAAATAAAGTTTATTTAATATCAAAAATAGGAGGTACATTGATGTAATAATTTGTAGGAATAATACGTAACAATGTCATGTTTTGCAAATGAAATATTCAGACAGGTGCTTTACTGATATTTTTCTGTAAATAATCAAATATCGTTATGTTATGTATATGTTGCTACATGCAACATACACAGAACAATGCAATTCTACTTGCATGTTAATTAAATGATAAGAAAATGTGGGCGATATTTTGCAAAGAAAATTACATTCAGGGCGACCCAACTGTGTAAATACTGTACATTCAACAATAATATAACTAACTTATTGTATTGGAAAGCGTTTTCCAACAATTAATATCAGAAACACACGAGTTTTACGGCAACTGGGCCAACAGATTTTATCATTATTAACTTTAAAATTAGAACTGTTCTGACAAAAAATTCAATACTCATAGGAATGTGATGAGCCCCGGCTTCCGTGACCAATCGTGACGGATAAGGCTAATTTATCACGCCTTGCTTCAATTTTATAATAACTTGCAGGTTGCGTGTGTGACAGAGTATTCTATTAGTGCCGCTGCGCGATTAATCTTCAGTTATTACTGTCTAAGCTGGATTAATGATTGTTTGTTAAGTACTGATATTTAACTAGAAAATGCATTATATTGATATCGGTTACTTTATAAGTATACGAATGTTTACATAAAAGACAACGCAGATCGTAAAAAGTCGACTTCCCGCGTTATAAATCGTAACGAAAGCTTTATAAACCTAATTATAATTAAGGATATTACAATTTTTATTGCCTAAAATACCCTGAATAGTATTAATGCATACTTGAACAGAATATATGTATATTTTTAAAATAGGTATGGGCAAGTTACCTGTTGGAACCTGCTGTTTTTAAGTACCATTGAGCATTGAACGTATCTACGTACGTCCACAAAGTTATTATGGAGTCGATAAATAACATTATTATCATTACGAGCTAAGTGCTAAGCCACAAATTCGCAATCAGCGGAATCCCTTACGAAACAGTAAACACCTAGACATTACCATACGGCCATAACCTTTATTGGCTAGGTATAAAGATAGGGATAATACCATCCAGGGACCGTTCTATTTATTGCCTTAATAAATATTTATGTCATAATCCGAAGTAATGGAAGTGGATTCCAAAATGTTACGCACCTGGTAGCTTACTGTTTTGTCTTTTGATCCAGCCCAAGATAAAATTCATTCTTGTTACAACTATAGTACTTAATTTGTTTATTAAATATAACGCTTAATATGTATAACGTACGAATATGTCTTTTTTTCTTTAGAACGTTGAACAGTTTGGACTTATGTTCTGAATGTTTGACGTGGGTCACAGTACTCCATCTTTAATTCCGATCATAAACTAAGCACATAACGTGAGCCAACCAAGTGTAACCACTCAATTGGTTTAACTCAGATAATTGTAGAATAGGAATTAGTAATCAACTGTCAATATCAAGTCTTAGTTTAAAATAAAAAATAAATCAATGGCGCTACGACCTTTTTGGTCTGGGCCTCAGATTTCTGTATCTGTTTCATGATCATTTGTTAATCTAATAAGGCCTTCTGTGCCTGACGCACGCCGTCGAGTTTTTGGGTCTAAGGCAAGTCGGTTACCTTACGATGTTTTCCTTCATCGTTCGTGCGAATGTCGCATAGCCGGGAATCGAACCTACGACCTCAGGGATGAGAGTCGCAGGCCGAAACCACTAGGCCAACACTGCTCAAGTCTTAGTTTAATTTCTCGATATCTACATATCAAGATAGTATTAATATTACCAAAAATTTATTGTGGCTTAACGAGCATACCAATAAATTACAACTACTAAGCCTTGACGCATTAGCAACTTGCCTTAACCGAATTTCAATCTAATTTTATGTATTTTATGATGAGAACAAGATTTTGAATTACTTCGTTATATAAGAATCATGAATACGATACGATATCAAAATATTTTTTGACAAAGGAAAAGCAACGACTTTAGTGAAATATTGCGTAAACTTATTGTAATTGTCAATTTCTAAAGAACTTTTAGCATTACAATATTTTTCCAGAAAAAACGTCTCTAATAATTATAATAAACTTAATTAATTCTTTATTTAAATTACTATGATGCGTTATAAAACATTTCTCTAGTGGAATTTACTGTTTATTACAATGTTTATGGTTTTAATGCAAATGTAATTTAAATTAGTGGGTCTCCTTTCTACGTATAAGATGTATTAGGTAATAATGTTTTATCTGTAATATGTAAATCAATCCACTAAATTGAATGGAAATTAGTGATGCAAATATTGGCAATATAATATAATTAATTGATTTCACTATTAATAAAAGAAAAACAAATATTTCGAACCAAAATCATCAACGGGTTTAACGAGTCAAACAATTAATATCTTGCAACCAAAAAAACAAGCACCTAAATGTATTAAACACCACAAATCGTGATACAAATTCAAATTCTATAATAACAAAATAAAACACAAATTTGTATGAACAGAATTCGATTGTTATTTATACACGCTTAGTCAATCATATATCATGAGTGAAAAGCAGTGTTATGAACCCTGTTTATGATAATTTTATGCATGGGCAAATAATACTAGTGATTTTAATTATTATAACAAGGTGGGCTGACAAATGAATAGGCTATGATATTATTATGCCTAACATAAGTGCGACCACACACTAAGAATGAAGATTAACTTCTGTAAGTTTATCTATGTATTATAAATCCATTCGTAAGAATTGCGTTTAATGTATGTAGATTCCAGTACTGCAGATTTTATTAAAATATTAACAGTAATATTGAGAAATCTTAAGTCAGATGTTTCTTTGGTCGTTTTTATTATCAAGTAGGTAATCAGACTTCTGTATCTTTACGAATAAATATGATGATAAGTCGAAAATCCCTGTAAATTATATAACTACTATTATCTCGATTTCGTGGTTAATATTTTTACATGTTTGACAGTCACAAAACAACATTTAATTTTTCAAGAAAACAAAAGATTTCGACTGAAGTCAAAGGGCAAAATGACACTTCCCCTCCGCATTGTTACATGTCAATTTTACGTCACGATACAAAAAAGCTCAACAATTAGCATTTGTAAAGGACAGACTATAAATTGTATTCAAATATTGCGTGACGCCTTCTTCTGTTGACGCGTGACAGACCGCGACAGAGTGACAGAATATGACAAGTCTCGCTGAGCAGGGTTTAACGTTTTGGGTTTGTGGGGTTAGCGTATGGGATTAATGTTTTGACGTTTGCTTATTTAAATTTTTTTGTAAGGTTTTATATTTCTACATTTAGGACGGATTTCATGTTTTCCATCTTGAGCTTTTGAAGCAAAGAATATTTACTTTAGATGAGAATTTATTTTATTTTAGATGAGAAAGTTTTTGATGAAGTTTATATCATTTCGACTGATCTAGATGTTTTGAATATTTAATTATACACCGAGTTAGTCATTTGGAAAGGGTTCTTATAATAGTTTTCAAACAATTAAAATGACCAGATATTAATTATAATCATTTTATCAACGTCGAATCAATAATTTACCATCGTGAATTTAGACAGGTGACCGATCAGCAGCCCTCTTGCATATGATACCCTGAAGTTATGTCCAGTAGTATAAGGTAAAGGTGTTTATTGTACTTACAAGCGTCACGTAACTGCAAACGCCATTTTTATGTATAAACCTATAATAGGAGTTGCTTTAAAAACATTCGATCAAAAATACAGTTTTTTTAAGTGTCACTAATTATTGATGTTGGTACTTTTCTTTTATATCCTGGTAACCCTGTATGAGTCATGGCAGCTCAAGCGTGACAGAATAAATACGTGTTGCGACAAGTTAGCCAGTTGATTGATCGAAAGCGATAATTTTTGCAATATAGGGGCTCAGAATATGTGTTGGTTACATATTTCATGAACTGCAACGATCCAAGTGGATCCAATATATACTATATCAGTGTTTTGTTTAAACAAAATGTCATTAATATAACAATGAAATTATTACATTATTTCCATCCTTAGACGTATTGAATGCTTTCCAGTAATGTTGGTCAGTCTTTTGTATCTCGCGTTTAAAGATGTATTTGAATATTTTGAATAATTTTCTTGGAGTCGTTTAAACTAGTTTGATTAGAGTTCATCCAACTTTTACTTTAAGATGAGCTACAAGCACTATTTAAATGTAATTCTTGGCTGGCAAGCACGAGGAATATGATGTTAAAGTATAATTTATATGTTTATTATATGTTAAATATAATATCTGAGGTGAAAATGTCTTAACGCATTGCGCCGCTTTGACTCAACTTACCCCGGTAAAGCCACTGCTCAGAATGACGGGTGAGCAATATTAGAAAGAGATAAAGAGATTCTAAAGAGTCCTCGGGTGCTAACTCGTAGACGTTTCGTGACTTGTCTTTGCATTTTATCGACTAACTGAAAGGTTGACACTATTTATTTTTTATTTATCTTAATAAAATAATTCCGCCAAGCGAGCTTTCATAAAGATACAGCGCATTGTAGTCAAAATTTAATTTGTCTATGGCATTTGTAATTCCAAATTTAAATTCGGCCCGTCTCACAAATTCCATTTTTAAAAGCGACGTTAATTAATTCCACCTCAGTAATATATAGATTTATCAACAGTTTCAACTAAATACTACAAGCAAATTACAACTGTTACAAATATTTTAGGTCTGAGGAATAATTGCAATATTTTTTTGCTATAAATAGCAATCAAACCATATATTTATATCCTTTATTTTTACGGACTTAAAACTTGCACATCGAACAGTTAAAAATGATATAAAAATAAGTTTCGATGGCTCAGAAAATCATTATTGAATGCTACAATTTACGGGCGGATATCGGCAGGAAATTGATAAAAATAAGCATCTGTATTTTTACAGATTGTTGATGGTACTAGGCGGGCTGTGTGATTACGAATTCTACTATTACGAAGACTGAAAGTGAGAAGAAAGAAAGAAGAAGAAAGACTTTAACTTTAACGCAGAGGACGTGCGTTTGAACCCCAAGTGTGCGCTATTGTTCTTTGTGCTGTGGAAATAGAATCTTGTACGGTGAAAGAGTCACAAAAGTACGACTTGTGTTAGGCAAAAGGGCACAAAAAAGTATCATTTCTAATAATTTTTATGAATGGAACCACTGGTGCCGTCTTTAAGCTAGAAATTATATTGACTAAAAAATCTAAGGCATCCGACGAAGCACTGCAAAAATAAACGTTTGACTAATACCATACAACGAGACTAAACATTTATATAAAACTGTTTATTTTCAAAGTAAACGCAATCATAATGCGGGGACAAATTCTTTGTGAACACCGCAGTGTTATTTAAATAGCAGCCTTCTATAATAACACATAAACGTTCTAAGAAAAGCCCCACAATTGTTTTATGTAAATAAATCAGTATGTATCCTATGTCACAAATTATAGCCTGTGTGACATGTATGTAGGTGAGCGTACTTAATAGTCGGTCAGGATAGTCTATAATTCGCTTAAGGCTTTAGCCATCGAATCTAGGGTAGTATATTATCCAACGATGTCTTTATAAGGGATACATAGTTATTGAATTTTTAAAAGAAATAACTATTACAAAATCATTTATAATCTTCTCAAAACTTTTATATCTATTAAGTTCGATTAACAACTTGTATGTAAACTAAAATAATAAACGACTGATTTATTAAATATTATCTTTGACTTACGTTAACACACATTTACATTAGGGAAGTTTAAAGATATTATGACACTTTCATTTATTAAAATAGATGTTACTGGGATGTTGGTGAATGTGGTCATCTAAAAGTTACTTATTCCTTGACTTGGAGTTAAATAAAGGACCCCGGAATCCTTGTGACACTATCAATGTGGTTTTATTTTAAAAACTAGTCGCGGCTAAAGCCCAAAGCTGTAAAGCTCGGCATTGCCAGTCTGCGTGAAATTACAAATAGCTACAATGTAACATGTTTTGTTTATGTTTTACTGCGTGGGCAAAGGCATCGAAATAAAACCATTAGCCATTTACAGGAACGACATTGTAAAAGGCTTATATCCTTACTTATAAAATAGATATTATAATTAGAATGGTTGTTTGTAAGTCATTAATAAACCATGGAAAACTAATGATTTTTATCCCTGCCTTTGGACATTAGATTTATATTTGCCATAAGTAACTGACAATCTACTTGCTGTAAGAATTTTATTAATTAAACAGGCACTGAAAAGTGTTATGCCTCATGTCCGATTGGTCGAACTTTAACACGATCTTTGGATAGTCTTATTCATTTTTACAGCATGCTATTTCAGACTATATGTCGTGAACTCTTTGACACTCTTTGTAAATAATTCCTTAGAATTTATTAAGTGTTTCATTAGTATATTAAATTGATCTCTGTATCCTAACTATATGTGCTTATATAAAAAAATGATTCGGGATTCAAACCGCTATAAGATGTATTAATACAGAAATATATGAGCAAAGTCACGGGCACCAGTTGAAGCTAAGTTGAAGTTAAAATTTATAATAATTTGTAATTGTAATTGAGATGGTGGGCATAAAAGTTTATGACTTGTCATTCTTGAACTTTACGATGCTTTCTCAACACTATGGACTTCGCAATGAATTATTAATTGCTATTGGCTCGAACTGCCTCTAGTTTATGCAGTGGTTATGTAGTATGACCAAGACTTTGGTTCCCAGTTCAATTTGAAGAAGAGTGAAATTATTATATACAGATAATGGTATAATATTCTTTAAAGCAAACCTGTTCAGCAGTGTTGGTGCTGTAGCGTGCGACTCCGACGTAGTGTCATAGTGTTGAACCCCGGCTATGCACCAATGGACTTTATTTGTGCGCATTTAACACTCGCTCATATGGTGAACTGGTAAGGAACACATCGTGAGTGTATCGAGTGTACGTAGTGTATTAGGCGCAGAAGGTTGATCGCCAAACTATTCGAAATGATCAAGGTTTTAGCACCATTGGTATATAAACCTGTGTATATGGTGATTTTAATGTTAAATATAATAATTTTATTGGGCGTATTTCAAAGCATTCCGTTTTGAGAGGTCTGCAAACTGAATCGGAAGTAACTGAAAAAAATTCAAGATATATATCATTTCCTCAAATGGTAAATGTTCAGCCTACAAAATGTTGCCATTGCGTTGGTCACGTGAACATGGATATTCATTAAAGTACCAGATAATCCGATTGCTCGCAAACTTTATTTTTCTATTCACCAAACAAGACTTATTTTACACTAATTAATAATTTATAAATCTCGCTCGAGGCTCGAGAAGCTTCTACGAATTCCCCTGGTGATAAGACTCAGACATCAATCCCCTGGTAATAAGACATCAAATGCAATATTCAAGGAAAGGCCACTTCTGAAAGCCCCGAAGTAACTCTGGCTAACTAACCGTGATAAAAGTCAAAGGATCAAAACTGATATCAAATTTAAAAAGACCCAAGCTAACTTAAAGAACCCTCTGAATCGTGAATCAAAGATCCGAGTAGATACTTGTATATACGCAAAAAGGAAATATTTATTATATATTTTTAAATATGAATCGTGAAAGTGAAAATACCTTCACTGAATTAAAAGGCATTTCTCAAACACCATTTAACAGTCAGGAAACAACGATGATCTAAAGTTAACGTAAATTGTGTTAATTAATCACGTTTTAATCTTATAAGCGTATTTTGTTTTGCGATTATCGTATAAATAGTAAAAGAAAATATTTATGAAAATATTTGTTACTTCACAGCTCGAATCGGGGTTTATACAAAACCAACGAAAGTGCTAAATTTTCATATAATTCAAACATTATTATTATTTCTATATTTTTTCTATAAATTCCTCTCCTACCTTGTTCATGGTTTATTTACATTCAAAACAAATGAATATTAAATTCCGAATTCGAAAATTGAAAATAGAATTGAAGCCAAATGTAATTAAAGAGCGTTCGATTTCCAAATTGAATTGGGTAAAATGATATTTTATTTCGTACACGCTCTGTTAATAGACAAGTAAGTATATAATTGGGTAAGGTTTATTACTCATTATGAAAATAATTAAATATGTTTACTTTACTTGCATGATTGATAGATTTTTTAACCTTTCTATCCCAAAGATTTTGTTTATATCCTTATTGTTATTTATTGTGAAGGATGCCACATACTTCCAATAATATCAAATAATAAATTAGGTACAAAATCTAGGGCAAGGTCTTTGTCGCGTTCTTTACAAGAATGTACTATGTACTATAATGTAATTGTACTTATCAAAAGGTTAGTTATAATAATCTAAGACCATAATTGTTTAATACATTCTTCATCTTCATTTTAGCTGAGACATTATGGAACATCAAGATCTAGCTTAACTTAGGATTACATACATAATTAAATCTAACTTAATTTACTAATGTGTCCAATATCACTACTTAATCTGTATTAACGGGAAGACAGTCTATTTTTTTATGTTTTTAGTACTCACTGTTTAGCACTTAAGACTCACGACAACACCAATTAACTATTTTTTTATGTAATAGGAGGCAAACGGGCTGATATGATGTGAGCGCCCATACTCTCACATTTCCAGAAGACTCGCAAGTGCGTTGCGGGCCTTTCAATAATTGTTACGTTCTTTTCCTGAAGGACCCTAAGTAGAATTGGTTCGGAAATAATTCAATGGGTAGCTGGTTCCACATAGTGGTGGTGCGTAGCAAAAACTGCCTTAGAAAACGCTCAGTTGTGGAACGATGGAGGTGGAGGTGATACGGATGGTATTTTGTATTTTCCCTTGACGTCCGATAAACTCAGCTGCAGGTATTAGAGGTTATAAGTGGTTTTCAATGTAATAAAATGAATTGATGTATTTCAGATACGTGTATCATTTTTGTTCTCTCAGTGTAAGATAAAAAAATGTTTAATGAATCCCATAATTATTTGGTAAATACTAATTCGCGTAATTACGGCAAATGAGGCAAACCGTTAAATGTATCTTAAGAGCAGGCACTTTACTTAAGTTGTATATTCAAATAGTTTATCCCACTTACAGTACTAATGCACTTTTTCTTTGGGAGCGAGTAATAACATCGTCCATTAGCTGTTTCGATCCAAGAAACCAGTGGCTTAAGTTATAGTGCTGGATATTACACGAACTAGAGGACTTTTACATCTCATGAATCGTTCATGTACACTAACAGTTTAAAGAGAATGATTTTTTGCTTGCATTCAATAGCCAAAATTGGACAGACTGAAATAATTCTCTCATCATTAGAATTCTGCATTTTCCCTGAACATTAGTTGTAGAATGATTTAAAAATATTTGGAAACCTGTATAATAACTTCGATATTGAAACCAAATAAAAATACTTACAGCGCGTACGCTGCGGAAACTATTGACAATAGAGCATAGTGATGTGATAGCCGTGCGAAGCCGGGACTGATCGTAAGTCAACTATATTTCTTAAGAAAATATCATATACGCATGTATACCATATGCATAGGACACCTTTGATAAATCAATATTGTATATAATATCTATACGTATATACTTAAGAAAACTTTGCATGTAAATTAGTTTGATGACGTCTCCACATTAGTTTCCGTCTTATTTTTTTTATCATATGGTATGTTATTAATGTATTCCACATATCTAGTAAAAATAGTATTTTTTTAAATAAATAAGCGCTTATTAAAGCGTATTTTGTTTTTATGCTTCATTGGTTTTGTAATCACCGAAGGCACTAGTTTTATATCGTTCTCAATTTAAGACGCATTATTTGAGAGATTCATATTAACATTGATCTAATTTACGACATAATTTTTTGTTTGAACTTAACAACGACAAACCGCAAATTTCAGACATCTCCAATCCACCGCGCTCTATACTTTATTCTCCAAACCATCGCATTAGTGTTGGCAGTAAGAATGTCGATAAAGATATAAATTGCTTAAATTGCTCCATTGTCTTTCACTTAGAGTATAATGATTGCTCGTTCCTAAAATATTTTATACAATGCACAGCTAAATAGTTTTTTAAATGGACTATTCGGTTCGACAGGCATAATTGCCTAATTTAAATGGTAATTTTATGTTTTCATGTAACTAATTTAAGTGCCTGTTTCTAAGTCACGCAGTGGTTTTTGATTTTGGTGTATTCGGCGAATCCGATATCCGGGGAACAAAAGTAAATTCTTTTGCAAAATATGGACACCAGAGGAAATTTATTTTCTAAGGTCGATTTCAGTAAATTAAATGGAATTTAATTGGCTGACGTAGTCTTTGTACTTATACACGATAAATGAATACTGATGAGGTGAATTGTGGGATTTTTATAATTAAATTTGATGAATTCTTTAAAAAAGATGTACACGCTCAAACAATAAGAAGTGGTCTGTCGATCGGACAGTTTCGAGCAAACTTGAGTCGAACAACATAGTTGTACATCTTATAGGGCCCGGGACCGGGCGGTAACTCCTGATTTTGGCAGCCAAAAGCCTCCTCCGTACCGTCCACAAGTTATCTTCTACTCCTCGTACTTCTTCAAGGCTACTTTCGAACAACCTTCTTCAAGTAGGGCTATAATTTCACCCTTAGCTATTTACGACATAAGCAAATCAATGTTACAGTAATCCACAATAATTATTATTTTTCTTTTATTCATTTCAAAATTTAAATTTGGAACGTAAAGAATTCTGCCAGATTTCTTCAAGTAACATGCCAATACATCGTCAAAATAATATAACCTAAAATATTAATAACTGGCATAAAGTTAAAACTATTGCCATCATATAAAAAAAAGAAAAAAAAGAACATCAAACTACCTTTGTGGTATTTATAGACTATTATCTATACGCGTTGGAAGACTGGTGACCTGTTACCACAGGAACTGTGTAGTGTGGTGGACTCGCACTTAGACGCTGTAGTCCTATTAGTAGTCTATAAACTTATAAAGATGGTTAATTGTGAATATGCAAAATAAACTTTATTTTTATTATTTCAACAGGTCGCCACCATGGGCACCATTATAAATGTAAGTATTATTTCCCAGAGAAAATTTATGTTTGTTTATAATTAATTTAATATATGAACTTCAAAGGTCCTGTTTACATAACAAAGGATACAAGACGCAATGAAGAGCTAAATAAACACACATACATAAACTTTCTCAGCGTTATGTTGTCAACAAGCACTCAATTCAAACAATTCTTCGAATCAAAACTATCAACTGGGTAATAGAATTTACTGTATAAAGCACTTCGTATAAACTATAGTATTATTTTAGAGTATTAGTATTTTATTCATTCTTTTAAATCGCCAAAGATTTTTACTAAACGTTTTAAGCACCTGCCTCTATTAGATCATAGCTAAAAACGGTTAATTATTGTAATTTAGTATTATATATATTTTTGTGCCTTTTAGTTCTGGCAAAACCAAATTAAAGTAAACTTGCATATGACTGAATTATATTCACGGTAAAACAATATACTTAGGTAATTATTTTTAATGGACATAAAATTATTGAGAAAACTTAAAACAGTACTAGAACGCATATCATCTTTACTTCTTAAAATAGCATGTCGGCGTAAACTCTTATGGACAAATAAAATAACAGTGTAAGCACTAAAGGCACAATGGTAGGAGGCTTGCTTGTTAGTAGACCGTGTGTTGTTTCTTTGCACTTCGCTTATGTCTCGATATGTTTACGACAGCTATCGACCTACTCCCACGCAATTATTGTAGAAAATCACTTGACTTGAAACATTTACTTCCATGTAAAAAATATTAATATATTCTTCTAAAAAAGTTCAGTTTTAGTCCCTAGTTAGTACGGTTACAAACCCTAATGTTCGGTACTACTGTGAGTAGTTATTTTATTTCTTTACTTGGCAGATATCGTCATAGTTATTTAGGAAAGAAATACCAATGACTCTTATATATTTACTTAGCTTCGCAAAGAACTTTCTGATGTCACATTATATTGTGTCATAATATTATTTGTACTTTTGAACGTTAAATTGTATTTTTAGAGTAGAATGCAATATTTAAATTTAGAATGCTCACTAAAAGTAGCAAATAAATGTAGCATACGGTGAGCATAAAAATTGGTTCGCGTATTTCGCAAATTTATTGTATGCCGACTCAGCGTTGTCATGGCAACTGTAAGGTTAGCAATTCAGTCAAGTCAGCTTTTATTAATCGCTTTTCTGGTTGACACTGTCTGGATTAATTGCGGCGCTTCTTTGAGCGTTGAAATGTTTTATGGTTAATAAGATTTCTGTTTACGCTTTTTAAATTCAGTTGACGCACGTTTGGATTATGTGGAATTAGCGACTTTTTGAATTAATAATGTCGTATTTATGTCTGGATTCGATTGAGATTTTAAACGATTAAAGCTTGTAAATGAGCCGGTTGGCCTTTATGCATTCGTTTTTATATAAATAGTTTTCTTTCAAGACAATAGATCACTCATGCGTAAATTTGTGACAGTATAATTTTGGAATTTAATACTATTTTGATACAAACGCATTCGAGGACAGTAGCTAGTTTATAACAAACGGACGAGTTCTTCCTTTTGGATATAAACGGATATGCATCGTAAACCGCAATGATTCACGCTGGCGCCAAACAATAAAATAAAATAAAATCTAAGCCAATGTGTTGTTATCGGGAAGTTTGAAAAACATTGCGCTATTCCCGCACGTTGTGGTATTGAACGCTAGTGAAATTGTGTCGGAACAAATATATTTGGCTTTTTACACTTTTGTATGAAAATGTTTACTGTTACACCAACAAACATCGCACAATACACACAATACATACAGTATGAGAAAATTATATTATTAGTTTAATTATTAATGTGAAAGGCACTAAAAGTTTGAAGATACAACGCTGACTAAACAAATAAATTTTATATATGTCGGAGCATTCGAACCAACGGTTTTGAACTAGACTTTGACGTTAATTTATAACCTCTGTGAAGCAATGACAATGACAGCTGACAGGAAAGCCATTGCTTCGACATATTAGTTAGATAGTTAAAAAAGCCCTCATTATTTGCATTCAATATTGTTCTATCTAAATCAATTTTACTGTATATTAGATTTATTATGATATAATATGAATTGTGCAAATTGAAAACTTATGGTATGGTTAAAATATAATGTTCCTCGTGTTGTAAAATTTGTACCGAGTGACATAAATTATAATGAAATGTAGGACATTATTTGAACGTAATTTATGTTCGTTGCTCAATGTTTCTAAAATGTATCCATGTCAGCCTGAATTAATTGCAATCATGTTATAGTTGCATATAAATTATGACGACCTTATTGTTTATATAAATAATAATAAAAGAATATCTTTGTTACTGACAACAAATTCTGACTATTTTTTTTTAAATTTTGAATAATTTTGCTTTCACTGTATTTGCTGTTGGGTTTATCAAGGCCCAAACAGTAGTGCAAAAAGTTTATTGAAACATCAATTCCTATTTATAAAGATATAGGTATGTGTAAATATATAATTAAATAGAAATATTTTAAATTACATATAAACTATATTACATATTCATGTATAAAAGATTTCCTATTTCTCTTTGTCACGGCATCACGTGTGAACGGTTGGACCAATTTCGCTAATTCTTTTTTGTTGTGTTTGTTATTGTCAGGAGTAGGTTCTTATGAAAGAAAAAATTTAGGAAAATTATAAATTTAAGAATAATTAACCACCATATTAAATAATCATGACTTTTGTTACGATATCAAGAAAAATGTAGAGGATGTAAGTAAAATGAATAACGTTTAAAACAAATGCTTAGATCGGAGTTATAATTAATAAAATAATTACAGTCGCTAATTGTTTGTGGCATTCATCTTGAAAATCCATGTTTATCACATGGTTATATACAAGCCAATAAAACAACCAAAGAATTTTGTATATCATAAAGTATTTATAGTTAATATTTCCAATTCGAAATCAATATTCATAGTTAAGACAGGACAACGTCTGTCGGGTCCGCTAGTTAAGAATAATTTTAGGTCACTTGTAATTTCAGGTATACTTTTAGGTTGACTAAAGTCCAAATGGAGGTCAGAAATTGGCTATTGATCTGGGCCTTACTTTATAACTTGTTAATACAGACTCAAAATCCCAATAAAGAGTTTTCATTCCGCGATTCCAATGTTGCGACTGTAGCGCTACAACACTGAACTTGCATACTAAAATGTCGGGTTGGTATCGCTTTCGCTATTGGAAGTTACAGAGTAGAGCGCTGGTCTGTGAATATATAAAACAAATGTCCTATTGTAAATAGTTTAAACTTACCTGTGTAAATAAATAAATCAGTCGCCGTCGGGTTTTTGGGTCTTAGGCAAGCCGTTTTCCTCACAATGTTTTCCTTTACCGTTCGAGCGAATGTTAAATGCGCACAGAATGAAAGGCAATTCGTGTATAGCCAAGAATCGAAGCTACGATCTCAGGGATGAGAGTCGTATGCTGAAGCCACTAGGTCGACACTACTGTAAATAAATGAAACAAAACATATTTTATACATTTCAAAGACAGTCGTATAAGTAATTTTGGGTCACACAAAGGAGCGTTTCTCAAGTCCAAATGGAGGTCAGAATTATATCACTTTGTACAATGACACTCGCCCGAATTCGTGTCATTAGGCGTAATTGACGTAATTTTTCACGCATTTTTTCACGCGACGTTCATTTTCTTCCTTAAAAAATGATTGATGGTTGCATGTGTAGTGTTATTATTTTATATAATAACAGGTATACGTTGAATTTCACACCAGAACACTTAGAGTACTGAAGATAGCCGTTGTATTTAAATCTAAATTATAGTAGTAACACACAAATATATAGAATGTTTATTTCTTTACCTACAAAGTAATAAAAATATTAAATAAATAAATTAGATTTGATAATTATTAACTCAAAATAATATAAGGTATTTAAATAAAGTTTAAGTATAATTATAAAGAGTGTACAAAAATAGAACATAATTAAAATTTTAAATAAATGTTACAATTAAGGAATTTAGCTTTGACCCCTGAAGTCTATTAGGATTATTCAAAGTACGTAAAACTGCAAACAACTGTGTAATTAAATAAATATACAAATGTATTTATTACCATTATTTCAATCGCACTAAAAGCATTCGAATCTCATTAGCCTCGAGTGAACCGGATTTAGAGCAATACTAATAAAAAGGAGCGAGATGAAAGGGCGGTGTATAAAACTCAGCAATAAATATTGGTATAGCAGAGGTCGCTGTGAAGCTTTGGTGACAAATTCAAATACTACGAGGAATGAGGCGAAATTAAAAGTGTCCAACCAAAATTGCTAACTTTTAGTTTTTAGATTTGAAATCATAGCGTGCTTTGGTCGGAATTAAGTTGAAATAAAATAACAATTCCAGTGGCTACAAGTCCCCATGAGTGAATGTGTTCACGTGCCATCGATCTTTGGGTATGAGACATGCCAATTCGCCCAGATGTTACGGACATAGAATGAACTCCACTTGAGTCAGCCATATAGGTTATATAAACGTTAAAGTATAAATGTCTAATAGCTGTAAAAACCTACAATCTCGCGGCACCCTTTCATTTTGTAATTAGGACCCAGTCTTCATTTGTCTCTCAAATAGTAGTTGGTCTCTCAATATTTCATACATCATTGCAACCCTTTTAAAGCGTTTTTGGCTTAGTAGTTAAGAGCGTTACTAACTGAAGGTATTACGTTCGATTCGTTATAATTGAATATATGTTTGATTGATCACTCTGTTTTAGTGAAAATTTAACATGTTACCTGTTAATTTATCATTGTCACATTTTTTCTCAACGTTGTTTAACTTCGTTGGTTGTTATGCGTTTTAATTTTAGATTTCCGCTTTTAAATCAGCTCTAATGATAGATCCATGTGGCTTAGTGGCTTCATTGCGTAACTCCCACCCTAAGTTACTAGTTAGGTAGGTTCCATTCGTGGCTTTGCACCAATGGACTTTATTTTTAATTGCGCATTTAACGTTCGCTTGAACGGTGAAGGAAAACATCGTAAGGAAACCGGCATGCCTTAGATTCTGAAAGTCGACGGCATGTGTCAGGCACAGAGGGCTAATAACCCACTTACCTATTGGATTAACAAATAATCATAAAACAGAAATCTGAGGCGCAGACCTAAAAAGTTTGTAGCGCCATTGGTTGTTTCATATCAATGATAGAAGTATTAACCTTCATCACAATTTTACACTATAGTATTGGAATCATACTAATTATCATTAAACTCCTTCTGTCTTGAATGTGGATTACCGAAGTTGTCGTTAACGAATTTAATATGTTTCCTTTACCTCACCGCCCACGATGGACCTATAAACATGATTATTGCGAATTTTTTTAATAACTTTGGTTATTAGGATATTTTAATTACGACGGCATGCTTTAGACAACTTTTAGATATTACCTTTCGTAAAATTTGCATATTGCAAACGAATTATAATTATAGTTTTATACATTGACCCTGATGATGCAAAGTTTATTTTACATTGTAGAGTACTTAGTAGGTATGTACCGCTTTACGAAAAGTTTGAGCTTCATGATTAGATTGATCCATGCTTGGAAATAATGTAATAATAGCGATTGGTTAATAATGTTGAAAATCAAAGTGTAAGAAAACCTAGTGGTAAAGGATCGTCATACGTTTGATTCTCTGCTAGGCATAAATGTATTAATATTAGATGCAAACACTTGCATGAGCTTACGAAAAGAAAAACATTGATATTTTTTTTATTAGTTAATAACATAAATATATATTGAAAAATATTTTTGAACTTTACGTACATTGTAAAGCAGTTTAATTTCCTATGGGTTCAAGAGCTTGTGAAACATAACCGAAGATCAAGGATAACAAATTGGATAAGAAAAATGTGGAAAAGTTCGGTCGTAAATTCGCACAAAACGTCTGCTTTCGTCGTGGAGTACGAAACTGTCAGATTACCCACGCTTCGACAGCTTTACCAACTTTTACGTTCTAACTTTACGTTAGGCTGTAATTTTTGGACTCACTGACAATGAGGAATTCGACAAAAAATCTGAGCGGAATTTATCATAATACGAAAAACTTACATTCCAGTACCTAACTTACCTTACGATCTTAATGCAACTTACGCAATACATTTAGATAAAAGACCAAAGTTTGTGTGGGTATGTGAAATTTCCAATTTCCCGGCGTTTTGGTGTGCAATTTTGTTGTAGCTCTCTAAATATTAGCGGTGATGTCTCAACCTCGAGATGGTGGTACAAAAACTCAATATGGAAACCGGAATTAAAATTGATCGCTACTAGGATTACAGATGCTGTTCGATGAAGTCTTTTGAACTGCACTTTCCTTATGCGAAAGTTGTGCAAGAGCCCTTTGTTGTACAATTTATAATTTTGACGATTTATAACGTCTATCATAGCTAATAGCCCTTGTGTTGACTAGAAACGATTTGGATTAAGATTACTGGACGAAATACCTTTCTAACTTATCTAGTTTTCCAACAGTTTCTAAAGGTTGAAAAAAATGCATAAGCAGAAGAAAATTGTCATGAACTCGTTTGTGTATATATGTTCGTGTGTAATGTACACATTTTTGTAAAATACATTTTGAATAGGATTTGTTTCTTTAAAAACGTCAGTATACAAAATTACTCAAGTCTGTAATAAAATAAACAATTGAATTATAAAAAAATATCTGTTGATAAAATACTATAATAACAAATAAATTTATTTATCTTTTTAATGAATGAACAATCTTCTCTCGTTCAGCATTCTGCAGTTCCATACAACATGAGTTTTAATTCATATGATGTTATGAAACATCCAGGATTTTTTATTATTTCGTTTCTCCAAATATCAATATTCATTATTAATACATTCAACTTTATTCGCGATTAAAGGCAATTAAATATACATTTTTCAAAGCAAAAGTTATACGAATGGGCGTGAGTGAATAATTTTATCTGATTTATACTACGGAACCCCACTTCATTACATACTGACATTGAATGATGATCGGTGCAAGAAAAATAACGTGTTTAACCCTCATCTCTTATAATTTAATTCCCATACAAAAAGATACTTACGCGTAGCTTGGTAGCTTGGTGTTAAGTGAAAACAAGAACTTAGTTGTAAATAAAAAAAAAAAACAAAAGATGTTTTAATTACAATTGGCTGACTACAATTTGTATCTTCGTTTTCATATTTTACACCAAAGAATGATAACTTTATTTTATAATTAATTATTATATACATACACATATCCATTCCGCATTATTGAGTAACTAATGATATATTAGTTTATATATATACCAATTAACACCATTATCTAAATAATTGTATGATTAATGCTCATCGCATACATTCCATTAATTCAAATATTCATTGTTCAAGATATACTAACTATATTATAAATTTACAAGCAAGCAGTATTAAGATAACGTAGCCGGCTTTTTGAAGATACTTTCCATGAAGAATTTAAGATTTATTTAACATTTAATTCGAAGTCGTTTCGACAATATATGGAAGCAAAAGTACGTTGTCACTATTTCCGTTGTAAAGTTAAACTATTTTGTTACCACAGCTAATAAAACGTAAACGTTAGCAATCTACCGGTTTCCGGAAACGGATCTTACTTGGCAACCGGATATCAAATGGCGGCACATCGCCAGGATTTTTGTAATTAGAAAGTTGGAAAGATACTAAACATAACATATAATAGGTTGGTTTAAACATAAATGTAGCATTCAGAGCTGTAGGACAAACATATGGTAGATGCCTAAATCACACTAAGACGCCGGTTCATTAATACACACATATATAGAAAAAATAATTGCTGCAAAAACCGGAATACTTTTATTATCATAAAAGAGATTCATAATATATCTTAAGCTAAAATATTAGGGTGGCATCTCCTTGTGTTTACTGAATACCATATGAAGTTACGAGCCCACACATTTTAAGATTTGGAACGCGTACGTAAACTTTTTCCAGGACCATTAAAATTCAAGCCATCACGGATTGACTTAAAATGCATTAAATAATGGCCGCTCAAAAGATCTCACGATAATGTTTTCATCGTGTTTAAATTCACACTATATGTATGCACTCCACGTGTTTAGATTTTGTGAGGCAAAACGATTGTGCGATAGCCAGATGCAGACGAAACTGTTTTAACTACTTAATAAGGTATTCTAAGGGGGTCCTCTGCACTGCGGGGGTTCACAAAAACAAAGTAAGAAAACTTTTGGCATAACTATATTATAACGTTCGCATAAATTGCGCTTTGACTACGTTGATAGCGGACCTGTTCCTATCCCTTTGGCTTTTGAGTTTTGAGATAAAAATCTACGACGGGTGTCAGATTTGTAGATGAACTAACTTACATAAAATAATTATTTAATAAACACTTAAACCTACACATAACAATAAAACGAACTATACAAATAAAAAATATCAATGGCACTTCAACCTTTTTAGGTCTGGGCCACAGATTCTGTATCGGTTTCATGATCATTTTTTAATTGAATAGGCATGTAGGTGATCAGCCTATTCTATGCCTAACTCATGCCGTCGTCTTTTTGGGTCTAAGAAAAGCCGGTTTGCTCACGATGATCTCCTTCACCGTTCGAGCTAATGCTAAATGCGCACATAGAAAGAAAATCCATTGGTGCACAGCCGGGGCTCGAACCTACGACCTCAGGGATGAGAGTCGCATGCTGAAGCCACTAGGCTAACACTGCTCAATCAACTATACAGTATTGACAACTTTCTTAACATACATAGCTATGGGATACTATTTGTGTGGACGCGTTAGCCCCGTCTCACCTCTCTCGGACATGCAAGCTGGGGCTGCCGCAGAACAGGCGGAAAATAATTACGACTCAAATATCTTTCCTCCAACTCCGATTTTGTTCCCTTTGGAGTAAAGAGCCATGGGCCTTGGGGTTCAAGTTCACAAGCAGTACTTAAAAATTTAAGTTTGAGCCTGGTAAATAGTTTGACCCCAGTGCAAAGTACCGCAGGAAATGGTGCTAGCGTTAAAGATACAATGACACAGGGACCAAACATTTTAATGTTTTTTTAACTTTCTTTTTATTTATTTTTAATTATTAAAAAAATACTTAATGGTCCCGAGACTGCATGATTTGAATATACAGCTTATTTAATTACGACTCAAATATCTTTCCTCCAACTCCGATTTTGTTCCCTTTGGAGTAAAGAGCCATGGGCCTTGGGGTTAAAGTTCACAAGCAGTACTTAAAAATTTAAGTTGGCGCCTGGTAAATAGTTTGACCCCAGTGCTAAGTACCGCAGGAAATGGTGCTAGCGTTAAAGATACAATGACACAGGGACCAAACATTTTAATGTGTTTTTAACTTTCTTTTTATTTATTTTTAATTATTGAAAAATACTTAATGGTCCCGAGACTGCATGATTTGAATATACAGCTTATTTAATCAGATTTAAAGCAGGCACGTGTCCGCTGTACCGATTGTTTTAAAGAACCAAGTAACCAAGTCCTTTTGTCTATTTCGACCGGAAAGGTTAGCTTAGATAAGTTTTACCCAGGAATCAAATCTAATTTGGGGCGAGACAACGTGTAAGTTATGTGAATTATGGGTTGCGAACTTTTTTAATTAAGAAAAATAATAATATTGGCCATATAAACATTAACAGCATAAAAACTCTAATACATTAAACGAAAATTTAACTGAATTTAGATAAAAACGGATAAGGCCCATCGCGATTCTCATATCAGCAAAACTCACAAAACAAGTCACGTATAAAATGAGAATATTCGGGCGAGCCTCTAACTTATTTATCATTCTCTTCAGAACACCCCATGAATTTTATACAAGATTGAACGATTTACTGAACGAAATTGATGAAACATCTATTGTGTCGCAATTGCATAGCACTGTATACGGATAGAAAATGGAACTCGCGCTCGAAAATTTTCGATTTTAGTAAAAAATCTACTATCTGCCTCGCTTTGGATAACTTTTAATTTAATTCTACTAATTTTTATAATAAGGACTCCAATATTTAACTATTGTCGTTTACGTTTTCTCTCCTTCATTTTAAAACTACATTACTCTAGATTTGTTCTTTAAAATTACATTACACAAGAAAGTACATATTTTTTTATATATTCTTTTTCACTTTAACTAAGTACTTGTAGTGTTGGCCTAGTGGCTTCAGCATGCGATGGCCATCTCTGAGCTCGTCATTTCGATCCCCGGCTATGAACCAACTTTCTACAAGTTTCTTTCCAACGTGTTAAATGTGCACATGGAATGTGCACATTTAACACTGGCAGGAACGGTGAAGGAGCATATCGTGAGGAAAACGGTATGTGCTAGACACACAAGTCGACAGCGTCACCAACTTGCCTATTGGATTAACAAATGATCATGAAGAGAAATCTGAGGCCCAGACCTAAAAACAATATTTTAAATACTTGTAATACTTGCTTTTCATTTTTATAGGAAGTATTTGTAATTTTAAATTGTAACTGTACTTGTCATAATAGTTATTGTTTTTATAATCCTTATTTCAATCCTTTATCGTATATTTAATGTTGAGTACTTAAATGAATAAATAAATACATGAACAGGACAATAATATTACTGTTTGCAATATAATAAATGTCGAGAAATCTCTGATTGTTTCACTTTGCGTATCCTAATCACGATTTTTCTCTTACTATTAAAATCAATAACAATATTTATATTGAGATGAAAATGACATTATTAACACAGGTTTAGAAAAACTCTAAAGCAGCAAATGTTATTTCTTTTGTCTGTTGGTGCATACATATTTGTAGATCACACCTGCACGTCTATAAACTCAGAATTTAGTACTTTATTCGTATAGAAAGTAAGTAAGTAAGATATCAATAATTTTTCCAACCGTATATAGTATATCCAATTTCAAGTTAAGATAATAACTCAGTTATCAACTAAGTCTCAAAGAAGTCTTAAGCTCTTAAGCTTTCTCACCTCGTACTGATGAATTTTGATGAGATCTCGTCTTTATTACACTTTTATACTCAGCGATATTATATTTCACTGGCGATTTACCGCAACTCTACGTAGGAAATCTAGTTATACTACACAAAGTCTTCTAATATCAAGAATATTAATAACTAAGTCCAGTGATGCACACCTCTTTGTTTCACAGATTAATTGTTCTTTATAGTTTATATTATAATAACTTAGATTTCAATTACACTTTTACCGCGTTTCGAACCTTAAACGTTCTGATTATTTAACCAATCCGCCTATGAAGGCAGTTGTTACTAACAAAAGTGAAACTCTTTTAAGAATCTCGAAGAGTGTTACATATACGTTTACACGTCAATTTTTAAACCAGATTATCCAATTTGAAACCTATATACAAATTCTTGAAAACTGTGACAATTAATAAAGGAAATTGTTCCCAGTACTTATCTTAAAAAAACTTTTATTCTTACGTAAAATAAATGGCTATCAACCTACTTCAAGGGAGACTTCATGTTTAATGAAGACTATATATAAATATTTTTGAAGAATATGAGAAAAATACCCATACAAGTCAATAATCGTTTTATCCTCACCTACGAATTTCATCTTCTAACTCGATTTTCAATTACACGATACACTGAACCCAAGCCCTTACTAATGAAATACTCTTCTAAGTAATTCAGAAACATTGTGCAGGTAGAATAAAATAAAAACCGAGAAGTATTAGATGATAGGGCAGAACATTTTCATAAGCTAACTAAAAATAGCAATTTTTTGTTTATAAATTTGTATATTTATAAATTGAATGAAATGGCATAACGAATAAATAAATTATTATTATTCTGTATCTTACATGAAAATGGATGCCGGTATAAGGAGGCTATCTAGGGGGTTGGGGATGCAGAGCAAGTGGAAACTTTAGAAGAAGCCCGGCATAGGTTGAGATGGCTAAAATACTGGTGGAGGTTCAGTTTGGGTGACGTTTCGTTATTTAAAGATGTAGAGGGAATGTGACGTGTGGGTGTAGTGATGGCCGCAAGTTTTCCTTTTCAGTTTGTAGGTCTGTTATTCACACTTAAATTTATAAATTTTAAGATTTTTGCAAACTGGTCCTTTCAGGCCTATAATCTTAAACCCGCTTCGGCGCTGATAATACTGGCTTGCATCACGAATGCTATATTGCCGTAATGTACAGATAATTTACTTCTAAGAATTCCACTTAAAACAACTTCCCAACTTAAACAAAAAGATATGCATCATTCCTCACATGTCAAACAGATTCGCATAAATACAAAAGTGAATGATCTCTACGTCCTAACGTCATGTCAGCTGGACTTGCAATTAATAATCCTTTTAATTGAACACGTCGAGGCCAGGTTACAAATTAGCAGCCATCATCGTTTCAGTAATGAGTGATTTCTTAAGTGGGTTTTTAAAATTTGTAATGTGTGACGAATGAGCAGTGTTGGACTGAGAATTTTTTCCACTTGTAAAAAAAATAAGTATGTAATATCTTAAACATAAACAAGGTATATTATTAGACGTGTCACTACATCATATGTATAACTGCGTCATACTAGTTGAGCACTAAACTTTTTTGTAGAAATAATGTAAAAGATTGACTTGCCAAACTTTCCTTCTGATGTGTAAGTAAATATGTTGAGAGAGAGACTTTGATTTAGAATTGTCACGAATCTTTTAGGGCAATTTAGCAAAGCAGGAATCCATAGATTGCGGCAAGCACTTTTCGTGATGATTTGTTTTTTCAATAGCCAAGTAGGTGATGCGTCAGGATACGTTATCAACTTTTAGGGTCTATGTCGGTTTCCTCACAATGTGTTCCTTCACTCATAAGTACAGGAAAGAACATTGGAGCACAGCCACATTCCATAAGCTTTTCAAGATTCATTGGAAAAGTCTTATTACTTTTACATATAATACAAGTGGAAAAATTCTTGAACTCAGTCATTCATTACATTACCAACCTTTTAGGTCTTGGCCTAAGATTTTTGTGTCTGTTGCGTAATCATTTCTAATAGACAAGTTGGTGATCAACCTTCTGTGAAACACCGTCAACTTTTTGGGTCTAAGGCATGCCGGTTTCCTGTCAATGTTTCCCTTTACCTTATCATCGCTTGCTGAATGAGCACAAGAAACTACATTAGTGTTCCGGGTTCCAACCTCAGGGATGAGAGCCGTACGCTGACACACTGTTCCATAAAAAAATCCTAAAATGACTTTACCGTACGATAATAGCATTGGTATACTAATATCGTTGCAACTTATTAAATAGGCAACGGTACTTCGCTTTGTGTAGCATTCCCAGCAAATTTCCGTATACAATTTGATTAGGAATTCACAATAAAACATTAAATCAGCGAGTCAATCCATTAAGCCATTCCATCTCTGATACATAAATCCAATATTCCTGTTCCAAGTTGCTAACGTCCACTTTGCAGCTAAATTCCGATTAAGCCACTGCTTATCCTGCTAATTGTAACTGAGCATTATTAATAGCCTAAGCTGATAGTTATGCATGAATAAACGTATGTATTAACTAATACTAGGCTCTTAGGAACAATGACGTTTCATTTGCATATTTTAGTGTTTCGTATTTTGAGGTTATCTGTGTTAGGTACATAACGTTTTAAACACTTATTTATTGAAAGGAGATGCAATACTGCTTTAGTTAGCAATTATAAAATCGGTTGTTCAAAGTAAAAGTTTTCTGACGTGAACTCCTACGTTTTTATTTTTCCTAAAGTTATAATAAACTAGCGGATCTGTCAGACGTTGTCCTGTATACAAAAAAAGTATATCTAATAATGTAAATCGTTATCGACACCATTTGAACACACATTTTTTTTATCAAAATCTGTCCAGCCATTTAACTCTTTATTTACCTACCAGCTGTTTATTTGCTGTATAGTAAATAACCCAGCGCCATCTGCCGGACTGATTTGTGAATCTAAACCATCCAGTGCGCCGCCCAAATGCATACAACAAAATTCATTCAAATCGGTCCAGCTGATTAATATTAGTTCAGAGACGTACACGTACAGTAGAATAACACATAAAGATATGTGTATATCAAAACTTATAAAATATGTGTAGGCGTTAGTTACATTTATGTTTTAAGATATATTAAGATATAATTAAAGCGTTTCGTCATTCCCTGGGAAACAGATGAATGAAATACGAAAAAATCCGAAAAATGTTGCCGAATCGTGCACTTTTTCATATACAAAGATTGGCGCCGTCCTGGTGCCGGCACAGACTGCTCAAAACAGTAGGACACAGCATTATTTTGCTGTATAAGAACTGAAAAAGTGAACTTTACGGTTTGTACGTATTTATCCCTAAAACTTAATATTTAATAAAAAAGTGTTACAATTATGAATGTTCTTTTACATGAATGTTCTTAAATGATTTGAGTAAAAAGAAACATTAAAAAAACTGGAGTGGAGTAGAATGGAGTATAATATAAATAAGCTACGTTTTACAAATTTATGTTTAATCATTCTTTATTCTATCAAAAATGCCTTAGCTAAAATGTAAAGAAGCCGACCATTATATTTTTATTTTCAATAAATAAACTCACAATGGTATTAGCACGAAAGGTAAATAAATAAATAAAACAAAAGGAACGGAACAGAATAAAAACGTATTTCACGATTTTCACGTCGCGTTTATATCCTCCAAACTGTTCCAAACAGTCTACGCTATCGGCAAAACGGTTTTTATTTTAGCCCTCACTAAATTGTCACTTGTCCGAGTGGCAGCCATTCGTAAAGCGTTCTCCACAGATCATTATTCATGTGTTATCTTTATTATACTCTGAAAAAGTTAATTGGTACCACATGTTTCAAAAATGTCCTGTCGTCAACCGATTTAGATCTAAACATATTTATTAACATCGGTATTATATTAATGGTATGGGAGGATGTCTAGTCTATTTTTATTATCATCTTAATCTCGTTTCAGCGGAGAACAAATCAAAATATTTTACTATCCCTATAATTCCACACTAAAGATGATTGCAATTTGTAAGATTGCCTCCATACGCAATGTTGGAAAAACAGTCATTAACAATAATTTTTTCCTGATGGCTCGTCATCTCTTAGAACCTGGATTTAGAGACGGTACAACAAGGCGAGCGTTCCTGTAAAATAATTAAATCAAAGGCGCTGCAACCTTTTTAGGTCTAGGCCTCAGATTTCTGTATCTATTCATTGCCTCACACACGCTGCGACTTTTTGGGTCTAAGGAAGGGCTGGTTTACTCACGATGTTTTCCTTCACCGTTCGAGCTAATGTTAAATGCGCACATAGAAAGATAATCCATTGGTGCACAGCCGGGGATCGAACCTATGACCTCAGGGATGAGAGTCGTATGCTGAAGCCACTAGGCCAACACTGCTCTAGGCCAGCGTTCCTATGCTTATGCATATACTTCAGTGACTAAGAACAAAGTACAAAAGTGGATTTGAATACAGTACCTACTTTCGGATTTGGAGAATTTTATTTTCTCATTGCTTGTGAAACTTGTTTTATGATAAACATATGATGAAAATAAAAATCCTATATAATAATATAAATTACAATATTAAAGATTAAATTTGTAGTTTATATTTTTTTTAACGGGCCGGAGACTCACCTGATGTTAAGTAAGTCGGCGCTCATGGACGTACTCAACCAGGAGGCTCGCAAGTGCGTTGCTTTATGCGTGTACCTTTTATGAATTGCTAAGGGAAAAGTGCTTTAAAAACGCTCAGTTATGGAAAAAAAGAGTAACATTATTTTAAATTGAATTTAATGTTCTACTATCATAAAATAAATGTTTAAAAATAAGCGACATATCGTCCAAGACAAATGAGCACTAAAATTTAATCCAACTTAAATCCATCACGGCGTGCCCCATTTGGCAACAGTGTTGCATATTGATAGTTAGTGTCAGCATCGTTTACTGCCAAGAAAACACGCATTTTATATCTTTTGTAAACTTAATAGACTAGTCCAAAAACGCCAATAAAGTTTCGAATCGCATTTTATCGACGTAATATCAAGTATCGGTGCTGTATTCTAAGCTTGAGTCCACTTTCAAGATATGTCAATCTGTTCTGAGAAGGTACTATGTATTGTTTGGCACTGACACAACACATATTTTAGTTTGCAAAATGTCATATGTTGTATATATGAGTCACCAAGCAGTCTATATAAAATACACAACATATTTTTACTAAACCTAGACTAGAAAGAAGATTCTACTATATTATAGTTACCTCCTTAATCATAAAAAAAATTTAAAGTATTATTGTCTCATTACTTAACATAACTGGAATAAAATAGACGAACGAATAAAATTAAAAAGCTACCATATTAAGAAAAACACTTTTTGAACGGTATAAAGCTATGTATTATTATTAAAACTTATAACTATTGACATAATTCTAAATTTTAATTTTTTTCCGACGTTTCGCGTGCTTTTCAGCGTGCGTGGTCACGGTGACTATATAATACATACGGTATAATAATACATACCTTTAATCCGTTCAAAAAGTGTTTTTCTTAATGTGTAGAACCTATTTTAAGAAAAGACAATACTAAGCTACAATATAATATACCCCCTTATAATAAAGTTTTTTATAAGGGGGTAATTTTTAAAATAACAAAAACACGTAAACAGAAAGAACAAACTCATGATATCAATAACACTTTAACAGAGAGGCACACAAAACTCAAGACTGGCCTGTCATAATTATTGTATACGGGCCATGCAACGTTTTCCGCGTCTTATTTCAGTATTGTTCCCGAAAAAGAACAGCAGTTAATTTTTTATCGCCGAAATTTATAGTCAAAGTAGAGGAAGTTCGAAGTAAAGGAAATCGAATAAATCTACCACAGATGCTACAAGTCAACGGGCTATAAAAAAGGTGAAAGGGTTATAAAATTTTAACACCCTCTAAAATAGATCTTCAGTGAAACATATTTTAATAAATGGTAACAAATATTAATAGCTATAATAAAACAGTGAAAATATAATGCATGATTTGACTTTGTCTTAGGGTATGTAGAGTACGAGGTCGGAATACGAACGGTGCTAATTCGACTTTTAGCCCTAAGATGCATTTACCTCCGTGAATCAGTGAAAGATAAAATTAAATAGTTAAGATTAAAATAACTTTTTATAATATAATATAAATAATAAACGACCACATCATCAAATAGAATTTGGGCAGTAAACTTAACAAATTATATTAATAGTGATTTACTAAGGTTGTCGTAATGAAATTTCCGAAACTTCCCATAGTGGCACCGATATCGATCCCGATGTATTTGATGTAGTTCAGATACCGTAGCGAAGGATCTTCCCTAGACTCGCAGGGTCTATATCCAGCTAAACAATACCTACAATAAGAATTTTCATGTGCGTGCCAGTCCCAACAAATAGTATACAACTCAAAGTTATTAATAAGAGTTATGAATTATTGTCTGATAGACACAGACATGCGAATATGCCAAACAAGTGAAAATAATCCATCCTAACATAGACACATGTATTTATAGCTGAAATAATCCCTCGATTTAATGCCATATTAATGAGATTGGATTAGATTCTGACAATATTGTAAGATTATACGCGTGTTCATACATTAAATCTTATGAGAAATTTATATGATATATTACAGCCTTGGTGTACTTTTTTTTATACATGAATTTACACTAGTCAAGAAAAGGTTCAAAATGCAACGTATTTTCAAAACACACAGGTGTTTATCTATAAAAAAGAGTGAGTATAGAGTGTGGATTGAAGTAACACAGTTAGAGGTTGCCAAAGGGTCCAAGGTTTTTTCTATTCTAACACTTTCCAGAATCCAAGTTTAAATGTCACCTTTTATATTTTAACTAGTGGACCCGACAGACGTTGTCCTGCATGATATTTAGAAGGATATTTAAACAAAGTATGAAAATACCGACTGATAAGAAGAGTTCAGTGACATACACACGTACAGTAGAAATATATATATATATATATATCAAGTCCCCTGTATTTTAATTCATTATTAAAATAAAAAAAATATTGTAATATTGCTAGCAACTGCTTTGAGTCTTCTTCGGAATACATAAAATCTATTTTTAATAATCTTTCTTTGTAGTCACTTTAACACATATAAATTAAACGTACAGTCGTAATAAAGGGCGAAGTAGTAATTTTCATGTGTAATGGTTCGTACACTACTTTATGAGTTGCACGTACGAAATGAGATGAAAATCACATCAACTAGAAATGCTTTATCAGGACCATACGTACACATTAATAAGTATAGTTGGTGGTTGATGGACAAATAAACATTGAATTAATCATTACAGAAACTTAGTTTTAGTTCGTTTTGTTTATATTTTTGATATGTGAGCAGTGTTCTGCGTTTGGCGATTCAACCTCGATTTAAATGTAATTTATTATGACAAATTGATTAGATTTTGCCATCAAACATGACTCCAGATGTTCTCCCGGCAGAACTATGAACTTCCCGCTAAGTTTCAACTGTGAAACTAACCGTAAGACATCACTATCTCAATATATGTACACCCTACGCGCAGTCAATTGCGCATAAAGAAAAATGTTGATACATTTAAAACAAACGACTTTAAAGTTGCAAACGATTACAGTATTAGATTTGAACTATATATAAAGGATTCTATACTATTTGATGCATATAAACAGTGTTAAATATATATATATATATATATGTCATGTTATAGGAGCGCCGATGCAAAATAGTTCGTCTCGTGTGTAATTTTCTCTGTGAGATTTTTTCAAACTTGATTATTAATGTATATCTATATAAAATATTAAGCTGTTCTACTATCACATGTCGCGTTACTTATGCCATTTTTTATATTATAAACCAATCATTCAACTTTTTAAAATTAATCCATATTATGTTTTAAATTCGAAGAAGTTACCAGCAAAATAGTTCGTCTAATTGTTAATCGATGCAAAAGAGTTCGTCTATCGGTTAGTTAAAGAAGATTATTCATTATGCATCGGGGCTCGTATATGTCAGTAATAAAACAACGTCACAGTTAATTAAAATTGTAATGGTGCATATCCACAATATCATATACAGCGTTCTGTTTACTTTATTCTCAAATAAGGTGAAATACGACTATCATATGTTGTATTTTATTTGTAATATAAATGTAACATTAGTGCTCATATTAGTAGGCCTTTGTTCTGTATATTTAATAAACAGTCATTGTTTCTCATAAGACATTCTTTGGCTAAATACCGTTAGATTCGTACCAGTCTACGAAACTGTCATAGGTTAAAGAACATGCATTCAATGTATTGATATTATAACTTTATCGACATGTTTCCGATAAGGTGTAGATCCTCCAACCTAAAGAGGCAATCTTCGACCTGTTTAAGACTGGCCATCTCAAAGTCTTCAGTGGCTTTGGTCGAGTAGTTGTATATATCCTTAGTGCTAGGAATAATTTATTTTGCGCGTTTCAGGATATGACGTCATTGCAGTAATTTGTAAGCGCCGCTTCGAGTTTTGAGCTTAGCAACATATTTTGCGATTCATTTAAATTTATAAATATAAATTCTATACGACTCATGAACTAAACATGTATATATAATATGCATGGCTACCGCATGTATGTACATCAACAGGCTTGACCATATTCAGTGTAAACTTTATATAACGACACTAAAGGCATTATAGAGAGTGGTCGTTAAATGGAAGAAAAAAAAATAAAATCAATGGCGCTACCTATTAGGTCTGGGCCTCAGATTTTTGTATCTGTTTGTGAATTGAATAGGCAAGTTCAAAATCAGCCTTCTGTGCCTGGCACACACCGTCGACTTTTTGGGTCTAAGGCAAGCTGGTTTCCTCACGATGTTTTCGTTCACCGTTCGAACTAATGTTAAATGCGCACATAGAAAGAAAATCCATTGCACGCTGAAGCCACTAGGCCAACACTGCTCAATGAAATAGAAGAGAAACGTATAGATAATCCATGACTCCTACTTATTAGTCATGGTTAACAACAGGTGTCCATATGCAAGCAACCCCAATTTGTAAATAAAAAACAAATTTCTTAAAAAGTTCGTATGCTTATGCCGACAGTCGAGTTCATTGGCTAGGCTAGGATAATAAAGTGACAAAATAAAGTACACAGCTGCGCAGTTTTTACTAATTTTAGCAACTATAAAGTACTTTACTACTCAATTGTCGTCATTATAAAGAGTGGGTGTTGTAGAGTGTATCATTGTATGGAAGACAAGCTAAACCAACCAAAGTCAATTGATTTCGAAGCTTTAGCGAGTTCGTCGTTAAATCGAGAGACGTTACATGGAATTAACACTGTATTTGAATAACGGACAGCAAACCCTCCAGTAATCAGCTCTATAGTATTCAGCTATAGCGTTGATGCGTTTACCTCAAAGTAATTTCTTCGGTCACATCAACCCCTACGGTCACAGTTACTGCCCCTGAACTGCAGTAACATTGTTATCTACCCCTGTCTCCCGAGGCCTCACATCTGTCCAAGTTAAAACTAGTATTTACAATCCGCAATTTAACTTTATTGATACTGAAAATAATTAATCGTCATGTAGAACCCCGTATACCCCATATGAATGAGATTTATTGGTGTTAGTCTTATTTATTCTATTGGCTCTGGTATATGTAGTGACTGTTTGATAGATTTGATTTGAATTTGCCATATTTTGTTGTACTAATAACATCTTTGTACATTAGTTCGATACTATTCTTTTAAAATCCGTAGTGCTGATGTTGTAAACATTGTATCTCACGTTGGGAAAATTCAACATTGAGGTCCTAATCTAAATCCTTGTCGTTATAGTTATAATCCTTGGGGTTATTGAGTGATGCAGGGTAGAGTAAAAAAACTGGAGACTGACTTTATTTTTTATAGAGTTTATATTTTATAAATATTCCTCATACACTATCAGTATATTAATTTATATAGAATTAAATCCCTGCCCAGTTCAAAACAACTGATTCTTAAGACAAAAAGCAACTTTCTATATACTAGTACGTCAAGAAGTTAAATTTACTGTTTTAGGGTTTATAAATAGGAATATTACATACAAAAATATCAAATTCCACTGCTTTCTGCAACCAACCAACCTAATATCAGCCACGATAATACAATTGACATTCGGTTCTTAAAAATACAACCTTACAGAGACCGAGCCTTGAAATTGAAAATATTTTCATTCTCCCCAAAAGAAATATGGAATGATGCCAAAAATTTTCAATTCAGTACAGGTGGTTTTTCCCAGCAAAAAATGTTTTTCTATCGACTACAGGCGGATTGTCCCCGGAGGCTTGGGGCAGTCGTCTTAATAGACTTAGAGGCAATCGACCCCTAAGGCAATTGTGCCACCCTACCATCTAAAAATTGGCTCGTTCATAGCCTTTATTGTCTGCTGCACAATGGCTTACAAAAACCTCTTTTTATCGTTTACTTAAAATCCCTTTAGAACGAATATAGCTTTGAGACTTATGTCCTAAAATGTGTATTGATTTTGAGGCGTATAATTTCGTTTCACATTTTATTTTTATAAGCAATAACTACTTTTCACATACAACAAACTGGATTTTATTAAAATACTTATGTGAGTTACATAAAAATTTGGGTGAAACTCACTAAGATTGTGTACATGATTGCCTTTAATAATGATCAATATTTATACAAAATACAAGTTTGCATCCGTTTCTGTATATACAGATAGATTTTCTTGATATGTCACTCCATAAATAACTAATTATATAAGTTACACAAATATAAAACAATTTATTTACATATATATTCTATTTAAAACTCAATCATGTGAAGTGTAATCAAAAACGAAATCATTATATTTGTATAAAATCGTTATTAAATACATATATCAAAGAGATTTATACCGATCAAACAAGTATAAATGTAATTACAAATATGTGAATTTCGTGTACCCATTACGAGATATCAGCACGTGTCCACGAAATAAATATTCACATTATTACTAACTGCCCCACGGAACATTTTTTGCGTTGTGCATTTGTAGGGGCTTAGCATTGGCATTTAGGGGGCCTACTGTTTGCTATTATTTGGCGTAATGTGGGTGAAATTTAGCTGTACGAAGTACGAATTTCTTTTATTAACGGCATGGGGTTCGCATCGAAATCCCGGATTATTTGGCTAACAAATTATATCGAATCTGCTAAGAATAGGACGCGCCTGTCAATAAATCAATGTCGGATTTATTAAAGGCGACAAATATGTGGAACGAAATTAATTTCGTTTAGTGCGTGCACGTTGCGGTAATAATAAAAGCTTTTTAAATACTTCGCCACGCTTCCCATGCCATGCTGAATAGTTTGGCTAAATATTAATTTGAAAAAGGAGACTAAATTTGAAAGTATACAATATTATACGTTAATTATATACAGCACAGATAGTTTATCCTAAGCGTATATTATTTAAGTAAGCCACTTACACGTGAAAATTTGTGTATATAAATATTGGATTTTGACATATACATTGCTCGATTGCAAACGATTTAGGTGAATAAAAGTGAATTAATCTTTTGACCAAGTTCAAAATTAACACATACATTTTGAGCGCAATTGTCATGCGAATTACATAACTGTACACAATTGGCTGGTTTCCGACTTTAATAAACTCGATGTTCGTTCGATACACGCGAAGTAACAAAAACAATACTCTTTTGTGACATCGGTTCACTGGTTGTGTATTGTAACCTCCCCTCTATCATGTTCCATTTTCCTTTCAATGGAAAAATTGTATTTTTCAATATGTTTTTTCAAGATTTTCATCGCTGTGCTTTTATTTCTTGATTTCTTGTTATTGTTTTTAGTTTAGTTATTGTTCTGATTTATTAATATAACAATTTTTTATAACTAAAAAAAATACTAGACAGCTGCTAAAAGCGTCTGGGTTGAATACGTTGAAGGGCAGCTTACGTTTAGAAGCCATATCTACTGTTTATAATACTTTTACATAAAATACATTTACAGTCCAAAATATAATAGAAGAGACCGGTTAGATTGTTAGACGACCGTCCGTCTATTAGAATTCTGTGCATTCTTTTGCCTTTGCTTGATTAATTTGGTACCTAATAAAAAATTGTGTAATTTTTTTGACAACAACCCCGTGCGTCAACCGCTTAGCCAGCGATATGAGTAAGAATATAAATGAACGTTGCAAGAAAAATATTTACATAATACTACAGTATCAATTGAACCGTTATCTGTATTAAATGCAAAACAGATAATTTTAGCTTGTCAGATAGTTATTTACGCACAAAAATCATAACCCTTACTTGTCAAATTTGATTTATAACACGCAATTACGTTTATTGAGATGTTTCTAATAATTGCGGCTTTAATTAAATAAAACCTCCATTTATCAAGTGGAAAGTAATTTTACATTCTTGGTGATAGGCTTTATTTATTGGTTCGATATAGAAATTATTATAAATGTATTAAGCGCTCACCACTAAACATTAACATGATTGATTCAATATTACATTGAAGCCTTGGATTACATAAAAGCGTTGATACTTTGTATTATTGCGTAATTTATAAGAAGGGAAATCTATAATATTGCGTCAGTCATGCCTTGACAGTAATGATAAGCTCTTAGATGGATTTTTATCAATGTATCGCGAGGATCTGATATGTTTAGGTAGAACAATTACGAAAGCTTATTAAGTTTTAGTACTTAAAATCAAGTGATTATTATTTATATATCAGAGAAAGAGAATAGATTTGTATTTTAGCGTGTTTGCAAGAAATAAACTCATTATTCATTAGAATATTTAAAAAAAATACCAGGTCAATTAAATAATTGAAAATGATATTCGTTTTATAATGTCAACCATTCCCCTTAATTAAATATATACTATGGCTCAGATGATTTACAAAAAGTTCAATTATTATACCTTAACTACTATGAAGCGAAAGTTTAACAGAAAATTCACAGCAAGAAGTGCAAAGTTAAATCCTATTGAAGTTGCTCCGTAGTTGAGCTTAAGATATCGAGATATTTAGCAACAGCTGAGATTGAAGTATTAACCAACTTGTTATTGCAACGTTGAAAACATTCCTGAGTCTCCCTAAAATATAAGAGCAGTGCGAACATTATCATTATGTTCTCCATGCCAATGGTTTTTGAATTTGTCAATATTGGGAATGGCAATGTACTCACGATATATTGAAGTACACAAACGTGTACATATGTAAATCCACAACAAAATCACAATGGTGTATTTAAAGTTTCAGATTATTTAAAGTTTGTAGAAAAAGCTTAAAGGCTCTATGAGGGAAGTATTGAGGGACATAGCGTATTGTACAACATGGCAGTATTTTTTAATTAATTAATTAATTAGTCAGTTATAGATTCCGATTGTCTTAATCCTTTCTTATATCATTTTATAGTAGCTTCTTTCCATTCGTTCCGTTAATGTAACTGTTTTAGTTCAGCTTTTAATATTAATAATCCATAAAATTAGATTCTACTGTTAATACATCGTATATTGTATGTTTTAAATTAATGATTATTATATAGCATAATACAACAAACTTTTAAAACAGAAGTCACTGAGACCATATGTGTGTTGTGAGCTTCTGTTACACTGTTCCGTTCAAAAAAATGTTTACAGTTCTATATTGTAGGAATAGAAACAACCATAAAGAATAAGGGATAACTAGGTTTAGATGAATACATAACCACTTATGAATGACTAGATTTACAGCGAAGTTTGCCTCATATAACTCAACAAAAGCCCATTTCTCATACCTTAAGTGCATCACAGATACAGGACTAGTTGACGACGTTGACTTTGTTTATGGTATACAGGAATCGCTAAAATGTTTAATAGTTTTCAATTACCGATTTCAAGTGTATTTTTAATTTACATATCGGTAGTTTTACTTTAAATTAAAAATTACCGTTCTGGTTTTTAGGTACAACATAAAAATTTATTTTAGTACCTTAAAAACAAAAAAGGCCTTATAAGTTATTTGCTGTAAAATGTATCAAGGCTTTAAAAATAATCAAGAGTAAATGCAGAACAATAAAAAACGCTAGGAGCGTAATCAACTTTGATAGAATGTCAATTGTTGAGAATAAAGTTTATTATAATTACATAGATAATATACGCCCACTACGTACGTAAAAAAATCAGAACGTGATAACGGAACAGACAAACTCGCTTTCGCGTATAATATTAGGATGGCCCACACAGTTAGGCTCAATTTTAAACAATTACTCCTGAACGAAAGGTAAATGTTTGTTCGCTTGTGCCCACACGCAGGCTTGACAGGTACTTATTACGTGCACTCGCTTGTTTTAAAATTCACGATTCCAATGTTTTGTCTTTGTTTGCACATCGCTTTTGTCTTAACTATGTAGGTGATGTTTCATATCTTCACATATTGTACATAGGTTATAGGTTCACGTTTTTGATAATGGTTTGAATGCAGTTTGAAAAAATTTGTGTTTGGAAACATAATTTTTTACGAAAATATTAATAAAATTAGTTTCATTACATGTCTGTATAAATGTAACAGCAACGAACATACAAAATTTATTTTTCTGTACGAGATTAAAAAGGCTGTATCTGTCTTTAATTATGAATTAATATTACATTTATGTAAAGTTCATTACATGAGAATATCGCCTTTTAAATATCGTTAATGTTTGTCATTCTTTTGGGTCTCATGCTTAAGAATCCGAATTCGGTTGCCGAATTTTACATTTTGCTACTTCTACCTATTACATTCGCTACTTATAGTTCTTAAATTCGAAAACTAATAAAATGTATATTCAAAGTAAATCAAAAAGTTTAAAATGTCTTCCTAAGTCGTATCATTTACTAGCAATAGTAACTCTCAATCATTGAAACTTCTAAAATGACAAATTGGACACCCATTTTTTTTTGTTTCGAACTCTGCAGCTCTAGGGAAAATGAATATTACGATGCAGAAGTACTCCTTAAGGATAACAAACAGATTCAATTGATAAACTAAGATACGTGTTATTTGATAGGTTAGGTTTTTAATGAAACAAATACAAATATAACTTACTTTAATGATAATTATAAATATATTTGTAATAAAATAATAACAGATTTTAATGAAATCCACTTTGTTCACTGTGTTAAATATGGTAAATTATGTAGGTTTATTTTTATTTGGGTTCGATTTACCAAAAAAAAAAGTAGTAGATGATACGAAATCTTTTGACTCGTTAATGGAGTTGATAATCAAGTTTTGTAGTTGCAGTATTTGAATAAATTCTCCAATTTTACCAAAAGCATTGTTAAGTGCCTATCTGAATTCAATTAGTAGTTAATTAGTAAAAAAGTAATTTAGTAGTCATTTTTTGCTTAAGAATAAGCAAAAATTTAGTAATATATAATATTATTATTTTTTGATAACCTAAGTATCATATATTTAAGACAATATAGCTTGTAATATATATTGTTCGCGCCAAATCGGTGTCAATCAAATAAACAGTTGTCGATTTGACTTTGACAAACGAACCGGAGATGGTAGATGATGTAACCCGGCGTAATGGCGCAAGGGAGTTAAATTTTAACCACTGTCGCGTGTGGACTAAATATCTGCATACCGTATAGCATTTACTTTTTTTTTATTCATCATTGAAGGATCCAGTGTTTGGAGTGAGATACGCCACCTTTGATGGTAAGTGCTAGTTTTAGTTTTATCGATTATTGGATTCCTTTTTTTATTATACTGACACGTGACAGCCAAACCAGCGCATATTATTTCACCGAGGGAAGGGAGCATCTTGGATATAGCTTCCCGATATCCAGGCTCATACAGCTTTTTGGTCCTTCTCGAGCCGTATAGGTATCATATCTCTTAGTTAACTTTAACGTATTTTAGGTTCGTTAAGTTAAATTGCCAGTGGGTATTTTCTTACCTGCATAACGATAAATTTAATATAGATTTTTTAAATATTATATGTATTTATAAATATATTATCCGTATTCCGTATTTACGTATTTAATAATAGATTGTGCCTGATTTGGTGAGATTGATCATGCGTAATTAATATCCACCTACATCACTTTTTTCTAAAAATTGTTTCACAGTTAACGTTAGTAATAAATCTGTTTATGGTTGAATATAATAGTATCATTGATATTTCATTTTATTTTAATATTTTTATAAAGTTAATTTTGGAATAATTAATAATTATTTGTAGATAACATGGATTGGAACAAGAACAAAGGCTGATGAATGTTCACCAAACGAGTTGGCACATGTTCCAAGTTCCATATTATCCAGTGTTTGGAGTGAGAAACGCCACCGTTGATGCTATGTGCTAGTCTTATGGATTCCTTTTTTTATTATACTGACACGCGACAGCCGAACCAGCGCATATTATTTCACCGAGGGTAGGGAGCATCCTGGATATAGCTTCCGGATACGCAGGCCCATACTTATACTATTTCGCATTATGTATAATATGGTGAATTTAAAAATAAATTAATGAATTAAAAATGGTTTACCTGCTATTCATACTCGAGCTGTACGGCTATAACAATGGTATTATTTCTTAAACCCATTCCTTTTAATTCAAAAAAGTCTAATAAGGTGTAACGTGTATACTGTATCGTGTCTTTATAAAACGACTCGTGCTTTAAAAGGAACTTACAAGATTAACATTCTTTCGTCAACCCTCTGTTACACAACAGCGCCTTGCACGCGCAGTAATACAAATAAATTTTGACCTGCACTCTTACCTGAACCAAAATCTAGAATCGTACAAATATATCAATCTTCCCGTATCCTTTTAGCTAAAAAACACTTCTACTTCTCTGAAATTGTATTCACGCTGTGATGATGAATGACGTAGTTTAGACATAGGAATCCAATAACTGAATTATAACTGAAATATATAATTATATATTATATTATTATGTATGTTTTTATATAATTATTATTTTATCTAGTTTAAGTTGCCAATTGGTCGCAAAAATTAAATAAATGATGTTGCAAAAAAACCTCTTTTTCAATTATATCTGGTTAACTGATGTCAAATATGTCAAAATATATATAAGGTTGGCGATTTGAGAGACATTCTTCAAAAATTCTTTAGAGATTGATAGCAATAATATTACTATAAATATTTAAAACATTTCATAAAAAGATGATTTAACCTACAACTACAACAGGTGGTATTGCATTGCATCTTTAAAATCATCAACCAACTGTTTGTAACATACACTGTGATGAACATAGTTCCCCACAAGAAAATCCAGGGGTGATACTTTAGAAACCCGATATCCATTTGTGATTTATTAAAATCTAAAACATCTCGGTGTTATAAATCGTACTTGGGGGAGATAAAGAATCGGCTTACGCTTAATAAATCTTCGTCTGCACTAAAATACTTATAGAGAGCGAATTCGCATGTCCTCAAAGAGAGCATTGGGCAAACCAAAATGTGTAATTTTTTGTTCACATTTCAGCACTTTGAACCAATTTATATTACCTCGAATTTACTAGATAGTTGTAGTTTGTTTGAAATTTGATTCAAGGCAAATAATTTTCTTTGATTTTTTTAATATCGTAGGTTCCTCATGTAACACGAGATAGCGCCCCATAGATAAAGGGTGCATAATAGTCTTGGTGCACAATATAGACCATTGTCCCCATTTTGTAACCATTTTAGAATACGCATTATTTCGATTAGAAATCGTTAATGTAGACACGTTCGTTCTAGATTATGTTATATTATTGCAAATATACTAATAAAATTCATAGTTATTAGTATACTTAACAGTCTAAACATATTTTAACCTTAAAATATAACAAGTAAAAAATAATATTAAAATAAGTCCCTTTAGGCAAGGTTCCGAAGATACTGGCAGCGTTCCCCTTTGAATGGCTTGACTAATTCTTTGTCTGAGGTAGATGCCAGCTCTTCGGTCTCATTTTATAGAGGAGATTAAAAGGCTTTATAGAGCTAGGACTCCACGGCCCAAGGGTTTCGTCACCGTATGGGACTAGATCACAGACGGCTATATATATAGGCTCCATAGCCTAGACCCTTTTTAGAACAATGTCTAATGATCACATTCATATTATATGTATAAAACTAAATTTGCAAGCTAATAGGGTAATGACAGGACGGTCTTTCCAAGGAATCATATAGAGTCCTACCTCGAAGGTCATCCTGAGAAAGCAATAGTGAATGGAGATTAAATTAGATTTTGATTGTTATCATAAATCAGTGATTTTTTTATCTCATAATATTAGCTTGATTTCTATTTATAAGTTTCTCCGTCTGTTATACAGTAAACAGGTTAAGCATTCGCTTCCAATTTTTTTAGGCAAATAACTTTATACATGAAAAAATAAAATTGTTTTCATAGAACTTTTTTTTTAATGCGCGGATTTCATAAGCGTAACGAAACTTAAGACATCGTAGGTAAATACATATATATGGTTTTGAAACAACCAAAATGAATAGATATTTTAATATAATATACTTCTATACCCTCAATGATCATGTAACGTGAAACTCGGACGTGTTGAACTACTTACTAGATAAAATCGCTTTAATATGCTACTTGCAGTACTAAGTCAAAGTACTATGCACCAGTATCACTAATTAACATGCATAGCATGAGACAGGAATTCTTGGAATTCGATGTGATAAATAAGGACGTAACTTAATTACATTCCCGAGAAATTCTGATACGCCAATTTTCCAAGGAGTTGTCAATTATTTATTAAAGTGTTATGCTCTGTGTCTCTGTTTAAGTGACAGTGTATTGGTAGTTCACTCAGTATTATTTTTATTCTAGCTTCCGAATTTGAAAAAATAAATAAGGAAAACACATGTTTTAAATTTTGTGCAGTAGTAATTATTTGTCTAAAAGGCTCAAATCGGCTTAGTAATTGCCCGATAGTTTATCCTTCAGTTTGAATTTAAATTGAGCGTTGTTGGTTAAGCGGTGAAAGGATTTTTTAACATACATTACACATACTGGTATATTAGTATATAATATTTCTTATAAAAAAACTGGACAGTCATTTCGCCGTAATGCCACCTGATGTTAAGTGAGACGCGGCCTATTGGAGGGCATGCCTTAACCGGAGATGCCTATTTAGCCGCCGCTTGAATGGACCTATATCCTCTTTATTCCGTGTTTATGTACCTTCCCCGTCACCTATTCATAACAAAGAAAATACCTAAAACGTAATTAAAAGCATCCGCCGTAAAATGCATAATTTTGAGCAATTGAACATTCGGCTATTAACTCCTTGTTATTCAAATGTAAACGAGCCCTTCTAAAGGAAGGCCGACAATTAGACCACGTTCCGCTCTGTGTGTCCGTAATTTCATACTAATTATAATTGATAATTCACCACATTTTTTGCATTTTTATTAGCTTATGTAGAAACGGACATGCTCTCACATAATTAAGCCCGTATCTCGCAAACCCGCACCTACTTTGCATATTTTGTTTGCACAAACATTCACTGTTTGACTGTTGGAATCAAGGACCTCCGTTTCCAACTTTAAGGGACGGTACCGGCCATTTGACACGTGTTTTTGCTGTTTGGTTGTGGGTTTCATTAAATTCATATTCGAGGCACGACATAACGTGTAATAATTAGCTTCATATTTTTGTAATAACTATAATTAGATACTTTGGTTCACGGTTGCTGGTTTTGAATAAAGAATATGGCGTCGGTTAGACGTGACAAAGTAAGGAAATATATTCATCATAGAAAAATGTTTCACAAGTATAACACAACGGATTAACTTATTATATTTTATGGGGTTATATATTAATATAGCTCCTGACAATTTTTTAAGAATACATCTGAGACATATGGCAAGATTCAGAAACAAGATTTAGCGCTAAGACTGATCCCTGTATTTCAAAACTGTATTGGATTTAATTCGGGAGTTATAGTGCTGTCGTCAGGATTCCATAAAGTGTAATACAGTTCTGGCTACAAAACATTACCGTAGACTTTAATAGTATTAAAATAAATTGTATCTTAAAAAATGTAGTTTAATAAGGAGGTAGTGGGAAGCTTCTTGTGTGGAAACGAGAGCCGCCCCGTCTCACCTCCCTTGGACAAGCACAAAAGCTGGCGCGGCCACGGAGCTGGCAGTAAATAATAAACGGCTCAAATATACGAGTCTTGGCTCAAACTTTGATTTTGTTCTCTTGGGGGTTAATGGCCATATGGTTCAAATGCACAGGAGCTAATTAAATATTTAAATTGGTGCTTTATTGCTGCCAACGTTAAAGGTACACTGTCACATGGGCCGATCTTTTTAAATTTGTGTTATTTTATATTCATAATTTTTTAATGATTATTATTACAATATAGCTTAAATTCTATTTCTATAAACGCGGAAATACAACAAACCGGAACACATTTATTTAACAAGATATCGTGTATAACAGGAAAAACTAAAGAAAATGTTATTTTTGTCTCATTGTTGAGCATCGACAAAGGACCATAGATTTCCCGAAGAAGTGGGAAATATGTTAGTGGATTTAGTGTTCTCTTAAAAATTATATTGTACAATGTCTATCCTTTGATGGGCATGAAAGGAGTCTTTGTTCGAAAGGATTTACGTGCGATTTACCTTTCGGAGATCATAAGGGTCGTTTTTTCCTTATACCAATTTTATTGCAAACGATAAAGGTATGGTACTTTTAATCGTTTTGTATGGAAATTGAAGAAATCCATATTATTTATTTATGACAGAACAGGTCATTGGAATTGGCTTTGTAAAGAAGCCTTTCTTATGAAATAAATCTAATTTAGTAGAAAACTCGGCTATTTTAATCAAACAACAATAGGTAAAATGTAAATAAACAAAATAAATTGTATCCTTGTATTAAAATCATTATAAATACAAAACTTGTATACTAATGGTTTTTAGGTCGGAACCTCAGATTTCTGGGTCTGTGACGTGATCGTTTCTCATAGGTAAGTAGGTTGTCTTCTGTGCCTGACACAGCATGCCTTAGACCAAGTCGGTGTGACTTGTTCTAAGGCATGCTGATTTTCTCACGATGCTATCTTTCACAGTACGCGCGAGTTTAAAATGCGGACACATTCAGAAAGTCCATTGGTGTACAGGGTTTGAACCTACGACCCCGAGGATTAGAGTCGCATGCTTAAAAGGCCAATGATGTTCATAACCTATTAAATGTATATATAATATTTTTATTCTGAATAAAAAAATACATACCAAAGCATAAGTCACAAATTAATGATTTTATCGCAAACAGGCAGGAGGCTCATCTGATGTTAAGCGATACCAGTGCCCATTGAAACACATTGGCAGAAGGCTCCCAGTGCGTTGCCAGCCTTTTAAGAATTGGTACACTTTTCTCTTGAAGGACCCTAAGTCAAATTGGTTCGGACTATTTCCGAGACTATTTTAGGGGGCTGCTGGTTTCGCATGGTTGTGGTGGTTATACGGATGGTATTGTGTATTCTTCCTTGACGTGATAAAACTCAGCTGCAGGTCAGTCCGAAAAACTCCTCTCAACACAATTTTAAAAAGTCTCCTCTTACCCTCCAAGCTATCTCGTATCACTTGACACAAAAACATTGGGTTTATGAATAAGACAGTAATATTTTTTATGCATAAAATAAGTTGTACTAAATTAATTTACCGCAATATACTTTGGCTGTGTTTATATAAGTACTAAATCTGATTAAGCTATCTACAATGCACTAGCAAATATGTTAATGCTACGATTTATGCAGCAATAACATTATTAGTAAAATATAATTAATATCAGAGGCTTGTGAAAATATTCTTAATAATTAATATCATGGTATTACAGGATTAAAACGTGTTCATGACCCATTTATTTAAAACCATAAAATATATAAGTATATCTCGCTCCTTCACCCATACGGATACTGAGATTTTTTTATAAATTTAATACATACAAACGGCTTTTACGAAATTACTTTTGTAAAATGAACACGCGTTAATTAATCACAATCTTTCCATTACAAATAAAATGACACATACACAGTTACACTCATAATACTGTTTTAATCTATTCTAAGGCAATTATGATTATTGTTTCGTACCATAAAATTTAATTTAATTTTGCGATACATGAGTGTGTTAGTGCCATATCTACATTGTAAGCATCTAAAACATCAAATTCAAATAAAGAACAAACCATAGAATCTAGAACAATGAATAATCATCCTCTTAATTACCACAGACTATCTTTATTCAAATCGTTATTGTAACATAAAATTACAGTTCACATTTCCCCCGGGGTAAGACCATTAACGCCAACTGTTCACATCACAGTAATATATTGTGCAGTATGGAATATTATGATTAATAAGATTTGTTGCCTTGTGGTGCTTTTACTGATTTAGGTTCTCAAGTGCTATTTGGAATACATACATGACGTTCGTTGGGTAACCTAATGATGAATAAAACATTGTATGACGACGAGAAACACATTGTTTAAGAAACAAACAGATTGTATTAGAAAAAGAAAAACAATTATATATATTATTAGTTAATTATGTAGATTATTAGTTAGGAAAGGAAGCCAGAAATTTTATTTATAAAATTTGATTTGATTTAAATGTGGAAAAAAGGGTATCTATAACATTTAACATGTACATTTCAACTACAACTTGAATGTAATGTACAATGTAAATGTTTTATGAGATATAAATGCAGGAATAGCATTATTATCAATTAGTTATACTAATTAATAAAGCTCATTATAAAAAGCAAACTAAAATCACGAACATTCATAAGAATCTATTAAGGGAGTCATTTATAACATTTTTAATTAAAACGTGCTACAAAGACGTCCATTTTTTACTGTACTTCATTAACGACATGCAAATATTCACTTAGAAACTAAATCAACTGACCTCCAGAATAATCAATTATTGCAAAGTTGAACAAGTCTTTGCAATTTAAAATGGCTATTCTAATTGCCTGTTATGTGTGTTTTGAGTGGCGCGCCATCTAGTAGATAACATTATATATATTTTATTTCACACTCATTGCTTTTATACGTTATTTTATACTATATATATAATTACAAGATATTTATTGCGACGTGTTTATTATATTCTGAATATTTAGGTATAATGTTCGAATGCCGAAGGCTAAAATATAATAATAATTGATGATTCAATTTTGTGTTATATCGACTCATAAAATTAAAAATATGTTTAATCTACGTTTTTATGCATAAAAAATATTAAAATTTGCAAAAGAACTGTTTCCGCCCGGGATCGAACCGGGGACCTTGTGCGTGTGAAGCACACGTGATAACCGCTACACTACGGAAACTTGATAATCTTGAATGAAATAAGGCTACAATAGATAAAAATCATAAATGTAAAATTTTTGTACAATAGTGAAAATTACATGTAACTATGTTTTTATATTATGATCGCAGCGATATTCTTTACTAGTAATGTGCTTAAGTTCCAAACCTAATAATTATCAGACTTTGTTACCCACCTTTAGTATATAGAAAAGTAAAGATATATATAATTTCTTAGGTGCGGGAAAGTCTCCTACAACGTTTTCGACTTATTTTTCAGCCAGCACAGCAGACAGTACCCAATTCTCTCTAGTAACCCTTTCTAACTCTTTGGTACTTCAGTATGGCCTTGTTTTATTATGCCCTGTCTGCGGGTATCTTGCCATTGATTAATACCAAGAATACGTTTTTATGTAATATGGAAAAACATTTAAAACACAGAAAAAAAGCTATTATAAATTACTTATTTATTATAAGTTATGTAATATTTTAATGATAATAGATGATTAGTATATTACCAGATTCAAAGTCGTGGCAAAATCTCAAGTTCTTCGTAAAAGTGCCAAAAATAGTAGCTCTTTAGAAAAATGTGAATGGATTGTACGAGGATTATTCAAAAGGTGTTATAATGCTGTCTCAGCGCGTGAGATGACGTCCGTATCTCGGCCTAGATCTAAGATTACTATATCACACCTGTAGGCCATATGACGTTACGTTAGACTTGTATAAGGTACCTGCTTTTAGCTTGTGTCGTCAGGTGGAAGAAAATTATATATTATTTCTCCAAACCTCCTTACTGTTTTGTTTTATGTTAGTACAAAACATTAGAGTTATTTGTGTGTCTGATCTGTTTTAATTACCGGTTCCTTTGCCGTGTGACAACTATCCACATAGATATAAGCCTATTGGACAGCCTAGTTTCAAATGCAATGCCGAATTCAGGCTAAAGAAGCTCACACTCGAGCCATTAGGCCAACACTTCTCTCACCTTCTGTATTAATTGATAATTTTGGTTTTATTAAAAAATTACGATTATTAAGAGTAGAACGGGTATTCCTTGTCAAAGAAGCAGTTCGACTTGTAACAATCGCTTGATGATGAAGTTGTTTGATCGAACTCGCAACCAGCAAATAATATTCAACAATGCATTCGCCTGCAGTGCAATAATTTTCTTCTATTTCACTTCACAACGACCGAAGTAAGCACACGATATGCTAATGAGCACTGCATTGATAATTTCATAAATTTACTGACGCATAAATTACAATAAAACTTATTTTATATTTTCCATAAACGCAAGTCGTAGCAAAATCTGTCTTACGATTGTATTTTAAGTCTCAATTGGAGAGATAATGTTTTGTTACATTTTCACTGCAACAGAACAACGTAAAAAGCTGTTTTGGGGTTTATATTTTATAAGAAATAAATTTTCAAGTGCGTTGCGGCCTTTTAAGAATTGGTATGCTCTTTTCTTGACCCTAAGTCGAATTGGTTAATAATTGGTAATTTAATATATAATATCGTAACAAAGCGAAATATAAACGCTTTATATGTAGTATTAAAAAGTCTACATTCTGCATTACTAGTAACAATCTGAAATAAAGAATTTGTAGATAGTTTACAAGATTTATCGTATTTTATATGAAACGACTCAAAACAAGTAGGCTGTAACAGCTGCTAGTAACGACATCACGCGAGAAGGCAATATATCGATGCCGAAGACGCCATTTGCCGCTACAACTTGTTAATAACATAATAATACGTAAATTATTGTGATCGGGCTTATATGAACTAGGGCTAATGTTCACCTCTCGAAGATAAGTAACCTTTACCATGACAGAGTATGTCAAATTACGTCGGCGAAAAATATGTTTTTAGACATTAAAAAAAATAGGAGGTATGTTTAGTGTACCGTGCTCACAGTACCGACGATTTCCTGCCTTCTCGTAACTGCGTTGTTGGCCTTTTAATAATTTGTATGCATTTCATCATGGGCTCAGTATGGTGGATCGCGCGAAATGTAGTTAGAGTTTTTGTCAGCTTTTTGAACCTGAATCGCAGATTCTGGAAGCGCATTAAAAGCCCCTACATGTATAATAAAATAATAGAAAAAGGCTAAGATATATAAAAGCTATTTTTCGGTATTAAGTTATAACTACAAAATCAAGATTCATCCTCAGACATGTGTTGAATTATTAATAAACAAATATTTTTTGGTGACTTAAGATGGGATCCTGAAGAGAACAAATTTTATACGCTCACTTCACGCAACTTTTATCTTCTTTCTTATTAGCGTATTACTATAGATGTATTTGCATTAAACAACTTCTTTATGTATGTTTTAAACTGTATGCATAATAGTATTGTATTTTGTTAACATAGCTTTTACACATTAAGAAAAACACTGAAAAATACATAAACGTGAGTCATTTTTGCAAAAACCCGTCTACTTTTAGTCGATATCAACTTCGGGCAATAAATACAGATAACACAACTTTCTTTGCAGCTGTGATACTTTTGACATTTAACGCCCTTTGTCTTCAGTCACCGTGACCACGCACGCTGAAAATCACGTTTTTAATACATGATTATACATAGCTTCAATCCGTTCAATAAGTGTTTTTCTTAATGTATGCATAATGTTTTAGAGTAGATTGATAAAATGTAATATCATTTTTACTTCGCAATTGACACTTTGGATGTACGATTGATACACGAGTGTGTTCATTACGCTGAAATTCTTGGTTAAATTATGCTGAAATAGCAGTATTATTGTTTATGATAGCTAGCACTAGTTTGTGTTCCATCGCGAATATTCGTGATTTGCGGCTCGCTAACTGTCAAAACAATGTAACCACAAACATGCCATTTTCTGGCGTGTTGCATACATTCTACAAGCAATCCAATTATTTTTCATGTTTATAAAATAGCGGTATTATAGTGATAAAATGACGTGAAATTATGGCTAACATTAAAACAGTTATTTTGTATTCGTGTTATGCCCAGTATACTAAAACGGTTTTATTATTAAAAACTGAATCGAGCACTAAGCGGTGTTAGTCAAGAGGTTAGGCGATCCTGAATCTTGTTTCTATGGCTAAAGTTCATAATCCTAAGAAAAAAAGCACGCTTTAATATTACATAAATATTATTCAATCTTTGATTTTGGTTTGGATTTCATATGTTTTACGAAAAACAATTCCCAGCAAGGTAAATTGAAGTCGATACAAAACAGAAGACGAATATCCGTGTTTAACCTTAATGGAAGTTTCGAGTGACTTTAACCCTTAATTTAACTTGTACTTTAAACTAATGGCGTCGGTTTCGCTAATTGCGCGTTAGAATAATTATATTGTGTCACGCGTACACGCATATTGAATGGATTTTACGCGGCTCACGTGCTGGGCAGGGTTGCCAAAACTCTGCACATGTCCATTAAAGTACCTGAAGCACAGCTAAACTGGTCAATATTGCATAAATTTAGTACCTGGTTAGGTCATTATTGAAAATTACTTTTCGAAAGCTTCATTTACAATGACAGTTGCCTCAATGATAGGTTTATAGGTAAACATGATCGTAATATATACTTATTATTAAATGAAAAAGCGAAAATGATAACGCACTATGCTCTAATACAATAAATACAAATGAACGATTGTCAAATATTATTGGATAATGACTAAATGACACTAAATGACAAAAAACTGAATGTAAATTTAGTTGTATTGCAACCGGTTAGATCGATTCATCTATTTTGTCTTTAGATTTTACTAATTGAAATTTATATTATGTACCTGAGTGACAACTAAGACTCACAAACCTCACAAATGGGACTTTCAATGGAAAGATCAGTGTTACAAATCGCACAAACAGAGAAGGAAAAGCAAAACTAGTCATAATAAATATAAAATGAAATCTTTTTCAAACTAATAAATTAACTTAATTAATTCAATTAATTATATAAAATATTCTATGACATACTTTTTATAGATAGCTAATAATGTAAAATTAAACAAAAACGAATTTATTATCGTTTAATTAGCAACCCTAGGAAAAGCCCTAATTGGATCCTCCAAATACTAATGTTACTCTAATTTGTAGCAGTTTTGGGTTTTATCCTGTCTAATAATTTGTTCTTTATTATTATTTGCGTTAAGTTCAAATTTATCTACAGTAAACTAAATTTAAATCTATTTACAAATATTAATACAATATGTTTTCCTATAAGCCAATAAAAATCAAAGTGGAAATAACAGGCATTGTTAAACTTGTAATCAATTCATGAGACAATAAAGTTCATCAATTCGATACTGAAATTCACAATCTTAAAATTTCCAATTCAGAAACAGTAGCCTCCATTCGAGTGGAAAAATAATGAAATCGTTGTACCAATTGCATTAATTTTTCTGCATAAAAATCAGCCAATTATTCAAATATACGAGTGCTGTGAACCGGATTGTATCAATGAATATTAATTGTTTTATAAAAATATCCTTCGCGACTGACGTCTCTTGAAATCTTTTAATTTTTGAATTCATTTCTAGTTCAATAAACTTGAATTAAAACGAGGATTGAATGAGTTGTCTGAGTCTTTCAATTAGTTGAACATACAAATTATTTAAAATGTATTTTCCGGCTAACTGGTTAGCTGGTTGCGTAAGGGTTTGAATTGAAACGTTAAGGCATATTTAAAGTTGCGTGCGGTATATATACGTATAACAGTCAGTTTTTGTTTGACATTTTTCAAGCTTTAGCTATAAAGGATGTTATTCAGAATTATGATCAAGTAATAGCTAGCGGCATATCCCGAAGGAACTGTAAAAAAATCGTGTCTACACTGTCTCTGTTTTCTCATTCCACCAAGTTAGTGCGGTCTAATATGTATTGTGATTGTATTATAACTAAAGTAAAGTATTGTAACTCCTACTATTCCTACTATTAAATTGTATTGCAACGGAGATTTACTGGAGGCGGGACTACAACATTATCGTTATATATTAAAACTAAATTTCAGCCATCTCTATTTCATACCAACATGCTACGATGGTCTCTCAAAGGGACACAGTCAAAACCTCATTATTCAACAAAACGGACATAATTTCGTATATACATTTGTATATTGAAACAATCATGTCTGATGTCAGTTGGGACGGAAGGGTGCATATGAAATCGGTCAGTCTGTGTCGGAACAGATGCTGCCGCGGAAGCATTTCGAGATTGAAATGCAATATTAATACATAATATTATATGGAATCTGTTTATCTACTATGTTCACGAATAAAAATAACAACTGGGGATACTTTAAAATGTATATGTATTGATGTATATCAAAAAAGGAATGCACCTGTTAAAAAAAATGTGTGCCTGTACTAGTCTACACACGTAAGAAGTGAAACTTCTTTATGACCTTATTTTTCAAAAAATAATTTACTATGTGGAACTTTACAGAAATTGGTTAAATAAAGTTAAATTAGATAACTTTTAATAAAAGGCTTTTATTATCATAGACATGAATACAAACTATACAATTATTTCATTTTCCCTCATAATAATATTACCCTTATTCCCTACTAATAATATTACAAAATTTCATGAATTGTAATAGATTTATTACTATCATTGTTATCGTTATTATATATTTTTGTTATTAATGGCTTCGAATCTGTTCGATTCAACCGTGGTAGGAACAAGAAAAAGATGGCACGTAACAGAAAAATGTGACACGTAACCGAATAATGTGACGGTAAATTTTTCCAACGTCGATAACTTCTTAGTTTCACTTCAAAAGTTGTGGCTGAAATGCAAAGAAATATTCTATTAAAAGTATACCAAAGTAACAAAAAATGATATTACGTCACAAAAGTCAATATTATCTATTATTTAAAAAATAGAATGCAGTGTAAAGCACAGCCTTTTACTCTTATGTCAGTAAACGTTCCAAAAGTTCACAATTACTATGAAAAATGGAATATCAACTATTTGTCTATGGCACCAAATATGTAGTAGTCCCTTTGTACCGTCACATACATAATTTTATTTAACCATATTAAATATTTAAAACCACCAACCCCTTCTATCGCTAAGTAGTCATAAACCGAATAGAAGTTTACGCATAATGTTATAATGTCCCCATAAAATCACTATACCATAGCCTTATAGATTTCAATAACCCTCCAGCTGACATTTCAAACTAACCAGCTATTCGATTTCCTTGCGAATACCTACATAATTGAATTGCAAGCTCAGCACGTGCGGGCTCTAGAGACCGTCCCGACAGTATTTTGTTTTATCTATTTTTAATGGCAACTTGAGGGTTAATCATCACTGCAGATTTAAAAGCTTGCGGTATGTTTTTTTTTCTTTTTGAACGATGTAATGTTCCCGTATATTTATTGTACTTAACCCTCGTTTTTCAATGTTTTTCTCTTAGCCCTTGTGTTTTTTTTTTATATTTGCGGCTGTTTCGTTTTAAGCTAATGACCTCGTCTGCGTGGAATTTGTTTGAAACGCCTTTCCATGATTCGTATACGCTATCAAATGTATATGTGCAGTGTTAGACTACTGACTCGACTGTTAGTCGCTGGAGTCGTTGGGTTAATCCTCGGCCGGTGGCCCAAGCACCAATGGACTTTCTGTCTATATACGCATTTAGGACCCGGTTGTACGATAAATGAAAACATACTGAGAAAACCGGCATGACTTCTACTCAAAAAGGATACGGCAGAAAAAGCTAGTCACCTACTAAGGAAAATACATGATCTCGAAACAGATATATAAATCTGAGATCCAGACCTTGAAGTTAGCACCATCAATTTTTGTATTTGAATTACATTATACTTTAGATTTCAAAACGTATTTTGAACGATTACTTTAATTCCTTTAAACTAAAAATCATTTAATAAGTAATACTTTATAGTTTTTAGAAAGGCTGTATAGTTATTAATTCGTAGGGGTTCAATTTCATAAGGGTTCAAGTTTATTTACAAATTTATTATTGTCAATATACTTAATTAACAGTAAGGAGTTCATACTTGGTGCCTAAAGGGCTACACCACAGTACAAATTTAAAATTCCTAATAAATTAAAGAGTTAAAAGAAATACAATCATTTAAAAAAAACGAAACTAACCACAAACATAAAGAAAGAAAAAACTATTTATACCTTAAACATTATAATCTTTATGAAGCCAAACAATGACATAACACGTTTTCCAAAAATACCTTTTAAGGGTACACTTTCTAATACACTAACTTAACAAGGCGCGTAACAATTATATGAGGTTGTCCGTTGTCCTAAGTCTATTAGGCTTTAATGCTAATATTGTAAGCAAATATGTACATGAACAATCTAAAGTATACTGGAAAATTAATGTATCTTTTAATGTACAGTTTCATAATATACGCAGAAGTTGCAAGTAGTTTAATATTCCAACTATAAAGTCTCACATGCGATATTTGATGCTAGCGATATGCATCGCGATTGTATCGACAGTCAATGCTGATAAAAAGTGGCTGTTTGTTTTATCATGCGATGTTACATAGTTCCAACATAACGATGCTATCAGAACAAAATATTGTTATATTTGTTTAGAAATGAAGTTTTATATTGAGGGAGCTTTCGTTGCATATTTATGGAATATTCTGTCATATGTTTAACAAGTGTTAAATTATAACAAAACAGTCGAATGTTTACCAATAACTCAATTTTAAATAACACATTTATTTAAAGACTATTAAGATACGGAAAGTTGCATATCTCGGAGACGTTTTGCGTCATTATTAATACAACTTGTTGCAGCTTGTAATGATCGCCAATATTCAAGGCAACAGACGGGCTGGTAGAAGAAGTCGTGGTTGTGGAACGTACGGGAGTCGATTGGCCTTACATCCCCTGAGGAGGTTTTTAGACTAGCCCAAGATACCCGGCAATTCAATTTGTTAACAGTCAACCTTTAGTAATAAAGTGACACTTGAAGAAGAAGAAGAATTTACACAGACTAAGTACTTTTAACGTTAGTATTAATAATACTCCTGCGCATCGATTTAAAGAAAATTACTTATTCAAAATATCTATCCAGGAAAAGATTCGTAGGGTCCTAGTAATCAATCCAAAATTGATAGTAGAAAATTGAGTACAAAACACAAGTTTGCGCGTTTTCCACGAAAAAAACACCCTTTGTCGCTACTCCTCTTTTCGAAAACACTCTTCTTGAAGCCACAGCTAGCATCGGAATACTTGGCGTTGACATATCGAATGACGTTCAGTTTCGCAGTCATTTGGGGGGAAAGGCTAAATTAGCCTCCAAAAAGCTTGGGGTGCTCAGCAAGGCGAGACGGTACTTCACTCTGGGCCACCGCTTGCAACTCTATAAAGCGCAAATACGGCCCCACATGGAATACTGTTCTCACCTCTGGGCGGGGGCTCCCCAGTACCAGCTCCTTCCACTTGACCGTATCCTCGCTGGATACGAGCGGTTCGAATCGTCGATGACCAATCCCTATCCGAGCGGCCCGATCCTTTGGCGTTGTGTAGAGATCTCGGCATCTTCTACCGCATTTAACATGGAGAGTGTTCAGAGGAGTTGTTCGGATTAATACCTGCAGCTGAGTTTCAGCATCGAACGTCGAGGCAGAATACAAAATTCCACCCGTATCACCTTGACGTCCGACGTTCCACGACTGAGCGTTTTTCAAGGCAATTTTTGCCGCGCACCACCGCTATGTGGAACCAGCTGCCTACTGAAGTATTTCCGAACCAATTCGACTTTGGGTCCTTCAAGAAAGTAGCGTACAAATTCTTAAAAGGCCGGCAACGCACTCACGAGCCCTCTGGCATTGAGAGTGTCCATGGGCGGCGGTATCACTTAACATCAGGTGAGCCTCCTGCCCGCTTGCCCCCTATTTTATAAAAAAAAACTAATACTAAGAATATTGTTGGATATCCGCTATTACCACCCATGCCAACAAATATTGTTTCTATTGAGGACAATAGATATGTACAGTTCAAATAGCAATACGAAAGTAGCAATTTAAAACGTCGTGTAACACGACATCGATATTGAAAGCAATATCTATGTGGCACTATTTGACAATAGATGACGTCACAAATTGTAAAGCCCCGTCATCAAGATCGCTGGCCCCATGCCAATACACATATTTTAGATAGTTTCGTGTATCATTTCGGCATCGAAACGATAAAATTTTACGGTTATGACGTACCATATGCTGGCAAGCATAAGCTAAAGGCTTAGATAATGATAGACGCGATTAATGATAGCGATATTATTTAATTAATGATCATGATAGTTATATTTGTTAATGCGTAGTTCAACAAATACAAAAACAATTTAATGACCTAATATTAACACGTTGTTAACCTTTTAGAAACGTCTTCTCTGCTGACAGAAGCAAACCTTAAAATTCCGATTTAAATAATTGCTATTTTTATATTAATAATATAAATTACTACACTTACATAGTAAAGTACTTTGAGCAGCTTATTACATGGGTAAATTCAAACAAGCAAGAGGAATAGGATGCTGGTATTGCCTAAATCTAGTTAGTTGTGTGCATCATACATCCTTTGATATAAGATTACAAACGTAACTTGGCGCAAACAGTAATATTAAGTTACTATTTGTGGATGTACTCCGACAAAGACAAATATTGAGTAAGTTAGATAGAACAAGGCGAGCCGCACCGTGTTAATTAATTCGGACTGCATCAATTTTGTATGTAAGCAAACAACATTTTTGTGTTACATTTTTAATGAAGGTTCCACGTATCTTAAAATCTTGGCGATTCAATAGAGTGACGAAGATTTTATAGTCCTTCTCTACCGTTCTCGCCTTTATATTTAGAAGAACCTTTTTTTTCTGATGTTTATAAGTGTACAATAAGTTATCTTCGTGATGGAATGATATTTTAATTTTGAAATTGAATTATTTAAGTGTAATCAAGTCTTGGTGACTCATGAAGCAAATAATATTATTTCATGAATAATAATTTTAGAAGTGAAACTTCTTTATCGGCGTTGGAAAAAAAAATCGTCACATTTTTGGGTTACACGTCACATTTTCCCGTTACGTGCCATCTTTTTATTGTCCCTACCACGGTTGATTCGAAGAGATTCGAAGCCATTAATAAAATATATATATAATAACGATAAAAATGATAATATAAATCTATTTCAATTAATGAAATTCTGTAATAATCGTAGTAATAAATGAAATAATTGTATTATTTGTTTTCATGTCTATGATAATAAAAACCTTTTGTTAAAAATTATCTAATGTAACTAATTTCTGTAAAGTTGCATATAGTAGATCATTTTTTGAAAGAATAAGGTCATACAGAAGTTTCACTACTTACGTGTGTTCACTAGTACACGCACATATTTTTTAAATTTCTTAATTTATATAATATTAGCGATGTTCAAAGTATGAGTTGGGCCGACTAGTCAATTTCAAATAGGTGGGCTAAAAAAACACTGTATCGTGACGATTCTTTTACAGCCGATTTGCACGCTATCAACTGCTCCCTGAGAGCATATCACAGTATACTTTGTTTACTTTGAATTGTTACTTCTTTTTTAGCTTAACATGGGTGCAATATTTTCGTGGCCCAGAATCTCATAAGGCAGTGTTTATATTTATATTATAAAATAATTAAAAAAAAAATAGCAGGACATGAAAAGAGCCATGGAAAGAAGAGCCAAGAAAAGAGCAATGGCAATCAGTTACCCGCTTGCAGTATTGTGAACGATACTCATACATCACACAGGAATTTTTGGCAATGCTAATGATTTATAATACCATGTATGACCGCTGGCCTCTTAAAATGCCAATCTTCACAAAACCAAAGAACTCCAAAGAACTTGTACTACTAGATAAATATGTAAAATATCGAAACTTCTTCAATCTTCAGCCAATAGTAATCAAACCAAAAAACTATGGCATTCAGTAAAACGTATCTGCCACATCGAATCAAAAGAGTCTCATTCCGCTGACCTACTTCAAATAACCTTCGAACCCGTGGTATCACTAAGTAAACCTAACGACTATTTTTACAAACATAGGCAATACCTTAGCGAAAAGGACTATTACATTCTGACACACATCTTAGGAACATAATACAATAATAACATAACACAATATAGAAAACACTTTTCATACATCCAACAGACAAAGAGGCGTCAATCAACTTAAATTCAGCTAGTTGGGACAATATAGGAAGTAAATAATCAGACTAAAAGACCTAGCGGCTTCTATAACCTACGTTTGTAACCTTAGCATCTCGAGCAGCACCTTTTCTGCAGCTTGGAAGCTAGCCAATGTAACCTCAATTTGGATGTCAAGAAACAGAATGGAAGTTTCAAATTACAGACCAATATCCCTTCTTCCGGTCATAGCCCTAGAACGAATAGTGAACAAGAGACTGCCGTTATTTCATTTTCATCATATCATTTTGAACATTTAAAATACTGTATTATACCGAAATACTAAAAAAAACTTTTTTTTACCGTACTATTATTCTTAGTTCTAGATAATATAATAGCTATCTATATATATCTAAGCTAAGATTAAACTGACTTGCAAGAACGTACCATTATGGGAATAGTTTAATTTTTCGACTAACATAACACTAAAGAACAACGAGAAACGTTGCGGTATGTTGTGTGAAATAATATAAAAGCGAGTTTGTAGTGTTAACTAAAATTTGCATAGTTCGACGGAACTTTGGCGGGGAAGTTGTAGATCAATGTCCCATAGCGGCGTGAATTTTAATACGAAAACCCGCAATAAAACTGCAACTATGTATTATATCTGTGAGTTTTTGCTGAACAGCGTATTTTTTTCTCCTCGTAACATTTGTCTCTAGCTATATTTTCAGCTCGTGAATTCGCGTTAATAATCGTGGACTCATTAGTTTAGCCGAATAGCGAAGACCGGTCGGCCCGTGGTCTTGTAGTTAATATATAATAATTATGTAAATGGTATATCGGTTTATATTATAAACTGTGTCTAAACCTAGCTCCATTTAGTTTTATAAATGTACTGAAGATAAGTTTAAATCCATCTTTGTGAGATTCTAAATGATTTAGCATTGAATTATATTTTTATTTAAAGAAATGTCTTAGTTATAATGCGCGATTTATATTACCCTTTTTAAATCATATTTATCCACTTACATTAAATATAATCAATTTAGGTTCACATATTAAATCCCTAAAGTATTCTGTCCCGTCGATATGAGAGGTTTTTATTCATTTTATTTAGTTTATTCGATAAGCTTGATAAAGAAATAAAGAAAATACTTCATATTTTTTTAAAACCGTCGTGTAATAACCTCGTCTTGTTTAGTTTTAATTTCATTTGTAATTTGAATAAAGAGCTCGCATAAGGTTAAGTGGACAATAAAACATGGAAGGTTGCATTCATTAGCGAAGCATAAAGCCAGGCTAAATATCTCCGAATGTAACCCTCAGTTTTATGACGTATATAAAATTTCAAATTTCGCTACTCAGCGCTTTGACAACCTTTGTTTATTAAACGCTTTAACTTTACGATATAAAGTATGAACGTTACATTGCTTGTTAATGCATAATTTCATAAGGCTGAAATAGTACCGGCACGAGTTACTACGTACTGCAGTAGCGTGTCCCTACTTCGTTTTTCGTTGCTACTTTGGGACACGAATGCCACCGATCATTTTCTAATTCATAAATAATCTCTGAAACCTTTTAAATGTAGATTGTTAATTAGGTTTCAAAATTCTTTTAAATTTGATTGCATATATAAGTCGTCATTTGTTTTGCTATTACCAACAGATCTACAATCTATAACTATACTGCCCTAAGAAAGATAACGCCACCGCGCACATGGCCAGAGCTGCATTCAAGAAGCAGCAAAGAAGAAGGAACATCCTCCATATGCATCGGACTTATCTCCTAGTGATATGTATATTCTGTGGTAAGAGGGACAATTTGGAGGCCATACATTTTGAAGATGAAGAATCCGTAGACGCCGCGGTACACAATATTTTAAGAAATCAAAATAAGATTCTATTAAAAGGGAATTTTTGTTTTAGATAGAAGAAAATGTGTATAAACCTTTGATATGGATATTACATAAAACATTCAGCTTTATTATGGAGAATAAAACCGTTTCTTGTACCTAAAATGCGAAAGCATTATTTATACTGAAAAATATAATACTTTTAAGTAATTCGAGGACGTAATGTATGTTATACAGGTTTATCATTTGCTTGCAAGGTTTATTGATATTTTAAAAAAATAGGCGGGTGGTAATTATATACTTTTATTATAAACCTTTTGTGATGGAGATGATAACTTAAATAAGCGAGGCCTGAGGCAAAGACTAATAATGTATATATAAAATGCTGATTCAAGTGTAAGCTACGTAAGCAATGTACGTAATACAATTTGCACTGAATTCGAGTTGGCATTACAGCGACAAAATGTTTTTATTGTTTGGATTCTCCTATGGAAGCGTTTTCAGTAAATACAAACTGATAAAATTCAGAGCTGAAAACGAGTAGAAATTTCAATGAATAATTATTTACAGTTATGTTTACGTGTTTAATATCAACAAAAATTTAAATTGTTATGTATATTAATTGTATTAGTATCTATTATTGATGAAGATTAATACAGCAGTCAATGCCAGTGTATAATTTCAGTGACGTGATTTTTCAAACGATAGATAGTGAGAGAACTTTATACATTCTGGGTCTATATACTGTATCTTTTTACTCTTAAAACAAATATAATATGTTTTTCTAGTTCACAACGCTTTAATATTTTTTAAAGAATATAATTGTAATTAATTTGTTTAACTGTTTTTAAATTCTATCCAAATGTCAAACTATTTTCGTTTTCTCAAGATTTAGCATAATGCCTTATCGGAAAAAATACATTACACACGCTAAACATTTGTTCGGGACGTACTACGAGTATAACACTATGAAAACTTTCGACCGTAAATCATCTTAAAATACACTTGCTATTGCGATACTCTCTGATAGAATGCTATGTAAACAACTGACTATAACAAAACTTTTCACTCAATCGACAATAATAGTATCGTAACTTACGGCAAATTTTTATTGCCATACAATAAGTAATATGTTCTGTAAAAGTTTATGGCATAATACACACAATATTTCGTATCATTTAAGGTTGATTCAAACGAATTTTATACGAATACATTTGGAAATCTAAATTTACGTCTTATATTACGTAAGCTGTCTTTTGTATTACTAAAACCAATTTTTTTTAAAGCCTACAATTGTAGAAATAAAATTAAAAATCATATCAAAGTTAGAAATGCGTCATTTTCTGCGTAGATATCGTCTACGACAATACAAAATCATTGCTACGAATAGTACAAACCCAATGTTAATAACAAGAGTTAAGTGCAGTGGCGGTTGTTGTATGGATATGTTCAGATATATGTTAAATGAAACACATTATTTGAAGCTGTACTAACAACTGACTTTAATTCTTTAATACAGCTTATAACTAATAACATTAGGGGCAGTACAAAAAACAAACTTGACTTATTGAAGCATTCGTAAATCTTGACTTATGTAATTGGACATTTTCGGAATGAAGAATGTTAAATTACAATTTATTAGTTTGGTAAAAACTAAAAGGCTCATTTTGGCTTCAAGTGCAATGATTGCTAAAATTTTGTTAGCACTAAATCTTATTTAATAAAATACATACGTGACGTATGTGACTTAACTAATGTTAAAGTCTAAATACTTCATGCTATTATTATCTAACTAGCCGTATTGTGTCTAATTATGCGATCTAACTATTTTCTTTTAGATGTTAACGTCACTTTAAATTTATATACAATACATCTGGTTAATATTAAGAAATTATGAAATAAATTGACCAATGTTACTAGTCATTTAGCAATAACTGTCTCCTACAATTTGAACCATTAAATAAAGCCACAATCGAGATGTGTGGGCGGGTAAAGTGCAGCTGTGTTGGGTATTTAACAAACATACAATATCTCATATATGTCACATGCCACGTCAGGCTTGTGGCCAGCGATGGACGTTACAAGCCTACATCCCCCATGCAATAATTGGTGGTATTGTAATAGGCGTAAGGCGACTTGTACTATTTCTACAAAGATATACTTCCAAGTTTTTGTGATATTTAAATTTTTATTAGTTCTTCGAAGTTGATTTTATTCATAAGTATTATATTATTATTGTAATATAGTTTTTTATATAACAGAGGCAAACGGGCAGGAGGCTCCCTGCTGTTAAGTTATACCGACGTCCATGAACACTCTCAAGTGCGAGCTCGCGAGTGCGTTGCCGGCCTGTTAAGAATTGGTATTGGTAGGATTGGTCAGGAAATACTAGTGGGAGTCCCATGCTGTTGCTTTCGGGCTTCAGCCAATCGGGCAGGCACGACCGGGGCAGTACCACTGTCTCACAGAAAACCGGCGTGAAGTGATGCAATAGGTTCATCTTATTGTACTCGCGTTTCGTGCGGTGAGTGAGACTCCCGGAGCTCATCAATTCCCCCCCCCCCCCAGAATATGAAGATGCAGTTTAAACAGAGATTACCCCAGGGGGGTACCACACGTTTCCGCTGTGGAGAATCCCCCTCTGAGCGTCCATCATCGGAACAATCAGTATTCGGTGGTGGATGCACAAGCTGCCCTTCGTATTCTGGGGTGGGCAAAAACTGCGCTAAAAACTATAGGTTTCGATCTCGGGGCAAACGGAAGAATTTACCGAAGGCATCCCCTTCCACGCTCTCAGTGGACTTTACCAATGTTAGGGGGCTCAACTCTAATCTTAACGCGGTTCACTTTCACCTCGAAACTGCGAAGCCGGCCTTATTCTTCCTTACTGAGACTCAGATATCCTCCCCGGCTGATACTTCCTACCTCTCCTACCCGGGGTACAAATTGGAACATTCATTTGTGCCGCGGGCGGGAGTTTGCGTGTACGTCAGAGAGGATATCTGTTCTCGTCGCCTCGGGTCGCTTGAAGGAAGGGACCTATCTAGCCTCTGGCTGCGCGTAGACTGCGATGACCATCCGCGATTCTACGCATGCCTGTATAGGTCCCATAGCGGAAATACCGAAACTGAGCGACCCGAGCCTTCTGGTCTCTCGCCAAAGCTGTACAAGGGAATTTTTGTCAGCCATCGATACCACCGCTGCACAGAGAGGATGACTCGCTCGCCCAAACTGCGAAGGAGAAGGCCGACCTCTTGGGCTGTCTCTTCGCGTCCAACTCGACTTTGGATGACCGGGGGAGATCACCACCGGCGATTTCGCGGTGTGATAACTCAATGCCGGAAATCACATTCCGGCAACGTGCTGTTCGCAGAGCACTATCTTCCTTGGACATTCATAAGTCGAGCGGGCCGGATGGTATCCCTCCAATTGTGCTGCGTACTTGTGCTCCTGAGTTGGCTCCGGTCCTGACGCGCCTTTTCCGGTACCTGTACTCGCTCGGCACTGTCCCGAAGTGCTGGAAGACCGCTTCGATACATCCGATCCCTAAAAAAGGCGATCGCTCTGATCCATCCAACTATCGCCCAATCGCAATAACCTCCTTGTTCTCCAAAATAATGGAATCCATTATTAATGGCCAGCTCTTGAGTTATCTAGAGGGCCACCAGCTGATTAGCGATTATCAGTACGGCTTTCGTCGCGGTCGTTCGGCTGGTGACCTTCTAGTATACCTTACTCATAGATGGGCAGAGGCAATTGAGTCCAAGGGGGAGGCACTAGCGGTTAGTTTGGACATAGCGAAAGCCTTCGATCGGGTGTGGCACAAAGCACTGCTCTCGAAGCTTCCAGCCTACGGGCTTCCTGAGAAATTATGCGACTGGATCTCCAGCTTTCTAGCCGATCGGAGCATCAAGGTCGGCGTCGACGGAGCATGTTCCGACCTTAAACCCGTGAATGCTGGGGTCCCACAAGGCTGTGTTCTGTCCCCGACCCTGTTTCTTCTGCATATCAATGACATGTTGCAACTTAGCAACATTCATTGCTATGTGGACGACAGCACTGGGGATACTCTATACACTGGCCGGGCAGGTATTTCTCGGGCAGTTGTCGATGAGTACCGGAACACACTTGTGTCTGAAGTCGAAACTCTTTTACGTGGAGTCTCGGACTGGGGTAGACTAAACCTAGTCCAATTTAACCCCAAGAAGACACAAGTTTGCGCGTTTTCCGCGAAAAAAATACCCTTTGTCGCTACTCCTCTTTTCGAAAACACTCTTCTTGAAGCCACAGCCAGCATCGGAATACTTGGCGTTGACATATTTCGTGGTCATTTGGAGGGAAAGGCTAAATTAGCCTCCAAAAAGCTTGGTGTGCTCAGCAAGGCGAGACGGTACTTCACTCCGGGCCACCGCTTGCAACTCTATAAAGCGCAAATACGGCCCCACATGGAATACTGTTCTCACCTCTGGGCGGGGGCTCCCCAGTACCAGCTCCTTCCACTTGACCGTATCCAACGAAGAGCGGTTCGAATCGTCGATGACCAATCCCTCTCCGAGCGGCTCGATCCTTTGGCGTTGCGTAGAGATGTGGGGTCACTCTGCATCTTCTACCGCATTTACCATGGAGAGTGTTCAGAGGAGTTGTTCGGATTAATACCTGCAGCTGAGTTTCAGCATCGGACGTCGAGGCAAAATACAAAATTCCACTCGTATCACCTCGACGTCCGACGTTCCACGACTGAGCGTTTTTCAAGGCAATTTTTGCCGCGCACCACCGCTATGTGGAACCAGCTGCCCACTGAAGTATTTCCGAACCAATTCGACTTAGGGTCCTTCAAGAAAAGAGCGTACAAATTCTTAAAAGGCCGGCAACGCACTCGCGAGCCCTCTGGCATTGAGAGTGTCCATGGGCGGCGGTATCACTTAACATCAGGTGAGCCTCCTGCCCGTTTGCCCCCTATTTTATTAAAAAAAAAAAAAAAAACTTAAAAGGGCTGTTTCCACATTGTGGTGGTGCGCGGCAAAAACTGCATTAAACGCTCAGTTGTAGAAAGACGGACGTCGAGGTGATACGATAAGGTGATCGTTATATAAGTCAAAGCTACGGTGTACAGAAAAATTTTAACCAATTTATGTTATTAAATAAATCAATAGTGAATATATCGTTACAATTCTCGTTAATAGCTAAAATCTTGTCGCAATGAATTTTTGATTTCTAATCAAATGATAATAATTTCTAAAAACAGATTCTATTGATGGCATTGTTGTTACTGTGTTAGCTTAGGAAAAAATTACCTATCCTTGTTATATTTTCGAATTAAGTATCGCAATTGCATTTGAAAATAAAAAGAGAGTTTCATCACATTTTTATACTTATTCACAAATTCGTAAAGTATAACAACAGTTAATTGATTAAAATGCACGATATTCGGTTAAATATCGGTTTTCGCTGAAACTCATGCCTTGTACCAAAATGAAAATACCCCTCATGGAACGGACGACTAATGTATCACGTATGTAGTAAACGCATAGTATAGTATATTCAAAAATCTATCTAAAGACATATATACATTTGGTGATTTTCATTTTAAATACGCATTGACACGTCGACCTGGATTAACAGAATTAAATAAAATTAAGAAGTTACGCAACATTGTTCAATAAAACAGTATTTTTAATTTTTCGAAATTATATATATTATTTATATATGTACCTAGTCCAGCCATAAGTTCTGTTACAAAAAAAAATGCATTTATTGAAGTAATGTAATTTTATTAAATTTATACTTACATGTTTATTAAAGTCTCAGCAAAAAATAAAACATATATTCTATTGGACATTGGCGCCTTTGGCTTTTAATCTGTTTGGCTACGAATCTATGGAATAATGTCCTGTTTCTAAGGGAAATTTCGCCACTGCTTGCTCCAAACATTTTTCAGCAGAATCACTCATTTTGTTTAGAGCAGGCCATGTCATCTAAAACTGATGATAATTTGAAGTCGAAAGAGTTGTGGTCTGGGATTAAGGCCAGTCGTTTAAACGTGGGTTTCAAGCTAGGCTTTTGTAGTTCGTGCTATATTTTTAAAAAGTGTGTTGCTGAAAGGTTTGACAACATGATCCAAGTCTGTATATATATACACTTTGACTGAAATTTCCCTCATTTTACACACAAATTTAATTTTGTGACTGCTTGATAAAACACGACCCACCAAACCATCACTAACGCAGGAACTGTAGAACTGTGAGCGTACACTTTATCATTTTACTTTTTATAGTGTTCTTCAATCGTGAAAGTTTTTCATCGGTAAAGAGGTTATTTCTGTGCTTTTTACCTGTGCATCGCGACAGAAGCCGTTTTGATCGATTCACTCTCTTTAATTGTAAATATTGGCTTATATTGGCGATAAGCACAGGACTTCAGGTCTTGTATTATAATACGCAACGGAGTCCTAGTGGAATCTTCACTTCTCGTGATAAGAATTGTCTTCCTAATGGGGTTTCGAAGAATTTTGACTTTAATAGCATTAACGGCTTTTAACGTTCTAACAGCACGCGGCCGCTCCGATCTTTTCAAGACTTCGACAGACAAAGTGTTGTTTTGTCTATTGTTAGTACGATTTACGAACATACGGCTGATACCAAGCTTTTGAAGTGTCTGGAATATGACCGACGGCTCCATACCCACTTTGTGCAAGGCGATCACTGCAATCCTAATTTCTTTAACACCCCATTCCATATTGTAATTTAATAAATAACACGAAGAAAAATGTGACATGGTGCAAAATAATAGTTTTTAAAATAATGTGCGTTCCAAATTCAAAATAATTAAAGAGTAAAAAAATAAAAGTTACATAAACAGTATTTTTGACCAGACTTAAAAAATTACATAATATTTATTATTGTATTAAATAAAAAATATTTATATTTGATATTTATATGAATCGTTATGCACACACTATTGTAAAAAAATACAGCTAGTTGACATTTACATTTCAAATATCAAATTTTCTATCGTCTTGCTGACTCGATAATTGCGGGCTATAATTGGAATTTCGGTCATAAAAATGCAAAGGGTGGTATTTGAATCTGAAGGGTGTTTCAGGATACTTATTTATATGTAAATTAACCACTGTAAGGCCACGCATGGAGGTGCAAATCTATACAAATAAATATGTTTGACAAACAAAATTACAGATTTATTATCATGAGAAAAAGTATTATGTTAACTTCACGTCCATAGCCATATTGGTGCTGGGCCTCAAATGCACGACCTCAGGGTTGAAGGTCGCACTAGACCATTACTTATCAAATAGGAAATGAACGAATAAAAACACTTGTGATAAAAATTAAAAACAAAGTGTTTCGTGGTGTCGATGTTTTTAATGATTTGTCCAATTAAGTTTCAAAACATTCTCCGTGAATTTTTCTAACAAACAAAATTAAATGCATAGGAGTGATGTTAGGTGTAACAGCTAGTCCATTATAAGACTCCCCTTGTGAATTTTAATACTTGCATTTAAATTGAGCGAAATTTTGCCAACGTTGCACCTTCTGTTCAAGAATTTCGTTGCTTTATATATATTAACTGAAAGCAAAAAGCATATTTTATACATATTTAGTATTTTGTCCAAATACAGAATGTATAAAATATGTGAAGACCGTAAGCTATTATTTGCCATTATAATGGCTAGTGAACAGCACAAAAGAGGTATCTTGTTACAAACTTTTTATTAAAATGAAATTGGACGGATTAAGGATGGGTTTGTTTTTTTATATTCACGGTCTGTGAATTAAACCTCGACTATAATTATTATATTCACATATATAAAAAAATCAATAACGATACAACTTTTGTAGGTCTGGGCCTCAGATTTCTTTATCTGTTTCATGATCATTTGTTAATCTAATAAGCAGCTGATCTTCTGTGTCTGACGTACACCGTCGCTTTTTGGTCTAAGGCAAGCCGGTTTCCTCACGATGTTTTCCTTCACCATTCGAACAAATGTCAAAAGCGCACATAGAAAGTCCATTGGTCCAAGAACCTACGACCTCAAGGATGAGAATCGCACGCTGAAGCCACTCTACCAACACTGCTCATATTCACATATATATACATAAAAATTTAAATGATTAAATCAATATTTTATTTATTAAATGATGAATATGGCTTCATTCTATCATTATATAATAAAACAGATATTGTATTTACATATCTAGCACTTGGGTACACCAAAGACAATTTTAAGAAAATATTATTTGATATGACCTGTCTCATCAATAGAGAAATTTTATTTTGAAAAGATTTGCTTTGAGTCTTACTATCATCAGTTAATCTATGAATATAAACCAAAGCTAAACCTCGTGAAGACTGATACCGATACATTCATGAAATTAGATGAAAAAAATTTATCAAGTGGAAAATTCATTTATTACCCTGCTTTTGTTTTAGTTAAATGGAAAATGTATTTAATCTTTATTCCTTTTTAGTAGTAGCTAATATGAAAAAATATTCTGAACGTAAAAAAGATTATTCCATTGCATTTAGTGAATGTAGCTTCACACCATTATCGTCTCTTCCATTTGTATTGGTGCTTCCCCTAAACATTAGTATTCATGGAAGTAAGTCGATTGAGAAAAGAATTTTCACGCCTAAACTTGACGTTAGAGCGGCTTGAGTGGTTTCCATTTCCTCTTTCCTTTATTTTTCCTCTAACAACTTAATGTAAAAGCCGGTATTTCATTTATAATGTTAACTTTATCTGTGGAACGCAAAATTATAAAAGTTTGAAGCTTGACTCCAGCTATGTAACCAATCTGCTTAAGACTTTTTTAATAAAGCTTTTTATGCTCTGCGATTATCTACGTTTTTTTGTATGGCATTCTAAATCTAATTTTAGTTGTTAAATATTTTAGTTAGAACTCTTTAACGAACTTTTTGACCCTAGATAAATGTAAAAAATTTAAATATATTTTATGTAGTGTCTTAATTGTGTGTTATAATTTTTTATTATTTATTTCACCGTAAATAGTTTTAAGAAATTAAAAAAGTACTGTTATTGCTTTTGTTAATTGAAAATCAAAGCATAATTTTCAATATTATAATCCGTATTTCTGTTAAGATACTTCCTACAATGGAAATATTCCCGATTTGTGGAATAATAATAATTTTACTTTCGTTTCAAGAAACTATTTTATCCGAAATCGTGCCATTTTTTATTAAAATTGACGAATGTATATTGTATATTCTGAAATATGACTACGTTATTAGCTATGTATACGATGTTCCTAGAATCAGAAATAACATATTATTATATCAGTCTACCTCTGCGAAGACTTATAACGTAACTTGCACATACTTTAAAGCCTGCAAAATATGCACCAAGTTTACCTAAGCACTCCTGTAACTTCAAGAATGTTTCTAAAGCAAATCTCGTTGTTCCCGAGTGTAGAAATTTCTGGAACACGTGGAAGTTGCGAAGACAAACCATCGAGTTGATTAAACTTGATGCGGGGTGCAATTTCTCTGCAACCAGCAAATATTATTACCGAACTTTGCGGGGTTAGTGACAATACGGTGATTTTCAATTTGTTCGAGCCTGCTCTGAAAGGTATTCCGTAACCAATGCAGGGACGGAAAAGTTCCTCAAGGTATTCATCTTTAAGTTAAATACTTTATACGAGTGTTGTTCTAAGGATATGAGAGTTATTGTTCCATAATCAAAGTTACAGAAATAGTTTTACATATAATATGTAATATTACAACCTTGTTGCTTTAAATGTTGACAGAAAAAGTACAACGTCATCAGAATTTCCGCTTTGGTATAAAAGCTTGAATAAGTTGTAAGTTCGCAACTTAAGCCCAATAAAGTGGCTTTTCGAGATTATAACATTCGTGAATACGCGGTTTTGTCACTAAGGCTGCATTACGACAGCCAAATGCTTACTAAAATGTTTTATGAATTCGCAATATTTATTCCTTTCATAAAACATTTATACGTAATGTTTGTAAACTTGACTGATTTTTTTCACCTTTTAGACCAGACTTATTCGTCAATATTTTCTATTAAAGATTTCAGTGTCGATCTCAAAACGAAATCTCAAGCTAGTTTTTATGCACTCATTGAAAAAATTAAGAGATCGATTTTTGCACTCACTTAAGGCACTACACGTCCTTAAAACTTACTAGATACTAACAAAATCACAACCAATTCTTAGGGATTTACTTATTTCAAAGTCATTAGCAATTTTAGATATGTATTATATCATGCTACTTAATAAGAATTGAAAACTATGCATGCCTCTATTTACTTTAAGTCATGTCAAACAGTGCCAACCTCGATATTTTGCAATCCGCAAAATCTCTGGCACTGTACGCATTAAACATTCAAGCGCTGCTTGTTTTCTATATACAACAACCAGCGAATATAAACGTAGATAAATGAAATATTAAGCTTATGTATACCATAGCTACTGAACTACTAGACTGTACTAACCTATTTATTACCAACCTACCTGACGCCAAGCCATCCAGACCTAGCTTTGACTTTAACTTTCCACCGACTTCTCGGCCTCGGATGTGCACGATCGTGTGGTAGACTACTAGGTTACTATAAAAACCTAGTCCCTGTAATTTAGTCTATTGTGAAGTAAATGATAAGGCAGAAATAACACTTAAAACACCATATGTTACAAAAAGACTATTATTGTTTCTTTTAAAAATTCTCTAACTGGAATGAAGTTTTTTTCCTTCAAAAGACTTACGTAGGAAATTCTAGAAGAGAATCAACAAACGCAAATTTGATACAAATCAAGATTTCTTATATACTAAATGTACTTTCTTGTTACCACTATTAGTAATATATATATAATTGTTTCATGTTTACTTTAATTCAAAGTCAATTTATGTGTATTGACAGATTCATAAGATCATTAGCCTTAAGTTGGTGTACTCTACATTCGTAGGAGTACGTAACGCCCTAGGTAACTACGAATGAAAGCTCATGTCCGAGTCTTGCTGAGGCTATTGATATTGATACAGGAGTACTACAGAACTGACAGACAAACTAAAACCATTTTACCTAAATATAAAATTGGCAGCTTGCGCGATCGACACAAATGAAAAATCACAATACGCTATGAAATTGTTCATTTTCATAATGCGTTAAGGGCATTTTGATTGATATGAATGAAATTGAATATGATATCTAAGATTTATTACTTGAGTCTAAGATTACTATAAAACACGGGTTAGTTGATAAATATTGTATTAGAGTGCTTACCATAATTTAAGTTACAGTAAACAGAAGTAATTGCTTAAAAATATGAATTTGGAGCTGTTTATTTTTGTATAAATATTCGTATATTTGCGTTTAAGAACACTAGGTTACTATATGTAGTATGATATAATAATAACAAAGTCATATCGAGCTGTACACAGAAGCTGTTATTAGTTGGAAATGCAAGTCGGCTTAAGTAAACTGGGATTTAGTCCAATTTCGGGGCTTACAGTTCTGAACTCTTGGTTGCGAGTGCATGCATTGTTATATTTTGAGTTGACAGAGCTTTGTTTTTGTGCCATTTTACATTTGTCAACGTAGAATTAGAGTAACGAGCTTATTAATTAATGAACAAACTCGAAAACACTGAAACGGGACACAATTTTAAAATCTGTAGAAAGTAAAATAATTATATCAACCAGGGGATTTTTTTTTAGGGTCTGACATAGCGAAACTTACTCAAAGACAACATAACATTATTAAAAACTCACAACAAAATATAATACAATCAAAATCTTGTATAAGTATGGCTACTCACATTTGGTTGTAAAACCGACGTTGTTATTAAGTAGCTTTTTTTTTGTTCTTTTTCTGCGGGTATTTGCCTGAGCCCTAATGCGATGAGCGTAACCATTCTGTGGTGCTGTCATGTGGACTGACTTCCCATTGGAAGCATCTACTCATCGTCTGCCTAGTGCTACTGCCGGTCTTCTAGCTCTAGAATATGGTGACGATTTAGTCAACTCATACTGTCTTATGGTATATGGCGAATTAAAAATAATTCAGCCGGTACCTTTGATTTTGGTCATTATAACCGGTATATTGTTCTAAACAGTTTTGACAGCATTAAGTTTAAAATGTTCAATAGTAATGCAATTCAAAGTTTAATCCATCTTTTAGTACATTTAAGTTTTTTGTCTAGTAAAGCATGTTACCGACCAATAGAACTCAATTAGCACCAATACTAGAAACATTTCAACAAATCAAGAGTTTCAGTCGATGCACGATCGCTCAGTCCCTCCATATTTTCCATCGTTGCACGCTTCTCAACAATTACGTACGTATAATTAGTGCTACAACGTAATTAGGAGTTAATTAGAGAATGTTCACAAAGAACATGAACAACAAGAATGTCTAGTCAACTTTTATAAAAGTAGCTTTAATTAGAGACTAGAAGTAAAACGTTGGCAACAAAGTGTAATTTCTAAGTGAATTCGCTAACTTTGTAATTGATTGCTCCCTGTTTGGAAAACAATAGAAATAAAATACGCATTACGTTGACTCTAGGAAAATGTTGTTTTCCAAGATTGTACACACACAACTTACAACACTTACAACTCTTGTTAACATGTTTGATAATAAACAGTTAAATTAAATAAATATTGGTAATGTTTGGATACAATTAAAATCGTAGGTCGCTATTGTATTTACGTGAGTGACGCTTCAATATTTTTACCTTAAATGTCTGTATGATTCATGATCATTGATTTTTTTAATTTTTCAGTCTTGTCGACTTCCTCACTATTGCTTTTCTCACTCGAGAGTTAAATACGCACGTAGAAATAAAATCAGTGATGCGTAGCCGTGAATCGAACGCACGACTTCAGGGTTGAGAGGCGTGGCAGGGTTAAAGGCCACCACTGCTCGAACTGATTTAACTAAACCTTTTTGATTATTAAGACTGTACGAGTTCGTTATAGCAATCTGGAGTTAATCGAAAAGACAAATGTTAATAAGGCCGTGAAGATACGTGATACGTATGTTGTGGATTATGTTTTGACTATATATTTTGTTTTTTCAACTATTTATTACGTAACACACTTTAATAAAAGCGTCAATATAGACTGCTAAGTAAATTGAATATGCAGCCTAAAGGGTGAGGGAGTTAACAATATTACTACGTGCTGTGGGGTCTGTCACTCAATTGCTTCGTTGTTGCGACGTGCCTGCAATCATTGATAGTATATTTTGATTTACAAATGTACCGTAATTTACACGTCGATACACCCCTTTTTCCCTGAACACGTGAATTGCCTAAGGATTAACAAATGACACTATTCCTGTTGTATCCTAAATCATGGAAGTGCAATTCACTTAGACCATTAAGTGTCGCATAAGTGAAACAATGTACGGCTCGTAGATTGTTTCAGAAACACGTTTGAATTTCGAATGAGAAAAATCGTTTAAACGTCAACGTTGTCATATCATGAAAGTGGGTACATTTAAAAATTTTGTTTTTGATAAAATATATCATATTCATAATAATATTTTCTGTTTACTTTCTTAATTAATATTAAACTCTAAACAAACGTCCCTAAAACGAGTACATTTTTTTTAAAGTACTGATGATTCTTATTCAATTTAACAATCAATGTATCGCAGGTAATCAGACCAATAAGTTCTCGATTAAATTTAATAAAGCCAGCGGTATTTAATACCGCACACAGTCATTAATTATTAACACATTCTAGCCATTCCCCACAGCCTACAAGAAAAACCAATTTGGATCCTTAACAAAAACTCAACAAAACAACCTGACAGCTAAAATGTTCTCATTAAGGTCGCAACAAAAGAATTCTACAGAACGAGAGAAATAAAACATATTAGTCCCGAAATACAATGAGTGTACAATGTACATACATAGACCCAATTTATTCAGTTTAACAGATTTCGAGTATATCGGAGGACATTATGAATTTCTCGTTTTTAACGGAGTTATATATCAGCTATTTTACTAGATACTCTCAAGACTCTATTCTATAGATAGTATAGTAAGTTATCGTTTAGTTTACTTAAGTCACAAGCGCACACAAAACCTTATTCACAAAAACTAAACCAGTCTTTGCATCGTCTTAAAAGCTTGGTCCTTTTTCATCCTAGGCTAAAGACAATTTGACAGAAAGAGACGAAGGAGTTTTGAAGACAATTTGAATTTCAGAATAAAGAATTCAACTAACAGCCAAAAGTTGATATCCACGCGTAATAGTGACCAAGGGAAATAGAGATTCATCTATATATATAGAATAAGTATTCTTAACTTTTCTAATTTTTGTCTTTCATAGGAGCCTTCTCCTGACAATAACAAACACAACAAAAAAGAATTCGCGAAATCGGTCCAGCCGTTCACGCGTGATTCCGTGACCAATGGAAATGGGGATTCATTTTTGTATATACTTTAAATAAGATTTAAATTATAAAATAGGCTAGATTTACTTTCTGAATCCAGAATATCTATAATAAACCTCCAGAAATTAATTATGTTAATATAAGTTGACACGAATCTTGTATCTATCTAACTGCTATTATCTAAGTATTTTTAACCAAGCCAGAATGTAAAGCATAAAAAAGCCAGTACACCTAAACCCAATTTTCTGAGGGAAAATAAAAGCATTAATTAACGTATCTACTCTGATTAAGTACATTGGAACGCCGGGTCAACTTTAATTGGCCAGCTCTTGTATTTTAGATGCGATACAGTCGCGGGTTAATGAATAGGACCAGTCGACGTACGACTGCAATGATTTGTTAAACAATTACATACGTGGACTAATCGAAACTAAATTAGCCTAAGGTTTATTGTAATCTAAATTGTATTGTTTTTCGTAAAACATTATTTATTTCCATCCGCGTGGATATTTAGCAAGATTCTTTGAATTCCTCAACAATAATCGTAACAACTATAACATATGTGTACGTTAGTTTTTGAGATTGAGCATACAGTTTTGTCGAGTACAAGATGTGTCGAGATGTACAGTTACATCGAGTCAGAATACAAAAGTCCGTCCGTAACGCTCAGTTTTAGCCGCGCACCACCATTATTTGAAACTGTGCCCACTGATGTATTTCCAAACCAAATCCACTTCGGGTCCCTCGAGAGAAGCCCGTACTAATTCTAAAAAGAGCGTTAGCACTTGCATGCTCTCTGACAATGTGAGTTTATATAGGCAGCGGTACCACTTAAGATCAGGTGAGGCTCCGATATTGCAACCATGGTTGCGTATTACTTATCATTTGACTTGCTCGCTTTTGGCAATTACAGACTACCATCGCCATCGTTGTATTGATTATAAAGTTAGAAAGCTTTAATCTGATTCATAATAATTAACTTATAGCTGTTGTAACTGTAATATCTCAGTTTAAAAACAATTTCCCAGCAGAAATCAAAAAAGTACCTAAGTTAAAACTATATTATGTAATAAAAGTGAAATATCTATGAACTTTGAAGTCTTTATAGTTCATTATCAGTAAACGGAATTTGAATTCGCTACCCACTTGTTTTTTTACTTGTTTCATTCGCATGCAAAACCTTTTCTAACTCAGTGTATTTTAGATTTGAATTTAATTATATTGACAGAGTATAATTGAAAACAAAAATTTTCTTCGCAAAAACAGAAATCTGTTTACTAGTAGAGAGAAGAATTTAAAAAGATTTTTTACTTAAAGCTTTCGTTTTATATTATTATGCCGTCCGGTCAATACATTAACCTTGTCGATATTTATATTTCTCAGATAGTGTCTTTTATAAAATTAAGAATACATACATATTTCTTCTTTAACTTACTGATAGAGCAAATAAGTGATAAAGAAGAACGAACATTGTTATCGTCTATGTTTGTTTTAATTAAGTTATGTATATGATGTCGTTTTGTACTTCTCGCGCTCGCCTTATTTAATTTTTATATTTCCTGGACGAGATCGCTCGAAAGCGATAAGGCCACCAGTTTGCCTCCTTATTATTTAATTATTATAACCTTTATTGATTTTTGCAAAGTATCTAATAAATAAACGAACACAAAAACTGCACGCTTGACAACATACTTTTTCTTATAGTTAACTATAAAAAAAAGGTTAATTTCTAGTCTATTTGTAAAAATTTCTTTTGGATCAGAAATAACGAAGAACTAGGTTTATTTAAAACACTGATAGAACCTTTAAGCGTGAATTAACGATGCTAACGAATCCCATCATCTAGAATTCAAAAAGCGAATAACAAAAAGACAGTAATTTGTGCCCGAAATTAAATTTTAACTGAAAACAGTGCCGAGTGCCTACGCCCGGTTGTATTTTCACGCGGATGTGAATTCTGCCGCATCCGGCCAAAAATAAATGAACTTTCTTCCGCTTACTTAATTTACTGCTATGCCTCGGCTTACGGGATGAATAAATTAAAATTATAATATTTTTCATTGTCGTCCACCCGTTATATGGATGTAAGTTTTTTTATACCTGCCAGTGCAGATCTTGTACGATATTGTTTTCTATTGTTAATGATATGGGTTTAATTAACCGATGTTTATTAGACATATTCGTTTTATATTAATAACCAATACGCCCTCAATCGATTCAATCTCAACTTAAAAAAACTAAAATTAAACCTATACAAAAAAAATTAATACAAACATTCAATTCAAAAGTAACTCGATGTATCTGCGACGCATAAATCTTTCATCTGTGACATAATTATTGGCGTTGGACTAATTCTAGACTTTAAATTTATTATTTTTAGTCTCTTGTTAAGTCTTCTTTAACCACTTTCAAAAAAACATATTTTTACTATCGATCCAAAACTTTATAAATTTAATAAAATTGTTATCTTAAGCAACATCTCAATGCTGGAACGAAAAGTATTATTGTTGTGCAACAATTTAATTCTAAAATTGTAAGTGTTGTATCGAATTTATTACGTCAAGTACCTAAAATCATTGATATGTCAAATGGAAGCGATTAGCCGCCCACACCACAGGAAACTAATGTGGGATCAGTGCACTTTCTCTTTTAACTGTACAGTCTCTATTCTTATGTGTAATACAGTATTTTAATTCCCGCCTTCTGTATATAAAAGGCATATTATATATACATACATAATACTCACTGAAAAGTATATGCCCTTATTGTTGAAGAAGCAATTCGAAAGTATTACTAAAGCCATATTTCTTGTAATCTCATCAAGACAGTCCAATACCTATTCCCAAATTGCCACTAAATGTACTGAAATCGACCGTTAGAGTCGGCAATATTTTCGGTGCGTTGGCGAATGTAACATTGGGCCCATTAATTCGTTGGTGGTGTCGTGAATGCTTACACACCCGTCGAACCCGTGATATATTGGTACATGCGTTAGTAATGATGGAATAATCAGAACACCATTTGCATATTAACATGTTATAGGTGAATGCGTTGCATAACGCTCAGCGAAATTTACTTTACATGGAATTAATATTTTCAATTGAATTGATACTTATTTTAACTCAAACGGATGTGTATGTAATTAGAGTATAAATATATAATGAAACCTTCCGGTGTGTTTCTATGGCTGACGGTTTCGTCGGTCGGACCTCGGAAATCTCAGCTTTGGGCCCATTCAATCTAATGCCTATTCTTTTTGGCAGTTCTTTATATGGGTGCATTTAAGTGGAGGTTAAATAGGTATCTCCTGAACAGACATACCCTCCAATAGGGCTCATATCACATAATAATATGTGGGAAGGTAGAAAAACGTCTGACCAGTTCTGTATAAAAAAATCTATATATTTTTTAAGTGAAACTTCTTTAGGCGCATGAGGAGAGAGGATGAGAAAACTTTACGTTTTGACGGAATCGTCACGAAGATGTGCAGCGTTTTTGTCAAAGAAATGATAGAGAGCGATTGGGAGAGTGAGAAAGGGAGATCGAGAACAGATATTAGAACTTTAGATGCCAATTCTGTCGCATAACGTCAGTAAACGCAATTATTTTATTTATTTATATCATCGGAGATGTGCAGCGTTTTTGTCAAAGAGATGCAAGAGGGCATTGTGAGATCGAGAAAAAATTCACACTATTGGTTGATATTTTCGTTTAGTATTTACATACTAGAACTTTAGATGGAAATTCTGTCGCATAACGTCAGTAAACGTTTATTGTGTATGTGTTTTATTTATCCTATCATTAGCACGTATACAGTATGTAAACAGTGTGAATATAGATATACAAATACATGGAATGATCATATACTGGTACACGATCTATTGGGGCTTTTACTTACTAAGCCCCAAGTAAAAGCCAATAGATCATAAGTAATTAATTTGCAAAGAAAATTCACTTCTGACATATGTACTTTGTACGCACGCACTTGTTTAATAGTTCAGTCACAGTTCAATAACCTCTGTACCTTCTATACCGTCAGTATTAAAAGTTACAGAGGCTTTTCGATTCCGATATTAATAATACGTTTTTGTACTACGAGATCTAAAGGTACCCAGCGCCTAGGGTTTTATCCCTGAGAACTACATCAAACATGCACACAAGCTCGGTATCCCTATCGCTATTGGAATTTAGTACGGGGCAGGTAGTGACTAATTAGTTAATTTGCATATTTGTATCGCATTCGTACCACTGCATTTTATTTATTTATTTACAAGTTATAAAACAACGTTTATGCATAAAATTATACAAGAAAAACATTACAACTACAATATAAAATAAGTTACGGTGAGTTGGAAGACTGTAATAAATATGTCAATATTTTCGTCGATGTTAGTAATCAAGTTGTAAGAGCGAGATAGCCTATTCACTGGACCATAAATAATAGCAGATTAGCGAGCCGTAGGTATGTATAGAAAACTTCTAGTTCGAGTAAGTAGTAACTCTAGGATTACAAATAAAGGAATTTTTTAAAAGATTTTTAGTATGAGTATTAAAGTTAGACAAGTATACAAATTCGTAAACCCTAAAACGTTCTAGAACGTTAAGTTCAATTATTTTCTTAAAATTTAAAATCTTACATTAAACTAAGATTTACATACAGACATTTTTAGAGCTGCAAGTCATTCTATATATAACATATTTGTCGTGTAACAAGATTATTACTAAACATACGAAGTAAGACGCTCTAGGTTAATATATAAAATAACTTATCTATTTCTAAAGTCCTTATCAAGAGGAAGAGAGTGAAGGTCGGAACTACGTAGCCGTATCGCCGACACCGGAGCTTGTATGCAAAGTCACTTCTAAACATACTTAAATAGACCACTAGATTTGTGTAAAACGTTTTGCAAATAAAATACTGTTCTAATTTTCCTTGAACTCATTTGATAGTACAAATATCTGAAATTTAATTTTTCTGACGTACATTACATTAAATTTCTATGAATCTATCATGTTTAGGATATAACAGTTGTGGCTTCAACGGCGACGTCAACGGTTGTTGGTTCGTTCCCTGACTGGACGAATGGACTTTATACTTGCTCATCTGACACTTGATCTTACGCTAAAGGAAAACATCGTGAGTATACCGGCATGCCTTAGATATAAAAAATGTCAGCGTATCTCATCTGCGGAAGGCTTTCCAAAATGGGCACATGGTTTTAAAAACAAATGAACACGAAACATATACGGAAATCTGACGGAAATTAACTGTATATATATAATGTTTTGAGCGTTGTCATATTAATAACAATAAAGCGGAGAATATTCAATATTTTTAAACGAAGCTCTTTTTTCGAATCCTTGCAAATATTTATCAAGTGACTAGATGACCCTTATATCACAAACTTTATGTCACGTACATATATTTGAGTCAAAACTCAATTTATAAAACAGGCAAAAGAAATCGGAAAATCTTTCTAAAAATACAATACCTATATCACATATTTTTCCGCTAGGAACAGAAAACCGAAGCGTTTAAAAGGCAATCTCGTATTAAATTCAATGGTGAACTATTACATAATAGACAATGCTCCAATTAACGATATCTGAAGGGATATTGCTCGTAAATTAATGAGAGCCGTTGTAAGACAAATGTTCGTGCTACCGGACACCGACCGTTGCCATTAAAGTTACTGGATGTGAAATGCTTTTAACGATGAACGCTAATCTGAGAATTTACATTTAATTGCGGGTCTATGTTTTACTAGATGTGACTGATTATTATCAATGTGAAAGGTATTACGATTTACTTACATCCTTTTATATTGATTTGATATATTCCTTCTATATATATTGATTTCTATTTTACTAAAATTTCATCATAATTACGTCAATAGTGAAATTAGCTGAGAAATTATATTTTCTCGATGTTTGTTCTTTCTCCAAGACAAAACTTGAACAAGGTAATATTATTTGTATTTATAAATATTAGAGAATACACAAAATAAATAATATTGTTTATTACATTACATTTACCTATTAATTAGCAATATCATAACAAATAGTCATTTCTCATCAATTATCGTAATCTGACATGGCAAAGACAATTGACAATCCAACTTTAAAATTGAACGAACAAATTAACACCAATTATTATTCCATTCGATAAATTCTATTCCCATTTGAAAATTAATTAGTCAATTGTCAAAAGCAACACTGTTCTCTCTAGAGCAAATAAATCGAGGATTTAAGTAAATCTATTCCAGAGGAAATCAATTTCTCTAGACCGGACTAGAACAAGTTTTAATTAAGGCAAATATCTACGGAATTGCGATGTGGACATTCCCTAATAGTGTTTAGCTCGGGATAATGAAACGCGTGTAATATCGCCACAGATTATAAAGGGACCTAAATTGCTTGAATCTCCCACAGATAGCGCTGAAATTTTCAATTATAAACCGTTTACTTTGAATAATGTCCGCGGTATGTTACTAATGTAGAACAGGCATAATATAAGTAACTATATAACAGTATGATATAGCACTGCTATTAAGTAGATGACATATTAATGTGACGAAGTATTTCAGGTTTAGAATATAAAGAATAAAAAATGTGTGCGTGTTCTAGTGTACACACGTAAGAAGTGAAACTTCTTTATCACCTTATTTTTTGAAAAATGATCTACTATATTCAACGTTACAGAATAGATTAAATAAAGTTTAACAAAAGGCTTTTATTAGCATAGATATGAATACAAATAATACAATTATTTTCACTTTACCTTAGATTAGATTATTACATAATTTCATGTATATGCTATAAATGTTATTGTCATGTTATTAATGGTTTCGAATCTCTTCGAATCAACCGTGATAGGGACAAAAGGTGGCGCGTAACCGTAAAATGTAACGGTAATATTTTTTTAACTCCGATAAAGAAGTTTCACTTCAATAATAAATTTAAAACTATAGATAAACTAGATATATCTAGTATACTAAATGTTAAAATTATTAACAATATTCTTATTCTTGTATTATTTCATTAAATACTTAATATTCGTAGATATTATTTTAATTTTGACTTTAAAACATTTAACATTAAATTTACCTTCTACTATAGGCACTTTGTATTTATTTAGGCAATTTTGTTCCTTAGCTATACCAGGATATGTTGAGTGTGAAACATTGACATCCATCTACATAAGCCTAACATTCACATTCGAGACTTACATACGCCAAATTTAGTGTTTTTAGTAAACATTTAAAGTCATTAGGAACAAGTAGCTTTAAAGTAACGGTATGCCGCCATTTATTTTTATAATATCTTGTAAATTATACACACATAAACTTTTATCGACCTATCCTAAACAAGCGTTTACTATATTGTATTCTTCGAACGATAATGATACTGTGTCAAGTTCCGATATCGTTTTTTTTATAAAATAGGGGGAAAACGGGTAGGAGGCTCACCTGATATTAAATGATACCGCCGCCCATGGACACTCTCAATGCTAGAGGGCTCGCGAGTGCGTTGACGGCCTTTTAAGAATTTGTACGCTCTTTTCTTGAAGGACCCTAAGTCGAATCTTGTTTTGCTAAGGTGATTTCCTTGGTTTTAAAATATAACAAATGTAATTAAAATTATTCTATAGTTAGTAAAATACAAATACGCTACTAAAATCGTGTTGATTTAAATGATAAGCATAACATACAATCAAAGCAATTTCAAAAATAATGAATTCGAAAAAGCGTTTTCAAATATTAGATTTTTCCGCACTAAGTCCCCCACTCGTCATTAGGAGGCACGCAAAGGGAAATTATCCTCACTTAACCCTCCCGAAGGCGTTAACTGGCACCTCAGAGGAGGGCCCTCCACAATTATTATACGAATTGAAACAATTTTTCTAAAGCTTTCGATAAGCAATGTATAATATGTCCCGTTTTTGACTTTATTTATTTCGTTTTGACATTTCCGTTTGATAATTTTGACGTATTTTTAACCCATTTAAACCCATATTTTTTAGGTAAGAAGTGTATAACTAGAGTGTAACACGTGGTATATTAACAATATTATTAATTTCAGTCCCGGTTCGGGGAAATTAAATTTAAAGCATGTGCTTTTAATCAAAGTATTAAAAAAAAATGTGTGTTTACGTGGTTTTTGTTGAGATTTTCTAAATGTTTTTCTTTCTGCTAGAGAAAATTACAAAGTTTAACTATTTCTTTGAGCGCATAAACTTGGATGAATTCATAACAATAAAACAACTTGAAACATTCCTACGTTTTTCTTAAGGATTTTATAATTTCTCGTTTCTTTAAGAAAATAAAAATATTTACATGCTAAATGATGATAACTACAAATCGTGTTCTTGGCCTGAGACCTTTTCTGGACCTGTTTCCTGATCATTATTTTTCTATTAAGCAAGAAGCCATTATGTGCTTCATATACGCCGTCAACTTTTTGGATCTAAGATATGCCAGTTTCTTCACGATGTAGTCCTCGAGTGTGAAAGAAAAGATGTTTATGGCATAGCCGGGGTTCGAACCTAGAAGAATAAGAGTCACACGTTCAAATCGCTACTGCTGAAAATGTGTTATGTGGATGGGGTAAAAAAATTACATATAATAATATCATTTTATTAGATTTAGACGCTTTTAATAAATTAAGTAATGTGTGTTTTACATAAAAAGAGATTGAAATATATAATTATAAAATTGTTTCCAATTTGGCAAGAGCAATTAGAACACAAGAACCCAAGAAATTTTTAATGTCTGTTAAAAAATATTTTCTTAAAACTTCATCAAATTTTGTCGAGTATAACATTATCATATTTAAGAATTCAAACAAAAATCACTGTTTGAATCAACTTTTTACTTTTTTTCTAGAAATAATGAATTGATTTTCAATTCAGAATCTCAAACGCAACATTCGCAGAAGCGTTACAAAGCTTCGATTTCGTCTCTTGAAGGGAAAATAATTGTTTTTCCAAATGAACGGTTCAAAATAACAAATTCGGAACCCTACCAACTTACTGCCCCTTGTAACCGCTCAAACCTGTGGTAGAGTTGTTAAATGTATTGAAATTTCATAAGGAAATATTGAAATCCACTTAACGTATAAAAACGTGCATGCTAAATGGAATTACGCTTAATAGCCAAAACCAGTTGTTATTAAACACTATTAAATTGTAATTAAAGCAAAAGCTTATTAAGCTCATACGTAACGAGTAAACATAATACTTGAGCCTGAAATCAGCATGCCGCATGCAAACCGACAATCCCATTGGTTAAAGTACAGTTTAAACCTAACAGTATCTTAAATCTTGAAAAGTCTTGTTGGACACGCAGTTCACAGCTTTCCACCAGATTTTTTTCGTGTGATAGTTCTCGACTGGGTAACATCGATAACTTTAGTTGTATTTTATGTTATAAACATTTACTAAGTTACGTCAGACTTTATGATGACTAACTAATTTACCAAACAATTTATTTGATGACGTAGTTTTCAGTGAGTGTTAGAACGCGTCGATTGCTGTTGGTACAGACATTTTATATCATAATCTCATCACTCATGTTAAAATAAGAAATTTGCAGTGTGCAAATTGCACAAATACACCACGGCCTGGGTCATTTGTAAATTTAGTGAAAAGTGTCAGTAGGTAGTGAAGACGTTTAGTTGAAGGCTATAATATACCTGTATTCGTTACCTTGGAAAGTATTTTTGTGTAGGATCTCTACAGTATATTATTAAAGGCGGGTTGCACCAAATGGTTAAGATTTTCTGCTAAAAAGGTTCAAAACAATTTATCAGGATCTTCATTCTTTGATTTACCTGACCAGATCCATATGCCTGAAGATAGGAGTGAGTTTTAGCTATTAAGGCATGGCTAACGCTACGTAGTATCTAGTTTACGAGAGTCAACCTACTAGTTTGCTTTGTCAAAGTAGGTACCATTCTCATACTTATCCCTATGAAAGCTTAGACCGCCTTGATTTTACGTTTTGCTATTGTCACTGCATATAAAACATTAGAGGCTTTATTTATAAAAGAATGAAAACATATACTCTGTGGTAAGAAAAGTGTTAAGTGATACCACCAAAAAATGAGCGTATCACGTGTTTGGTGTCTTTGTATACATTGTGTGTAAGTGCTAATTATGGAGGGATAAAGAACTAAGAATTCAATAAATACTATTGTCACTACCTACTGCTTGTTATGCCAGGTGAGGTCCGTATCGAGTAGAACAGACCAGGTAGTCTTCGCAAGTCGCTGGTGATTATAACCAGGATGAATTGTGAGATAATTATTCTCTCATTAATCAAACGTCGCTAAAATTAATAATTAATTATGTTCTTAAGCTTAGTTTATCTCAAGTTTATATACATTAACATCGATACACAATAATATAACATTACTTAAAATACCTACTGCATTAAGCTTCTTATTCTGTGGTTGCGGTCTCGTCATTATGTCACTGCTAATATTTGCGCGACGTGGCAATCGCTTGCAATATAACGCAATTCTGCCTCATGATTCGTCGCTGGGAAAGTGCTCCAAAATCGATATTACACAATGCTTTTGTTAGACTTCCATATACGAGAATATAATATAAGGAATGAATAAGTAAAAAAAATATAGCAGAAATATACATTGTGTATTTTAAATTACTAATAGGAACGCGTTTATTTTTCTATAAAAGGCTAACAGATGACGGTCATTATAATAGTTTAAAAAATATATGACATATCTATATGACATATCTATATGACTATTAGCCCATAAAGTCAACATAGTGAGTGAGTACTACTAATTTTAAAATTTATCTTTATTGAGAAAATGGAGCTCTTATCGAAGTAACATTTATTCCACTTTAATCTGTGAATCTTCTATCAATTTGTCTATTCTTTACACGTAAGGTCTCGCTACTTTCATCACGTTCACGCTCTTAGAAACTTTTATTACTTTACGTTCCTGTAATTGTTATACCAACTATTTCGAACATTCCAATAGAACGCAATTTAGCTCACCGCAAATCTGTTAATAGAATTTTTAAATTGAAATACTTAGACGCTTTGAGAAATTCTTGAAATGTATAAGTTTTATTAAATTTTCAAGCAAAAACGATTATAAAAGCCTTAATACTATAGAACCGTTATGTATTTTGATGTTTACGGGTTTTTTTATCGACGAACTTCGAAGGCTTTTCGCTTTCCACACTTCGAAGAAGTTCGGTAATAAAGGAAGCTCATTTTCTTGTTATGGTTAATTTTCTTCTCGAACAACTGGTGTAAAACCGTCTTAATTAGACTCTTAATTATCAATAAAATTGGTTTATTTGAACGAAGAATAGTAAAAAGAAAGAAATATTTAAGTAATGCTAATGCAATAGCACTTGCGTAGAGGTGTGGGGTCACTCATGAAGAGGTTCAGAGGAGTTGTTCCGATTAATACCTGCAACTGAGTGACATCATTGGACGTCGAGGCAGAATACAAAATTCCACCCGCATCACCTCGACGTCCGCCGTTCCACGACTGTGCGTTTTTTCAAGGCAATTTTTGGCACCACCGCTATGTGGACCAGCTGCCCACTGAAATATTTCCGAACCAATTCGACTTAGAGTCCTTCAAGAAAAGAGCGTACCAATAAAGGCCGACAACGAGCCCTCTGGCATTGAGGGTGTCCATGAGCGGCGGTATTACTTAACATCTGGGGAGCCTCCTGGCCGTTTGCCCCCTGTTCTATAAAAAAAAACTTTCTAGGGTAAAAAACTAGTTCACTTTCACTTTTTTACCCTGTTAACCTATAACTGTTATGAAATATAGTAGCTGTCCTTTATAGTAGCAACATGCGAACATATTGTATATTTTGCTATGCTTCCTCGTAGAAACTGTTTGCGTTCACAATTACAGCAACAGAAGACTAGTTTATTCGTGCAATTTTTTCAGTCTTCTCTATTGGTTTAGTTGTCTTTGACTTTTGCGATTGAAATAATTTATCTATTTTTTCATAAGGAATAAATGTTATATTTAGATTAACTAAAATTTATTTTGTTCAATTACCACATTATTAACATTGAAAAATCAATCACTGGATACCATTTTAATTTGGAATTATAATTAAAATGGCAATACATATACGTATTTCAGCAATTTCTGTAAATAAACCTTTGAAGTCACTTAAAAGTATAATAATCTAATTAATTTGAAATCAATATACGAAAGCTTTCATTTTTATTTAAAAGCCACCCGTTTCATATTCTAAAAATGTGTACCAACTGAATTTCTTAAGCAACACTCGATAAGATGCCAAGTAATTTCGTGAAAACGCATTTTGAAAATAAATTATTCATTGGCGACGAAAGGCCCGGAGCCTCGTATTCATTTCATTTCTCAATCTGAATTCCACTTTCCTCGATTTTTTCTTTATCGTACCTCAGACACTCTCAATAAATTTTATATAAGCGCTCAAATTAAAACAATCCTGTTGAGTTTATTTCGTGTATTGGGAGTTTGCTCCGTTTATATTTTATCAAGCATTTGAATTTTATTTGAATTTTTCCTATAACAGTAACGGTTTTCAACCTACTTTAGATCCCGGACTGGTAGCAATTACCAATCATATTTTTTAACCCGGGGTACTGAAAGGAAAATACGTTGTATGCACTATGGATAGAAATGCTTATGCGTAAACTGCACTGGATGTTAAGAATTTTATAGAAGAGAACAGGAGTAGAATTCTCTTGTATATGCTTTAATAAATAGAGCAGTGTTGGTCTAGTGGCTTCAGCGTGTGGCTCTTATCTCTGGGGTCGTAAGTGCGATCCCCGACTGTGCACCAATGGATTTTCTTTCTATGTACGCATTTAACATTCGCTCGAACGGTGACGGAAAACCGGCTTGCCTTAGATCCAAAAAGTCGACGGCGTTCGTCAGGCACAGAAGGTTGATCCCCTACTTGCCTATTAGATTAACAAATGATCATGAAACAGATACAGAAATCTGAGGCCCACACCTAAAGAGGTAGTAGCGCCATTGATTTATTTTTTTTATTTTAATAAATAGCTAAGATTTTTTGTATAAAAATTAACGGTCTGTATATTTTTTACCCAAAATTTTAACTGTTATATCGTCCACTGACAAAACTAGAAATGAATGCGTGCGTAATAATTTTTTTAGGCATTTTATTACTTAATTACGAATATTTAAAATTTGTCAGCAATTAATCATGATATATGTAGAAAATAGGGGGTTTAATACCTTAAATAAAATTAACTTTCAGCGAGTTGTGATTAAAGTTGTCGAGTGAACGTAAAATTAAGTTATTAAGCAGATTTATGGCGCGATTATGTTTGAAAGCATTAAGCGACCTAGATTTCGCGCACAACTAAAACCTGTCATTACACAATACTGTTTTTACAGGAAAACTATTCATTTCACATAGAACCTTATTGGTTTTTGCTTATTAAATCAGATACAGTTGTAAGACGAAGATAAATATATATATATAAAAAAAACATCTTCAAGATGTTTACATAAGTCTTATTCTAACGACTGCTATAAATAAATCGATACGTCGAGTTCCGTTATATAATAATATACACTTTTTTATATAACAGGGGGCCATAGGGCAGAAGGCTCATCTCATGTTAAGTATTACAGCCGCCCGAAGACACTCACATTGCCAGAGGGCGCGCACGTGCTTTGCCGGCGTTTTAGGAATGGGTATGCCTTTTTCTTGAAAGACCCTAAGTCGAATTAGTTCCGAAATACTTAAGTGGGTAGCTAGTTTCATATACTAGTGTTGCGCAGCAAAAATGCTTTAAGAAACGCTCACTTGTGGAACGATGATCGTCAAAGTGTTATATCTAGGTGGAATTACGAACGTGCCTCGACGTCCGATGATGAAACTCAGCTGCCGGTCCGAACAACTCCTCTGAATACTCATAGTAAAAGTAGAGAGATGGAGATGCAGAGAGATCCGACATCTTTTCGACATCCGAGAGACTTTTTGAAGGCTAATTTTGCCTTCCCTTTCAAATGACCGCGAAACTGAACGTCATTCGATATCTCAACGCCCAGCGGGCGTTGAGGAGAGTATTTAGCGAATAAGGGTGCTTCTTTAGCGAAAAACGAGCTTTATAAAAATAGCTTTATTTAAATATATATGGTATATATTTACTCCATTATCTTCATGGAAAATACCCAGAAACCTAAACCTTGTAAACCTTACAAAGTACATTGGTACTTCTTTGACTCACACAATTCTATTGTATGCAAGCAAAGCATCACTTAGTTCCTAATAAAATTAACATGTGTTATGTAGTAAAAGATAAAACTACAATCGTCCATTACAAGCTGGAAGTTCAGTCATAATTGTTATCAGTGACTATAGACGATAGGTTCTCAACTAAAGTCGTTAAAGTTACAAAATATGCTTTAATCTGTGGATTATATAAGGCTATGAGAAATGTACTCGTTGTTTTGAATTGGTTTCATACGATGGAATGCTTGTTATATCAACCCGGATTTAACTTATACTCGACATAATCTTAATAGTAATATAATAATATATTCTTATATGTTACATCGTAAGTAGTTCTCAATATTTTGATATAGTATATATACATAATGATAAAATGTAGACAAAATAATGTCGATCCTATTCGTTCATTCCTAACATGTAGCAAACGGGCAGCAGGGTCATCTGATATCAAATGATACCCCACCGCCCATGGACACTCCCAATGCTAGAGGGCTCGCGAGTGCGTTGCCGGCCTTTTAAGTTGGTTCGCTCTTTTCTTGAAGAATGCTAAGTTAAATTGATTCAGAAATATTTCAGTGGGCAATTTAATTCCATAATCCGTATTAATGACTTTATCTAGCAGAGTCAAGTAGTATTTATCATAAACAAAAGAGGTATGGTTTAAATAAAATACAAAATCAGTTCTTTACATAACTTATACGTAAGCATATTGAAATAAGACAATTTTTAACCGGATTAAAGCTATTTGTATTATTATAAACTTGAAATTTTATTTTTTCCGACGTTTCGCGTGCTTTACAGCGTCACGGGGACTGAATGATGAAACTGGAAACGTCGGAAAATTTTAAATTTTTAAATTATGTAAAATAATTAAAATTTATAATAATACAAACAGCTTTAATCCGGTTAAAAAATCTTTTCTTTCAATGTGTAAAAGCTATGTTAACCAAAGACAATACTACGTAAGCATATGAAAGACCATAGATTCTATCTTCGACTCACAGCTAAGAATAATCCAAACATGAATATTATATTTCTAGAGCTTATGGCTACGTCTTAAGAGTTAAGGTAATTCATTATTTTAAACTAAATATTAGGTGTATATTAACCCAAAAATGTTTGTATCTTGTTTATGAACACTTTTCTTTTATGTCTTGTACCTGACTCTGTTAAAACAGCCATTCCTTTTTATGAGGCCCAACGTACTAAGAAATTCATTGCCCCGGACTAGTTTTATTCTCAAACAATTTCGTGACCGTTGTACTTTGAAACTTACACAGTTTTATAAACGAACAATGGAGATGTTAAATTAATAATAAATAATTTGCAGGATAAATGTGTTTCATAAAGGAATTTCTCCGCTTTCTTGTGAAGTTTCTTTGTCTCTCGCGAGAAACCTATACATCCAGAATGACAATGTTATAATTATATAAGAATAATCAACTTTTGTACCAATACAGTTTGTGAGTAATTCAAATATTCAAAATGTTTTATGGTGAAGGAAAACATCGTCAGAAAATCGACAAGTCTTAAATCCACAACATCTGTCCGACAAACGTCTTTTGTACCGCCACTGAATTATTATTATTTATACGATCGTGTATCATAGTCCAATGCCATCGTAGATTAAGGATTATTAGTATATTTATATTTATGGTTCATATTTTTTTCAATCAAATATAAGATTTTACGAGCTGTGAGAGGCTGTTGGCTAGCCAAATAAATAAAGAATTAGGCTTATATTAAAAAGCTTAATGCACATTTACGTATTTAATTACGCAAAAATTTAACCGTACCGGACAATTGATTTTACAAAACTACACGGCAAGTTAAACGGGTAACCTAATTTAGGGGCGAATTTATTGTGACTGGCATATTGGCGCGGTTTAATTAACAATTTACTGGAAAATACGAGCGAAATGCGCTATAACTCTCGCAGACTTCTGTTTAATGTATTGGCTCATTAATAAAAGTTAATCGTTGACCTGGATTATGTTGGGCTAGCTATCCGCCCAGTCTCACATAGGTGAGAGAACAGAGGGCTTGTGATTTTATTCACATATAAATAACGATAATAAGTGAAAACCTACTAAAGAAATTTGCTATATTAAGACGAACATGAATCTTAACATTTTACGAGCTACAAAGCGTACAAATTAAACATATGCTGAATTGACAGACGATGTAGGTATCAACTATGAACTAGCGGTCTTGTAAGGTCGGGAGTATCGGGATCGATTCTCGACATTAATATGTAATGTGTTGTTATAATAATAATAATTCTAAATGTGTGGCGCCAGATATCTGCGTATGTTTCATTGATGTTATTATAGGCAAGTGATCTGGACTACGACAAGTCGTCGGTAGTGAAGACAAAGAATAACGCAATGTAAACAAAAATCCTTTTGTATAGATCGGACATAAGTACTCGAAAATAGGCTTAAAAACTAGGTGAAAACGGCTTAGACAATGTTTCAAATTAATACTAATTTCAGCAATACAATTATTATGCACGCAAATTAATGGAGCTATTTCCTTAATTTGTCATATGTTTTTATACCAACCGCAACAAAGTCATAAGACTAATGAAACTTCTTATTATATCAACGTAGAAATAGCGAGTATCTTCAATTCCGAATAGTTAAACTTCTGTGTAGTCTGTTAGTTAAGTCGGGATTCGAACTTTCCGTGTATAGAAACTACGATATTAAAAACTTTTCATGCGAATAAATTCACATGTTAAAACTTAATGTTATAGCAGTTAAGCAAGTTGTGTAATGTACAAAGGAGAACAGTGAAGTAGGTAAGTTTTTTGTTACTTTAGTTACATTTTTTTTTGTATATAATAAAACGGCAAACGAGCCTGCTGAGCCCCCAAAAAGGGCAATCATCACATAGGGGGTGGTGGCCCATAGACACCCATTTTTAGTGGGTGCCTTGCCGGCCTTTGAGGTGGTGGTGGTGGTGGTGCATGCAAATATGTTTTCAGCTGATTAGTAATTAAAATTAATATGGTCACAGGCCAGTAAGAAAGACAAGACCAACCCATTCTACTTCAATAAATATCTCGGCAGGTAAAATACCTATAAAGTTAAAGATTAAAATAGTCTTGGAGAAGAATGAACATTCAGACATAACATTTTGTATTTGGCATTATAGTTCGAAATTATACAACTTACTTCAAATTATCTATATGTACTTATAAACACAGCAGTGTCTGAATAAATTAAAAGTTACTTACTTTATAATTAAGATGCATGTTTCGGTGTATTGTAGTAGTAATATATGGCAATAGGAAGTAATTACAATAAGTACCGTAAGTGGCCTTAAATTTTTGCATCAAATTTTTGATCTGGTTGGTTTTTTTAATATGTACATAATATAATACATTTTATTTTGATTTGATGCGAACTAAAATATGTTAATGGTCTGTTGGGACGTAATTTTTAATTTAAAAAAGGGTATTTAGACCATATACGGTGCTCATGATATGAGCACGAGAGTATAGGTAGATACAGATGAACTCTTTCTATTTTGTTACAGATAAAGTATATCAAGCCAAAATATCAAGAGTTGTGTTGCTAAACCAGCAGGTATACGAGACGCTGTCAGGTTCTTAGCTAAGGATTACCATGAAATTTTTATTAATTAAAAATATATTCAAAAACACGGCCTTCGGTATCTGGGATCATAATCAATAAAGTCCATACACAATGTAGGATGAAACGTTAAGTCAGAATGGGCCTCCAATTGCTAAAGTTAAATTAAGGTTGGACAAATAATGTACCCATTTTAGATGACGGCGTCTTTTATACCCACAATAACAGTAAAATTCCCGACTTCATTGAAGTTCTATTTCAAGACAAACAAAGATCAGAATGGCAGGTAATAATATTTAACGTGAGATAACTCTGTAATGATTTTCAAGCGTTCTCGTCAAAGGGTACGTTTTAAAGCGTACGTATCAAGTATGAAATCTTATTTAATTCCTTAATTTATTATGTTCTCAATATTATTAAAGAATGTAATCTGTGTGCAATACAAAAATACGTTTAATGTCTTAAAAACATACGTAAACAATCGGAAATAAGACGTATCATTCAATTATCAGATACTAAACACTAAAAAATATATTATCTTCTTTCTTATTTCAGTCGCAAATAATTATTTAGATGGTTTCAATGTAAAAGTATCACTTACTACAACATTAAATTTTCATTATCGCCTCGTAGTTATTATTTTTAATTAACTAAGTGTTTCTTAAAGTGAGATCAAAGATTAAATAAATTCAATCAAAAATGTAATGACTATATCAAATTAAATTATATATATAGAATATTCAATATGTATATAGAACATTTAACCAGGATAATGGTTCTGTAAAATGTACATTAAAATTTCCAGTAAACTAAAGGACAAAATACCGAGAAAATTTCAGTTAAAATTTTTCATGGACCGTAACATAATTTGTAATAAGCATATCTCTAGAACAAAGAGAACTCGCTGCAGAAAATTTGTTTCAATGTGGAATTTAAAATCTTAAATTGTAGGTTTCAATTTGTAAGTCTAAGTTTCGAAGTCTCGCCTCGGAGCCTCTAGTTCTACAAATTGATATTTACGGTAACAGCCTGAGTTTGAAAAACTTTGATAAGAGGCGTACCCGTATACTGAATCTAAATGGTAACGTCATGAAAGAATCGGCTTTATAATTCGGCGCGAATTTATGATACTTTGTATAAGCAAATTTATTATGGAAATTGGCTGTGGAAATTTGATCACTAAAATATAATTTCAAGGGAATTTGCTTTAGGACATAATATAACTTTTCTAATGATCTTAGGGTAATATTTACCTTACCCTTACAGCTTAATTAAAGTTATATACTGGCGTATGTCAAATTGACGTTTGACGTTTCTCTCGATCATAATTAAAGGCGTCGATATTCTTGTATTAGCTTATCTAATTATCTCCTTCAATTTTGTATGATCTTATCAGTATCAAATTTGTTATTTCTTTGTTCGCACAAGAAAATTTATTATGGAAATTGGCTGTGGAAATTTGATCACAGAAATATTGTTTCAAACAAATTATTGCTTATAAGACAAAAGCGCACAATTTATGGTCACGTACGTTCTGATTTCTTTACTAATGATCATAGGGTAAGATTAACAGTCAAGACTGCTGACTGGTGAGCCTCCTGGCCGTTTGCCCCCTATTTTATAAAAAAAAATATGGGCGTCATAGTTTGCACTTAGTCTCGTTTTTTAGAAATATATGTGCTTATGAACAGAATATTTAAATTACATACGAAACATATAAATTAAACAGCCAAGAATCTCTTTTTTTGATAATGGTTACAAATAAAATGTGTGCGTTTACTAGTGTACACACCTAAGAAGTGAATCTTCTTTATGACCTTATTTTTCAAAAAAGTATCTACTATAGCAAACTTACAGAAACTGGTTAAATAATATTAAATGAGATAAAATTTAACAAAAGGCTATTATTATCATAGACATGAATACAATTCTTTCATTTTACCTTATTACTACTAAGATTATTACAGAATTTCATTAATTGTAATAGATTTATTACTATCATTGCTATCGTTTTGTTATTAATGGCTTCGAATCTCTTCGAATCAACCGTGGTAGAGATAAGAAAAAGATGGCACGTAACGGAAAAATGTGACGCTCTACCCAAAAATTTGTATTTTTTTCCAAAGCCGATAACGAAGTTTCACTTCAATAATATCACTATCAATATATTTTTAACACGAGCAAATTATGTCTAGCTTAAGTAGTTTTGCAAAGCTTATAATGTTATGTAAAAACCTTTCGTTTAATAGAAGACCTGTATTGATAACAATAGAATCGCTGGGATCTGTTCAACTGCTGGGTTGGCGGTGCTTTCAGGCTTAGTAATGCTTGTTAATTAAACCTGTAGATAAATTTTGATTATAGACATAAATAATCCAATCATAGTAGGCAATAAATTACGCGGTGGGCCACAGCCCCGTGTCCGGTCGCCTGTCGAATCCAACGGGAACCAATTAGTCCCACTCCAGAATATTTATTTGCGGTTTTGGACAAACTGACCGGACTTCGTGACGGAACTTCTTTATTTATAAAAGTATATTTTCGTGTGTATATTTTAAAGGACAATCATGTAATTTGAATAAATTGGGGTGGAAGGAAACCATAAAGATTTGTGTATCAAAAAAAAATCAAAATTGTTCCATTTACTTAAAACAATTTAAGTACCCGCTCGGAAACGTAGATTTAAATGGACAATAACTAAAAACTGTAATCGGTAATAGATCATGAATATGAACAATTATAATTTGCTTCTGACAATGTGAGTATCCGTGGGCGGCGGGGCGGTATCACTGAACGTCAGGTGAGCCTCCTGCCCGTATAATATCCTGCCGTATATAAAATAAGCATTAGAACTATAATTTTTTTAATAATAAAATAGGGATTTAAATGCATCAGTATTTGTAGAAGTAACACCATACCTTGAGTAGTGTTGGCTTCGTGGCTTCAACGTGCGACTCTCATCCTTGAGGTCGTAGGTCCGATCACCGAAGCACCAATGTTGTTCTTTCAGCGAGTATGTGCGCATTTAACATTCGCTCGGAAGGTGCCGGGAAACATAGTGAGGAAACCGGCTTGCGTAAGACCCAAAAAGCCGACAACGTGCGTAAAGCACAGGAGGCTGATCACCTAGTAGATTAACAAATGATCATGAAACAAATACAGACACCTGAGACTTAAAAAAATATTTAATAACATACGTAGTATTACTTATGTAAATATTTTGTATTTAACTACAACTTTCATGGTCTTCTCGAATATAGGGGATTAAGAAAATAATTGGATAAGATCATACAAATTATAAGAAGATAATATAAGATACTAGATGACCCGGCAAACGTCGTTTTGCCCTGTATATTATTTCCAGGAAACATTTTTTTTAGTTCAATAAAAGTAACCTATCTACTATACTAAAAAATGGGGTTGATCGTAGAGAAGTGACAATTAAGGATTATATGTATTTTTGCATGCTGTATGATAAAAAAATAATACCAATTTTTTTTTTCTAAAAATAAAAATATTTTTTTGTCGTGGACCACTTATCACTTAGGGGTTTGAAAGATATATAGTAGCCAATTCTCAGACTTACTGAATATGCAAAAAATGCATAAGCAGCGGTTGAGCCGTTTCGTAGGGGTATGGGAACAAACATTGTGACACGAGATTTTTTATATATATAGAAATAACTGGAATATATATACACCATAACGTAAATTAAGCGCGTAATAAACTGAGATATAGTCAAGTATATTTATGATAACTTTGACAATACATTATTTTTTACAAATTTGTACTCAATATATTCATAGTACCCAATATATTATATTCATAGTTAAAACAAGAAAAAAAAGAGGAAGTAACGATAGCACTTGTTTCTAAATAATCTATACGATATTGAAAATTAATCAATACTAAACTATAAATTTCAATGAAAACCAACTTTGTTCGTTAGAAATTATTAAAACGAAGGGGTCACGAACGGGTTGAGTCACGCAAGAGTTGGTTGATCAAACATAATAATATTGTGATTGATCGGTTGTATTATATAGAAATTCGCAATATTTATGAATTCATTAAAACCTATAGTTTCTGTATTTTCTAGTGCTTGAGGTATAGGACATGGATTTGTGTCTAGTTCACAATCTGATTGTTCAATTAGTAATATTCTTTAAAATTTTACAACGTGTGTTTCATAGAACCAATTTAAAATTCAACCTTACGTATTCAGCTTTAAATCTTCCTAACGAGAAATAAGGATGTATTTTATATTTAAATAAAGAATACAAAAGCTCTTACGCTGAGAGCCCTTGGTAGAAATTTATTAGTTAAGCATCTCCCAAATATTTTATCCCGCTCTGACCGCACTAAATCTAGAAGCAGAGGGTTTGCGAAACTAATTCATTGCTACCTTACATTTTGTCTTGATGACAAATTGCATCATTTAATATAAAGATTTTTACATTTTTCGTCTGAATAGAGCTTTTGTACTAACGTAAAGATATTTTACGTAACGGACTTTAGAATAGATTCCATAAATAAATAGACATAATGAAATTATAGATAGGTTTATAAGCTCAAGAGATAGACATATTACAATTACGGCTTTTAAAAGTGTAGAGTATTGTTCAAGCACGGTTTTTTCATAATTCAATTTATCAGCAAATACAAGCAACACCCAGATCTTTATTCAACAAAAGAATCACTATAAACCTGTCTTCTACGTTATATTTTCTTTGAAAATATTCTGCATACAACTTTCCTTTGTAGTTAAAAGTTATTGTGTTCATCTCATTTTCCAACTAAATTCATCTAAAACCTATTAAAAAATACATCAAAGTTAAAGATGCTCCGAGCAATTTAATGTTCCCGCTCCCTGGATAAGTCAAACTTATTTTTTTAACTAGTGTCGAACACGGCTTTGCATTGGTGATGTCTATTAATAATATTATTATAAAATCAATATGCACATAAGTAAGTAAGTAAGTAGTAAATTCAAGTGAGCCTTCCTGCCTGATAACTCTGTAATATAAAAAAATATATACATATTTTTAGTTTATATTTTGTATATCGCTCAAAGTAAGCGTTCGAGGACGATGCTATATTTAACCTATTTTTTTTCACTTCACACTAAAAATATTTATTTATTGAACTATATGTACAGATATCGCAACTTCCAATGTTATTATATGTATAGGAAAGTTGCCCTAACGTTTTGCCTGTTATTTTTAACAAGAACATAATCCTACAATAAATTGGAAAATAATTTAATAACTTATTTACATGCGATTTTACGATGTGTAGTATTTACTAAACTATTTAAGACCAATGAAATCAAGCAAGCATACTATGTAATTGTTCAATAATTAACTCAAAGCTAGTTAACATTTAGCTGGAATTAGCATTTCCTGAGAAAGCGGATGACGAAGTTAATTTCTTATGTTTAGATAAGAAGTTTCGCTGGTCGATAATCGCTATGTTTTTAATTGACGTAGCGCAAAAACACAGTATTAAAATCGGGACCTCTGCTGAAGTTACTAAGTAAGCTTTCAGGTTACCTACCACTAATCGACACTAACATTATAAAAAGTATTCGATTTGTAGTTTAGTATCGACTAAAATTCTTTGACCATTATTCCAACATAGAAAATACAAAAAAGATGGACAAAATTTTGAAACATAAATGTTCATCCGCATGAAGCCGGTACAAGCCGCTAGTTAAAGTATAAATAGTATTCTTCTTTAATTTTAACTTAACCTTAAGAGCTTTATGACCATTCAACCCTCGTCACCCAAGCTACCATAAGCCTGTTATGAAATGCACTTTGACCTGCTTTTACTAATACTCGAGCTATGCTAATTAACAAGCGTTAATAGTTAATTAGAAAATGTATGGAAATGAAAAGCTTTTATTTCACATTTATTTTCTTTAGCTTTTCCTTTGTGTTATTCCAGATTTGCATGAAAATAGTCTTTAAAATCTCTTGTATACCAAATGAATGGTAATAAAATATTGTTGTTTCTAGACATTATTTATAATTTATGAAAAGAATATAATGGCCATTAGGATTGCTTTTAGATACTGTATGTTGGTTTATAAGTTAGTCGATGTGTCTTTTTGCAAAGTTCTGCAAACATAACAATATAGCCTGTTATTCAGATCCACTAAGGTTCACACATAAACATAGATCTATATATTAAACTAGGTATTAGTAGGTTGTAAGAAAAAATACTATTCTAATTTGGATCTTAATTGATTTCTGCAGTTCTGTTTGCCAGTCTGCAAAGGCCTCTGCAAACATGCTAACTTTTAAAAAATGCTCTCGCGCCATTTACAGTTGTTTGATCGAAAAACAGTGGTTACCTGGAAAGTTTTCCATATCCCATTTCTTTTTAGATATTCAAACACACTTATAAACATTATTTATTGATTTTAAATGCCTCTTTCGTTTATTAACAACGACTTAAATGATATTTATTCTTAACGTAATATTCCTAATATCATGAAAATTTGTGTAATGGTCTATACGACACTAAATCATACACTCACTACTTAACATGTTGCGGTAATTGTTATCTGTTATATTATAACAATAAATAAGCTGGATAAAAAACAGCATAGCTGCTAATGAACGAACGAACGAAATGAAACAATCTATTGTTGCCATATTTTTAACTAGATTGAGGGGGCTTTTGCAGTAAACATAATTTAGAACCATAGAATCGTCTTTTGTTCAAAGTAACCGCAACTTTGCGCCCTTAGATTTAAATGTACCTTCGTAACGGCGAATTTGGCGCGGTCAACTTTTCCACTTCATTAAAGTTGCTCCTTAAATCGTACATAATGACACAAAGTTGGAGACTTCAAAAAGATTTAACAATGCTTGTTTTGAAAGGTCTTTTCGTATGAACAAAGCGACTGAAGTTAGCGAAGTGTAGGTATTTAAATGTTAACGAATCCTGACCTATTGTGACTTGGGAATATAATTGTTTTCAGATCTTTGCCGCCTTAAAAACGTCCGCTTAAAATACCTTTCTTAAACAAACGACATTTATGTAAGAAATATTTTGTGACAAAACTCTGTTGTTTGATATCGAGAGGAAAAACCAACTAACTATTTGACTTGTGGCTTCAGTGTGCGACTCACCCTTGAGATCGTAGGTTCGATCCTCGGCTTGACCAATGGACTTTCTTTCCATGTGCGCATTTAACATTCACTCGAACGGTGAAGGAAAACATCGTGAGGAAACCGGCTTGCTTTAGACCCAAAAAGTCCACTGCGTGCGTCAGGCACAGAAGGCTGATCACCTACTTGCCTATTAGATTAACAAATCATAATGAAACAGAAATAGAAATCTGCGGCCCAAACATAAAAATGTTGTAGCGCCATTAATTTTTTTTTAAGATTTTGACTTAACAAACAAATATCAGTATTAGGTAATGTTAGATTGTTGTTAGAACATAATGTTAATAAAGTCATGCGAGAAGGCTTCTATTTTTTTTTTTTGTAATATTTGTTTTAACCCTTATCATTTATTTTAAAGAATCTTGATTGCACACGTTGAAATTCACTTTGCTGGTTTCCCTATTGTTCCGTAAAAATATGCATAAAATATAAAATTTAAATATATCCGAAATGAAGATTTAATCAAGCCATGCAGTAAGATCAGAGTATCGAAACTCTCCTACATTCCAGAGTTTAATTATGAAGTTAATTAGCTTGGTTTGATGAAAAATTTTAATCCGCGCTCAAGTTAATTTCCTTGGAAATTCAAGATTCATTTTCTTATTCACGCAGCTCTGAATGAATTAAAGTGAGATAAGGGATGTTTTATATACCGAAATTATAAACAAAGACCCTATCTAAATTGCTAAGGATAACATTTTAATTTAATCCGTCAACACAGACCAGAGGATCTGGATTCGATTGCCGATTCGATTGAAGTTCTTTTGGATTCCGGTTTTCTTAATTATACAACATAATTATGTTTGCCCCTGATTCTTTCAGCTACAAAATGTTAGCAAAGTAGGTAGCAGTATGCCAGTAACAAAATCTGAAATTAATAAAACCTATTAGTAAACAATTCAATTAATGCGATATTAAGGAACCAATAGTGCCAGGTACGCTACCAGTACATTTCAGTCATATTTAGAACATAGATTGTATTATGGTCATATTTAAATAAGAGGGCATTAATTATATTTAAATAAAATATTGTACTATGGATGTTTATTTCTTAAACATTTGTTCCTGTCATTTTGATCTGCAATGATCGATATATTATGTAAAATCATCTTACTACTCTTTGAGATAAGCTTTGAGGCTGGTTATTATAGAACAGGGCCGAGCAATTTTCTTGTCGACTAGTTACCATGGAAACCGCGGTCTCACTACAAAAGAGATCGTACTTCCATTTTCAAACCTATCCCTTTCATCCTGCAAATAACTATATCGTATATTCTCATAACCATCAGTTCTATTAAGAAATAACGATAGACAAAATTAATTCGAGGCAAGTTGAAATTAATTCAAAGTAACGACATCTTTATGAGCTGTGAGCCCAATAGGGACGGGTGTATACGTAAAATAAATCTGTCAAGTCCGGTCGGTCACAAATTGTAATTTATTGTCACGTGTTTTGAAATCGTTAGGCGTAATGACATATACCGGTGTCTGATAAGTCACGAGTGACATAGACTATAAATTGGTACGATTTATTTGCGATTTTTACATTCAAATACGATTACTGCGGTAAATATTTCTGATTGATGACATTGAAACGATTGCCGCTTGAATTATCTATACATTAGTATAGACAATAATGGTAAAAACTAAAGAATCTCTGAAGCGAAGCGTTTTTTATGTATAGTTTATAGTATAGTTTTATGACATAAATTGAAAAGTTTATCAGCATATCTGTCCAAACTTTACAAATAAAATTTTCTGAAAAGGTGAAATATAAAGCTGTTGTAGAAGCCATCTATAATTTTTGTTTCTATAGGCATTTATTGCCATTTCAATCTGAAAATTAATTCAAGAAAATTTGCTGGTACTAACACTTTGTTACTTGAAAATACAAGATAAAATCACACAGAGGAAGAACAAATTGTTTGAACGCCTAGGGCTTTTCCTACTACGTAATTAACATAATGACACCTTTAAAATGCTAATAGAGGAATTAAAAACTATTTTAAAACAACTCTGGCGATTGTTGAGATCATTGTTACTCGCTTTGGTATCGGATAGTTAAGTATGTTAAAATAATTATGTTATTTATGATATATGTATATGATGATATATATATATGAGCCAAAAATTATCGTATTATTGGAGGCAGGAACCTTAGCTAATGAGTGCTTTAGCTATCTTCTGAATGCAAGAAGACTATTGACAGCATAGCCCTTTAAGTAGTATTAGGTTCGAGTGCCGGAGAAACAATATTATGTCGTGAAGTAATTATTATTCCAATATTTATTAAGTATAATTAGTCGTAAGGCTAACAAACAGGTCCAGCATAGGCCGTGAATAATTTATATTAAATAGGATAAATCATTTATTTGAAGATATTTTGACTTTTAATATTTTATTCAAAAATATCAACAACGAATATATCAAGCGACAGAAATATACATACCAAAATCAATTCAGTATTCTATATCCGTTGAAATACGTCATTTCCCTATGGAATCCGTCTCCCGGAAATATTTACCTCCATCTTGTTGCTTAAAAACGTGTCTTGTTCTTTAACAAAACAGTATCTTTTTAAATATCATCTGAAATACAAAAAATATTTAAATAATACGATAACGGTATTTTAAAATATTTTAAGACTTGTATATGAACAGTTTGGAACTAGTAATTGTTGTAAACAACGTACGTTAATTAAATTATTATAAATATATATGTCAGAGCAATGCCGCTGGTTTCGGCTGCCATTGTCATAAACCTCGTAAATTAACAACAACAGTTTATAAGCCTTAATACTTAAGGTTTATTCAATTGGTCCTAAATTACAAATTAACAGACTATTTATTGGTATCTAGTTAATACTAGAAGTTTATTAGAATTTACTATGTTGCTAGATCTATGACTCTATAGTTATTGTTATTTTTAAAAGTAATTGATTGAACTTTAAAATTTAATGAATATTAAAGAAATCTTTGAGCCCCTTTTCTATGACTGCCGTATGACTCTTTAGTCGAGTCGGACTCGGTCTGGGTAGTACGAGTAAATTAGTTTTTCACCAATTCGGATTGCTACAGGCACTGAGTGGTGCGGCGTGACGATCAGTTCGAGTGAACCAAGCAGAAGCCTTTAAAAAGTAGACAAAAATTAACAGCCGATGCTAAAAAACGTAGCATCAGCCGTTAGGTATGTACCTACATATGTATGTACTATATATATATATAATACCGACATTATCTTCAACAATTTATCCGTTGGTCCTGTTTTTGCTATAATTGTTAATGTAGCCTTTGCTGCTTTGTTGAAATATTGGGGCCCTATCTCTGACCTTCCTGTCGCTAAACGACAATATTCCTAACGTTCATTGTCAGTTACTACCTCTGAATTTCTATCTTCCTGTCTCCACCTGTAATGCTTTATTTGTAGCAAAATTTAGGTGCTGTCCTGATTCTTATGCCTCCACGCATTTTAATCTTTTTCCTTCTTATCTTACCTGACTCCATCATATATCTATATTTATAAAAACTGGTAAAAAAAGAACATGCAATCCAAGGTCTACCATAACTATGAAAGTAAGAACTTTTTAACATTAATAGAAAAATGGCTTTAAAAACACTCATTTATCCAGTGTTATAAATACACAATTACAATACGTGAGAAATCTAAGTTATGGTGAAAGAAATTACTTGTATTACAGTTTGTTTGTTTGAAATTGTCAGTGAGTATTGAATAACCTACTTTGATATTAAATAATTTATACAGTAAATTATTGATTGCCCTCTTACCGGGAACTAAACTCGAAATTCAAGAGCAAGAGCCCTTGCATAACCGCCTATCCATGAGACCCTTGGAAAACCAGAATAAACCTAGATACAACTACAGCTTATAACATATAATATATCTGTCTTAATAATATTCGATATTCTCAAAATCGGATTATAATAACGACCCTGTAATGACCAATGGACTATATTATTAAACCTTTTAAAACTTGTTCTTACCGTTGTAGTGACAATCTCAGGTAATTACAGTAAATTATGCATAATTCCTTTAATGAACTCTCATTATTATACCAGTTTATAGGTAGCAAGTTGTTTTTGCACCGGGTTATAAGTTTAATGAAGGCGATTTTAAGGTATTCTCATACAATGAGGAATCTATTAATTTGACGGAAAAATACGTAGCACGTAACTACATGGTTCATGGTGACCATTTATGTTATACGCGTACCATCAAGTGTCAACTCTATGTAAATATTTTTCTCCACTATTGAAAGCATTATGTAGGTGACCATACGACAGGCACGCCATTGTACCTCTCCAAGAACAATATTTCTTTAAAGATCACGGTCATGTTTTTACACGCTGTAGTAAACACATTCCAATGGGACGAAGGTAAATCGCATCACTTCTCTTGACTTATACATACAACTAAAACAACTCCAGGACCTCTTACTTTCTAATAATCCTTGTGCTATGATGAAACTACGCAAAACAAAACTTTATTTAAAAAGTGATAGGCTGTTTTAGTTTTTTAATAAGGGCGTTATTTTTATGTCATAATTGGAAACGTTCCAGCTGTATACTACGCTTTTGACGTTATAATACAAAGTGAAAGTCAAATTATATTCATGCCTACGATATCAGTTAGAACTAAAACTCCTTTATGTGAATATGTTATGTTCTAGTAGAAGGTTCTAGTAGTAATTGAGTATGTGCAGAAGAACATTTATATGTAATTATATTATGTGATTCTTTAATATATACGTTTAGTATCCATGCTTTAATTGGGTCATTCATTTATCAAAAACAAATACAATTTACATTTTTTTAAAGTATGGTATGTCAGACAAATATTATGCAAATAAAATCTCAAGTACTAGAATATTCTTAATATTAAACGGGATCTTCCATTCAATATCATCCCAACTATATTGCCCATCATATCCATTCTTTATCTTTAACAACCCAATTTCGTCAGCATAAAAAGCGCTTTCTTGCCATTTAGCGCTGTTTTCGTCCTTTTACCTCAAAACCGTTGCTATAACACCTCTCCTGGGTGCGGTAATATTTGCATTTAGAACGAACGACTGATATTCCGACCTTATCGCTAGAAGATTGTGTTTGGGGGACTTCTGATGACGTAAGCTAGTCTGCATGAAAATTACTTTTGAAAGTAGTACTATCTCGGTATATTTCATGTAGGTATATTTTTACATGAAAAAATTGTTGACTACAATGTTACAAAAATATTATAAATATTTCCTAACGTAAATTCAGGAAAGATAATTGCAAACACGACTTTAGCTTACAAAAAATCCCCATCGAACCCTTATTACGGATAATTAATTGGACCGAAATTTCTCTCGATAGATAATTAATTTTACTAATTTTACAAGCTTAGTAAAAAGCCGAATACATTATTAAAACAATTAATTTAAATTGGTTTTAATGCTTTACAGTATCCACTAATTGAATAATGTTTGTCATTTATTGTGTATGTGTTTTAATCAATAATGTGCTTACAAGCTGCATTGATAGAACCTGACCTGAGTCAGTTGGTTCTCCTCCATAAAAATAATTTCATAAGGCTTATTGCATATACTATAATACAAATATTTATATATATATATATAACGTAATAAGCGTGTCACAATATTCATTCCAATATTTCTCCGAAACGGCTCGACCGATTCATATGAATTTTTTCTGCATATTCAGTAAGTCTATATTTAATATATATATAAACCCCTAAGTGTTAAGAGGTGTCCCCCAAATTTTATTTTTGTATTTTTTTGACAATGTTTTTCGTTTTCATTTTTTTATGATACATCACACGAAAATACATATCAGCCCCTATATTTTGATTGTTAATTAAAAAACATATTTATAACCTCAGAGTCCAAGTCATATTTTAGATAAATATTCACAGAGAAAACTAAAACTAAAAATTTTCATTCCGGAAAACCGACCAGGAGGCTATGCTATAGCGAAGTGTTCCATGTTGGTATGTACTAAAAAGGTAGGCTAAGTAAAATCACATTAAGGAGAAACGAATGCAACTTTACGAGGGCAACTAGTATTTATACATAAATCTATGAATATCAACACGGGATGCTTCTTATTCAACTATCATGAAATTACTAAAACATCATATTTTGGTGTCAAGGACACTCACACACACGTCACACTCTGTAGAATAACTCGTCCTTAATATGGAATAGCTTCTGAGCCTTGTTGTGGCGGTGGAGATAAGTTATGATAAATATGTCGTTTAAAACTAGTTGTAGTACGTCTTTGTATTTTAATTTTATTTACGGGCTAAGCGTGAAAGTTAAACTCTCTCTAATTCTCTCAGTAACTTAACACTCTTTCCCACATAATACGCGTCTTGTCAGTCTCTAGGGAGGAAATATAGGTCTATACCTTCGTAGTTGCTTCCACTTTGATTAAAAAAAACTGGAACTAACTGACTCACTCACAAATCTACCATCTCATCATCATCTACCAATTGCCGGCTATCAGCTGCAGTAGATCCTTCTCCACTCTGTCGATCCAGCGGTACCTAGGCCGTCCTACTGGTCTTATTTTGCTAATAGAATAAGAAACTGTAACTTATAGAGCTTCAATAAAATATAAAGCGTTACTACTAAAAGTCTCTTTTATATTTCGTTATATATGTAAAATCTACATGACAATGCCGCATTTCAAGTTAAATTTAAACAAAAAAGCCAGCAAACTTTCAGTAACAAAAAGGTGTATTCAAATTAACCACACAGCAGGATGCTCGTTACGTGGGGGAGAAACAAAAGTTTAGCCCTTCATTTGCCTATTAATTTTGATACAGCTTTTTAAAGGTATAATATTACTATTATGTGTGAAGTAACTCCCCCAATTAGTCATACCCACGGAATATATAACATTAATTTGAATTTTGTACCAGAAACAATTTCCCCACTTTGACAACTATCGTTTCATTTTAAAACTAATGAAAAATTTATGATTATATATTCACGCTGTATATTTGAACCCTTCCAATGCACGAACTCATTTTTTTTAATATTAATGTGTCTTTACTACGACATCATGGAACATTACGATCTAGCCTAACTTAAGACTAATAAGTAATTTAAGTCTAACCTAATTTACTAAAAAGGATTGTTATCATAAGTAAGTGTCCAATAACGCTACTTATAGTCTCTATTAAAGGGAAGACACTCTGTTCTTGTGTTCAATATATATATTTTTTTCATTCACTGTTTAGCACTTATATTAAAGTACACTAACACTAATTCACTAGTTCAAATGGTTTTATCCTTTTCAATCTTCTCACTAGGTCAGTGGTGTCAAGAAGTTGAATAGCCTCGACATTCACGTGATGGTGGAGCCTATGTTCGTGTGCTCCAGCAGTCTTTTTTATTAATGTGGTGACGTCCTCTACATTAAGGTCCCGATGGAGGTCGTAATTGGGAATGTACCAGGGAGCATTGACTATTCCCCTGAGCACTTTGTTTTGGAATCGTTGGATTACTTGGATATTACTATTACTGGTACAGCCCCACAGCTGGCAACCATAAGTCGATACAGGTGTCAGGACTTGTTTGTAGATCAATAATTTATTTTGTACTGATAACGTGGAATGCCTTCCGAGCAACCAGTACAATTTACAATTTTTTAACATGGACCTTCCATCGGAGTTTGGTGTCTAGCGTCATACCTAGGTACTTAGCTGAATTATGGAACGGCACTTTGACGTTATCAATATATACTGGCAGGTAATTTGATGTTTTGTTGGAAAAGTTTATGTGAACTGATTTAGACTGATTTAGTTTTATCCGCCATTTTTTGGTCCACAAGCCAACAATATTTATGGCTTTTTGTAATTTTACTACCGCTTCCTTTTCAGTAGTCGCCGTAGACATGATAGCAGTATCATCGGCAAAGGTCGCGATAACGTTATCTTTTAGATCAGGAATATCGCATGTAAGAGGTACAGGACCGGACCTAATACACTCCCTTGCGGCACCCCAGCTTTTATTTCTTTTAGTTCTGAATAATCATCATCCTGTCGTACTCTAAACATTCTTTGTGTTAAATATGACTCAAGGATATTTGAAAATTGACGAGGCAGTAATTTCCTTAATTTATGAACAAGTCCTCGATGCCACACTTTATCAAATGCTTGAGCTACATCCAGAAAGACAGTGGAGCAGACTTTTTGTTCTTCCAGTGCTTTTTCAATATTATTTGTGATTCTATGAACCTGCTCTATGGTAGAATGTTTTTCTCTAAAACCGAATTAGTAATCTGGTATGAGCTGCTTTTTGACAATAATAGGGTTAAGACGTTTGAGAAAGAGTTTCTCAAATAGCTTTGCTATAACAGGTAACAGTGAGATTGGCCAGTAAGACGTGACTTCGTGTGGAGGTTTTCCCGGCTTGGGAATCATTATAACTTCCGCAACTTTCCACATATTGGGAACATATTGAAGTCGAAATGAGGCATTAATTAAGGTTGTCATTTTAATTACGGCTTTAGGGGGGAGATTCTGTAGGACTTCACCCGTAATTAAATCAAAACCTGGTGCCTTCTTTTTAGTTAGACATTTAATTTCACTTAAAACTAATTTTGGTGTGACTAGACGGATGTTTAGCTCTTCTGACGATATTTCTTCGAAGTCAAGTGAATCTTCTTCATCGATTTGAAATATATTTTCTAGATGATCAGCAAACCTCTTAACTTTTTGTATGTTACTTGCAGCCCAATTCCTATTAGACTCTCGTAAGGGAGGAATATGTGTTGTAGGTTGAGTAGTCGGTGGAACCATCAGAAGTTAATTGGTTTAGGAATCTCTTTATTGAAGTATCTTTATGTATTTTAATCTCTCTCCTCAGTTGTTTAGTGAGGTTATTCAGATGTTTTTTGTCTTCTGGACATCTTGTGGAATGCCACCTTTTACTTTGAGTTCGTTTTGTCTTTATCAGATTTTTACTCTCTTCTGGGAAGTAGTTGTTTTGTACCTTTTTCTTCAATTTTGGAGTATTACTCCAAGCAGCTTGTTGAATGTTCTTTGTAAATTTATTGACTTCTAAATCTAATGGTTCCTCAGTCTTTAAAGGTACTCTAAGGTCTACCATATTGACAAGATAAATTTTGAAGATGTCCCAGTCGTATGCGTGTTCATGAGAGATGGATTCAGTTTTCGCTTTATAGGTTCTTCACCAATTGTGAGTAAGATTGGTGAGTGATCTAAGTTCATATCATAGGCTTCCTCTATTTGGAGAACATTTGGTGATACTTCTCTAAATATGAAGAAATCTATAAGATCTGGTGTTTTATTCTTGTCTGTTGGCCAGTATGTGGGCCTTCCTGTCGAAATTGCATCACATCTAAAATCTTTCATAGCATTGAACAGTTATTTTCCTTTGGTCGATATTAATCTTGATCCCCAGTAGGTATGTTTTGCATTGAAGTCGCCTCCCAACACAAATCTATTTCCAAGACTTTCTAGCACGGTTTTGTACGAGTCGTACTTAAGTGCATGTCTTGGTGGGCAGTAAATAGTTATTGTTAATGGATACCGCTTCATTGATAGGCTCACAGCCACAGCCTGTATATGCTCTTTTTCATATATAAAGACCTCATGGTGTTTTAAGCTTTCCTTTATTATAACTGTACTTCCACTGGATTTATTACTTGGGTGAAGGGCATGGTAGGCATTATATCCTTTAAATTAAATGTATGACTCCCTGGTAAAATGTGTTTCCGATACCAAGCAGATGTCAATGTTTTCATGTTTAAGAATTATCTGAAGTTGTCTTTGGTGTTTTAAAAGCCCATTAGCATTCCTTGCCATTATTTTTAAAGCCATCATTGCTTAAGACGTTTGGGAGCAGCTATTTTGGTGCAGCTTTCTAGTTTTTTAAGTCTTTCATCAAAGGATGTCAATAATGAAAGTATGGTGTTAATCTTTTGCACGAACTCATTTAACATTTATTATTGTTTTGTCGGAAGTCAACCCAAACATATTTATAGACCTTTGGTGGTTACATCAAACCAAATTTTATAATTGCACGGATGTGTGTTAAATTTGTGATGTCATATTTTCTTGTATTTATTTAGTCATAGACGTTGTTATTGAACGTGTAAATAAATAAAAAAGATATATGCATAATGCACATAAACACATATAGTGTATAATTAGTATTATAATGTACGTAATGAATTTATTTATGTTTTTATACGTTAGTGTTCAGCTGGTTGCGTTAATGTACTTTCGTTGGTTAATATAGACGCATATATATTCGTAGCGCCAGTGGATAACTATTTTTTTAAAGATATACACAAACGAGATAGCCATAAAGGGTAGCTACCACAGCTCATGGTTACCCATGTTAGTGGGTGCCGGGCCTTATATTATTAGTATGAACGGAATATAAATAAAAACTTTATCGTTTAGTAAAGTGGCATTTAACAAAACAAACACAGCAGTAAAACGTAAATAAAAACTTTTTAATTATTGATAATTGATAACCAAATAGTTGTTTATATCATTAAATAATCGTACATTAACCAATATAATTGTAATTTTCCAAAGACTCCTTTTATTGCAAATGTATGTGCGCAAGGTCAGAAAGAAACGACAAACGTTGATCTCTTTTCTACAATTATTTTTCGTACCACAGTTAACCACTTAAATTAATCAAGAAATTTATCTTGCATTTATTAAAGATTTTCAATGTCAATTTCTAATCTAATGTAAGTTTTGGTTTTGTCGCCTCAACTTCATATATTTGCGGTAAATTTGCCTCTTGTTCAGTAACAAACAGCTTGGTGATCAACCATAAGTGCAAGACAGAAGTATTGCTCACACGGTAGATGTTACTACACGTTCCTTATTTCCAAAACAAAAAAGCGTAAAATCTTTATAACAATAAATAAACTTGAAAACATAAGGATTCCTCTCGGTAATTGTGGATAATAACATGCTTCTTGATCGTAAAATTGGATAGCATATATAGCGTTTAATATAAATTTTATTTAAATTAAAACCATCTTGCTATTAAGACTTAACAACAGACCATCAAGTATTATGTAAATGAAACAATTTTAAAAATAGAACGCATTTATAAAATAAAAATTCGCCCTACTCTTCATTTAATGACGTACACATCTAGTTGCAGTGACTGCATTAAAACTTGTTTGTAGATATTCATATGTTATAACTTCTAATATTGTGAACTGGAAGCAAATATTAAATCTGACGATTCTCAAGCTCCCTTCGCTGAAGCTGGTAGCTTTAGGTTTCTTTTTGTTTCAATTGAAACGTTTAAATATGATTTCATTTACGATGCCATTACTATAATTTACCTTGTTTAGGAATATTGTAAAATAATTAGATAAAACTCTTTTGAATTAACAATATCTAATTAAATAAAAACTGTTTTTTTAAATATAATAATGATAGCCTTTTTAATTCCGATACTTTTACATTTAAACACGTTTCTATTTCAATCTTTTTGTTGGGTATGTGAGCCCTTTTTTGGCAAAGGCCTCCTCCAAATTCCACAACTCTCACTTGCACTGTGCCACTCTCTGCACTGTGCCACTCTCTACACTGTGCCACTCTCTGCACTGTGCCACTCTCTGCCACCTACTGTTTCTTTAATTTGGTCAATCCACCTTACTATCTTCCTCTTTTTCGTTTGCACTTTTCTGCTACTTTTGCCATGTGCCACGCCCATTTCATTTATTTTATTGTAACATCTGTTACCTTCTTCTTGCTTTCTATATTTTGTATATTCTTTTGTTTTTTCTTTTCTTTTTATAATACACGTTGAATGAAATCGCAATGTTTTTCATACATCATCCAATCGTCAATAGAAAGCTGGAGCGAGACACTAGTTCGTAATAAAATCTCGATTAATGTAACCTCATCTTCATAGTACATTACACACCCATCGTAAAACTTTTATGGTAGCATTAAAATAAAAGAGCTGCAATAATATTAAGATCGAATTTATTGTATTGTATTCTTGAATTCATAAATAAAAATAGAATGACTACCAATAAACTGCCTACAAGCAAATAAGAGCAAGATTAGCATCTTGAAAACCTAATAGGAAAAATATTTTTAGAATTTATTACTTTTCAAAGTTCTAACACTTTTACACTTTTTATGAACATACTTTTGCTATAGAATTCTTTTTATTTTAGAAATCAACCTTTAGCTAATGATTCTGTAACTTAGACATAAAATTTTATGGCACATAAGTTTTTAGTCTTGATCATGTTTTTAATGTGAGTGGATAAAATCCCAGCATCTAACAGGACCAAGTTGATTAGAGCCAACTAATTAAAAACTTCACTAAGTGGTTTAGCATAAACATTTTAATTCGTTAACAAAAAAGCCGATTTTTATTTCTAGCTTGGATATACGCCAAAGGAAACTCAGCCCAACCCTAATATAATTTCAGTTTAGTTACGAAACAAATCCTATATCCAGTGTCCGAGCGAAATTACTTTTAACTTTCAAGCGGTTTAGCAGGTGAGGCGTAAAAACAAATTTAAATATGGAATTAATTGAGACGATAACTTTTTAGTTTATTTTGCCGGATTCGATGTAGGAACCACAGTTCGTAAGAATTATACTCAGACACGTAAATGACATCTACGGTAAATTAAATATTCCAGGAATCAAACACAACATCTCGGTGACAAACCAGCTATACCACAGATGCTAATACTACTTCATAATATATTCCAATCTACCAATTAATAACATATTATTAATTCCTACACTCTCGAGTCTTTTGACAATGTTGTACAGATTAGCATCCGTTTTCCCCGTATTGTAAAAAAATGCTGCATTGTTTCCATAAATGTAATTGCAACACCGCATAGCAGTAATCAAATATATTTCCGCAAACTATAACCAAATACCAAAAATGTCTCCGTGTACTAGTGTACACACCTAAGAAGTGAATCTTCTTTATGACCTTATTTTTCAAAAAATTATCTACCTTACAGAAACTGGTTAAATAATATTAAATAAGATAAAATTTAATAAAAGGCTACTATTATCATAGATATTGTTACGAAGACGGGTCGACTGCAATGTTTCTAGATTTTTCTACTAGTTAGAGAACTTTTCAGCAGGCTGTAATATGATTTCTGACCGTTTCAGGAGAGGGTTAATCACATATTAGAAAATTGTAATTTCCATAATGTTACCCTAGTATTCAGGAAGCTGAAACCTTTTTTCAGTCAGTTTCAGAACATGTGTAGTCGATTGGTGCAGTTTTCAGGAGACCCGTTTTCAGGCGTTTTCAGGCCTAGGTATACCCCTTTGATGAAGGAATATTCTACACCGAACTTTCTAGGTGTGAGACAAGGACGAAATGATACGAGAGAGAGAGAGAGAAGATCAGAACTTTCTCGAAACTAGACGAGCACTCTAGAACGCCGTACGACAAGGACGGAGCAACGTGCGAAAGAGACAAAGAGTGCGGACGTTCTAGAATTGTGCAATCGCTACTCAGTAGCAAGCCCGCCTAGAAAGTTCTCGAATATTGTTTAGAACTATTCCCAGGGATATATAAGCGAGCCGAAACGCGACTAGTCGCCTTTAGTTTGGAATGCGATAACACGAGAGGAACACCGAAGCGATAAAGTGCGAATAAAGTGAATACAAGTGATAAAGTACAGTGTGAAGTGTGCATAAGTGAAGTAATTAGTGCCTGTGTTAAGGATAAGTAATTAGTGCATCTCTGCGATTAATTTGTGCCCATAAATTCCTCATTGATTTTTCAATAAATAAACCCTTGAAGAAATCCACGGCATTTTCTATCCGATCCCCTAGCTCGTAACAATATGAATACAAATAATACAATTATTTCATTTTACCTTATTACTACTAAGATTATAACAGAATTTCATTAATTGTAATAGATTTATTACTATCATTGTAATCGTTATTATATATTATCAATGGCTTCGAATTTCTTCGAATCAATCGTGGTAGGGACATAAAAGATGGCACGTGACGTAAAAATGGGACGCGTAACCCAAAAATGTGACGGTAAGTGTTTTTCCAACGCCGATAAAGAAGTTTCACTTCAAAAACTTTACCCGCCGAAAATAACTCTTTTCCCCCGATATTAAAGTTGTAATGTTCTATTGAACAAATCCGTTTAATTGATGGCCCTTCTGACATTCAAAGTTAACATAATTGGGAACAAGTTCGCTAACGAGGTCTGCATATGCCAAAACACGGAAAACTCAGCAAACTTGCCAGAAGTGCAAACATGCATGCCGATATGAAAATATCCTTAGCCATTGAAGAGGATTCTCGACCGCTTTCGTATAGATTTTCTGCCTCGTTACGTTTAAATAAGAGTTACATTTGAATAGATTGTGTAAGCGAGTATAAGTGAAGTTCGCCAGTGCATACCTGTGATCGCAATTAAGTCGATTTCCACAATTCGTATTTTAACTAAAAACTTAAACTTTACTCATCGTATTTTGTGTATACGTTTTATCCGAAGCAAACATTACTTCACAAAGTCGTACTCAAATAATAAATAACCATAAAAACTTTATCCAAGACAAATAAAGAAACAATATGTATGTATCCGCTGGTCCATACGAGGGAGTCCCTGTGTTGTGGGTAACTAGATAACACTTAGTCAGAGGTACATGGTACACGTTTAAAACAGTATTTTTGAGAAAAAGTAGTTTTAGTGTTATAATTAATTAAACACAAGTCTTATAAGAATTTAGCAAGTGTGAAGGGGTGTGTGTGCGCATGTATTTGAGAGTATAGCTGACAGTTGTTATAAGCGTGCGCTGTGTCTAGATTAGTTTTTGGTACCTCAGAGATGGCAAGATACGTAGTAACGCCTCGTAGATACGAAATCCAACTTGACTAGCGTAATTTTCATGGGATTTATGAGTCTAGGATCTGGACAGTTTGATTTTCTTAGAATCCATAGATTAGGAAACTTTATTATAAAGGAAGTTTGTTATACAAATAATTTTTCCTCATTTAATTGATGTAATGAAGCCTTAATTATGCGCCTTTTGATCTGTTTTTAGCTTGACGTACTTATTTGAATTTGCTTAAAGCGAACTTGAAGCGGATGTACTCAGAATGTTAAGAGAATACGAAAACTGACGTTTAACACAAAACTTCGCTACAACTTGCACAAAGCGCGAATTGCCTTGGATCGAGTAATGTACTCATATATTATGAAAAGGAGACAATAGAAGAGAAGATAATATAAAAAAACCCTCTCTCTCACGTACTTCACAGGACTTCACATATTACGTAGGATAACAACGAACATTTCCTTGGATTTTGTGAGGCGAACTTTATCGCTATAATATTTAATAAGCTTAGGAAAGTCCAGCACGTAAGAATGGTAAAAATGGTGGCATTTATGCGCACCCAGCTTAGCCTAGTTAACTTGGAGTGGCTTAACTTTAATCTGGTTAAAGTGGAGATCAACCTGAAGCGCTTTTTTATTTTTATTTCAATTTTCTTTCACCGCTCCGGAGATTACAAAACGATTTTTCGATCGGCCATTTGCAGAGTGAAAGTTACGCAAGCCTTCCATTGGTATCCAGAACATAAATGTAATAGAATTTTATCATATTATTGTATACAATAACCTAGTTTATTATTGCAAATAGTTAACTTTTCAGAAAAAAGTGATTGATGTAATTGTATGGCTTTTGGGACTGTCCACTTAGATTTCGACGGCAAATTAAATTCACACTATATAAAAAAACATGTAACCATTATTTGTACCTGCCGGATACAAAAACAGTGTATCTTTTTAACCCACAGCGCCTTTAAAGTGACCATTGAAAATTAAAATTAGCATCGTTACATCTGTTAAAACCAACCTAGGAGTCCTAGCCCCTCTCAGTGCTTACCCGGAGCTGGATATATTTGGTAGTAGGCGGTTCGGTTTTAGAGAAAGCAAGGTTGGGTGCCTATCTCAAACCTAATTCGCTGTTTTGCTGATGATTTTTTTATTTAACTTTTCTACTTTACCATAAATTTCTGTTAATTTTATTGTGGGCTTATTTTATCCTCTATATGTTATAGTTCTATTTTTTTTAACTCTTATTTTTACTTCAATTGTCATACGTTTTAGACGGAAATTTTTGTAAAATATGCAGTAGATTTAGTACTATGTATGATGCGGTAAACTTTAATAAATAAATAAAACACCACTGTAAAAAGCAATTAAGTAAATTGACACAGTTTAATATGTTTATTTACTTGAAAAAAAACACTCTACTTTAAGTAACGGGTAAGTTGTTTTACTCACAGGCAGGTGTGAAACAACTTAACGACACTATGCAACAAAAATTCAAGTTTTACCAAGTTGGATTTAAGAGATAAGCATTTCACTTGCATGAAATGAATTTCATATAATAAAAATTATAATAAGTCGATCGAGTATATCTGATCCTTCTGTTGATAACATAATTTAATTATGTCTTTATTTATTGTCTTTGTCTTGTATCTTTGTTTCAGTATTTGTCCTAGAAAACATTTATTAAGTAAACTCATAGTTCAATTAGTGCTAAAGAACTGAACTAACTACTTCCAAGGCTTAGTTCACGCGTGAATGCGTTATCCCTTGACAATATAATTCTTGATCGTAAACCTCACGAATATGTTGCTTCATTTAGCCCGAAACCCATTTAAGTGGATAAACAAGTCAAATTCTAACCCAAAAGTATCTCAATAAGAGAAAGTGCAGCACTGTAGTGACGCTAGGGTGTTAAAATGGTAATAAGCGAAAAATTAATTGTTATGAGTAACATAAATAAGGGGAATACAGTCACGAACAAAATTCTAATTATTATGAACGGCGGAAACTCGCAAATTTCTGTTTACATTTCGCTAACGCAGTCTTAAAATGAAATTTCTCTACGAATGTGTGTGGAAGATATTTCATATTTGAATAAGATTTAACACGTTTTATATAGTTGAACAATTAATACATTTTCGTACAGTTTAATAATATTATTATTGTAGAAAATATCGTCAATTAAACGTAAAAGCAAAAATGATGCCTCAAAAATAGTTGAAAGCAACGCGTCGTTAAAAGTTTTTCGGTTAAGTTGTATTTTCTGGGAAAAACATTTTACTTATTTCCCAAAGTTATAACGTTGAAAAAGCTCATAAGTCTTTTGGGAAGTTTCTGATGTATGATACGTGTATTGTAGACATTTAATTTACGAAATATTCCCTTGTAAAAATATGAATAGCTATATATTATATGGAAAGAAATAAACATTGCTATTGTATGAAATAATTTGTTTTTATTTCTCTGGTACTACACCATCGTAAGTGCAATCAATTTCAGACCTTTACCACTCTTGGCTCCATAGTATATGAAAGTCCCCGTAAGTAGTAAAATGCTTTAAAAAGTAGTTTTGTACGAATTGGATATTCAAACGTATTTCGGTTCAGATTCACTTCACCCAGCTCTTTTATGCGTGAAGACGCGTAATTGACCTAACCGTGTACTGGCTAAATTTCGCATGTGAATCTAATAATTGCCATTCACAAAATACTTCAGCAATTCTGAGGCAATAATAGCAAAGTCTGCATGTATTCAATGTACCAGCTGTTTACAAACATGAAAAGACTCTGTAATCAGAAAAGTTCATCTTCAGCTACTACATACACAATTTTACAAAGATATATTTTTACATTAGGGCCAAAAAGCGGGAATACACCGTATTCGTAACACAAATTCAGTTCAAAATGACACAGCCTTGAACTAAATTTGAATTTGGAATATGCCGTTCTTGTGAAGACGGCCTCAAAGTAGGTTTATCAAAGTGATAATGTGATCCGAGCCCGGATGCAAACCACCGTGTAATTAACAAAGCGGTCTTATTTCTAGAGAAAATTTAACGGTTGATGACGACCCACAGTCCGTCCAAACAAAGGACTACTGTAAACTGGACCACAAGGGAAGGGACGCTGAGTGGTATAAGCGATAAGCAACATTGAGAGTACCATTATTTTCTTATTATTGCAAAAAATAATAGCAGCGTAACTAGTAATTTAGTTAGACAATATGAAAACATTAATGTACAACAATAAAAATATTTAAGAAAAATAATTGTTATATTATTATGCATGCACGTATTGTTGCACAGTACCATGTGTTTGATGGTTGCCATACCTTCTTGTCATAATTAATGTATAATATGTCTATTTAATTCACCAACATATTAGTACATAGAATACTTATTTTAATAACACATATCTTTACTTCATCTATAGATCCCTTTGTAGGTTTCTGTCCATATATACTCAATAGTCTGAAAGTCAATGCTGTGGCCAAGGCTTGCCTCCTCTTCACAGCAGTACTGAATGAGGCTAAATTAATACTGCGCACATGTATATATATTTGAAGGGCTTTTCTTTATTGGCGTTGGAAAAATTTACCGTCCCATTTTTCGGTTACGCTTCACATTTTTCGGTTATTCGCCATCTTTTTCTTGTCCCTACTACGGTTGATTCGAAGAGATACGAAGCCATTAATAACATATATATATATATAACAACGATAGCAATGATAGTAATAATTCAATTACAATTAATAAAGTCTGTAATAATCTTAGTAGTAATAAGGTAAAATGAAACAATTTTACTATTTGTATTCATGTCTATGATAATAAAAGCCTTTTGTTAAACTTTATCTTATTTAATCAATTAACTTTACAAAATAAAGCTGTATATAGTAGATCATTTTTGAAAAATAAGCTCATGAAGAAGCTCGACTTCTTACGATGCTTGACTTGTACACAACACGCACACATTTTTATTTATTTTTCAAATTTTCTTATTTTTATTTCTATCGATAAAAGTTCATCGTCTATTTAAATAGGATACTGATGATTATAACAACACATTTTTTTAAATTTATTATGCATCTTAGTGTCAAATAAATAATATTTTTCATTGGTAATAAGAATAACCAGATCACCAAGCAATATTAACGTCAAATGAGTAATAGTACGGACCTTTTAAAATTATAAAATCGCTATAAGTATATCACTTGCTTAGATTATGATACCACAGAGGAGCCACCACACCTGCTGGAATTTGGTAGCGGTTAGAACAAAGTTTTAAGGGTAAAAGCCGTTTTTGTTTGGAAAAATATACCTTTGTTTCATTATCAAAATACTTTTTTTTGTATTGCGTAAATTAACTAATTAATTTTAAATGAATGAACTCATAAGTAACATGTATTATTACATACACATTTAGAATAAAATAAAACCATTCAGGTTAGGGCCCGAGCACTTCTTGACGTCTCTTTACTTAATTTTTAAAAGCTTTTTGTTATGTTTTGCAAGTTGTGAGATGAAGGACAGCCCAGGATTTACGTCATATGTTGGTTTTTATTTTTTAATAGTTTTATTATTACTTTAATTGTTTCCATTTTTGTTTTGTGTACTTGTATATAAAGGGCAAAGATGTCACTCCAAGGCATACTAAATCAGTGAACATAAAACTAAGTCTGAGTCCATTTTTGATAAGAGATTGTGTTTTTCTATGTATTTTTTTGTGATTTTTTTCTTTCTCTATCTTCTATCTTTCAAAAAGCTACTACATATAATTTAAGATTAAGTTATGCTTCATTATTTCCTGCCTGATATTATAACATGATTACATACCATATCACGAAAATATAGCCTATAAAATTTTATGAAATCGATAAAGATACTGTTTCGTATAAACATGAGAGTTTTTGTTGCCGTTAAGGTAATAATTTGTTGGATGAAAATAGCAATAGATATAACTAACTCTGTAAGGGTCGTTCACCCCACATCTTTATCTATATAAAACTTACAAGGTGTATTATCGAAGTAAATTTATTTAACTATTTCGTAGTTTGAATTGTTTTCAGGAGATATATCATTGCCTCTTAATAAAAACTAAACGTATATGGTATGGTGTTTTATAATTTATATGATCCTTGTGTTTCTAATATAACGAAAATATTTTGGTATAGTGGCTTCTACGTGCGCTTATCATCCCTGAGGCCGTAGGTTCGATCCCCGGTTGTACACCAATGGAGTTTCTTTCTATGTGCGCATTTAACATTGACTCGAATGGTGAAGGACAACATTGTGAGGAAACGAGTTTGCTTTACTTGCCTTGCTTGCTACTTGCCAAATGACAAATGATAATGAAACATATTCAGAAATCTGAGGCCCAAACCTAAAAAGGTTGTAACGCCACTGATTTATTTTCTGAGGAGTATAATATATTTTGATAATTATATGTAAATATATATCTAATTCTATAAGTGATTTAATGTGATGACATGGAACAATTCTCTATTTTTTTAAAGCGTCATATACGAACTAATTTATTGCTTAGTTCTTGCCAATACTGCGATAGATAATATTACGAAATATCATACAAGGGCGATCTTATCACCCTACAATAAAATTTAAGTTAAATTTACCTCGCTTATTATTATTTCACTTATAGATTTTAATCGATTTCCAAGAGTTTTAAATGCTTTTTACATTCATATAATTTTCCTCTTTATAGCATACCAAACATCGCTCCGTCAATTACGCGTTCGCATCAGTTCCGAATATTATAACATTAACATTAAATTGCGTTCAATGTAGGTCAACTGGAATACTCATTAATTACAGTGTCATAATGGCGATTAAATTACACGGGAGACCGTAGAGCTGTGTCGTAAATACATCAGCTGTACCGCACAGTGAGCTCGGCTTGCCAATCTTTGTAGTTGTATTGTTGCGAATACAGCTTAAATGTGAAGCGCTCTAGTTACTTTCACAGTAAAATATTGTTGCACTAGGTCAGTAAGCGACTGGTTTAAATGCTTCTGCTAAAAATATAATGTTTGTGTCACCATATAATTGCAAACATATTATAATTGTCGACACTCTTTGTACGTGCACACTGCTTTAAATATATAGATTTTTATGGCAAAATTAAGCGACGCAAATACCAAGCAGGCGCTTGATTGGAACCCGCAAGGAAACTGGAAGCGTAGCCGTCCCAGACAAACCTGGCACCGTACAGCGAGATGAAATACGACGCGTAAGACCGAACGCGATGGAGACTCACTGTTGTCGCCCTCTACTCCATTTAGGGGATATAGGACACGATGTCAAGTTAAGTTAAGGCAAAACTGTTTTATGTCACATTTGACAGACGTCTATGTTAGACTCTGAATTATCCTAAAGATCTTCGGAGTTTTCAAGTCGGTAAGTCATGTCATATAACTACCTACTATCTAAATGAGTTTGTAATCCCGATGTGTAATGTATGTAGTAATGTAATACACTTAATATAATAAGAACACTTATAAAATTATGCGAGTTAAATCCTTGAAGAAAAGAGGGTATTCATTCCTAAAAGGAATCCACAACCAATCACCACACTATCAAGCCCTCTGGCATTGCGAGTGTCCATTAGTAGCGGTGTCACTTAACAACAAGCGAGTCTTGAAAAAGTTATTGATGAAGATATAGAAGTTTATTTTTTACATAAAGAGATAGAAGAGACGGAACCACGACTCTGAACAAGGTCTATTTGTTTAAGGAATTTATAAAAAAAAACTATATGATATCATTATAATTAAGATACATATTATAATCATATATTTTTTCTGTTCCATTAATTATTAAGTGATATCCATACAATTACATTTACTTTTAAAAAGAATATTCAACTACGACAACGTTATAAAAACTGTATGATAATAATTTTATAATTGAATTTTGTGATTGTTTAAACAATTGAAGGTGCCTAACACGCACTGCAGATATTATTTGCATAATGATAGCGCATTTGCATGTATGTCTTGCCTATAACGGTTTTAACTTGGCCTCATTTCAAATAATGAGATTCCATATTTGACGTTGCTGACTTTACAAGTATCATAGGAAATCTTTAGTTTCCGTTACAGGCTAAAAGATCTAATTATTAAATTTGATATAACTGTAGAGTTAGCAAAATAAGTATAGATTGATTTATGTATTTTATTTTTAATTTGGTGTATACAATTTATTGCATATTCATTATATTCATGAATTTAAAATTTTAAATAATTAATCATATGGGAGAAAACTATTGCACACACTACCGAAATGACTTTCATTATTGGTGACCTGTTATCTCTATACATATGTCGCAGTAAAATAGTTAAAACGTTTAACTATCTGTCTGACCGAAAGCCAGCGTGTTGATTAACAGTGTAAAACAAGTTGGTAATACAAGACTCCGCCATGATTATTACATTTGTTATTGTTATTTCGGTGTGATCGTGAAGAACTGAGAGCTTGGAAATTCCGTGTTTTGCTTTATGGTTAGGTTAGGTTAGTCTTGTTGCCCAGGAACGTTTAGTAAACTCGTTAAACGTTTCGTTCACTTACTTGTCTGACGGAACTTTAGCGACTTGATTGAATACCGATTTTTAATTATCTATCTAGAGATTCAATGAACTCTCTGATTTAACTACTTTACTGCGACATATATAAAATCCTCGTGTCACAATGTTCGTTCCCATACTCCTCCAAAACGATTCTTATCAAATTTTTTATGCATATTCAGTAAGTCTGAGAATCGGCTACCATCTATATTTCAAACCCCTAAATGATAAGGGGTATCCACGCCAAATTTTATATTTTAATTTAGTAGACAATTTTTTTTATTTTTAATGATACAACATACAAAAATACATACAATCCTTAACTGTCAACCCTCTACGATCGACTCCTTTTTTATTATAGTAGACAGTTATTTTTATTGAACTAAAAAAATGTTTCCCATAAATAATATACAAGGCAAAATGACGTGCCGGTTGCCGGTTCAGCTAGTTGTCTATAATATTGTAACGCTGAATATAAGCCCAACTAACACGTGACCCAAATAAATATATGTTTGATCTATCTGAAATTTGTGTATCTATTTCGTAAACGGCGTTGAAGCAACGTTTACGACAGCCAGCTGGTTTCCTTATAAAATTTTCCTTTATCATACGACTAAGTGTTAAATGCACACACATAGACAGAAAGTCAATGGGTGCACAGCCGAGAGTCGAATCTACGAACACATGGAGAGTCCGATGCAGGCCAACTTTGCTCCAGCCAGTCCCGTACCCAAAAAGAGCAAAAACATTCAGAACCGCTTCATTTAAATAAACTTACTCAAAATGTCATTACGTGAAATGAGCCGTCGTTAACGATGTCCAATTACTAAATATTTGCATTTATTGTCCATTGAAATTCCTTTAGGTATAATTATACCAAGTAAACAAGGGTTGCTCTGTGGTATTGTTGAGGGAAACAAACTACTACAAACCCACTTCCGCTTTGCACACTTCACGAAAAAAAATACAAGCAATACAAGATATGACCAGCTCCCTTACTCTGTTACTTCCAATAGTTTTTTTATGCCATTTCGTTGTAGTTATCTAAATATCCGTAGCTCAACTTGGGATCACGCTAAACAAAAACTCATTATTGTGTTCGGGATAGCTATCGGCATCGTTATTGGAAGTTACAGGCTCTGGATCAATGGAACAGAAGCATGGTCGCTTAGATAATCATTCAATAATAATGAAATCTACTGTCAGACCACGGTATTTTAAATAGGTTGTGTCTCGTAGGCACGCGATCTTTGACCGGTGTTGCGAAACACGATGAGCTTCTAAAAGTTCTCGTCCCACTCGGCCCTACGCACCGTGTGACCTAAGTAGAAAATGATGCGTTGAAATGAAACGTATTTGAATACTTATAAATATACCAGTAACTGAAACGAAATACATGTAGTGATAACAAGGTACTGATTTAATAAAAACCATTCTTGTTGAAAATTAATATGTATTTGCTACGCGCAACATTATGAAGCATATTCTGAGTTCGTCTTATATGATATAGGACTGAAATGTCAAATTTCTGACGAAATATTTAGGAATTTTTTGTAGTTCAGCAGCCGCATTCGTTATCAAAACTATAGAATTTTAAATAATCCAATAAAGTGCTATTACATAAATATGAATATTCAACAATTCACGGTAGGCGTTGTCTAGTTCGTACATAATTGTATAGTTTCTCACTGTTTACATAACTTGAAATTTTGTTGTAATTTTACGTGTACGGCCGTGATGGTTAAGCGAGAGAGTCGTTTCTCAAACCTAAATAGATTTTATGTTACTTAAAACTTACACGGCATGTAACCATCATGAGGAAACCGGCATGTTTTCATCCCAGTTTAAGCATGTAATAATATTTGTACGAGCCAAGGCTGTACATTTTGCTCACTCAGGCTTTCTTAGTTTATAAGCGTGATGATCCCTATGTACGTGCCAAGGTTCGTACATTCTTGCTCATTTACAAGCTTGACAAATTCCTATATTTGTACGTGCCATGGCTGTACATATCGATCACTTATAAGCGTGACGATTTCCCAAATCGTCGGAGTTACGTCCCGAGAGTATAGCCCGACGCAGGCACTCTCTTCTACATTCGTTCATAGCGAACTAAATCATGGGAGTTACACCCCGAGAGCATAGCCAGACGTAGGCACTCTCTTTGACTGTTAAATTGTATTCATTCGGTATATAGCAATTAGCACGTCATTATTTCGCTCATATTCTATTGTAACACGCGAGTGGTAAATATAGAGTAAATCAATAAATCTCTATTATTTGAAGCATCCCGTTGACCCAGGAACCGTACATTTTGGTCCTTCGAGCCGTCCAGAATCGTACATTTTGGTCTTTCGAGCCATCCAGAATCGTACATTTTGGTCCTTCGAGCCGGATAAGTGTTTTGTTTTATAATGTTTGTTAGCTGTAAGATTACTAGTAAGTAAATATACATTTCCTTTAATGCAGCCAATTATAAGCGTTGCGCAAGAATTCAAATCTTCTCCTCCTGCACCACTAAGTGCAACCAGCTGCTCACTGAATTATTTCCGAAGCAATTCGACTACCCTTATCTAAAAATAAATCCTCACAAAAAATGTGGTTGCTTGGAAAATATCGCTTGAAAACAATAAAACCGCCACTTGTCATCCTTTTTATTTTAATTGTACTCTATTTTTGTATTAACTACTCCAATGAAGTGTAAATAAATATATATTTTACAATAATTGTCAAAATAAATAATGTACTTTTATGCTCATGATAGTTCTCAGAATGTGCTCAAGACAGGTAGTGGATAGGACATTACGATCATATAAAGATCAAGAGACGTCACGGAGCAGTAGGTGTAGCATCAGCTGAAGTAGCAGCCGGTTTCGCAGTGGCGTCAGGGAGACCCACCCGGGACCGGACGGAAGTGTTAGTGATAGTGCCGTGGAATAGTGTAAGAAGTGATAACATAGGTTTAGAGACTGTTAAACATTTCCTTAAGTTAAGCATATAATGGATTCATCTTGTAAAGCACTACATATTCATCTTGCACTTTTTGCCTGGGGGAGTATGTACGAGCCAAGGCTGTACATTTTGCTCACTCAGGCTTTCTTAGTTTATAAGCGTGATGATCCCTATGTACGTGCCAAGGTTCGTACATTCTTGCTCATTTACAAGCTTGACAAATTCCTATATTTGTATGTGCCATGGCTGTACATATCGATCACTTATAAGCGTGACGATTTCCCAAATCGTCGGAGTTACGTCCCGAGAGTATAGCCCGACGCAGGCACTCTCTTCTACATTCGTTCATAGCGAACTAAATCATGGGAGTTACACCCCGAGAGCATAGCCAGACGTAGGCACTCTCTTTGACTGTTAAATTGTATTCATTCGGTATATAGCAATTAGCACGTCATTATTTCGCTCATATTCTATTGTAACACGCGAGTGGTAAATATAGAGTAAATCAATAAATCTCTATTATTTGAAGCATCCCGTTGACCCAGGAATCGTACATTTTGGTCCTTCGAGCTGTCCAGAATCGTACATTTTGGTCTTTCGAGCCATCCAGAATCGTACAATATTATTAAAAAAATACTTTTAACCTTTTTTTAAGGCACAATGCCTTAAAAGTGTTTTTTTCTGATGAACTATATGGTGTTTAGCGTATCTAACTTTGTAGTTGTTTAGCGAATATCCAATGATGTCATAATAATATTCTTAAATTCTATGAGTTTATTTTTCACCAAAAACGCATCAAAAGCTACAATAGAAAAGACTCATTTCAATCTTTATTTTGCATGTCGATGACCTCAGGTATGAAAAATGAGAAATGAAGGGTTGAACGTTGAAACAGGACAAAATAAAATATAAACCACAAAGCGTTCTTGTGGCCGCTTTGTATCGTTTTCAATCTACGTTATGAAAGCATCTAACCAGCGGTAGCCACAAAGAAATACATACAAGCATATATATTGTATAATGTGTGTATTCAAAATCGTTTCATAAGTGCCTTTTAGATGTTAATAAAAAAAATCCGCCCCTGCAAAATCAAACTAATACCGCCTATGATAAATCGAATACCATTACCATTTGTTTATGAGAACATACCGGCTTCGTCAAGATGTACTCCTTCACTTCGAGCGAATGTTAAATACGCACACAGACAAAAAGTCTATTGGTTTATAGCCGGGGATCGAACCTACGACCTCAGAGATCAGAGTCGCACGCTGAAGCCAATAGGCCAACACTGCTCTGGTAACCAACCATAGAGTGTTATTTTCTGTTTTTTTATTATTGTTAGGGCTTTAGTTCTTGTTGTGTCTTTTGTCTATGAAGATTTAAATAAAGTCAACAGTTTTTTCTTCTTTTAAGCATGGTGCTAGTGTTGTATTAGTTATAAAACTATTGTACTAACGATAATAGTAGCATAAATGGTCACTAAAAAGTATTTATTCAATGTAAATAACAACTAAATAATAAAAATTATAAATTATTTTTGTAACGAATATTTACTAATTTACTAAACCAATTCGTAAAAATATTGTTTTAAACTGAAACAATATTTCATTGTTTTTATAAATCCAGTTAAAAGGTTTAGTTCAGCTGAACTAACAAGCTTGTTGTGACTAAATTATAACTTAGCGAAACAGCGTTCAATTGAAATAATAGACAATAATTCGATCTTGTTTATTTACTAAAAGTGAACTGCATTATATTAGGTCCTTACATATGAAATTGGCGTTTTGTCGTACTGGCCACTTTGACCTCAAATACCTCCTCTTTTGTTAGGAATTTCAAATTCCAATTTTTACAGCTATTTACTCATGTATTTGTGCTTCGATGACCGTCATTCATTTGTTTTTTTCTTCTGTTTTTTTCTGTTTGCGCCACTCATTTTACAAAATGGAAAACTTAAAGTATCGCATTATTTACGAGTACGAGTTCCGCCGTGGCACTAGTGCTGCGGTGTTAGTGATAAAACTGTTTTAATTCACTTGAAGCAAATTGGGAAGATTAAAAAGCTTGAAAGGTAGGTACCTCACGAATTGACTGAAGGAAACCGGCAAACGCGAGTCGACTGCTGCATTACATTACTGAACCGGCACAATAATGAAGGTATTTTAAACCGAATCATTCAACCTGTGATGAAAAATCGATTCTTTACGATAATCGGAAGCGCTCAGCGCAATGGTTGGATCCTGGCCAGCCAGCCAAATCCTGCCCCAAGCGAAAATTAACCCCAAAAAGTTACTTGTAAGCGTTTAGTGGACTAGTGCCCGTATTGTTAAACAACCTAGGCTGGTCAATCGCTCCACGCCACTGCTACTTCACGAAAACGCTAGACCACACACTGCACAGACGGCTACCAAATTAGAAGAGCTTCAATTGGAATTTCTAAGACATCCTCCGTACTCCCCGGACCTTGCTCCAACAGATTACCATTTTTTTCGAAATTTGGACAACTTCTTGCAAGGGAAAAAATTTAACTCTGATGGGGCAGTCCAAATCGCCTTTACAGATTTTATTGATTCCCGTCCGACTGGTTTTTTTAGTAAAGGGATCAATGAACTACCTTTGAGATGGCAAAAGTGCATAGAAAACAATGGTTCATACTTTGATTAATTAAATATATTATATTTAAAAATATTCGACTTTTTGTTCCTCCCATACAAAACGCCAATTTCATATGTAAGGACTTAATATAATACACTAGAAATTTATCGAAAGGTATCACAATTTAATCTTAAAGAATTCTATAGAATTTAGACAAGCTATGGTACATGGACCTAAGACTCTATCTGGTCCGAAAATGAAAAAATTGGTTTTTATACATTCTTTAAGCTTATGTGATGAAATATAATAAAGATGTTAAATAAAGCGATTTGACTTAATCCAACAAAAAAAAAATGTGCTCATAACGACAAACAGGTAAAGCATGGGAGACAAAAAATAGTTCATTTTTCTATACTTATGTCAACGTAATTTTAATATGAACAGTATTTTAATTCAAACCTAAACACTTCGATATTAAAACGACATAACCAGCGCTTATAACCATTTAAGCCCCTGTCAGGAAAACTCGGTGGAAAACAATGCAAATTATGAGAAAAATGTTGCGTTATTTTCCTTAAAACTTTAACAAGTGGGGTGTGGGGTAAGGGGACATCAAAGCGAATTAGCGAGTGTTGTCTGGGGGCGTCCGTTTGTAAGCCTCTTTGAAGTATAACTCAGGGGTAATGTGCTAAGCGTTTTAGTACCTGGCATTTCATAGCATTTAGATAGTAAAATTTCGAAAGGGAGACGGCAAAGTTTTGTATTATGCTAATGCCCGTCTACGTAGAATTGATAAAATGTGTATGCTGCTCCCGAAAGTTCTATCTCTTCAAACTTTAATCTAAATTGGTTTATTTTGTTCAGATGTGTAATGTGCATTTCTTGCACTTCCTAGATTAGTTAGTCGTTCTTTTTTCTGCTTTCCCATGTTGGACTGACTTAGAACTGTTCCTTGTGTTGATATTTCGTGATTTTTTTAATGTAAAGCAAATGGAAAGGAGGCTCATCTAATGTTTAGTTATACCGCAGCCCATGGACACATTACCAGAAGGGTCGCAAGTGCGTTGCAGGCCTTTCAAGAATTGGTACGCTCTTTTCTCGAAGGACCCTCTGTCGTTTCAGAAATGCTTCAATGGGCAGGTGGTTCCATATAGTCGTGGTGCGCGGCAAAAACTACCTTAAAAAGGCTCAATTGCAGAACGATGGTCATTGAGGTGATACGGATGGTATTTTGTATTCTGACTTGACGTCCGATAATGAAACTCAGCTGCAGGTATTAGTCCGAACAAATTTTGTGATGATAAACTCAGACTTCGTAATTAGATATATATATATATATGAACCTGAATGTATTATATCTTTCAAAAGTAACTGAAATTTATGATTTTTTTTAATATATGAAAGTCAAAAATCATTTAAATAACAGTATTCTCAGCACATCTTTGTCTATGACACAACTCCACAGGATAAGCCAGTTATAGATAAAATTATTACTTTTCTTACTATATAGGTATAAGTAGGGTAATTATGTAGAATGAAACTAAATTGTATTTAAAAACATGTCCTATTATCTGTTTTCACTTTAATTTGAGAGAATCTCGGCTTAAATAGGATATTATACTTTTAAAAGCTGAAGTTGAGTATTGGTAGTTCTAAAACGGTGTTAAAGGCAGATCTTGTGATAACTTGGAGTAAGGCACTCGTTCTAAATGGAAATCTTATAGCTGAGCGGAATACATTGAATGTTTTGATTTTAATATAATTAAGTCAAAAAAGACAGCAGTTGGTTAATAAAATAATTTCTTCTATCACTATAGGGATCACTTAACTATAGCAATTGCGTAAACATTCATTCAGGTTCATGTGTGTACAAGCATATTTATTTTGTAAATTTTGATTCTGAAAAACAAATACAATAATTTTGTTTACTTTATGTTAGATTGAGGAAACAAAAAATTTGATAAAAATTCTATATTTTAACAATAATGTATTCTTAAAAATTTATGTGACAACCTCTAATCGTTCCCCAAAATAGAATACTCACCTGAACTTAGCATCGTGCTTGGTCGTACGGCCCTTAACCAAGTAATCGAAATTATCAACCAATCGCGGAGTATCAATAGAACTGTAATTTACAAAACCCCATTAAATATACATCGATGTTATCTACTTTAAGTACTCATAACCGAACATATTAATAATACAAATCATTTATTTGATTTGTTACCTGATTTACAACAAACTTTTATTTATATGTAAATCACCGGATATTAATGTATAAAGAATCACAGACCGAGCGGTTTCTGTTATTGGCTAAAGTCTTCGCGGGAAATATTGATGGCAATCGTGAGGCTTACAATATAAGTGTTATTTATATTATAATTCTTAAATAAAATAAGTATACAACACCTATATCGATATAAACTTACCATAAATATAAACATTAATTATGGTAAATATAATGACGTATTCGTTATACATTTATAATAAATAATACATAGTGTATATCGGAATAATAAATAATGAAGGCTATGAGTCATGACCCGTTGTAGCGTATATACTATTTTCAGCTTACTTAAATATGAAAGAACCAACTATAATACAAATATGATTACTAAAGATAAAGAGCGAATAAATAGCCCTAACTTGGTAACTATATAACACATTTACACTAACATAGAATATAGAAGTAACAATGTATACATAATGTGTTATTTTAAGTGCAAAGTAGCGACGCTTACTCGGTTACTTGAAATTACACTTGCAGGGATTTTCCTCACTTCCATTTCAAGGCACCGCAAACTTGACTACTTACTTGCATTTATTGAAATGTAGCTCTGTGCTTATGTAAAAATTGTTTTTCTTGAGGCACCTTTGAGTTTTTATGAGAAATGTTTACTAGCTTCAAGATTTTTTAGCAAATCAATAAACTTCTTTCTTAAATTTTCTTATGATTTAAACCAATTGGAAGAATTAATTCGATTTCCGTAAAAAGATATTACAATTACGGATGAAAAAACTCAAAGGACTGCGCATTATTTATCCCTAATATGGAAACACTTTACTTTGTCTCCATGTAAGTTCCATGAAAATCTCGTTATAATAAATAGTAATAGCCTCAAGAATCTAGACCGCAACAATTTCTAACAAATCTCATCTAAATCATTTGTAACATATACAAAACTAATAAAAATTACCACAAAGGTAATAAAACTGAATATAGCACAGAAACAATGTATGCGGTAATAAAATAATAGTAAATGTAAAGGAATAACTTGTACCTGCTCGTAGTCCGTGCCAACGTAGGAGAATAAATTCATACACAACTAGAGACCCAATTTTCACGCTCTAAGTAAAATATATACCAAGAGCTGGGAATTGTAAATTAATACAATACTTATTAATTATTGAAAGATAAAAAATGAGGAAAATTTATAATTGAATTCAAATTTTAAAATCTTATTATGCGATATTCTATTGAATGTATTGACACTCTCGCATCATCTTGCAAGTAAACATGACGAATTGTTTAAGTAACTGAAGTTTTTCATTGCTATAGAGATTAAATTTTTCATGCATCAATTGTTCTGACTTTAAAATTAATTAATTAAAAGTAAATACTTGATACAAACATGATTCCCTAGAAATGATCAAATATGACGATACATAAGATATGTATCGTAATTTTCGTTTTATATACTTTTATTTTATTTAACAATAACATATTAAACAAAATTATTAACAATAACTTCCCGAAAGTGCAACGAATAATAAATATCATAGCGTTCGTATCATAGGTTATGTAGACGATGACGTTTCGAGAGAATTTTTAGTCTGTGGACAAATTCTGTAAACGCCACCATAACATTTCGATTTCCCGCCCATAGGTAATGTACCAGTAGCCTAAAATAAAGACGATGTTTTACAATAATTGAGATCTGTGTTAGTAAACTCGTAAATTAATCAAGATCTTTCACTGCCAACATTGGTGACCGCGACGTAATCGGCTTTGACCTTTTGTGAAAGCACGGCATAGTTTTGGAAGTATTACACCAACGTTGATAGCGATTATAATAAAAAAATAGGTTAAAGCATTGTAATCTGAGAAACTCAAAGATAATTCCTCGACCTCTTAGACTATAAAAGAATGCCCCATTCCACTGTAATATTACCCGGTTGAAAACGCAAGCCATGCCAAATACAGTTAAGTAAAATTCTGTTGAAACAGAACTTCTTTTGTTATATCTTGGCTTCGTAAACGATTATTCAAGTTTCCAAATGTCATTGCATATTGACATTTTCCGTTGTAGCGAATTTAGGTCGGCTAAACAATGAGTTTATGTTACATATAACAATAAATATACGCTCATAAAAGTTAATTTAGCAGAATAAGTTTAAGAATGGGTTTCTTTTCTTTTTTTAAAGTAAACACATTTTATGTAGTGATTATTTCAAATGGTGTCGTATTCTGCCGTCTTTGTCAATAATGAATTGAATGTTTTATATATTAAGTAAGCGAAGATTTTATTTAATAAGAATTATAATTACATAAAATTGGTAAGTTTTTTTTTCTAAAACAAATTGAATATAATTATCTTTCATATATCTTGATCTGGATTGACTGGAATAAATTCTATATAGCCTTGCCAAAGATGGCCTTGACTAATAATTACAATTTAAGGTATTATTTTAAATTGCTGACAATATTAGAAAATTTATTTTTCAATTCATATTTTAACTAACTTTTAAATAATTAAACACAATTCTAGTCAACTGCTTATTCAGTATGTTGGAGCTTATACAACGAGACTGAGGGACTATGAGTATTAGAGAAATGAATGCACACACCCGACATCGCGTTAATGCAACATGTGAAGCTATTTTAATTAAAACTTGTGTTTGTGACTTCAATATTAGTATTATAATTATTTAATTCTCTTTAATTAACTGGAGTGACTAATATTGTATCCTAATACATAATTTGAATAAACACAAAGGAAAAAGTTCTGTGCATTTGAAAATAATATAATATAATTCCAGTGACCGTATTTTACTAACTGCGATTATCGAACTCATTCTTTGATTCCCTCAGAACATCTGTGTCAAAGGCAGACCTATCACAAACAATAGGTTCGGTTAATACAGCAACGATGATTTTGTATATAAAAGTGTGAGCGTTTACACCCAAATTCGTATGGTACTGTGGTTATTGTGTGGAAAAAATATAGGTATACAATGGCGGAAATTTTAATTGTTATTATTACAAAAAAGCTTTTTTTAGTTGACATTCAGTCTGTATAAAAACGATCCAAAATGGTCAATTTATTGTTACATAACAAACACCAAAAAACTTGTAAACATGGTCTAATTGATAAATTAATAAACCTTGATTTCATAAACGATTCTCAAATAAGATGCTTCTCGTTTCTGAACGTGACTTTCAGAGCAGAGAGTTTGAGTTGATATCCGTTCAAGTTATACTCATATCGTTATATAGGATTGCCGGGCCATCATAAACATTATTATATCAAGAATACCTCCGATTTTATTTCTACTATTCCCTTGAGTAATAAGCAAAATCCACTTCATTTTTATGTATAGGAGTTACAATATTTATTCAGTTCCTTGTAAAATTTGAGCATAGGCTAGCTCTGAAATGTAAGTCCCGGGGGAAACGTAATATGGGTGTGGTCCCAATACTACAATGCAAATCTTATCTGGTGCAAGGGATAAACGAAACTTTTTTGTCGGTTTGGACATACCTGGAACGACAGCTGGTTCCATAAAATGGTGGCTAGCCCCATAAAATGTCTTTAAAGCGCTCTTGTCTTAAAACGTGGAAGGCCAGGCGTCAACGTGGAACAGGTGGAACTTTGCATTAGGTCTTGAAGTCCGATAATAAAATGTATCTTAATCCTAATAAAAGATATTAATCCTTCGTTCTCCATGATAAATGTATATATACGTATAATATACGACGCAAAGAGAGCCTACTTCTCAAGGCCAAAGGACCTAGCCAATCAATCAATCACAAGGAACAAGGTCATCGACGATTTGTGCACCTCTGCTCGGCGTTAGATGTGGTCAAAAGGAAGAAGTTGTTATTGGGGAACCCTGGCTAGAGGTGTATGCCCAGATTTGCGCTTTATAGAGTGGTTAATAAGCTGCAGCAAGGCTATTCTATAAAACATAATAATTACTTGTGTATAATAAGGATTTTTTTTATTTTCTTAATTGCCAACAAGAAACATGCTTGATCCTGCTTATTCAAGAAATTCATTGTTGATGTAAAGAGTAGAAACAAATACACATTTATGTGTGATTGTGCGAAAATATGACTAAATTGCATTCGCAATCATTTAAGTTTTATATCTTCTTTTAGTGTTTCTAAGCAGTAATAGTAAAATACCCATACATAAAAGGCCTGCAACACTCTCCCGAGCCCTCTGGCATTGAGATTGTCCATGAGCGGTATCACTTAACATCAGGTGAAGCCCGGTTGCCCCCGTTTTATAAAAAAAAATCATTTTATAACACTCGATATAATTAATAAAATCCCACCACGTTTTTAAAAATTACGGTATTGTCTATGTATTATCTAAAAGCAGCATAGATCATAAGAGGAAAGGACAAAATAGAAAATAAACCGTAGGCACTTGGACTCCACAGTTTCCATTTTCATACATTGTAAACAATAACCCAGCTCCTAGCTTGTATAACAATAAAAATAAGAGTTAACTGTCACGTTTACGTAAGTTATTGGTATTGCTGGCGGCAGTATACGTTTATCGGGACCAGCCATGCAAGTTCTTTGAAATACAGATTGTAATTAACAGTTGGGATACCTATAAACATTTTAAGTATTTATTTATTAAAAATAAAATTTATAATAACTTATTTAATTACATCAACTTGTGCTTTTTACCGTCATCAAGGCCTACACGGCCTTAGCCTCACGAAGTATATTTCTGCCTTCGCAATCTGTTTTGCGTCCAACTTCAAACCCCTATTGTTTCGAGGTCCTTGATAACTCCATCCTCATAGCATAGGTTTACCGTGCCTTGCTGAGTTCTGTAAGGACCTTGGGGTTCCGTTGTCGGCCATTCGGTACACATGTCCCAACCACTCGAGCTTATTTCATTTTATAAATTGCAACCATGTTACCGTCGTCAACGATGTTATTAAGTTCATTTATTATTATGGAATATAATAATAAGATATAGGTATCACTTATTCCACTTCATTAAATTGGTCTCAGTAGACATACTACCTACTCACCGTATAACTCTCAGTACTCTTTTAAAATATCAAATCATCATACAAAATGACTTTGGCTAACAAAGAAGAAACCAATATCTATAAAAACATAATTAAATAAATTCTGAATTACGCACCTACTTTTATTACACGATTGAATACCATAACGGTGTCTATAATAGCAGGTATTGGAGTTTCAATGGAATTTAGAATCTGATTTAAATAATATAAATCTTTCAAACGACTTTTAAGATCTACTGTTATTTTTAATCTGTAACTAGAAGAGTATTAACAGTGCAATAAAGGTGTTGACGTGGAAAACGTATTGCGTTAACAAGCTTTGCTTTGTGTCTGATTACATTGACACATATGACGATGTTTTGAATAAATTAATAATTAACACGCGTAATACCCACACTGAAAGAAAATTCTTTAAAACATTTTTTTAAACATGTATGTTCTAGTTACTACGAATTTGCCTGTCTGAAAATATGGTGCCAGCGTTAAAGGTGCACTGCCCCATTGTAAACATGAATAATATGTATTATGATACATATTATTTAAGCCAAGCCTTGCACTGCAACCCTATTAAAGTACGTTCAATAGAACCTTTAGGTAGTCTATCTCTAGATCTCAAGTTAGTAATATAGCTAGTTCCATATAACTTGTCAATAGATACAAATTTCGACTCAGTGAGCCGAAAATTTTTAATGGTACAATTACGCTTAACGATTTCTTAAAACATTGCGTCGTTAGATATAGGAAATTGTATGCAGCTCAGTGAGAAGACAAGAAACACAAATACAGCATAATTATAGTATATAGTGTATTCTGCTTTTAATGGGAAATTATATGGATGCATATATATGTCTTAGTCGATAAGGTTGGATCCTTTTTTGGCACTTTGCAAGTATTTCGATGGGTCAAATTTTTACACTATCTACGAAGAGTTCAAGATCCGAAGGTTTTGACTTCATGTTCGTACTATGATTCGTAGTGGAACAATAATTGTATCGGGTCCGAAGTACCTAGGACCTAGGTACTAAGCTAAGGTAGGTAAACGACAAATGAAATACACGTAAATAGGTTAAGTCTGAACACTTATTTGTCCATAACGAAGATGCCTCATATACATGTGTTTTTCTGGACATGGACAAAGTATTGATGGACTTCGTATGTACGACCATTAAAATAATGTTAATTTAACTTTTTAATACAATTTTAAATAAATATCCTTGGCTACTGTATTTCTCTATAGATTGAATAAGAGCAAACGTAATGCAAGTAAAACAAATTAAAAGCGAGTTTAATTGTAGAGGCCGATAATTAAGCATGAATGTTTAAATTAATTAACGAATTTCGAGGAATCGACGTGTCGAGTACTCAGATCGGAAGCCCTTACTATTGCTTTCTTTTATTCTAAAAACAATTGATTCGCTTGAGAAATATTCAAAGAGGTTATTGCAAAAATATATGTGGCACTTATTTATTCTAAGAATTACGATCTTTAGTTATATCATTGAAGAATATTATAAAATATAGCCCAAGAAGGCTCTGCCAATTAAGAAACTTATCAAGCAGTAAATTTATTTATGAATGATTGCACAAATGCCGCAGCATTTCTTAGTAATTGATTCTAGCACTGACGCCGATTGCTGAAAATCACTTCTAACGGTGATAATAAGATTAATAGCACTTAATTAGAAATTTCATCTAATTGCATTATATGGTATGGTAAGATGGACTCAGTTTCCGCACTTAGACTCATAATTGGCCCGTTGTGCGTTCTGCTAATTAAGCCAGCCTAGCTCCTTCCAGAAGCACAGAAGTCTCGCATTCCAGGATTACGTGTGTGACTAATTCGTCTGCGCTGAAACAGCCTCTGCACATGGGGCTATCTGTCGCTCCTAGGACAAAAAGGTGTATATTAGGAAGGTAATGGCCCGTAATTCTGACTATCATTGTTTTCAGATTAGTTATATTTAAGCTTAGCAGCGGGCTAACTGCTGACAGAGCCATTTTGGAATGTCTGCCGTCCGCACTTTGTAACCATCACTGATGTTGGAGTTCACACTCACACTAGCGAGAAGGGCAAGGAATTGCATAGTAATTAAGAAATTCTAACGTTGCTTCCAAATGTTGCTGTTATTATTCTTAACCCCAATATTCTAGAATTATATTTCGTATCGACTATCGAGTTGCTTTCGTATAAAATATCGTAGTACGGGTATTGATCGGTTCACGATAGGTTCAGCAAGCTTCTATATTTCACGGTTAGTCCTGACCGTCTGATACACATTAAGATTGAAAACAAGGATTTAATTAGACATTATCTTAAACTTAATTTTATTGGCTTTATTTACAACGTAATTTATGTATCAGTATGTACAAAAGAAGACATTCTCAAACATAGCCTCCGTGAAAATATAGAAGAAACTGGAAGAAGATTTTATACAAAACACCTGCTTATTAATTATTCACCATCACTCACTCACCCTTGAAAAGTTTTATCTTGTGTTACATAGCACAATTATTAAATATGGCATGACTAATTCACATATTATATTACACATTCTGAAGGTTTTTATATGTAAAACGTAAAAAAATTGGCAATAACTTATAAGATTTTGGTAACCCATTGTAGCGATACGAACATTCTTCATTAACAATAACAGCGGTGTCCATACCCTGAAACTCGCAACGTAGTTATTTCAGCTTCTTCTAGACCAATTTAAAATTTTGGAGGGCCTTCCAAACTTCTATAGCTATTATTTAGATATAATGAAAATCACCGAGATGATATTTACATATCCCTTTTAAACTTAAAAAAAGAATTTCTAATTACTCCAGTAATATCTATCATTGTGTAAACAATCCCTTTCAGAACAATAAAAACAAATCAATGATTATCTTGGTCTATTGTTTTAAAAGCTGGCAAGCTTTTGTTTCATTATTGCCAATGTTATCTTTTTTAATTGGGACGGTGTAACTGGTCAATCGCATTTTGTTATAATTTCTGTTAAGAGATAACTATGAGTGAATGTCTGATATACTACGTAATTTTTTTATGAAAAAATGGGCCCGGAATAAATTCTTGGATATCTCAAAAACTGATTATTGAGAAACTTGTAATTCCCTTAGTTTAATTCAATAAAAAATAAGAAAATAATATGGTGTGTGATTTTTGATGACCTATGTAGTCGTTTAGTCTTGACAGATATGTAGGGCGCCACAAAAGACTGGCGAAATAAGACAAATTATAATAAATCATTATTTTTTAATACTAGTGTTATTATAGGACCTGTTAAAGAGTAAAGGCCTCCTCTGGCTACAACTTTCTTTTGATCGCCTTGATCATTTTTCCCCTTCAAACTCGTCGCCAGAACTTACCACAAATAAAACCTTTAAAATAAAATTAATAGTAAATCAATAAATACACCCAGATTACAACACGTCAGAGATAAAAGTCTTCAATTCACATCGCTATAACATAATTAATTACTTGAATTGATCAATGGAAAACAATTTACGAAAACCATTTCAAGTTAATTGGCATTATTAATTGTGTAAGCATTGTTTGATAAATGGTTTGAAATGTTTACAGAAAAGAGTGATTATACAATTGTGTTAAATTAAAAATAATATGTGGATCATAAATAAATGATGAAGGTGGTGTTGGTTTTGTTCTACTTTCTATAGAACGCGTGAGCGCTCCTCTGAGGACGACAAATCCACCAAAAGTATTTTTAGTAGGTACTCCAGCTCTCAGAGCAGCAAAGGGATTGACTGGAATGTGTGAAGGATATAACTTTACTAGCATAAATCATATACCTTACCTTACCATATACGGCAAATATGAAAATTGGCTTTTAAAAACACTTTAAGTGACGCTTACAAAAAATACAACATTAGTTTTTTAGCAACTGAGATTTTAATATAATATACTTTGATCCTAAACCTTACATTATTTTAGGTAAAGCACATAGAAAACAATCCAAAATTCCATCGTAAAATGAAGGATATTAAAAGACAAAAAACGACGTTAGCAACCCGTATAAATATTATGAAGGAATGAAGAGAGAAAGTAATTCAGTCGGATGTGCGTCAGCTGGACAGCATTAGTTAGGTGATGCGAAAAAATTTAATAAAAGCACTGCTCATAGCGTTTGTCTGGACGAAAACTGTATCGTACTTAATATACGACAATATTTTACTTTATGCAACATTTGTTAAGGAACATTTACCATTTAGTCTCATATATTAATAGCAATAAAAATCCATTGGTGTTACAACTCTACATGAGTCTTGGTCTCCGATCCTCAGATTGCATCCGTTTCTTCGATAATTTTTATTTTATAGTCTATGTCTGGCGCTTGTCCTTCTTAAGACATGCCGGCTTCCTTACGATGTTTGCCTTTATTGTAGGAACAACTAGTAATTGCGCACACAGAAAGAACATTCTATTAGTGCACAGCCGTGATTCGAATATACGACCTACACTACTCTCTTAGTACTTCAATTGTAATTATGTACTGTTAGTTACGCTGTTTACGTCTACAGATTAGGTTTTGGTGTTACAGAATTTCAGCAACATTTTTACTATATATTGCTTAGGTATATGCTTATAACAATACTGTTACTTATTCAAATGCAAATTGTGAAACAGTAATTTAAAAAAAAACATCACCGATATAACACCGCTCATGGACACTCAGGTTGCCATTAGGTTCGCAAGTGAGTTGCCGGCCTTTTAACTACAATATAACAATAATTTTTCAACAAGTTCCACACTGAAATGTATTTATATATTATTCTTAATTAATTTTCTAAGCATGCGGACTTTAAAGAAAATGCGGGATGGTTTTTAAGCTTAAAATTCAATCAGTAAAATTTTCAGTTCAATCTTTTCACTTCTATAATAATTTACAGTTAAGTTTTTTACCACATTGAATACATATTACAGTTTTACTTTTCTTAAATCTGTTTATATTTTATGTTTATAAGAGACAATTAAATTAATAACATCACTTAAACAGCAAAACGATTTTTTTCTTGAAAGTAAAAAAAAATGTTTAGTTTAGCCTTATAGTTTTTGCCTTAATTCAAACATACAAAAATACAAATCTTTCTTCTCTATAATATTAGAATAGACTAACACAGACTAAAAAAATATTTAATATTGATTAATTTGAATGGGAATAAGACCTATCATCTGGTATACGCCAAAATTAAAAGCAATGAAACCGATAATAGAATTCCTAGTTCACCCATATAGGCAAAGGTACATTACGATCGTTTTAGCCCTTCCTATTCAAGAAGTATTGTTCCTGTTCGAGAATGTTTTGATGTCAATATACGGGGTGGATAATGAAATTTTCATGCAAATTGGGTCGAGCGAATATTTCTCTATTCAGGGGGTAACAATCGATCTTTTTGAATATAAACAGACTTTATAATCACCCTTATTTGCAAAGCGTTGAGTATTTGTGAACTCGCGTTAGACAAATATAAGTCAATTCTATTCTCGTAAGCCCCGATGGAAAATCGATGTTGATAAACTCAATATTTAAATGTGACTAAAATGAACTAAGCTAACTTTGCAAATTCTTACAAACCCGAATAAAGCTTAATGTTTATAACATATTACGTAGTTTTTTTTTTTTGTTAAACGATAGAAATGTATAATTATTTTTGTTCAACTTTTATTGAATAGTTAAATCATTTGATACTATTTGCTTACTAAATATGAGTTTATAATTTATTCTTATAGGGCGCATATAACTATGTATATCCTAGAAATTGAGCCTAAGTATATTATTTAATTTCGAGTTTGACTCTCACCTCTCACCCGTAGATTCGAACCCCGGCTTTATACCAATGGTATTTCTTTCTACATATGTGCGCATTTAACATTCGTTCGAACGGTTAAGGAAGACATCGCGAGGAAACCGGCTTGCGTTAGACCTAATTGCCTATTTGATTCGTGAAACAGTTACAGGAATCTAGGAACCTAGACCTAAAAAGATTGTATCGCCATTGATTTTTTTACATTATTAAATTATCTCTATCTTATTGTTTAGTCATTGACAACGGCAAGTTGTGTTATTAAAACGTACCAACGTTATCGGAAACTATTTCAATTTAATTAAAACTAACCACGCATAACGATGCGACGTTGAAATGTTAATTTTGAAGCTTCGCATGCAAATATTTTTTGGGTCACAAAAAATATTATAGCCATGCAGGGTGGTATTGAAAACGTTTAGCGAACATGTTTGCAACAGAACCAGCCAGTGAAAGACCGATGTTTTAAAGGTAGCATTTTTATGTGAGGAGTTTTATGAAACAAAGGGTAACGAAAGACAAATAAAGTAGATTTTTAACCATAAATTATAATTTTTATATCACGGATATTATCTTTGATTTACGCGATAATGGCCGTTGTGTCAGCGGCGTTTCTATCCGTTAAAGAAGTTTTAAAACATGACAAGAATTAGTTATAATATAAGGTTGAAAAAAGTTTATTCTGATTAAAAACATACAAATCAATTACAATAGGTTATTTTTTTGCTACCGTATATGGTTTTGAATTTAGGTAGATGTATATGATTAGTGTTATGCCGGCTACATTTACATTATGTACTATGTAATCAAACCTAGAATAAAAACTTTTAAAAATACATGAACGTTTAGAGCTGCAATACCAGATCAGATAAGCATATACCACTTGAGTGCTCGTCGACACGAAATGTCAATAAACCGACAGTCGGATTTTATGCAAATTGATAAAGTCTTAAGTACTAACAGCTTTCGTATCAGCAATTACTTTTTCTGTTTTATTATTTCTATAGCAAGTTGTCGTTAGTATTCAAAATGCTAATACGACCAGGGCAATGCACCCGTCTCTGATCTTCAGTAATTACTGAAATTTCATTAACTGCATAGCTATGCGCGTATACATAGTTCGCGAAAGAAAATTCGGCGTCTATGCATGACGTCTAATGGCAAGCACACACGCTGCAACTCACGAAATAAAACCACTTTTAATTTCTAAAGACGAAATTGTTCTTTAAGAGAATACACAAAGCCCAAGGATCACATATGCAATCTACATCGAAATGACAACAAATATAATTCGTAAGCAAAAAAAATATTTATAAAGATTACTTCACTTTTTTTATGACATATCTTTAAGAAAAATATATCTTTAGTAAAATATTATTAACAAATTGCAGATTGGTGACATTTCAATTAGGACTTTTAAAAGGACGATGTAACTTAAGCTTTCAAGACACTACACACATGATATAAGATTTGCCGTTTTACTCTGATAATTATCAAAAACAATCCAAGAGATGATACTTAATAAGCAAGGATTGCACGTAATACGATTCTCATTCTTGAGAAACTCCAGACCGTGGCCGACTATAACTGACTTCTCCGGTAGAATGCATCGTCTATCAGTATATTATAAGGATTCAGTATAGAAACGATGTCCTAGAACATAGCATATTCAAAAAACTGGACGTCTACTAGCGCCCTAAGGCCGCCGTACTTGAGAATATTCCATTATAAGTTTTAGAAATGCTTCAAGTAAATGCAAATTTCATTACTCTAGTACAGTGTAGTAAAGTGCCATCAAGATTTTAATATTATTTCACTTTCAAATTCTAGGAAATTTTGCATTTTTATTCTTCACGTTTCAAGGTACTAATTATAATCAGTTCCATCACGATAAACTTGTTTATAACCACAGTTTTTTTATAGAAATAAACGGATACGCTGGATTTATTATTTAAAAAAAAATAGTAATAAAATTCAAATTTAAAAAAAAAAATTATTTCGCAAACATGAGTGATCTTGTTTCATTTTACTTGTTGGTTGTACATTTTCATGTAGCTTTTTACTTAAACTAAAACAATACAATAGCGTTTCAAGTTTTCGTCTTTGCCTCTGATTTCTGTATCAGTTTTCTTGAAGAAGAGAAATGGGTGATCAGCCCTACATAGTTGAGATTTTTCTTCGCAAAAATTCTCAAGATTTATTCGTGAATTGTTGGACTTTAAACACACGACCGAGACGAGAGTCGAGCAGCATCTTGGCTAATTCCAAAAGCCATTAACGCTATAAATTATGTTCTGAAACCAATTATCACTGTGTTATTCGGTTTCTCGAAATTAACAGTAAAATATTGTCAGATTGGCACTTAATGCAATTCACTATTATCTTATTTACGAACATGAACACGCTTCGCTTACCTTTGTATTTGTCATTCGTTGATTATTCAATATTTATATCGAATCATGAAATCAGCGGTTGCAATTAAGTTATTGTGAATGTATTATCTGCTTACCGTTGTATCCGACACCATGCAATTAAAATTTAATTTATTTCAAAAAATTTGATTATTTGGGCTATTAGTTTGACATAATAATTTATATGCCGCTATTTATCTATTAAAAATTTAATCTATTAAAAGTTTTAATAGATTAAATTTAAATTAACATGTTATAAATATTTATGTTTTATTATTCTTAACAATGCTATGTTGTAATCTATTAAACATATTTTTAGATTGGTTTAAATAACTTCATTATTATTTATAGTCAAGTAAGTTATCAGGCCCTACAAGTTGAAACAATAAGTGTTTCCAAAGAACCAGATTGAAAATCAAACGCATTGGAAAATAAAGTATCACACCTATTTATAATTTGAATGACAATTAAATAGTAAATAAATAATGGTCTCAGAATTTCTACATAAATCATCTTATAGCAAATGGATTGCTAATATAGCTTATAATACCTAGAAAAGTATTAAACTAATGGTATGTGAGTATTACTCTCAACTCTGTGGTGTGTACTGTCCATGGGTGGATCATGAATCTGTGGGGCTCTGGACTATTATGGTGAAGTCCCCCATTATAAAAAATACACCGACCGAAAACAAGTGACGAGGAATTCCCCGTTCCGTTCGATAACGCGCATCGCACATTGGTTGATTGATCTTAAGGATACCTACCTTATCATTAGATTTTTTTCAGATTTAAAAAAAAATCGCATCGCATCATCACACGTCGCATATATACAGGCGGATCACCTACTCATCAATGGAATATATATCATTATTATTATATAGATGTATTTTTTATCACGTGATAGGTATTTTTAACAATTTACGCATGATCTTCACCCCTTTGGGCTTAAAAAATTCCTATGTATTATTCTAAAAGCAAAACATTTGAAATCACAAATTCTGTTTACATTGTTTCAAAATAGGAGTATGTTGTTTCAGTCCACTCAAAATATTTGTTGAGTGAATTTTACTTGAATTAATACACTCGCAATACCGAGTTTTCGAACAATAAAGTTGAAAAGCTGTCTATTTTATTAAATTTTATTTTGTCGTTCTCTTCAGCTCAAAGTATTATGTCAATATTTTAAGCTTTTATATTTTGCTTTTGTTGAGAATTATAACATCGATATTTGTGTTTTCTTTGTATGAACGACTAACCCGACTTATATTAGTAGTAATATGTTTTGGAACCATGCCTAATTAATAAATATTAACAAAAGTATAAGGCGTTTGTATATCTGTAGTGTAATTTGATCATAGATTTTTTTTCAAAACTTATGAAGTTTAGTCGACATCTAACTTGTAATGATATACTCGTATAGACATTACATACATCATATGAATTATATATTTTTTGTTTTACTCAATAAAAAAGATTATTAACATCAGACAAACACGGTGGCGGTACAACCTTTGTTGATCTTGAACTGCACCATATCCTTATTTTTTTTATATTGAATTGTCGAAAAATTGGATGAGCCTTTGTGGTTGACTTCCAAAATATTTTCATATTATTCAAAATCTATTTAATTAATCTACATGCATATAGATGTAGAATGTAATTTACATATATTAACATTTGATCAAGACACTAAAAATAAATTTTTACATTAAAAAACCTGACGTTATTCAAGTATTCATTTTAAATAATGACAACCTCCGTGCCAAAAGAGACCCACCGTGACAAATGACAATCTGCAACATTCACACGCGAGAAAATAAATAACACATTACAGGTATAAATAGAATACAAATTAGTTTGAATATTAACATAAAAATCAATCAGTTTCCCAGCGAGAACTCGCCCTCATTACCACACCAGACATCAAGACATACACTTGGTAAACACGCAACTGAATTTACGATTTGCCGCTTCGTTGAAATTTAAAATATTATGTTCTTTTATTTATATATACGAACGATTAGGTGTTTTTATTATGAATTAAAAATTAGAAAAATCAAATCAGAATGGAAAGTTTTAATAGATAGAAATATAACGAAGCGAGAAAATTATGGGGTCGATGCCTTGTCGTAATTCCTTTATAAAAAAAAATGAAACGCAAACTATATTGGAAGCCTCAAAACTAGAACTTAGACGGCTTAACCAAGTAGAGTCTATACTTTTTGTCTATTCCTTGCAGACTGGGGAAGGTTTTTATGGAGAGAAATATTTAAAAATATAACAAAAAAAAAATATTCCGGAAAGTTTACCCTAGCAAAATGTTCCATATGGCATGGTAATTACTTAAAATGTAGTAAGTAAAAAATATTAATTATGCGAATCAAGATCGCGCGGGACTCAAAGTATGAAAATAAATAAGAAACGTTATAAGATACCATAAATACATATTTAATATGAATAGTATGAACATCAAACAATTACGTTTGATTGACAATTGGCGCTACAATCTTTCTTAGTTTTAAACGTGCTTGCATTTGTTTTATGGATGGAAAACCAGATTGATTTTCTGGTCCGATTCTTGTCTCCATATAGGTTTAAGTATAAATTGCACACATGAAGAAAAAACGAACATTCGTAGTTCGAACGGTTGATAACATCTAAAGGACTATGCTCCAAATAAATAGATAAAATTTATATATCATCTAGTGATCCAGGTAAGAACTCTTTAACGCCCCAAAATGGCTTGAAACAGGCTCATAATCGTTATATTAAATGGAAGAAACCTTGTCCTTTGAACATTTTGAATTTGATAACACAAGTAATTGTTTATACGTGTTAAATAATTTAATAATCTTATTATCTCCTTTATATTACTTTAACAATGTCATTAGGTCAAGAACAAAATCCTCAAAAAGAATACCTTCTAAATTCTGGATACACCATCCTATCATATTTCCACATATTAACCACGCAAATCCTTACCGCATTGTAAATAATGTATTCAACCGCTATACAGTTTGTATGAAAATCCCGTGAAGTGATCCCCATATAAATTCTCTTAGTAAAGACAAATTACTGCACCTTTTTTCCCTCTGAATCTCGAGAATGCTTAACAAATCCCTTCCGCATCATTTAATGGAATGATTATGATGCATTTTTGCGGAATTTAAGAGGGTTATGTAAAATCATATTCTATATAAGGTTTACGCCCGTGTTCCCAAAAGAAAATTGTTTTTTATAGAATGCGATAACGATAGTAACAATTTTTTTCTATGTATATTACGATTCGTTGTTAAGACTATCATCGTTCACACTGCCTTAAAGATTATGAAGAAACGGGGGATTTCATTTTTTTTATTAAAAGGAAAGTATACAGACACTAGTAACATCTCTGAGAGCGACCTCCACTGTTACGTGGTTCATATATTTGTACTGCATCATAATTTTTATATAATTAATGAAATTAAAACTAGAAAAGTTATATAACGAACGGATAATCTGGTGACCGAGAAATCAAAAAGCGGCCTTGACTTCTTCTAAAATATCTGGGAGATGAAAGCAATGGGACACAACCACTCTTTATTTCCCAAAGAGTCAATATGAAAGGATCAAGAAAAGTATACAATCCAAATGTTTTTTTGGCATGAATCGACTGAAGACAATACATATAAAATAAATCAGTGGCGCTACAAACTGTTCAGGTCTGGGCCTCAGATTTCTGTAAATAAAAATATAATGTGTTTTATAAAACCTTAAAATTTACCTTTTAGTAGTAATGTAAAGATATATTAATATACTAACTACCAGGTCTACTCAAACATAGACAATAGTTTTACCAAAAAAAGTAAATACCAATATTCCAGCCCGCATGTAAGATACGTTTGTTTATCAGGCTTTGTTCTCAAACAACAAGCTACTATTCCCTTAATGATCGCCTATTTGATTCTTTTCGTACGTGTTTTCTTTACAATGATAGATGACTGATATCAATTCCCTAATCTGTGTAATCGTAAATAACATTTCCGAAATACTTAGTTCAATTCGTTTATAGTTACTTTTGGAACTGCTTAATATAGAATAATACAACTATTTTAATATTTTATCATTATTTAATGATAAAAATAAAAAGAATTCATAAATACGAAGTGACAACAAACAATCACGCGTTACAACTGAATTAGAAATGAGCAGGCCATACAAGACTGCCGAAGCCAACCCCCTGGATTGACCTACAGAAAATAGAAACGAGGTAAGACCACAAAAGCGATGGGCTGAAGACATAGAAAGAATTTGATCGAGGAAGCTAAGAACAGATTTAAATGCAAAGATGATTTTATCTTATCTATCTTGTTTAGGCTTTTATCCATAAAGGGTCCATACTGCAGTACAACAAATTAACAGCCATTTCATATGTAGTTTTGAATAGTATGGATATAAACTGGCTTTATTATTAATCATTTAATATATCATGAAGCATGAACCTTTTATTTTTTTTATATATAAAAGCTATTCATTACTTTGGTCTGATCATTTATTAAATAATACGATCGAGCCACGACGTACACATATACTTTAATTTACTCCCAACAATTCCCCTACAATGCAAAACTTTGAACGCACAATTCGGAGCACGTGCGGGTTCATCCATCGCAGTAATTGCCGACAGTCGGAAGATAGCTGCTGAGTTATGACGTCACATAACGTGCTAATGACGTCATAACTGCATTGCCCTGAAGCGCTCGACCCGTGCAATGTAATTTTCTAAGCAGATACGGTGTAGCGACATTTAAATAACGTTAGCACCTGCCATTTCAGCTTAATTCAAATTCTAATGCAGCTTTAAGTAATCCCACCTAAACTAAACCTCTTTGACTACCTTACAATAAAGCAGTGATGATTTTTAAACTGTTTATGGAGTAGACTATAGAGGAATAGGGTTTTCGTTTTAATTATAGTCATTGACAAATTCTTGCTGGTTTACAGGTTTCTTAATGAATGAAATCTGTATGAACGTTGTGCAGCGTTTCCGTATCCCCCAATTGGTTTAAGGGCTGATATCTCTGATAACTTTTGGTATGTCTTAGACCCAAAAGTCGAGGGCGAAACACGCTGTTCTTGCCGTGATTTTTTTTTATAAGGTAAAGCTAGTGGCCACCACTGACTGGCCGGCCCGTAGCCCCTTTTCTCATAAGTTCCACACATAATTGACACATTTTGTCCTCAGTTCCAACCTCAGCTCCTGAGCTGCGCTATATCAGTTTGGTCATATTCTTAGCATATAAATTTATACGTCAAATTTATAGATCATATTCTTAGCGTTATATATTCGTACGTAGGGTGTAATTAAGTGTTTTAGATTTATGTTAATATAAGCCCTCTTTTAAAGTTATTGACAACTTATATATATATATATATAACGTCATTGTACTGATTGTAGCCACAAGCCTATTATTAGATACAATCTAGTCATTTTCAGTGTAACGCTTCTCTTTGAGTTTTAACTAATATATTCAAGTGCCCTACATATGTCCAGGCATTTGGCACAAACGGAACGTGTGAGACCGCTATAAATCTATACTCGTCGACAGACTGCACAATGAATCACTACTATCGAAAGACATTTTATAAAACTTTTCAAAACTTTTTTGTATTTAATATTGTCTATGGTTCTCGCAAGTACCACATATTTTAAGGGATAGTAACTCGAGTTAATTCCATTAATTCGCTTCGATCGATCGACGCTACTCGAACACAAATCTAATAATATAGATAAGTAACGATGGCCTAGTGGTCTCCCATCCCTGAGCGTCGTAAGTTCGATCCCCGGCTGGACAATGGACTTTATGGGTGCATATAACACTCGGACGGTGAAGGCAAATATCGTGAGCAAAGTCGCATGTCTGACATCAGAAAAACCAACGTGTCATGTGTCACACTGAAGGTCTACATACTGAATGAAATAAAAATGATTAATGAAACGGATGCTACCTGAGGCCATATTTAGGGGTTGTAGAGGCACTGAATTATATAATTATATTATTTAATTAATATAAGTTACATCCAGCGGAATATACCAAATACTCGATTCGCGGCTGTCTATTACGGGGATATTTCAATTGACTCTACTTTAATAATAGTAGATAATGTAATGTTTTGTATACTTTTCAATTTATTTTATTATGTACAAATTGTAGCCATGCGTTTTCTTTGAGAAAAATACTAGTTATGGCAACTCTCATCAATACTTACAAACACGACTTGGTTCAAGCAGTGACCTGATTCATTTGTTATTGTGCAATTATAATTTCTGCGAATTGTTTTTCCACGGAAAATAATACACACACAGCTGAGGCGATCTACATAGAAAAATCTAATCTAGTTACATTACGTATCTTATACGCCTCGTACTTTGTTCCGGCTGTAAAACTAAGATGCAAATTTTCAACAAAAAGGAGTAATAATTCGCCTCGCGTGCGTTAATGGCTTTTAAAACTTAAATCTGTTTCATGCTTGGCTCATTCATGATATTTTGATAATGGCGTTTTATGCATCGCTACCTCGTACTGTATAATGACGTGGGTAGACAAGTAGCTTTAGCACGCGTTCAACAAAGCAAATTAATATTAAAAAAAACATACACAGACCAAGATAATACTACAATCTTACAGCAATTATGATTTCAATACACATTAGCTGACAAAGAACCATAATGCCCCTATCTAATTTGATGTTGTTTTGTTCAGAACTCATTCATAACCTCTGAAATTGCCGTAGTATGTCAGAATATTATTATTTTTATTCAACTAGTGCATCTATACATATTATTTTGTTGATTGTATAAAGCATCATACAACGCATCTATATAAAGATATAAATATATTAATATACTACAAAATCGAACTTAATTCGAAATTTCTTATCCAAATCACGCTTGCGAAAAAAGGCATTTGTCCCAGACTTCGGGCTTGTTTTATGCTAAGTATAAAGAATATGCAGATCGGTCGCGTGGGAAGTTGCAACAAGTGAAAATAAAATCCTTAAAACTACTCAGACTTGGGGTTTCCTTCGTGTTAAAATAAAGTCTGGGTTACAGTCTGGAAAAAATATTATTCCAACAATGTTTGTTCCATTTTTTTTTTGTAATAGGACACAAACGGGCAGGAGGCTCACCTGCTGTTAAGTGATCCCGCGCCACCCTTGGACACTCACAATGCCTGAAGGCTCGCGAGTGCGTTGCCGGCCTTTCAAGAATTGGTACGCTCTTTTCTTGAAGTAAGTCAAATTGGTTCGGAAATACTTCAGTGGGCAGCTGGTTCCACATAGTGGTGGTATTTAATTGTTTATCGTTAATCCTACTTCAGTGATTGTTTGAAATAAATTCCTTCTTTTTTGGAGACAAAATTCAAATATTATTTACTTATGACTGATGAGGTGACTTAATGTTCAGCTATCAACGTCGTCGCTCAAATCAAGGGCGTCGAACGGACGAGAAGAACCGGCAATGAACTCCCTCATACTTTTTAATCGCCAAATCATATCATGGTATATGGAGACAGATGGGCTAAGCTAATGTTAATTCAGTTTTAATTATTAAAACACACCTGCCAGATATTAGGAGCTTCACTATTCTGAAGTAGGATTAAGAAGAGAGACTATAAGAATTGAAGGAAGGAAAAAAATCTAACTATTAACTTAAGTAACTACGTTAAAATACCCTTAATCAAACATTTTAATGGGTCTGATTGTACCTCTTTGCTATATTGCATGCCTTGAATACAATAAAATCCTTAATAAACGAAATTAACCGATGTTTAATTAACGCGGTTTGTAGGCACGAAGCACTTACATCGTATCCTTCGTTTTAAATGAATTGTCGGCTCTCAAATACCGGTTCATATTTCTTATAGTGAGGCCACGTTGAGATGGGAACTTTGACATTATACAGCAATATTGTCTATCAGTTAAGCGAACCTTTAACAAAGCCTAATTAGAAAACCTTATTTTAAAATTATCAAACATCATCTCGAAACAAATGAAACATACGAAACCAGGCGCACTATAATGTGTTGTCATTGGAGAGTCTTAGAAAATTAATCGATATATCGTTTGCATTATGAATCAGATTGATTGCCCCAACCTTTTAACTTACATCCCATTTGTCCCTCCTTTCAGAAGAACGCCTTTTGGGCAAACCTCACCGATATCCAGATTGAGCATTCTAAATTCCGATATAGTTAAGTGAGAATCCTCACACTTTGAAATCAATTTTCTATTTAGTTTTATCAATAGTACCAGTATGTTGAGCGTTGGCAAACATTTTTAAAACCCACTCATACATCGCTGGATACATAAGTAAGATAGTATACTTTCGAAAGGCTTTATCTAGTAAGGGAAATTCTTTCAAGTAAAAATAAGTCTAATTTTGGATCTTCGTGTTTATTACTATCATGTGACAAAAAATAACACCAACGGAATTGTCTTAAAACGGCATTCGTAACCTGGTTTGTGTATAATGGAGTTCTTAATTAAATTATTCAGATGGCAACAAGAGAAGTCGCCAATTAAAACGAAATTGTATGAGTTATTATCAAGGATCGTATTTTTTGTTTTTGTAGAGAAAATTAAATTATAAAGGAATTTATTACCTCTCTCGCTTCAAAAGTTTCTTGTTCCTTCTCTAGTTATTTATATAGTTTTCTAAAGTGACTACAAAGGATAATTACCTTTGTGAAACATTTCATTCAAAATTATATAGAGCATAGTAAATAGAGCTTTTCATATTTTTGCAAACTTTATGCAACGATAATTTTCTTTACAATAATTTTCAAATGATATAAAAATCAAACTGATAATGGGTTTTTTAGTTGCGCTATATGTATGTTAATATTTATTTCAATATTTTAATTTACAGTTACATATTGCCTGTACGCTTCCCATATCAAGGGCATGCAAACGCCTATTTCTTCAACAACAAAAAAAATACCCCATTTATGGCACACATTTTTGGCAATCTCGACATCGTTCGGCCGACAAAAGAAAATTATCAGACGATACATTAAGAGGCGTGCCGTGATCCTATCAGGGCTCCAGTAATTACCATCCACTTTTCACAAACGCCTTTTATCTGATCAGTATGTTAATATCACATATCCCGAATACCGTCGGTTTGTAATCGCTTTTTCGGAGAGTAAAGATCAACTTTCACTAAAACCTTCCGTCCTGCTTATAGATCATGCTAATTATGAGATTTATCGTTATTTGTTCTAAGAAAAGGGCGTACCAATTCTTATAAGGCTGGCAACGCACTTGCCAGCCCTCTGGCATTGAGAGTGTCCATAGGCGGCGGTATCACTTAACATCAGATGAGCTTCCTGTTGTATAAAATTAATGTTGGGAAAACATCGTTATTATATTATAATAACACTTTGTTTTATGAATATGTACATATTATATGTTTTTCGAGTACTTACTATATGAATAAAAATATTGTCACTATAGAAATATGTATATTAGGTATATTTTTTATGAATTCTTAAGGAATTACTGACAAAGGGTGGTTTTCATAATGATATAAAAATACTTTATAATCTAATAATTCTTAATTCACTAGCCGCACGAAATGAAAATTTTTACAATTATTTGTGTTTTTTTTTATAAAAGGTTTGGTCTGTAGTTTTTGGAACATATTTCGCTACAACTAAGATATCATAACACAACGTGTACGTCGAGCTTTACATACTACTTGAAACTGAGCAGGGATGTCAAGTTTTATGTAACGATTATGTCAACTTCCTCACAACACGAAAAGTCACTTTGTTTAAATTAGCCTTTATAAAGAAATATAATACTTATTACCAATACCGTGTTAATATTTTTCCTTAAAACTTCGCAAATCTCAACTCAAATTCAAACATAACCTATCTACTGATACATACACTCGTACACACAAGTAGGTAATTTTATGTCTACTATATCTTTGTTTTTAAAAATACGCTGTAAATAAATATATAATTTATAGTATTCAGGGTAAGTTCTAATATCTTTATATATCCTCAATCAATACGTACTCAGCATAATAACGTTATTTGTTGACCAGTGTTTTTAAAAGATATAGTTAGCTAAATGATTACGAAGCTAAATACCTTTAGGCTTCTCATATTAACCAAATCTGTCAAAGAAGCGCTGCTCAAATTGCCTTCATTTATATATACACACACACATATATATATAGTATTTTACTTTTATATTGTTAATTATAATTATGATTGCTATATAGACTGAGAGTGTAGGAAAAGTAGTAGTCTCCATGTTCATAATAAATTCCTCATTTAATAGAAGGTATTGTTAATATAATAAATGCACCTACTGTAACTTTGTGTGCTTGATGCTTTTTATAACCAGCGAGAGACTTTATCTGTATTAAATAATTAACAAAATACATATGCGTCCGATTAATATGTTTCTGTCAACGTAATTCAGAATCGATAATATAATTATCTAAATACGCCACTTAGTTATGTCCATCTCGTTATATTTAATTATATCGTACTTAACCTTTCAAGTGCTCTTCATCGGGTCATCAACCCTGTCAAAATGGGTCTGACATACCCCGAAGGCATACGGTGAAAATGATCAAACGGTTTTGCTTTGAAACACAATATTAAACGGCTTTTATGTTGTATGATTTAATTCGTAATTATTTTATGTTGAAAATTGTTGATTAAAATTTTATGATTTTATCATTAATTCTATCAAATAATACATGTGTTTTCCCTAGGTAAATTTTAAAATCATAGAGACAAGTATTAAACAAATAAAGTATTTGAGCATATAACTACGCGTTTAAGATTTTTTTATCGATTTAATGTGTATATTTGTACGTTATTAACCAAAGATTTTTACAAAGCATACAGGCATTCAATAATATTATGGATTTTTTTTTGTTTTAAATATCACCTGAGAGCAGTGTTAGCCTAGTGGCTTCAGCGTGCGACTCTCATCACTGAGGTCGCAGGTTCGATCCCCGGCTGTGCACTATAATGGAAAACATCGTGAGGAAACTGGCTTGCCTTAGACCCAATAAGTCGACGGTGTGAGTCAGGCATAGAAGGCTGATCACCTACTTGCCTATTAGATAAACAATACAGAACTGTTCTTATGTATTGCCCGCCATTGATTTATTTTATTATATAAACATACGTTTTAATAGGTACTTAATTAACCTTCATCAGTACATACATCGGCCGCTGACTGGCCGTTCAAACAATCATACGAAATACAGAGAAATCAAAATCGTTGTTTACACATTGTAAATTTGACTAACAAGTTCACTGAAAACCTTCCATAAAAGGTTGCCTATTGTTTTCAGAGCAATAAAATAATATTGCGTTAATTGCGCTGAATAATATTATTTGCGCCATTATTTACCAGATAACTGTCACAACGGCTGTGTGAAATTATATAATGGCTGCTTATCTAGAACATTACAGCTCCGTATCTCAATGGTTATTGCCTTCTGGATACAGTGGTTAAAGCACGTCAATAGCACGTCCTGGGTTTAACCCGGCAAAGAATAATTTTAATAAATAACTAGAACATTTAAGGTGTTAAAGAAGAAATACTCGATATAAAAATGATCAGAAAATTACATTTAATACTGTATAACGAAGTTCGATAAATTCTTAGATATTTGTTTAAAGGCGTATCATATAAATCCGGTATAAGATTGATCTTTGAACAGTCGCAGTCAGTTAGTTCTTGTCACCACGGCAAGAACTCCATCGCTCATTTCCACAGCCTCGGTGATTTTACCGTTACGTGTGACGACATATTATTACATTTTTAGTTTATTAATGATTTATACTCGCCTCCCGCGCACATATGCGCTATAGATTTTGTTATTTAGGCTAAAAATTTGTTTAAGAAAATCTTTTTTAGCGCGAGGTAGATGATTATGGGATTTGCAGGAACTCAACTATTGTAACGTACTTAAAACCCCACGATGCTTTCGGATACGACCACGCTTTTGGATCTGCATCTGGATTTGGCTAATGTTTTTTATAGATAAGGGGTCAAACGAGCAGGAGGCTCACCTGATGTTAAGTGATACCGCCGCATTGTGTGTCCATGACACACTCAATGTCAGAGGGCTCGCAAGTGCGTTGCTGGCCTTTTAATAATTGGTACGCTCTTTTCTTAGTCGACTTGGTTCGGAAATACTTCAGTGGGCAGCTGGTTCCACATAGCGGTGGGGCGCGGCAAAAATTGCCTTGAAAAACGCTCAGTTGTGGAACGGCGGACGTCGAGGTGATACGGGTGGAATTTTGTTATCCTGCTTTGATGATGAAACTCAGCTGCAGGTACTAATTCGAACAACTAAGTCTAATATCTATTTAAACAGTTCTGATTAAAATCTAAAATACCTACCTAAAATGTCGATCCTATTGTTACATATTTAACTTAATATTATATCAAGATAAAGTTTGTATTATGGATAATATATTCATGGATGAACCAGCCATAAATTTTAAAGTTAGTTACAAGTTTGAACTCACAAGATCTGATAGTCTCGCATTGGGGAAACTATTAAAAGCCTGAGGGAAACCTTTGAATTTTATAGCCTTATTATTAATTGCCTAAGTTGAAACCTCAATTTACGATATTTAAAGGCCTTTTGTAAGTTTGACAAACAATCCACCATCAAAACCGTGGGTTTGATCTCCAATAATAGATGATTCTATTAGCGTTTTATTTGCTTGAAAAAGGAAAAGGTAATAATAATAGATATTTTGTATACAAAAACAATGCCGACAGTGATCGAAAGAATCCTTTATCAAACAAAACTGTTGATGAAATGAATACAGAAGGATTTTTTTTGTCGATAGATATTGAGTTCTTATACATATATTGAATCTTATACATTTAATATATAGACTATTACTATTGGTTAGAACACACTTACTTACTTGACTTAATGTCCTATAACCCCTAGGTGGGGCAGAGGGCGTCCACAGTGAGTCTCCATCGCGTTCGGTCTTGAGCCTCGTGTTTCACCTCGCTCCAAGTCTTTGCGGCTCTCTTTGCCTCGTCCGCAACTGTTCGGCGCCAGGTTTGTTTGGGACGGCCACGCTTCCGCTTTCCTTGCGGATTCCTATCAAGCGCCTGCTTGGGAATATGATTGAGATCCCTTCGGAGTGTATGGCCTATCCAATTCCATTCGCGTCGCTTGCTGCTGGCTGCTGGCTGATCGGGGCCTCTCGACGGCGCCCCCAAAGTTGCTCGTTAGGGATCTTTTCAGGCCAGTAGATGTTCAGAATACGGCGAAGACAGCGGTTAACGAAGACTTGGAGTCGGTGCGAGATGTGTTTGGTGACCCTCCACGTTTCACACCCATAGAGCAGCACAGATTTGACGTTGGATCCGAATATTTTAACCTTGATTCGACGCGTCAACATCCGTAACTGCCATACACACACATGTTAGAACACACACGAAACTATATTTCGTCTTTATCGCCTTAGTTTTTCATTGTCTCTTTGCCCATTTTCTTATGTGCATATATTGAAATCGTAGTAATATATATACTATATATTATTATTAAATAGACCAATTTTTATATCTCTACGAATCAAACGTAACATTAAAAGAATATACTTCGATAGTATTTAATATACAATCCATTGATATTGCATTATCAAGATTTATCGAACTTGAAAGTGTATTACAATCCAGCAATTTGTCCCAAGACCGTACAGCATGAGTGCCTTCAGGCGTAAGTAGCTCTAATAGCTCGATTACAGCCCACACACAGCCAGGAAGTAAGATAAGCCAATATCATCCTAATGGTACCTCGAAATGGTACATTTAGTATCCACACTCCTATATCCCTCTTTTGTGGTTATATAGGGTTAAAGAATAACAGATTTTTGCAATATTCTATTTACACGCCCTCATTTGAATTTGTATTACATGAAAACTAATGAAATAAATTAAAATACTAATTTCGTCCAAGTCAGTTTGTTGGTTTTACCGTGAGGCGTTTTCTACGCTTCTTTTTTTCATACCGAATATATGAAAATACTAGATTCAATTTTTTTTTGGTTTTACGCGAATCTTTTTAAAACTTCTGTAATTAATGTATTAGATGCGATACATTATTGACGTTTCGAGTAATTTACAGCAATCGTAGTGAGCGCGTGAATTGACAGATGGCTGTATGTTTTATTTACGTGTATCGTTTGTATTTAGCGTTAAGTGGCGTTAAATATTTCAGTGTTGAGACGTCCTTATTATAAAAATAAGGTTTGTTAAATAACTAAAATTTATCCTCATAATTTGTTTGAGATTTTTTTCGTATAATATCTTTAATGATTTCTGATTAATAAAAAAATTTATAAGCCTATGACTATGTAGCTCGCAAACAAACAATAATGGTAACGTAGGGTGGATGCACCAAAAAAACATCTAATATCGCGGAATTGCTTATGTTGAGAAGTTCATTTATTAGTACGAAGTTCAGTAATGCCCCAATGGGTCATTTAAAGTAGTTGTAATGAGGCTTTGCTTGCCTTACAAAGGCTATATATTTAGGCTTGCGATGTTTTTCTTTGCTGCACATGAAAATGCTAATATTGCACGAAGAAAGAAAGACCCATTGTAAAGTCACGAACATACTGTCTCAGGATTAAGAGTCTTATTATCTCTAGGCTATAATAAATAACTTCTCCAAGATACACTTCGACAAAAACAAGTATTTTATACGTTTAACGTATAACAGCCTTCGTTGTCAATAATATTTTTATTTGAATGTTCTATTCCCGTTTCCTGTCGACGAAGAATTAACGACGCTCTCAAGTAAGAGCATATTATATGCAAAGTTAACTTTTATGAAGGCCTAACAAGGGATGAAACGTCGAAAGTAAATAAATCAGGGGTTTATAAATTTCGTCGCCTTCCTCTGGGACCTTGTTATCATTTGTTTATTGTTTGCTCTTGTCCAATTTAATTGTTTGCCATCCCTTCACAATATGACAGTTTATTGTCACGAATATTGGCTTTACGCAATCAAAGGTAAATTTAAAAAGATGTTTTATTCATGCATATAACTTTTTAATACATGATTTTTGTGTACGTTAGATCCTTAGAAGTTTAGTGAACTGTTTATCATACTGTACGGACAAGTATCAATGATGATCTCTAAATAAATAAACCAGTTGTTGGTCTAAATAAACTAGAAATCATATAATTTGCTCTATTATTAAGTAACTTTATTTTAAATTTTAATGACATAACTATTTTCTATTGATTATGAAAGAATTGATAGTTTACTAGTACAAATATTTATTTACCTATTTGGACAATCTTAAGTTTTGAACTTCCCAAATCATTGTTTAGACTGAGATTTCACGTAAAAAGAATGAAGCCAAAATTTAACCATTGCATTGATTGGTGTACGAGCTTCAGGCCTCTGTTTATGAAGAAACGATTAGCCTATTAGCAATCTTGGTATTACCATAATCCTTTAACTAAGATACGAGGACATGGGATGAAACAGAATGGACCTAATCTATCATTGGTATCCAATATTTATCTCCATACAAACACTAACCAATACAAACCTACCAATATTGGAATGCAGGTTTGTCAAGCGAAGGTTAGCATCTAAATGATTATCATCTTATATTAGAAATTTGAAGTGTATATTGAGTTGTTAGTGATACTCGACCCCGTGCAATCCATTACATTAAAGTTTGATACCCAATATCAGCGAAATAAGCTAATACAACTGGGATTAGCGGAAATATTCACAAGACAAATCGAGTGGGCGAAACAACAGACCTTAATCAAACATTAATAGAATAAGACGCGCGACGCGGCGCGTAGGCAGATCAAATCGATGGGTCGATGTTCAAGCATCGAAACATGGATACCAATTGATTAAAACCCAGATCAAAGATGTGCTTCCGCATGAGAAACCCCACTGATAGATTAACGAGGCACTTCCTACACGAATACTTAATCGATATTCAATAACCGCGCTTATTGTATACGAAGAAATAGCTATTGCCAATGTAGATAACCTAAATGCTCTATTTTAAAAGCATAATAACTATCTTTTTTTCAATAAGAAATTTGCTAAATTACAAAGGTAATAAGGATAACCCGGTATATATTATCGCAGACAATAAACTTAAGAAGACTTATTAAATATCACAGCATCTCTAGACCAATCACAGACAAGCGACACAATTCCATTGAACTAATTACAATCAAACGAAACGCGCCATCGTATTTTGTTTTAAATTCTCACTCCCTGTTCTGTTTCTATGCGCCTGCCAGAACAATTTTTCTCTATAGAATAAAGCATTCAATGAACAAGCGCCTCATCTCAGAAACTATAAACACAATGCTAATCACTGCGACTTAAACCTGTTTGGAATACATAAATGCAAGCTACTTATTAATTTGTTTCTATATCGAGTTCTCAATTAAGCTGCCTTTGAATTACTGCGTTGATATTTGTTTTCCCAGCATGATGGCTTCTATTGATTATTACGCAAGTATTTATAGAGGAAATTGGTTGTTATTAAGTATTTTAAGAAATATCGTCGTTGTCAAATGAATAATTAATTATATGATATATTTAATTGCTATCTATGTGGTATTGGTTGAACTTGTGATTTTGTGAGACTTGAGAACATGCCTGTTATCGTGCGTTGAAATCTCGATTGTTTTGAAGAAAAACATCATGATTAATCTAATCATTGACAGCTGGTATCCCATGGATCACCTAAAATAATCAATATAACGCAGTTCAGACATTGGTCACCTTCGAGCCCTTTATGGGCTATCTAAAAATTACTGCTTGATTTAACTTTGAACCATCTTATTTTAAAAGAACAGAGTTTAGGTTACTGTTACCTATATGGTCAACGAAAACCTCGTGTCCACAGCGTCCCTTAGACCCATAAACTCAACGGCATGTGTCAGGCAAAGAAGACTGATCATGTATATATTTGCCTATTAGAAAAAACAATTGATCACGATATAGATACATAAATCTGTGGCCCAGACCTAAAAAGTTGTAGCGCTACTTTATTTAAACATGTGCCTAATAAAAGGACATTAACTAATAACTTAAAAATATATTGCTGAACGCATATACATAACCAAAAATAAATACTAATTAAGTAAATATTACAAAATATTATTTTGTAGGAGAGATATAGTATATATATAGTGATTTGTAAGTTCTAAGTACACTTATAATTACTTAAAGTAAATTAAATTTCCGTAACCTTATAGGCCATGGGGCAAAATATCTCGTACTCTGCGTAAACACAAGGCCTTATTGAATAAGCCATGATTTACATTATAGGGCTAATTTATTCATAAAATCTAATTATTCTTATTCCACTCTTTTTACTTCAAGGCTCATACATTATTTCTATATCAAACTGTGTTTACGTTGTCATAAAAAGTGACAGAGTAAATTAGTTTAAACAGCACAATTAGCCTATACAAAAATTATTAAATACCTTATATTATCAGCCGTCCTAATGACCTAAGCCTAACACAGTAACTTTATCACTGAAATCCGTTCAAGTATTACATACTTTGATTTTTTTATTTGGTGACCACGTCAACAGTAATTATTAACTTTTGTACACACACAAATTGTCTATGCTTGAAAACGAAAGCATTTTCGAGGATTCCTACAAAAATGAATACGTTTACATGTACTATTATTTTTGAGAGCTTTGCTTACTTTTGCTAACAAGAGGATTGATTGATTAGATTAACCCTGGGTGTTATATGACATTTTAATGCAACATAACAATTATAGAAGACCTGATTGTGTTATAATATGTATTGGAGGATATTTGATATTATATAAGATACATTTATTATAAAATATAATGAGCGCATTTTCGACATTCAGATAATTGGGTACAGTTACAAATTCGACATTACCGGGATTCATCAATATATCAGTACTCTAATGAAATCTCTCTGTGATCCCACTCAACAATTTACGAGCAGAAAATTAGGGACTGCCTCACTCTATTTTCGTTTAATTACACTAAATTTGAATTATGTTAATTTCGTAATTGGAAGGGTTGTAAATATGGAAGGAAAAGAACTTTAATTACAACTTACTTCATTCCATTTCTTATTTTATGAACATAAATTAATCTTAAATCGCGATATGAATTAGTAGTAGTAGGTGAAATTTATTATTCTGTAACATATAAATGCAAACAAATTGTGGGATTATGTAACATTATATAACTTTAATGACAATGTTACAAAAGTCACTAAGATAAATTGTTTTTTACTGTTTTCTCTGTATGCCTCTATTTATTAACTATGAAGGGTCCTAAAGCGTAGATTAAACGTAGACTTATCTTCTTTTGGTGCCTATTTATTACTGGGGGTGAGTAGTCAGTCCCATGAAGCATGTTTAGTACTGTACCAGATATAGCAAATTTACCGCAGTCACCAATACCCGTCCAACCCCTAACCTTGAGAAGCCATGATTTCTTCTTTCTACCAACACTTCCTTTACCCTGGATTTTACCCATTAGTATTGAGTAAAGGAGGTGGTAGCCGGTTATGGCACAACTCGAGGCCGAGGTACGTAGGTAACTTTCCGTTGTTTAATGTAAACTAAGTAATGTATAGTGTAATTAACAGTGTGTATATCTTGGTACGAGTTAAGTTCGATAGCGGTTATTGAAGGGATGTTCAAATAAATGAAATTGTCAGTAGTTAAGTGTCAACTGGCTTAATCTTTTAAAACATGAGCTTAAAATTAATTTTAGTGGGGTTGTGACAAAAAACAAAAAACTAACTTGACTCAATTACGGGTTCTTAAATCTAACACATCTGTTTCCTATAAAGAATATAAGAGTTTTCGACCTATTTGACATTAACGGAAACGAGAATGTTATATTACAATTTATGAGTGTGTAAAAAACTAAAGGTCTGATTAGCTTCAAGTAAGACGGTTGTTGACATTTGCGCTTCTAATTATTATCTAAAATATATATATATATATATATATATATATATATGTATGTATGTAACTGAACTAATATAAGGTTATATAACTCACGGCTAACAATAAAAAATCTTTGTACATCTTCAAAGTAAACGTTATAAACCAGTAATTCTAAAAAACTGTTATAATATATGCATATAATTAAATTTAACTATAAAAGATAAATAATGACTGCAATTACTTATCTAAATATAAATGATGTATCGATAGATGCGACGTGTTCACAAAATGTCGAGTCGACTGAAGGTTAACTGGCGATCGCTTATCACTATCTCCATCGGTGACCCAATAGTTTTAATGAAAGTCAACCGAGTACTGGAATCGATTAGTCCCATCTCGCTCGATAGTATCATTTTCCAGAGCTGAACTACGAGCATTAAAGGCCTTATACTATTAAAAATATCTAGTCTGTTTATATGAAATCCGCCTTTGAGTATTGAAGCCTTACAAACATAGGGCATGAAAGCGATAAAGATTTAATTCTTAAAGTCCTTATGATACGGCTATATTTTTAAATCACTAATAAATTGTAATAGTTACAAATTTTTCTTCAATTACTTGTGCAATAAAGCCAGCCATATTTTAAATAAATATGAAAACACAAAGCAATGAAATGTTTTTACCGCATTTCTTGAGTAACTTTAGAATTACGTTATGTCAAAGGCCCCATAATATGGAAGCCTCATTATACCAGAGGCCCTATAGAGTTAGACTCTTGCTAAGCCACTAGTTAGCTATCATTGTCCGTTTAAGCCCCGTTACCGGTAGTCTAGAGATTAATGATAGAAGTTTCATTGTTTGATACCATAGAAAAATCAATTGAATCTACATCGTATATCAATGACAGTAGATGAGTGGAGTGCGTAATGCTTGTAAATAATTATTCATTGAAAGAAAACATTTTTTTTAACCGGATTAAAGCTATTTGTATTATTATGTAGTTATATATTTGTAACCCGTAGTTTGTATAGACTAAAAGATGACGGGTTTTTGTAGAAATGACTCACGGTGTCCTCTATTTTCGCGGATTGTTTGTCTTGGGGTTTAATTTTGATATTATTGGATCCCAGGTGTTTGATAATTTTTGGCCGTCTTCTCTATTGAAATTCGGGTGTTTTTTTTATATTTCAATGGCTTCGCGTACCAATCTTGGGAAGAATCTTTTTTCTTTTGACCAACGGAAAGTACTTGCGAATTATCTATAAATCTAGTTTATTTATTTTTTATGTATTTAAATATACTTTTTTCCCTTAGGTAAATAGAGACCACGTATCTCTACTTGCTACGGTGAAATACCTCTCTCGCTTTATCCACTTAACATTCACCATGTAGATGATGATGGGTAGATACTTTTTAGTTGTCCTTTTTTAATCTAGTTAATACTTACAATAAATCCGTAGAACGTTCGTATATATAGTATCTATAAAAGTATTCACGAATATCTCTGTACACAAAGTAAAGCGCAGTGTTGGCCTAGTGGCTTCAGCGTGCGACTCTCATCCCTGAGATCGTAGATTCGGTCCCCGGTTGTGCACCAATGGACTTTCTTTCTATGTTTGCATTTAACATTCGCTCGAATCGTACTGTGGAGAACAACGTGAGGAAACCGACATGTTTAAGACCCAAAAAGTCGACGGTGTGTGTCAGGCACAGCACACAGCACAGAAATCTGAGCTCCAGACTTAAAGAGGTTGATGACTGGCGCTAAAAGTCATTTATATATTAGATAACAAGCGTTCAATTGTTGTTTTCAAACAAAGACTAAATTTAAAATAAAGTAGGTACATACTCTGTATCAAGAGGTCATCCTTAATTTACTAATTAAATTCTCCAAACTTTTAAAATATTAATATACAGAAACGTAAAAATTTACTTAATTATCACACACTCTAACACGTATTTTCATATTGTTTTCCAGGTTATTTCAAAAGGAAAATGGGAGCCACCAATAGCAGACGCGAGAAGCGCACTGCCGACGGACTTCCGAAAAGTATATCCGGAAAAGCCTTAAATATATGCCAACCCCTAACCGGTACCTATTCAAAGCAGTATTGAACCGATATTTAATTTTTATTTCTTAAATCAACTTTTTTTTAAACTTATGTTTCAATTATTAAATAGTTTTTTTTTTAATTTAATAATGTCTATACAAATTAATACATATAAAATCCGAAACCGGTTTAAAACATTTTAGTGTAAACAGAGCGGTTGTATTTAGCGTACGCAACTCGCACTAATGCTTAGAATAAAAATCTTCTAAGTTTGAGGTCACCAAGGCAAGTTATAGGCTTTAAAAAACTTTATCATTCTTGACTTTTACAATCAACGTAAAAAAAATTTATCAACCATAAAATTATTAATACGATTTAAGGATAGCGGGACTTAAAACATATTTTAGCTTCTTAACTAAAACACTAAAGACGAAATTATTATATTTAAGTTTTAAAACCGGTAAATATTAGAACGTTATTTAACTATAAAACTAAAAATCAGATAATCCTAAACCGGTTTGCTGTGACATGAACTCCATACGAGAGCCTGGCGTTTTATATTTTCCAGTATTTACTTCTTGAGATTAAATTCAATGCGGCATAGATAGTGGATGCTCCAATCTTCTCTGCGGAAAAATATTTTATATTACATTTTGTCCCATATATGAAGGAGGCGTTCATAATATGCATTAACTTATAATAGCTTCTTAGATGTGATAAGCCATAAATTCAAAAGGTTTTATTTCAGGTTTTTAGTATGTAAGAAGTTTTGATATATTTTAAAATTATGAGCTTTCATATCTTTAATATTTTATTTTTTGGGTAACATTAATTGGGCATATAATTACAATAACGACGTATAGGGGTATGCCTTGGCGCATTTAAAGCCTAAAGTATCGATTTTAATTTAGAAAGTGTGAAGTGTGTGTCCCGCGTAAATGCCCAATGACGTAATTCTAATGTCATCAGAAATGATGTTGATTATTGTCCGGTTAAATGTTAAATATCATCCATCTTACTTTTTTGCGTTGTTTATTTACGAAATAATTTTAATATGGGTAAAATATTTTTAATCGATTTCCGTACACTTAGTTGTTTTTATAGGCGAAGACCCCTTCGTAAGACCTTATTTTTAAGGTTCATATGTTTTATTTTTATTTTGGTGCAAGTAAAATTATATAGCCAAACATATTAGGTAATTATCCTAACCTAACCTTATAGATTATATTCGATCAAGCAATAAAGTTGAATAGTGTTAAACTATTTTTAGTTGAAAGTAAGTGAAGTGTCTACAGACTTTGTGTCCCACCGGCTGTCAGTTCAAAATTAATTTCAAACTTTGATCGAAAAATCCAAACTGAGTTAGAGAAGGAGCTTCGACGTCTTAAAATAACAATTGAATCATATCGACGATATTTACTCAATGTTATAAAGCCTTTTCGAAGGTTTTCACTCAGTAAATTGAAAACTATTGAGTTTTGATTCGTTTTGTCAATTTTTTTTATTATTTTAAGGCATATGAACGATGAGTTTTCGGCTCGAAATAAATTTCAAAAGCAGTTATAGAATACAGAGGAAACAAAACAATGTCATCGCTACGTTTGAGTCCCAACTGAATGGATTCACCTATGTGATGATATACGCTGAAAGCATCGGCAGCTGTACGTAGTTCCAAATAATCGACGGTGAGTGGAAGACTCAGAACGCTGGAGGCTGATCACTTGTACATAAGGACGAACGATTCAGACTATGGTTTTGTATTGATATCTTTTTATAATTAAACACTAATATGTTTTGGAAAATAAAAATACAACTTCAACAAATAGGTTAATACACTTCCGTAATCCGCATAAAGAATCGTTATAATTTCCAACAAATTATTGCATTGAGCCTTGAATTCAGCTTTTGATTGAAGTGTTTAATTTCCCGGTAATTTCCACCGAAATTTCGTGAGTCACTCTTAACATAATGAAGTAGTGAATTATATGAAAAGGGTGCTAAGGAACGCCTGAAGTTAATTTATTAACTATGTTTAATATGGGTAGTTTGTAGCTTTTAGGATAAGGATGATATTTATTACACTACCTCGCTAATAAATGTACGGTAATTTTAGTGTTGGATTTACGATTGTCGTTTGTTATAGTCTAGCACCTTTTATTAATTATTTATTGTAAATTAGCCGTCCTAGTTTAGTTGTTTACGAACTAGTTCATTTACACGATAGCATTTCAATTATTTTTAAGAGGTTTGGTCTTGGCTACAAACAGCCTATTAATCACTGCAATATTGAGCTTATTAAACTTTCGGCTACGAATAAAAAAATGTAATTTGTATAGTCACAATTAATGAAAATGACTGTGTTTTAAATATATTTTGTCTTTTTGGTTTGTATAAAAGAACACATCGGTTGTGAATGGCGAGATCTTATTAGTTGAAATGGTTTTTGAAACATAAAAAGGTAACTTCATTCAAAGGAATTGTATTAAAGAAATATATCTTTAACCTGTCATCTAGCATAAGAAAGGTTAATATTGGTTTTATGTAGATTTTTCTAATTCCACATATGAAACGTATTTTAGCGCAGTCGTAAATCTTCGTAGCCGTAAAATGAAAGAAGCCTTCCCGAGTAGCTACAGAAAGATAAATATTGCACATAAATTTCGCATTTTCAACAATATCATGGTATATCTAATAGTCGTAAATAATCTTGATACTTTACTGCTGTATAACGTTATTTATATTATACGAGTTGTATTAAGTTGTTTAGAGTCGAGTATGCGAATCTCAACCCTGAGCACCAAGGAACATTCCTGCTATATGCATTACAAACTAACATAAATAAAGCAATAAAACATTATATTTAAAAGTAGGTAATAAATACTTCGAAAACAAAATTATAATTATTACAATTTGCCGGGCCCAAATACGTAGAGATAATATTAAAATTAATTATTTCCCTAAATACCTCGTGAGTTTACAGAGGGGCTCCTTAAAATTGAAGATCTAAAGCTCACACACGAAGGTGAATTGAAAATAATCCGAGTAGAAAATTAATCCTTGATTACGTACTCGCGTTTAGATTTGAGACGCGGATATACAATAAATGGAAATGTATACATAAACTTGCAATTAATTTGATTAGCTATAATATGTATTCCTTGCCTGTGACAAATATAATATTCCTGATTTTGACGGCCTCCGTAGCTTATCTAGCGACGCCGATGACAAGACTCATTGACCCAATGGAGGATTCAGGCTGCGGAACATAAAGTAATTTATCTGACATTCATATCTGCAATTTTTTCGTCACAAAATGAATCGTTTGTTTTATTGTGGTATCTTCCAGTATTTGATATTCCATGTGTCATCTGCGTATCTTCACGTATGAAAACGAAGTATTTTGCCCTTCGCTAACGACCCCTCAGTTTGAAACCTTTGAGTAAATAAATTCCGTAACGAAAGTTAGGAAAAAATTAAATGCCAAGATAAATTCCTTCCGGGAGAATATAAGGTAAGTTGTTATACAAGATATTCCTTTATATAAAAAATATTTTACTAATTTTGAATAGATTGAGGTATTCCGATGCTATGACCTCCTGCTCAAACCCAAAAGATAAAGTATTTTTAGTTATAAAATACAAAACAAAAGATGAATTTAAATCTTCTAATAGGCGGTAACTTTTAGTTCTTTTTTTTAAATTAACTAACTTAACCCCAACTTTCAAATGCTGGTGGCCTTATTTATCCAAATACCGTTTCATTTACCACTGGTTCACACCCCCACCACAACTTTTGATACATAACGTCGAAAATCCGGCAGTCACGGACGGGACTCTTCGTGAGTGAATTATCATTTCTCCTATTTATACTCTAGTCTCCTTCCTTTTCCAGAACTGACACTTATAACTGTATGGAGTATAGATTCCGCTCTTCCATCGCACTTGCAACTTGAGTTGATCTCCTTAATCCAGACCTATATATAATAGTCAGAAAATGGGACATGCATGGAAGTCTGTATTCGGGTGAGAGGATGAGGTACAGTGCGTAGTCCTTTGCCAGTTGATCAGCGCTCGCGTTTCGGCGCAGTCCTTGGGTGCCTTTTAAATTATAGGTACATAAAACTCACGCAAAAGAACTACAGTGGATACTTATTTTTATTTAAATAAGATATTTATATTGTTCATGCCGTAGCTATTAACTTTTAATGTTAATTGAAGTATATTCTTATTAAATAGATATCTATTAAGAAACAGAAATATTAACGTAGAGATAAAATAATTTTTAGTATAGTTGTCATAGAACAGGAAAGTGGAAGCTGGAGGCTCTTAGGGTATTCGGAGTCGGACTCAGCGCTTAGAATTACTTCAATATGCCAAAACCAATTTTGACGTATTGTGGTCGTTGTATCTCGATTGTTATAACTGAACTAAATCCCTATTGATTTAGTTTAGGAATAATTGTTTTGATGATTCTGCTTCAAATACCATTCAAGTTTTGTGTTTCATTAAAAGGTTTACATTCTGTATACGTATAATGCAAATGTTCTACTTTCGTTTAAAGTAGTACATTGTTCGCTGTGGTCCTATAGGATTTGCTGTGAACCACATTCTAAAATCTAACCTCTCGTTGCAATCAGCAAAGTGCATTAAGCCGTAATCAGTCACCATAATGGCAGGACAAAATGACACGACTGATGAATGATTTCGGTGTTTTGCATATAGCCTTTCGTACTGGTGATTAAATAATTGATTTCAAAACATCATTCATTCACATATGACTCTGAATTAACATTAAACACAAGTTTACAAATCAAGTCAAATAACGAACGAATCGGGAGTCATTTCATGATACAATCTTGTATGTATTTGTTAAAATATTCCTAATTTATGTGAGCGCTATTTGTTAATATTTAGGTATGAATTACTTTGTAGTTACTGATTTCAGTAACTACATATTGGGGCCCACCAGACAAACGATACAGAGGCAGACCCTACGCTCGATGAGATAATGACATCAACAGATCGCGGGTCCTCAATGGATCCAAACAGCTCGGAATAGAGAAAGATGGGAAGCCTTGAAGGAGGCCTTTCCCGGAGAGGAATCCAGATACATACTAACTGTAAAAAATATTTACTTACACATAGGACAATTGTATCAGGAAATAATTTAAGGATAAAAAATATATTCCGTAGCAGGGACAGTTAGGTTTATTATTATATATTAGGCAGCCCCACTTAATCTGTTATAAAACTTCAAGGAATGATTATAATCAAAACGAAAATAATCATAGTTTTTTGAAATAGTAAATTACAAAAGTAAAAATAAAATTAATATAAGACGACTCACTGCCACCTGCGTCTGCATTCTGTAATCAACAGCGATAGCGATAGCCTTTAAGCGGAGCAGTGGATTGAACAATATAGCAAAAGCTGTTGAAGCTATTCAAGTAGTGTTAAGTACCAAATAGATTTAGTAGAATATATAGTGACGTATAATTTCACAGTCCGGCAAATACGAAATATCAATTGCGCCACGTGGCAATTTAGACAATTTATCCCCTCACAGATCAATTTCGCGCTTCGACAAGTTTAATGTAAACTTAAGTGCTTGGGGGAGACGCCAAATGAAAGTCCCTTGTGCTAACAAATGTCTCTGTTATTCAATTTTTCCTTGTAGAAACATTTTCTTGATAGACTTTAAAATTTCTAAAATAAACAATGAAACTTGCTCACGTGCTAAAGAATTTAGAGTCAGTCAATCCTTAAGACTTTACGATTATTTATGCTTTATCACCTATTACCCTCCCAGCCGTGCTTCCCCATTTGACTGAAGCCCGAAAGCAACAGCATATCACTCCCACTAGGAAGAGGCTTGACTATAAATAGAGGAAATAGTTATTTCACCAGAGGGCTTTGTCGTTACGTCCCGACGCCGGAAATAATAAATTTGATAAAAATAATACTTTTTTATAGAACAAGGGGCAAACGAACAAGAGGCTCACATATTGGTAAGAGATACCACCGCCCATGGATACTCTCAATGCCAATGAGGGGTTGCGAGAGTATTGCTGGCATTTTAAGAATAAGAACGCTCTTTTCTGGATGAACTTGAAGTCGATTTGAATCGAAAATACTTCAGTGGTCAGCTAGTTCCACATAGTGGTAGTGCGCAGCAAAAACTGCCTTAAAAACAATGGACGTCGATATGATACAGATGGAATTTCGTATTCTGCCTCGATGTCCAGTGATAAAACTAAGCTGCAAGTATTCTGAAACTCGGAACAACTCCTGTGGACACTCTCCGGTGTCTTGCGGTGTCATGGGATTTCTAATAATTTTGTATTAAATTTAGCAAAGATTTAGCTTATTTAATTACTCTAAGATTAATCAATAAAGGTAACAATTATATAAGTATTTATGACTCGATTACAACCAAACATATATTGTCATAACTTTTATCAATTAGAGGCAAGCTTTAGTTTAGAATGGAAGTGACTGAGGAATTTGAAATGAATGAAAATGTCGCTTTAATAACCCCTAACCTCAAAAGGGATATTAAGGAATATTTTAGGGATGCATCCGGTATCGATCCCGATACCGATTTGTCGGTATATCGGTGATATTTTGTAAATGCGCATCTTGTTTGATCTTTGTTCGTTGCAAACGAGGCACGGACTATCTATACCTTTTTTTTTGGAAGGGAATCTCGCTGTTGGCCTTAAGGGCCTTTACAGCTCAGCTAGGGCTGTTTTGGCGAGCGTAGCTCGGCCAGAATGGCGTTTTATCCCGCGGCTAGCGCAAGAGCGTCTCCTGTGAGACTCGAACCTCGGCTTGGGCCGTCGCGGGGTGCGACTATCCATGCCCGGGGAAGCCCAGAATTATATTCAGTTTGTTGTCTCTCTCACTCGCTTTGCCCCCGCGTATTCTATTTCGCTAGACACTTTAGTTGGCTTTTAACTGCTATCGCACGTACTATTTTTTCAATATCAAATTAAATAAACTATTTATTTAATTTTTACAATTAATTATTTACAGTTATTAATTTTATTTAAAATTATTATTCATCTTAGTTCTTAATTTTAATAACTAAACCTTTATCTGTATCGGTATCGGTATCGTATTGGCAAAAAGGCGTAACGATGCGTCCCTAGAATATTTCTTGAAACAAAACCTATTTTTCATATACACAAAATCACGTGAAAAACACACGTTACAAAATTACATCATTTGTTACGTCGAAAACGTCTTTGGAACAAATTACAAATTATCTCTTTATAATTAGGGATTATCCACCGATAAAGTAGTACGTATATAATTATTTAATGTTATGTATGTAAATAATAATTTATATAAGTAATGCACTTAGACACGTCCAAAGGCGTCGCCAAGAGTATGGACGAATCTATGTGAAATTTCAAAATGATCATTTTTTCTTAGAGAATAACATTGTTTTAGAGTTTTTAATCACTAAAATACTGACTGTGTGGCAGTAATTATAATTAATATATTTAACAATTTATAATTAATTTAGTTGCCCATGAGATGACAACGCTCTTTGGGACGTACATATTAAAGTTCCTTAGGAAAGCAAAATAGTTGAGGTTGAGTTTAAATTAATTTCTGATAAATTTTAAATGTAGGTTAATTGATCAACGATATATATGTCTCGGTTAAAATATAATATGAAAAGATAAATGTCACATTATGTATATAGTTTAAAATGTAATACAATAAAATCAAATTATTATATGACGATAATTCTACTACTAAAATATAGCATGTTAGAATATCTTACAAAAAATGACATCTAGCAAAGTAACGAAGTCAAATCGTTCAATTCTTACTTTAATACTGAGTCTGAAAAGTTATACTCAGCAAATAGCAGCTTAATCATACCGCGATATGTGGAAAACTCCACTTCGATGGAATGGAAAACTTTGATCGAAAACCACACGTTGTAAGAAACTCGTGGAAATCTTGGAAAAGTTTGGTGAATTTTATCAAATATGCTGCATCCGGCGCGCTTCGCAAACAAGAATACTTGTCTGAGTGTCTGGCTAAGGATGTGAGACTGAATTTATTTCTGAAGCATCGTAAGAGGTTATTTTACTTTCCACAATATATGAATAGTTTATTGACGATAATATTTATTAATTGGCTATGTAATACACGATAACATATTCTAGTACATAAATCAAATCCTATTTAGATATAACCTGTATTAAACTAAAAAATGTAATTTATTTTAAGTTATTCTAATTTATTTGTAATATATAATTATTTAAGTTAATACACGCACACAACACACAGTACCCTGGATACATATACATAGTCATAAACCCTAAACTTTATTTCAAATTTCGAAATTCGCTCGCATCAACTGAAAAAATACAATAATTTACAATAACACCCATTTTATCTTCACAGTCTGGTGGAAAATTTATTTTCATCCCGAATAATCTAAACAGCTGCAAACCGTAACAGGAGGTCATTTGTTTGCCGTCAGTAAACTTCACCTCGTAACCCTAAAATCTAATTGGATTTAATTCCATTAGCGAAGGTCCAAATGGGACCCGTAATTGTGCTGACCAGGGGTCCATAACATCCCTGTTTGGTCTGATAGCAGGAATTCGTTAACGGGTTTCTGTTGTTCGTATAATGCGACTAGAAAAATACTGTGGATCAATGAAAGGATGGGGCAGGTGTTTTTATTATTTAAGGTTCAATTTTGTACCTTAACGCTTTTCGATATATAACTGACTTTGTATGTGTTGTTTGGACTGATTCTTTAAAAGCTTTTATAAACAATGGGATGGTTATGTCTACTTTCTTACGTCACATCTATATATATATAAACGAATCTCTATTTCCCATGGTCACTGTATCACACGTGAACGGCTGGACCGATTTCGCTAATTCTTTTTTTGTTGTATTAGTTATTATCAAGATAAGGTTCTTATGAAATAAAAAAAAATAAGAGAATTTCGCGGAAAATTAGAAAATTAAGAATACTTAACCACCATACTAAGTAATAATGACTATTGGAACGATAGAAAATTTTCTTTTCAGTGCATAGCGCGTATACAATTCAAACTTTTGTGATGTTATGGCGTTTGCCATAACATTAACAGAATGCGTAGAAATTAATATCGTTTAAAACAAATGCTTTAATCGGAGCTATTATATTGATAAAATACATATAAAAATTTATTTTTGCTTTGCTAAAATATATGAGTCAAATACGTTCAATTTCGAATATTTACGTATTGCCTAGTAATAAATCCAGGTGGCCATTTACGCGTGCATACATCAAGTATCAACCAACACTTGTAGTTATCTCAATTTCAAGCCTCGCTTGGGTTTAAGATGTAAGAAAGAGCGAATATTCAATAATTTTAAACAGTTTCGTGTATATTTATTTCACTATACACAACTTCTGAAATTTACGCTACTTTTCGAGCATACTGTGTTTCTTAGATACTGTATGAATATATGAAGTAGTGGTGTCGAGAGCAGTAGAAAATAATACACGTTCAAACCAATCCAACTGATGGGCCTTGCAACTATGATAGAAGGAACTAGGTAGAAAGATAAACGAACAACATATATACATATTAACTTACCAAAAATAGTTTAGATTTTAAGAATTGGTCAAGATTGTTCATATTTTTTTTAAATTAAATAGATATTTATTTTTTATTCTTAACACTTTATTGCATTACATATTTGGTATTTATATTCAGATAACACAAATAAGGAATCAACGGGTGGACTTATCGCTAACAAGCGATCTCTTCTAGGCAACCCTATACAGGAAAAGGAAAAAATACAGATAACATTTAGACTCACAATCATAAAACCGATACAAAAAACCCAAATGCTTATTTTAAGATTCCGGATTTACAATTCTCTGAAACGCACGAAAATAATTATATTTGTTATTATTGTAGTAACAGCAGTAAGTAACAAAATACTTTTTAAGTAAAATAAACCAAAACTTCCAAGTCATTAAATTAATTTATATACGTATATTTAGACCTTTGCGATGACGAAATTCATCGGAAAGTATTTTTTTAATTCGCCGTAACTTATCGCATAGGCATATTTCCCATTCTAAGAGGCTTAACTCCATTAGTTACGGCCAAAACGGTTTCCCTTAAATATGCAAACCACAGGCTACGTTTCAATCGAACCTGTCCAACCTGACTTAAATTATAATGAAGCCTCTAACCAATACCTCCAATTAAAACAACCACAATTAAATTACTACGTAAGTGCTAGTTAGATTCTCCAATATTTGAAGATTGTCCATTTGCTTGGATATTTTATTAGTTCGATATATCTTTGCATTATTAAGAGGGGCAAATGTTTAAACACTGACCACTTTCTAACAGAGGTATGCACCTGGCAAATATTTTCATATATCTCCTTAGACGGGCCGAGGGCGTCCACAATGCTTTGCGTTTTACTTCAGCCGAACTAACTTCGGACCACGTCATCCCAATGGCAGTGCCTCGACCACAACCAGCTTTGCTTACAACAGGCACATTTCCTTGGGGAGTCCAGTTTAGTGCCTATTGGGGATGGATGGGGATTTGGTTTAAAAGTGTCACAATCTCCACTTGTGACGTAAGATCTGATGGCCAATTGGCGGTACCCAGCAATATTCTTATAGTTGTTTATTAAAAATCTTTGCAGGCCATAAAAATCCCAGAGTCTGTCTCAACGGTTAATAAAAGGTGGCTTACCACGTTTCGCATACATATCAGCACAACACTCTTCACGTTGGAACGATAGATTTTAATTTTTACCCCTCGTTTGAAATTTTTAGAATGCCATGTGGAGCCAAATGCGCGAAGGTGGCTCCAGGAGCTTAGGCTATCCGAGAGGAAATATCCTTCTTCTCTGACACGTCCCGCCGGACTCTGACTCTGACTTCCGAGCTCTGCTCGCCTAATAGACTCCGAATGTCTGAGCATTTTGATTCCAGCATTTCCTTGGTTTTACCAACCAAGGTTGTTAAAAAAACACACCACCAAGTCAAAGAGGTTTTCCATTATTAAAAAAACAAATGCCGCTTTTCTCCACACTTATTTCTTTAATTTTAAACTTTATTAGTATATCCCCGTTATCATCTAAAATCATCAAAATGTCCATAACATAAGTTTTATCCTTTGATCTTTAAATAACTGGTAGCCATTTCCTATAAATATAATATTATTTATCTTGAACGAAACGCGTTTGCATGCATGACTTGACTTTATTTATCCGCATTTGATAGAAATCACAGACTAAAAAATGTTGTTAATGATAAGTACATTTTGTAATTATTGTATTAGTTAAAGTAGGTATAGATGACACAGCACACTACACACATAATAAGTAATTTTTTAAAGATTTTATATACAAAGCGAACCATAACATGTATGGTATCTAAACGTTGAAGAGGGAAGAATGATGAGGCGGATATGATTATTCCTCTGAATGTCTACCTAGAACTTCATATAGCATTGAACGCTAATTTAAAATTTATCTACTACATTGTGTAAAATAATTGTTGGGGCAACTTGACTCTGACTATGTTGTAACTCTTTAAGGAAACTATGTCCACCCAAGATATCTAGCCTGGACTTTACGCGCCAAAATTAATTATATTAAAAATACGTTTTCTATATTAGTCTTCACTTTAATAATAAGACGAATTACTTATATTAGACAAAAAGTTAATTGGTGCAAAACCGTGTTCAAACCTGCGACCTCAGTGATGAGAGTCACACGCCACAAGGCGAAACTGTAAAAAATATGGAATAATTTCTAGACCTATATAACTATCTACTTCCAATTTTTTTTTATTACAAGTAAAAAAAATACTTTCATCATTTTCAATATCTTGGCCGTCCTAATGTAATTACATTTTCATAAATAACACGTGTATTTAAATTAGCTTATTCATATTTGATATTCGATAACTTACTGACACTCAACAGGGACACAATGTCTTAATAAGTGGAAAGAAAACAGAATTGGCAATCTCCAAAGCGATAAGCAAAGTCACCAATGATTAGCGATCTGTTAAATAATTAGATAGAATTTAATAGCAGCCATTTATAATACTAGACTCGTGAGAGGAAGTGCTAAAAATTAAAATTCACAATTAATTAATTCGATCGATCGAGCGAGATATAATCAAAATGTCGGTGGATCCTGAAATCGGCCAAGAAAGAGTGAATTATCCCCTTAAAGTGTTTCAAGTGTGCTACTTTAAATATTCTTGCCCATCTACTAATTGGTATAGTTGTTGGTATATCTCTTATTTTCGCCTTTCGTAATGGATTGCCGTTGAATGCTAACTCGCAACACATAGTTTTGTGTGTACTTGGGGTAAGTTACATAGCTTTTAGCTTCCAATTATGCGAATATAAAAATATACACTCTAGATATACTATTAATATTAGTAATCGATAAAAAGCTAATACCATATTTTTTTTTAAAGAAATGCTCTTTAATATAATTTATGTTTCATATTTTGCAGAGAAGCTTATTATTATTAAGCATATGGGTAGGAGAGTGTTAGGTGATACCGCCGCTTATGGACACTCATACTGCCAGAAGGCACGCAAGTGTGTTGCCGGTCTTTTAGGAATGCTACGCCCTTACCTTGAAGGACCCTAAGACGAATATTAAAAATTGGGGGTGCACAGCAAGGGTAGCGGTGGTGCGCGGCAAAAATTGCCTTAAAAAGCGGTCAGTTGTGGAATGACGGACGACGAGTTGATACGGGTGGAGTTTGGGGGAACTTAAAGGATGGTCCCATAATATAAGTTATATATCATGGGAATTTAGAATATAAATCATATCTCCTACGAAAGGCTGTATGCCATTATTGCTGTATTTATGAATGGTTAAAACGCTATCTAATTGGCAGTCGAATGTCTTCTGCTCTAAGTTCCAAGGACGAGGATACAGGTATGCTGGGCCTGCGAGACCACAGGATCCGAACGCAGTGGAACTCGTACTCGGAACACCCTTTTAACACTAAGAATATAAGGCGATCGATTTAGAAAGTATAAGCTATTCTGTTACGTATCGCCTAAACACGAACGGATTACATTTTGATAAATTATTCTCCTTAAATCGTTACGATAATAAAAAACACTGTTTGATATTGACTACATATAAGTTTCGATAAAAGGTGTGACCATGTGATTGTGATAATATGTGTGATATTTTAAGTTTCGGCAAAAATAATTCTAACGTCCAAAGCCCTTGTTAAAATCGCGCAAACATGTCTCACATTACTATATAAAGTTTAATATTGCCGATGAATTGGATCAAGTGATTTTTGCCAAGAAATTGTACAGAACATGAGCTTATATATCCTCCAAACTCGTCAAGTCGCGTTAGTAATAAAACATATTCTTTATAGAATATACGCTTATGCGTAACATTTAGGTTTTTAGCAATTTCTTATGTTGTTTATATTTCAGTACCAACTTCTAATGGCAGAATCAATTCTGAGTCTATCAGCTGACAACGGCTGGTCTGGGGTTCTGAGGTTCAAAGACAAGAGGAGGGCTCATACTATTCTGCAAGTGGTGGGGTCTGCATTGGCGGTCGCCGGTAGTATCATACTAATGCTCAGTAAGAGTCAGAATTTCAACACTCTACATGGGCAATTCGGTAAGTTTTAAATACTTTGTACGAAAATTTAATGTATGTACAACTTTAGATAAAGAAACTTTTTTTAAATAACAAATTAACCTCTATCGTCGTGCCGTATGACGTTTATTGATAGCACTTTAAAATAGACTAAAATTTAAATCGTCAATTTATTACATCACTTACATTACTAATATTTCTGAGTGCTTTATAAATGCGATGGCCGTCAGTGCTACTGGCTTGTGCTGGCTCCCTGGCGTGGCCTCTGTATCTGCTTGTATTATATATTAGTCTACAGCCGTTTATCTAACGCACTTTAGGCAACAATGATCATTGTTATATTGATAACATTTATAGCTGTTTGATGTTATTTTGAATTAGATTCTAGTGAAAGGTGTCGATAAATTCCGCAAGCATTTAATGCGCTGGATTTTTGCAAAAATAACTTTTTGCGTCAAGTTTCCTCGAGTCTCTGAATAAAAAATAACTTTAATTCACAGGTTTAGCTGCCATGGTTTTCACAACTGTCAGCCTCGTCAACGGTGTAACCTCCCTCTACGCATTTGAATGGCGGCGATTCTGTCCAGGAAACATTTCGAAACTTACTCACATCTGCTTTGGAGTTGTCGCCTTCGGATGTGCCTCTATCAGTTTGTGCTATGGTTTTGACTATATATTCTTCAGAATGTGGGCAACTAATAACTTCACAGATACTTTGATAGGTTGCACAGCCTGTTTTACTGCTATCATTATTATCAATCCTGCTATTAATTTTGCAAAGAAAAGTTACCAAATAGTGAGTAATTAGTTTCAGGGTATGCCGAATTCCGAACTAACATATACTATGAATTCCTGTCGAAACATTTATTTAAAGTTTTGGAATACGACCCTATAAAAGTAAAACAATGTGGAATCTCATTAACTGGTTATTAATGAAGTATTAATAAATAGCATGAACAGATTAATATGAAAATATATCACATCATTACGTACCATAGGTATATATATGTATTTGTATAAAAATACACTATACTACTGGAGTAAAACTCAAGAAATACTAATTAAAATGATGGATAATAGTAGTTACATCTGTTGTCGTACTCTATATTTACGATAATAAGTGACATTAACAAAACCGTATTACGTCACGTATGAGTCATAATAGCAATATTTAAATGTTATGTCATAAATGCTTACGTCATCTCTTTTTCTATTAATCTGAATAGTATTATGTTATTTTAGCTTAAGCTGATATATCTTCTTCATTCACTATGAATACAGTGCAATACGATTACCAATGTGTAAATATTTTTTTCTTAGCGTAAAATATTTGTATCATCTGGCCACATTTGATACCATATAATATGCTTGTTAGTATTCCAAACTAAGGCCAATAATAGAACCCTTAAAAATACGTGATTAACCATCTAGACTACCAATAATCATATAAAACTACTGTAATGTAACTACTATAACTAGATAATCTTAAAAATCTTCAATTTTGTTTCTGTTTATAATGAAAATCTTCTATGTAATTTTACTGATTAAAAAATAAGTATAAAATTTGTTTCACTATATATCTTTGAAAGGAAAATATCGTTAAACATTTGATTAATTAAGATAAGTTGAATAAGTACATTTATTAATACGATTCAAACTAATACAATTGTTTTGTATGAATTTTATAAATCAATGTCGAAATAAAATACATAAAATTAAAAACTAAAAAACAAGTATTATTTTTAATATTTTAATAGTCTTATTAGCATTACACACATATTTTACCTACCTCAGTGTCCTTAGATATGCAATGATTTGCAAACGCCACAATCGTACTAATCCATTGACTAAGTCCTTCCATGTCAAATTAATCTCGAACAAGATAAGACAAACGATATTCGCTCTCATAAATAAAATAATGGAATTTAGTGGAAACCACTCATCCTTTAGCGCTTCTCGCGGACAGACAAAATGACAGTGGACATCGAAAGTAGTAAAGTTGAGGGTGGGCCATATGTACTGAAGATTTTTCAGGCAACGCTAAATATTCTATCCCACCTTTTGATTGGTTTAGTTGTGGGAATTTGTCTTATTTTCTCCTTAAATCCATTTCGATTGCCGTTGGGAAGTACTCCGCAACACATAGTATTATGTGTAATTGGGGTAAGTCGAATTCCAATTAAGATAGCGTACTTAATTATCTTTGCGTGGTATAGTCCAAAAAAAACTTGGAAAACATTAAAATAATTTTCTATTCGTGTTTATCTTAAGATTATATTATTAAATTAATAAATAAAAACAATAATATATTTGAAAATCAAGTGATTTATAAAGTTGAACACAACTTAAGGTTTTAGCCAAATCTACAAAATTTATTCCACGTAGATTTTATCTTTGAAATAAAATGCACTTTATCACTTCATTATTGTTACATCAGTTTGCAAATGAAGTTAGTTAAAACATTTATAGTCAAATATAGATAAAGATGCGATCAACTCGAAAACCTAAATTCATTGCTATTAAGAAACACGAAATTTTTATTTTAGTACCAACTCCTCATGGCGGAAGCTATACTTAGTTTATCTGCTGACAATGGGTGGTCCGGAGTCTTAAGATTCAGAGACAAGAGACGAGCGCATACCATTCTTCAAGTTGTCGGCTCTGCTTTAGCACTTGCTGGAAGTTTCATCAAGATGTTGGACAAGACTCAGAATTTCAACACTTTACATGGACAATTTGGTAATTCTTTTATGTTGTTTAATAAGTTAAAAGGGATTGTCATCGATCACTTGTGGGAGGTTTAACGTGTCAAATAATTTCGGTACTTCAGAGTATCATATCTGATAACTATTTAAAATAAATATGATAAATGTAAAAAATTCGACAACGCTAAAACATTGGTGGTGGCTTCACATTTCTGTTTCTATGTATGTATCACCTACTTATGTCTGATTTACCTCATCTTAAATTGTGAATCTCAGTTTAGTTTTCCTTATAATGTTTTGTTTACGATATAAGCAAGTATTGATTATATTAATCAATAAACGTATATCTGTAAAAACATGACCTGTTGAGGTCTAGGCTAACTCTTCTTGTGATTAATTTAACATGCTTCGGTGACATTGGCATTTGATTGATAAAAATCATGCTAAATTTATTTGAACAAGATTGAATATATCTAAATCCCAATATAAGATAAAATGGATTTACTCGTCACAACCTACCACATATTAATCGGTCCAAGGATAAATATTCATGAAGATAAATATGTATTTGGAGCGTTATATAAATACTGTACTCTTACTGACATGTGTCAATAGCTTCATGGTAATTGTTTGTGTTAATTAAAATACTCCAATTACAAAATCCATATAACTTCATAATAAACATGATATTTTTATAAAAACGTTTACTTCTTAGCACATTTACATAACTCGAAACGTGCTAACATGGATTTTTACACATTTAAAAACGCGTAAAGATTATGTTTAACTTCATAATGGTCAATACTTTAAGAACAGGTATATTAAAACTTTGTAATGAACAATACCTGGTGACTAATGTCTATAGTGTAAAAATGAGAGTTGAGATCGTAGAAAGAAAAGTCCGATACAAATGATTCTTTTCTCATAACTAAAACAAACAGCATGAGACAGATGATATTTCAAGGACCATTCAGCAAGAACGTATGTTCGAACAAAAACATTTTTATTATTACTATTTAATTGATACAACTAGAATCCGTGTTTATAATCAGTTTACAATCGCTGGTAATGAATGTCTTCAAAGTAAAGGTCACGTGTTCGATACCAGTCGTACCAGTAACTGTCAGGTAGACACAGACCGCAGATCATCGATCGAATCCTCCTGACGTAGAACAAAACACAGTAAAACAGTCATCATTCCTGCCCCATGGACACAAAGGACGACACAGGTAGCATTACTACTTCAAAGACTTATGCTTTGCCCAAATATAAGGCAGTTCTGCGTAGCACAATATTCTCTCTAATATCAGTTTGTTATTCCAGGTCTCGTAGCCGTTGTATTCACCAGTGTGAGTCTCGTCAATGGGCTTACTTCCCTTTACGCGTTCGAATGGCGACGTTTCTGTCCCGGAAACATTTCTAAAATCACCCACATTTGCTTCGGAATAGTCGCTTTTGCTGCTGCCTCCATCAGCCTTTGCTACGGTTTCGACAAAGCCTTTTTCCGGGTCTGGGCTACTGATAACTTCACTAACGCACTCATAGGATGTACAGCTGCATTCACTGCCATCATAATTATTAACCCAACCATCAACTTCTTTAAGAAAACCTACAATTTGGTTTCTAATTAATTTGTGTTTTTCTTAATTCTATAATTACGGGAATCTCAAATGCAGATTAAACATTGACTTAAGAATGTTATTCAACATTTATTTAATAACAATCGGTTATTGGCAGATACCGAGAAAAATGTATTTTTTAGAGATTCAATAGATTTAGCGATATCTAGTCCGTGCATGATGTACTTGACTTCCTACACAATATAACAACTCGTTGGACGGATATAGACGCCAATTCAAAACATAGTTTTAATAACTAGACGTTTTGAGTGATTTATAACATCAGTAGTATTTAAAATTTTCTATATGTATAACTTAACTTATTGTAAATAAATGTATATTTAATGAGCGAATTAAACAATATAAAAACAATTAATATTTAAATTGATTCAATTTTAAAATATGATAATTTTATTTAGCTATAATTAAATTAAATACTAGGCCATGTTTCATTTTAGATGAAGCTTCAACATAACCGTTTACGCAGAATTGAAATGTCGAAAACATCAACATCAGCATATCGCCTCTGGTTATTTTTACTTCATACAAATGTATGGTTAACATTTCGAAAGACGGAAACAATGTCTATATTTGGATTACAATCGATATAAAGACTATTGATATTTTATCAGATTATTATTGTAGTTAATTCAGTTCAAATTTTAATAGAAAGTAACCTAGAATTACTAAAAATCACTATCTCAAAAATAGTCAAATATTTTTTTTTATCAAATCTCTAATTAAATATATCTATGTTGAACAAGTAACCTTGAGAAAGTTATTTTATTTATACTATTATTATTATTCTAAATATAATAAAAATAATATAATACTGCTAACATAAATTAATATTACAAAAAACAATAACTAATATTAAAATATAATAACTAAAATATGTTATTAAGACAAGGTTCCGAATATACTGGCAGCGTTCCCCATTTGAATGGCTTGACTAATTCTTTCTCCGAGGTAGCTGCCAGCTCTTCAGTTTCCTGTGTGTCGACTAACCTTTTTTCATTTTCTTGAAAGCCTTATAGCGCTAGGACCCCACGGACCAAGGATATCGACACCGAATGGGACAAAATCATATTGGGAGTTTAGACCCCTATACTTTTATTATCCCATATTACATTTATAGAGTTGTTGGTGATGGTAGTAGTAGAATTGTTACCTTATTTCAAAAGTATTTACTCTATGTTCCAAAAATTATTGTTTACAAATATTTTTAACTATGTAATTAGATTTCTATGTAATTTACCATTTGTTTTATTGTTTAAAAACCTCCACACATTCCAATATGGTTTCCGTACAATAATACTGGTATACACCAAAACCAGTAAAATCAAAATGTAAGCTGTGAATTCCGAAGACCACCGTATAAAAGACTCCTTGGTGAAGCCGAAACATAGGCAAATTGAGGAAATTACAAACGCACTGGTGCCGCAGAAGAGGTGACTGTACTTTACAAAGGAAAATCGGTGAAAAGCGTTGCACAGCGATGTAACTCCGTTGAAAATGCTGAAGAGGGTCAAGATGAGTGCTCCTAACGCTGTAACCAAAAAAATTGCACGATTTCATCTAAAATTCGTTGAGACATGTGAATTACTAGATTCAAAGGATGTTTTATTTTAATATAGGTTTTGATTAGTATATTTTATTTATAAAACCTTTTTAATAGGATCCTTTGTTTCTCAAATGGCTTTATTAATAATTTATATTCATTACAATATAAAGATAACTAAGCAGTTTCTGTAGAGATAATTTATGTCGAAACCAGCTTCCAACTAATCCAACTAATATAGTAACAAGTCCGAAAAACATTGTGAAGGTCATGTGTGGCAAAGAGTTTTTGTTTAGGGCCCCCGATAATTCAACTACTAGGAAATATGATAAAATATATTTTTACGTTAGCGAAATAAAGAATCAATCATTGCGGAAATTGATATAGTCTCACTATTTTAGTCGTTATCTAGTAATTTTATTTATCTATTTAATCATTCTTTACGAAACCAGAAAGAATGTCATTTTTTTATTATCATTAACATCTAAGTATTAATTCGCATAAAGCCCCATACACGTACTCATAACAAAGCTTGCAAACACACTTCAATTACTATTGTATTTAATTTTAAAATAATGATAAATTTTCTGATACCAGTGTTAAATCCATTAATGGATGCCGGGACACCAACAATTTTTAAGTTGAAAGATTGCTTAGATAGTCATAGAAGATGTTTTCTATATTATATTCAAAGAATTATTTTGGCTTTTATTAGGGAATTCAATACTTTTTTAAGACGACGGCATTTACGATATCAATTACACATATTGAGGAGTTCCTGACTAAAATTTATGATATCACTATAAATCGATAATAATAGATTATCTTGAGTAATTAACCTCAATATTATCTTAGCACACGTCAGCAAGATTATTACACACTACACGGCTGTTATGTTTAAGGAAGTAAAAGTCCGTAGAAAATATATTTAACGATATTATTGTAAGATCACTCGAACTATATATTTTAAATTGTATCGACTAACTGTGTGGTTAGGAACCAATACGCGACTCAAACATTACAACGTGTTTGGCAAAATATTAAACGATGCCGTAAAATCCGCAACAAAATATTTATATGAAAATTTTAAGGTTTGCACACAATGCAGTGTAAATTTTCCTTTTAAATGAATTTTTATGTCAAAATTATTGCAAAGAGGACACCCCTACACGTGTAAATACACGTTTAGGAGTAAATGCGTTTAATATAGTAATTGGACATGCGTCAGCTAATGTAATTTAATTAAGTTTACTATTACTACTACTACGTACTACTATTGAGTACTAAAATCAAACTAGTTCCCTTATTACTCAAAGATAACCCAGCTAAATTCTTACATGGATTACAATCTATTTTTAGGAATCGGTCGTTAAAAATATGTGAAATATGGATGGATACATACATAGGATATCTAGATTAATATAATGCAGAAATACTTTTTATTCTCTCAATAACATAATTAATAAGTGGTACCAGAGTAAAAAAAAAATCAATTAGCGTTTCGCCGGGTTTCCAATCCGGCTTATTAAAACCGTTCGGTATAGTTCTCAAAAAAAAATCTTACCCAATTTTCCATGTATAGACGTAAAGTTAACCGTTTTCTGCATTATCATTATGCAGGATCCTAGTATTGCCAATGTAGACCCTAAACATTGTAATATCCAGTGCATTCGACGACGATTTTTAAGTCGTCTGAACCATCTGTCTCCATGAAGGCAGTTAATTCCATTGGATATAAGCAATTGATACTGAAAGGCATTCGTTTATACTTATTGTGTTAGCTTGATTTGATTTGATTTTATATTTTTGTGCAAATCCTATGATAACACGAAGTAAGCTATGAAACTGATTACACATACCCCGATAACGCAAAGTAGTATATGAAGATGAAAAGCATTAATTCTGTCTTTCAACGCAAACCAGCTCGTGATAAACACACATATACATGTCAAAATATGCACTGTACACGATCGCATATTGAAATACAAAACTCAATAAACATTTATATAAAAAACTGTCTATTACTTATAGGTGTCGCTCTTACTCTTGAGATAAAAAGAGTTGAAGCGTTGGAAATGCAGAAAGATTAATTTAATCTTAATAAATTCACATCTTGTACTTATCATTTTTATCATTCAAAATGATAACTAACAATGTGTGGCTGTAGAAAAGTACAAAATGAAAAATTATAAAGTTATTCTTAGGGTCATTAACTGTTAAGGAAACAAACGTGTCTATACTAAGACTGATACAGGTAAAAAATCTTTAGACACCTTTTGTTTTGTACTGAGTTTTATTGGTGATGACATCACCTAGTCGCAGAGGCTTACCGAAGACAGGGAAGTGAAGGAAGTTGTGTGGCACCACTAACACGACATAGAAGAATGAAGAGTATGACTGGAGAAGAAGAGGAAACTGATAAAAAATCTATTACTTATAGCATTAAGTAATCATTATATTCTATGATTTAAGGACATTACTTTAGTTAGAAAATATTTGATCACTACCAAGGAACTCATAGACCACGTTAATATAACCAGAATCATCCTATCCAATTATGCGATTAAATTTAATAGACCCAATTTTATTAAGCAACCAATATAATCAAAAATTTAAAATACTAATTTATGGAATGGACAATATATTATCTTGATAATGATTCTCACGTCCACAGATAACGATAAAAAACAATATTTTGTATTACGTGCAATAAAAATTTCCCATAAAATGTAAGTTATTTCTTATCACATTATTCGCACGTTTATCTCTTTATAATAATAATAATTCATTCCAATTAGATAACACATATCCATTAAGTTAGTAAGTACAAGTTAAAGACTACATTATCTACATCAACAACAAACAAAAATAAATTAAAACTTAAATTAATAAACAGCCAACGTACACTTATCTCCCAGAGCCGACAAGCGTAGCACAAACTGGCTAACAATTTGCGACTGAGTACAGTCACCTATTGTACAATTAAACAAACAAAAGGGTATTATACCTACTGACACGCAATCTGCGTAAAAGTGATGGCGTTATTTTCCGACGGATACACCAGAAGTCATCAGAGCCTGGGCAAACATACTCGAGACATTGCAAAAGCGTAGTAGTGCCAACAGCATCCTAAAGGAGTTATTATATTGAACGCGCAAGGCACTTAGCGACCCGGCAGTACAGCTTACTCATAGTACGGTCGTCTTTTGGCAGCAAACATTAAAAATGATGGTGCTTTTATCTTTGGAGAGTAATCTCTCCACTATCTCCCTAAGCTCCTGTTGAGGTCAGGAGATAGCACATGCCCCAGGTATTAAAATGTTTCATACCTGCCAATATGGTATTCATTGAATTGAAATTCTATTGAAAGCTCCAGGTGTCGGTGCGAGCAGTCATCAGCATAGCTAACACTATTAACACCGATGCCACCGACCCTGCAGCAAAATGGTAGACGGCTGAGCTCGGAAATATATAGGTTTTGGAGACGAAATTCCACCTTGTGTTACACCACTCTCTAGCCAATACAAAAAGTTTGCCCATTTCACCATATTGTTTTTGTTGCACTATTAAATAAATTTAGATCTATTAGATTTAAAAATTATTCAAAAAAAAACAAAATAGTGAAATACTTTTAAACATTTTTTGCATAGACAAAAATCAAAGCAATAATGTTGTAATCTTGCTAATGTTTTTCATTATCTGGCTTTTCGTTACAATTTAACAAATGCAGAATTTTTAAACTGTACGTAATGCTCCCCTCTTAGTCAAAAATGGTGATCTAAGCCCAGGGTTCGATTATCAACTAAAATGGAAAGCACACTTTATCAATCAATATCAAACGCATATAAAATATTATTAAAACAATGTTCAATATTTGTAAATAAAAGTCAAATTATGAAATGATTATATTCTCATTGCGTACTTAATGAAACACGTAATCATAATAAAAGACGAATAAAATATAATAAAACCAAGTAAAATGAACACCACAGTCGATCCCGCCCAGTCCTTAAACTCTTTAGTGAAAAGTCCAAAACAGAATGAGATAGATGACAACATAAATGTTGGTATTCCGAATGTTATGTGGAAAAGTTTCAGATTGCGACCACCGAAAAGACCACAGGCCCCCGATAAAAATGCGATGCACGCTAATACACCAGCTGTTAGTCCTGTAAATCGTTAAACAATTTTAAGAACAGATTTAAATAGATTTCTTTTCTAAACTAATTTATTACTACTCAATATTTGTTATAATTTTTGCACACTTTAAAATATACACGAGCGTCAGGCACAGAATGCTTATCATCTACTTACTTGCTTATGCCTATTAGATTAAAAAATGATCATAAACAAATACAGAAATCTGAGGCCCAGACCTAAAATAATTGCAGTGCCATCGATTTTTTAAATGTATTCATTGTAAATCGTTTTTTGTTAAATTTTATTTATTTTAATTGTAGAATTACAAAATTAAATGAATGAAATATAAAAACCTCGTTTCGGGAAATACTATGTCATAAGTGTACATTGTATTTCATAATTTTCCTACATTCACAAATAATTTATTCGTATAATCTCAGAAATAGAATTTCCACTAAATTTCATCAAAAATAGTTTAACAGTTTTATAACCAAACTACCGAAGCCACAAATGAGTTTGAAACTAGTTAAAATTTTAAATTGTGAATAAAACAACGTTGTTTTGCAACTTTGTTTAAAACGTATTGAACTTTGTAACGAAACTGGTGAACGATGAAAAGCCAAATCAATATTGAAGATGTCATAAAATGACTGATATACGGGTTTTTACCTGGTTCCTAATCAGTCTTTAGCACGAACTATAATACGACCATTTCGGTGTTTTTTACCTCAAGCAATAGATTTTTCATACAATTTTTATTAATTTTAATTCCAGAAACGCCTTTTGTTAAGTTAAAGTTTTCCATACAAAAATCTATCGTAACCTTTCCATTACGATAGCTATTTTATTTTACGTATTGTCCCTCCTAATCCCTCTGGGCTTAGGCCCTTTCATGTATGTAATGTATAATTTTTTTTAAAATGTTTTATGCATACACAAGCAGCGAATTTTAAATATGTTTGTAAATATTTCACCCGTCAAAAGCATAGTTGCAAATAGAATTTAGATAAAATCAAAATAGATTGCCAACCGTTCTACAGCGTTTTTTTATATAGCATATAACGTATATAAAATAAATAATAATTTTTTTTTTAATTTTTCCTTAATTAATGTAATACATAAAATGAGGATCACAGGTTGGCTTTTGTATAGTACCTGTTAATCCATGAGGGCTGCTAGATAATCCTTTGTCTATAGTTATCAACACTGTACCCGTAATAGCCAAAGCCATTGCACACATTTGGAGTAAAGTGTGTGCAAGCCTTCTGTGTCTTAATCTCATTGGTGTTGACCAGCCATTTGCATAGTTAAGACTCAATATTGCTTCCGCTGAGAAAAAATGATACTGAAAACATGTTTAATCTAATAAAAGTTAATAGTTCACGATGCGTAAAACTTAAATATTAAATTTTAATGATCCACTTTATAAAGACACAAGCAAACGGCTTTTAAATAAATTAAAAAGTCCTATAAGACCTGTTTTATAAAGTATACGGCACCGATTGTAAGTAATGTTTGTATGAAAAATATTATTTTTGTAATATATGGGTTTTCACCTCGGTTTAATTCTTTTAAAGTCGGTTTATTAGTTAACCTTCAGAGCCTATCGTCGATTGGGTCGTTGAGCTATTTATATATAGAAATAAATAGCCAACTATTAGTCCATCACCGGATTTGAACTCACCATCTCGGGGAATAAGAGTCGCATTTAATCACTAAACACAGTGTTCTTTATACTTACTCCAAAAACACACAAAGGGACGTGTATATCGCTGCCTGTCTTTATTAAATATATTATAACTGTGGTCAAAACTCCTCCTATACACATTTGAGATAATCCCACACCTACTGCACAAAATACTACATTCCAATATTCTCCAACAGGATCTAAGATTATCATACGCATATTCTAAAATTATAAATCATATCCAACTGAATATCTGTTTTCTTAACTATGATAGATTTGTCAGATGACAGACGAAGTCAGCGTCAACACTAACGTCATTAGGATTTTTACTCCCAAATTTACATAGATAATAACTATAGAATGGATGATCACGATGAAATTTAAATTAATACGCAACCATTATATTATTTACTTCACAATATTTTATAAATTTCTATATCTAGAACATAAACCTGTCAAGTAACGGCTCCTGGGAGTGTATTATTTAATAATATATTCAATATATTTCATTTTTTTTTTAAATACTTTCCCAATAACTCATTAAAATTTACGAGATACTTACAGCAATAGTACACAATGCGGCATGTGCATCTTGTTTCATAATACCATATATTAAAACCGACATATTTGTGGCACCCAGTAGAATGTGAACAAGACCCAAACCAATAGCACACCATACACTTCTACAATACCTTCCACTAGGCTCAATTATTAAAATCCTAAGAGGATTATGTCTAGATTTTTTCTCATGTTGCTTTGATTTTCTATTTAGACCAACATCTTTAATGATGGACGTTGGCTGCGAAGATTCCATTTAATCATCGTATATTAACGTATAAAATTATTAATTTTAATTCGTTTTGTACCATTTCGCAATATATATAATGCCACTGTCAAAGTACTAGCAGACAAGTCGCCAAAAAGTGATACAGATAAATACATTTCTTTTTGACGTGAATATGTCTTTAACTTTTCTACCAACTATCCATAAAACGTAAGGATGACAAAATCTGGGAATACAGTATGGCGTTGTTGTTTAAAATCTATCCTCTATATCCAAAATTAAATTATACCACTAAATAATTAAAAAATCATTACGATAAACGAGAAGAGTGATGCTTCGCGTTCAGTGGAGGGGGAAGAGCATCAATTTTGAGGTTATTTTGCTGCGTATCGTGATTTGCAATTAGTATGACTTTTGTCTCGGAGAAGCTACTATGTTTGTTTAGGTTTTATTGATGAGTTGTAGTCAAAATCTTGCGATTATAATCGTTACATAAACGCAATCACGTACACACACGGCCGTGTCCATAAAACAGGCACACTTAATTTCTTTTCGTCGCATGTTGTCTATTGTTTTCTTTAGTATAGTAGATTAAATACGCACATGCACACACATGCGATAGACAACAAGCTGGGGATAATAATTTTTAAAACAAATAATAAAATACATATACAATATTAATGTTCTCTTAACGGCTTATACAAAACAACAAGTGTATAACAAACACAGAATATAACAGTGATATAAGGTATTTCAACTACTGGAGCCCATTTCACAAATGTTTCTTTTAACAATCCCGAAATAAAACATGCAGATGATACAGTAAATGATATCATTCCTAAAAATTTGTGAGCTTTGTAGACAAATTGTCGCGCAGAACCTAATTCAGTGTGATCTATCCTTGTGCCGCTGTAATCGTAAACTATGATCCCAAATATAGCATTTAAAATAGCTATTGAAGTTGCCGCTACACCTGGAATGTAAAAAAAAACAATAAATATGTTACAACATGTTCCACATTAGATCTTAAGTAATAAATAATAATAAAATTAATCAAAAACAAACTATTTGTCTCAGATTGTCAAAGATACTCTATCAGCAGGAGGCATGGTGAAATAGGAGCACCCACTTACATTCTCGTCGAAATAATCCGTCTTTAAATATGAAAATATATACCTATTGTCTATAAAAGATTGTCTTCACGATCCATAAACATAGCTTTTATTATAGCTGTTTTTTTTTTAATTATCTCTGCAGTGAGACATTATTTAACATTACGATCTAGCCCAACTTAAGACTAATAAGTAATTTTAGTCTAACCTAGTTTACTAATAATAGGAGGATATTTAACCTAAGAAAGTGCCCAATAATAGTATCTATTAAGGTACTGTTCGCGCTTCTAGCTCATATTGTATCAACTTACCACTGTTATACCACATAATGCTTACTAAACTTAGCACAATTAAAAATAGGTAACGTTACAAAATTTATAACAATCTAATTTTTCACACAAATATGTTATATCTTTTCATACTATCTCACATTCAAAGTCAATTTATGAATCTACTGCACTGATTTTATAGATCAAAGCATTTCATAAACACCATTTCAATTTCATACTAACCTGTTACAGAATGAACCGTTATCTTAAAGTCGCCGAAGAAAAAAGATGCCAGTGCCGACAAAACGCCGCAAATAATTGCAAAACATTGAAGCCAAAAGTGTTCGAATGGTCGGTGAGGCAGTCTCAATACGGCGGTGGAACCAGCCAGTTTATGCAGAGCCAGAATACCCGAAGGCATGCACAGTTGCAACTGTCAATAATCAAAAAAAATATAGTATATTACTGTTAATAGTGTAACTCTCGCGAATTTCTCATCAACAAGTAAAAAATAGGCTTAGTTAGTCTTCTAGTATTTTTACAATGTTTCAAATATGAATCGACAACATTTCTAGAAACAACTTCTACTAAGTTTAGACAACAAAGGATAATTCCGATTGATAAATTTAATAGATATGTCCCTCCAATAAATGAGTCGTATAATTCGTGTTTATTATGAAATTATTCATACAGATTTTTAAAGTAATCTTCAGTACATCCTCGTAGATCCGTAAATATTATTGTTTTCCTAGAATCAGTTCATAGTAAGTGTCATTGTATTCCCTTTCAAAAACTATAATATAAAGAATTAAGAAGGAAGTACCCCAGCTGTTCCTAATACAATATGCGATGCGAACAGAGCTGAATCCTTTTGGTAACTCAATGTGTAGTATAAAACGGTCATACTAGTTGCTCCCATCATCATATGTGCCAATACTATGGCCGCAGCAGCAAACCTCTTCCTCATATACAAATTTTTTGGCTGGTCAACCAAAATAATTTTGACGGGACCCATGAATTCAATAATGTCTTTACCAGCGTCATCTCCCTTAACGCACTCAAGGTTGCAACCACGTCCTGCCATTTTTATGAAATAATTAATACATTAAAGTAAAAGGAAAATTCTACATGTTTCTTCTGTCAAGTTGGAATGTCAAGTGTCTGATAATAAATCCTTGGATGATAAAGTTCTTTGCACTATGTCTAGTTGTTTCTGGCTTAGTGAGTCATAGAGAGCTATCATCGTAATCCTACAGATTTCGTGAAAATTGATCGTTACATGTAGCCTTTTTAACGAATATTGTCCGATCTTGTTAATGAAAATTTTCACCCTAGTTTATGTAGGTAAGTTATAGTAGTAGGTACATATTACGAAATGAATATAATAGTCCTTAGTCCAATTGGTATGAAATTTATCTATAAACTAGCAAAATTTTTAAAACTATTAAGAAAATAATGGCTAACATAGATAGAAAGGGCGGCACTTGCGAGCCTTCTGGCATTGTGAGTGTCCATGGGCGGCGGTATCACTTAACATCAAATGAGCCTCCTGAACGTTTGCCTCTTATTACATAAAAAAAATTCTAGCTAAACACATGCTAGCTCTGTAGGGAATCAAACCCAGATTTGATGGCTTTAGTGTTTCGTGTAGGTGCGGTTAAGATACGAGTTTATGCATCATGTACGAAATTATAAAAAAATATCTCTAATATTTCATTACACATAACATCTTAATCATTCTAAGAAGTAAGCCCAATTTGTAGTTCGACCTCATATTTTCGTGCAGCCGCAAGGAATAATAAAAAACATTTTCCATTAACGTTTCCTCCCAACCTTTATAGCTTCATTTATATTTATATGTGAAAAAAGCGAAACCGTGTAGCTTTATAGTAATAAAATGTAATGAGGGTGGTCCGAGATCGCTATTGTTTTGGTACTCCGAGAGAAAGTAATTTTGTTGGGATTACGCTATCCGCGAATGAGCCCTGAAACATGGTCACTTAATGCCAAGAAACCAAGGGCATGTCTAATGAAGTTTTTATTAGTCGTAAAACTACTGTTCCTTAGAATATATGAACTATTACTTTGCCGCAGTGTATCTGTATAATAGTGTTAAAACTATTTACGACTTTACAAATATCTGAATAAAACCTTTTTTTAATTAATAACGGTGAAATAATTACGTTATTATTTTAATTACATTTTTGTTATGGACCGCAAATTATAATGACATATTTACATACTTCTCTATTACACCTACATTATACATGTATTATATATAATATAAGAATTCGATGACGTAAGCTTCAAATGATATTTTGACCATATATAACATTTTAAAAACATAAAACATGGGACTGTATATATACGAGTATACTAACTTAATCACATTATAGGAAATACGCCAACTAACGTGTGTGATAAATTTATTAAAAAATCTCTTAAACACACAAATAATTAAAAAAGCATTAATAAATTATTATCATCTTCATTAAGTACAGTAATATTTCTTATGATTTTCAGTCATTTTAAAAATTGAAACAAAATATGGAAACTGACTGAATTTATAGGGAATCAAAATTTCTTTATACTAATTGCAAAGCGTAAATCCGATAGCAAATAAAATATTGATACCGTAACGAAACAAAACAAACTTAAATTACAATCACTGTTTTAACACTGTAAAGGAATTAGTTATGCTTATGTTCTAATGGGAAATTATTATTTGTCAAATTGTTGTGGCGACGTCGAGGTTTAAGGTTTAAGACCAGTCCAACAAGACTGGTAAACAATTCCCCCTTTTGGTAGGAGGTTCTTAATTTAAAATGTGAAGTACGCGCATTGTTATTTTTAGTTTAGTATTACTGTATACAACCGCTTCAGCAAAAACAATAATATTTTAGCCAGTTAAATACCAGTTATTTCCATATTTAAAAATCTACTGATTGTGTCTTGTGATAGCTGTTGGTTGGCTGGTTCGAAGCAGTTTATTTAAAAACCTAGTATTATGAAGTTGGAGTTAGATAACCGAAGTCAAATAAAAAAAAACATAAATGTCAAAAGTTTGGCTTTTAAATCTAACAGTGCTGTGTGAAGGCTTCTGTAAAACTATATTATTTCCCTGTTTAGGGAACTCGTTTTATTACCCCAATCTTACACGCTTCATTCCTCTCCGTTACTATGACTTTACGAACCACGACTGCATTAAACATTTTAAAATATAGCCAGCAGTTACTTATTGATGTCTAGCTCGAATCAATTATTGAAACTCCATAAAATATAACCTAAAGGATTAATTCGATCGAACCAATTACCAGTGGTCACGACGCCATATGATTCATGAAGTATTAAATAAATCAACAACCGACTGTGGTCGATAAATATGCAAATTTATAAAGAAATTTCAATTAGTTTTTAATCAACTTTTTCACAGAAAACACCCACTCGTTTTTCATGCTAATGTTGTAATTTGTTCTTCGTAGAAAACCATTACACATAGTAAAACATTGCATGTTGCAGTTCGAATTTAAAAAAACCGTAGATCTTGTTTATAGGCGTCAAAGACTACGAAAAATGTATATGTATTTTTATTAATGGATTTTTCTTTTTATCGGAATAACAGCAACATTACATAACACTGTAACCCCCTAACCACAGATTCATTATTCAAATATATCTTAAAGTTGTCGAAAAGTACTATATAAGTATTAGGTACCCCAGCATTAGAGGAATCGCTTAAAAGCATTGTCTTGTTTCGTTGCGAAATGAGATGTACGAAGTTCCAAGTGTCTTTGAGCATGTTTAGAAGCTACTGTGCTCATATTATATTATTTGCAAAGTGAAGTGGAATAAGTACTTAGGAAAATGGATCACGATTGAAATACTCGGAGAATTGAATTGTTATGAGTTATAAATTTATTATTCGATCATTGTAAGTTACGGTATTTTTGGAAATTAATAAAATGTATTTAAATTCCACACTTTTTTACTTTAGAGATAAATTCATACTTGTCCAAGTCTATTATATATTCTGTTTATTTTAATTAAGATTCTATATCCCCTAGGTGGGACAAAGGGGTATCCATGAAAATCATAAAAAAAATTATAACCAGAAGCGATAAATTTTCAATAGAACAACTGAAGTGTACTTATTTCCTTCAACAAACAACTAAGTCTACTAAAAATATTACCTAAAGATTTTAAAAGCTATACAGATAGAACATAATATAGATTTTTTTTAATATCACCACTTTGGTAAAATTTCAATTTTGAAATTTCAAACAAAGCTTGGATTTGGTAATTATAGTTTAAATTATCTATTAAGTGTTTTGTTGTCGTTACGTATCAGCCTATTAACAAAGTATTTTGTGTAGAGAGTCGAAATGTTTGTGCTGCGTTAATTTTATAACATACTAAAAATAATATAATATTAGGTCCTTACATATGAAATTGGCGTTTTGTATGGGAGGAACAAAATATTTTTCGATTCGATTCGATTTGTCGAATATTTTTAAATATAATATATTTAATTAATCAAAGTATGAACCATTGTTTTCTATGCACTTTTGCCATCTCATAGGTAGTTCATTGATCCCTTTACTAAATAAACCAGTCGGACGGGAGACAATAAAATCTGTGAAGGCGATTTGGACTGCCCCATCAGAGTGAATTTTTTTCCCTTGCAAGAAGTGTCCAAATTTCGAAAAACATGGTAATCTGTTGGAGCAAGGTCCGGGTAGTACGGTGGATGTCTTAGACATTCCTTCATTTCAAATGAAGCTCTTCTAATTTGGTAGCCGTCTGTTGTGCAGTGTGTGGTTTAGCGTTATCGTGAAGTAGCAGTGGCGTGGAGCGATTGACCAGCCTAGGTTGTTTAGCCGCTAGCTTTTCCATCATGGTTCGCAATTGCTGACAATAGACATCAGCCGTAATAGTCTGGCCAGATTTGAGAGAACTGCAATGAACAATACCGGCACTAGTCCACCAAACGCTGACAAGTAACTTTTTTGGGGTTAACTTTCGCTTGGGGCAGGATTTAGCTGGCTGGCCAGGATCCAACCATTGCGCTGAGCGCTTCCGGTTATCGTAAAGAATCCATTTTTCATCACAGGTTATTGATGATTCAGATTCGGTTTAAAATACCTTCATTATTGTGCCGGTTCAGTAAAGTAACGCAGCAGTCGACGCGCGTTTGCCGGTTTGCTTCAGTCAATTCGTGAGGTACCTACCTTTCAAGATTTTTAATCTTCCCAATTTGCTTCAAGTGAATTAAAACAGTTTTATCACTAACACCTCAGCCTGCAGCTAACTCGGACGTGGTTTGCGATGGATCCGCTTCCACAATAGCCTTCAATACTTCATTATCAACTTGGGTCTCAGGCCGTCCACGGGGTTTGTTCTGCAGGTCGAAATTTCCAAAACGAAAACGTTGGAACCAAAAACGAACTGTATTTTCTTTTGCAACATGACCGCCATACACATCATTCACCCTTCGAGTCGTTTCCGCAGCACTAGTGCCACGGTGGAACTCGTACTCGTAAATAATGCGATACTTTAACAAAGAGGAGAACATCATGATTAAAGTGGACAGTACGAAATACGCCAATTTCATATGTAAGGACCTACTATATATAATATAAAAGAATTTTATCAGTATCATCATCCATTTCTGGAGGTAGGCCTTCTCCATTTCCTACAGTACGTCTAGCACTGGCCTTTTTGTTTCCACTGGGACCCAACTTCCTTGGCGATGTAGTCAGTCCACCTAGTCGGCGGATCGCCGCGCGGTCTTTTATTCTGCCGAGGTATCCATTCAAGGAGCCTGCGGGTGCTTGTCCATGCGCGCTATGTACCTGCCCATCGCCACTTAGATGTTGCGACAGCCCTTACTACGTCTTATCACGAATTGGTCCATTTCGTACGCGATCGCGAAGGGAGATTCCAGGCATTACGCGCTCCATCGCTAGCTGCCCGACTCTCCGACGCTTTCAGCCGTTTGTAAGAGCGTAATGGTTTCGGCTCCATAAATAAAGACCGACAGTATGCACTGATTGAAGACTTTTATAAATATAGTTTATCATGCTAGTTTCAAATAATGTAGATAGTAACCTGCGAGCGATTTAAAACTACATTACTACTATAGGTCCATAATATATATAAAAATCATATAACTTGTTTTTAACGGTTTTCGCTCTTCCAAGTCACCTTTTACGACCATGTTATCTCGAAGATATCTTAATAGGTTTTTATATTAATTTGCATGTAACATAACCTGTGTTGCCATAAAGGCTATGTATCACGCTACTTTATATTTTATCACGTCTATAATCTATGGACATTGTATTGCCTCTGGTGTTGCCATAAATTTCATACCGTTTCAGCAATAATAGTACCTATAAAGTTCACTTTGACAAGCAAAAAGTAATAAACGCGCATAGTTGAACATTCACCAAACTGTGAAACTTTATTAGCCGATGTAAAATCAAAAATGTTATTACCAAAATACTTATCTCTTAGATGCTAACATAAAAGGTAAAAGAAGGTCCGTAATTAAAAAGAAATCATTGGCGCTACGTCATTTTTAGGTCTGGGCCTTAAATTACCATTTGTTATTCGAATAGGTATGTAGGTGATCAGCCTTCTATGCCTGACGCATAGTAAAAATCATAAAGTAATAATCAATATTTTTAAAATTTTCAATTTTGTTATAATTTTTTTCTTTATGTAACGCATTAATTTTGCATCTTTTACTTTTTAACCATTTTCGGAATTTCTTTCGTTTCGGGATTCTTAAAAAACTTGTTTTAGCGGCAGCCGGTTTCTCTGTGAAACGTTTATTAAATCTATAACTTTATCTTATTTTGTAATGTTAGCAATATAACAAAAAATATATAACATACATATTTTTTATGGTTTAAACCAATTTATATAGTATATGCTTTTATTATAAATCATCGAAATACATACAGCTTGCCAAGAAACTAGAGTTTTTCATGCTAAATATTCCTTAACCGCAAAACAAATGAATATATGTATGTATATATATATATAGTTATAAACAGTGTCGTCCAGTTAAACACGACGAAGCTCTGTTTGTCAATTTATAATCAACATGTGCCAATTTATACCAGGTACACGACCTAATTACTAAACAACACACAAACACTTCACTAAGAACGTTAACATAAGCTAATAGTTAATTTTAAATTTCAAATTTCACTTCCGGCTATGGACATTATATTTGTGTTTTTACAGGACTAGAGACGCCCACGCAGAATTTTTATCACTTGAATCGCAGGAACAATGCATTTTTTCAACCAAACTTATTTTGAAGATCGCACTAGTTAGGATATAACGCTTTTATAAAATTATGTGTTTTATGGCAGACATTTTTAAAAAACTTAAAATATTTTAATATAGACCTCGACTTGACATATAGTGTATAGACATTATTTTTCTTTCGAACAGATCATCGCTATATATATTTGAATAACTATTCAATTAGAACAAGTATCGAATAAAGTTGTCAGCACAATCTTAACTGTCATTTTAACTGCTCAGTAAACCTATTCAGTTTTTGTTTTATTTAACCAAGGCGAATGTAGGTTCATTGTTGTCCTATCCATTGTTGTCGAGCTATTTTCATTCAGCTCTTTTATTCTCATTCAAACACTTACATATTGTCTTATTAACGCTAATGCGTCAGAAGAGGACTTTTGAATAGGCGTTACTGCCACTGGCGGCTCGCAATTGGAACGAAGATTTATGATAAAGTAGATTATGGTGGAACGTATGCGTAGTACATTTTATTTAAATGCGGTTCTTGTATTATGCATTTATATACGAATGATTATAGTGAGTAGTGGTTCATTTTTTATAGAGCAGTGTTGGCCTAGTAGCGTGTTACGAGGGTTAGTTAGTTCTCCGCAAAAGCGAAAAAATACACCGACTGAAAACAAGCGACGAGGAATTTCCCGTTCCGTTCGATGTCACTCATCTGACATATGTTGATTAAACTCAGGCATTATGATAGAACTTTTTTTATTCTCATTTTTTTATTATTAAACAAATCGCCTATTGTTTTCAGTGGGGACTGGGGGCCCCTTGTATACATGGGGCAGCAGCCCAAAAAGCCTAAAAGTGGATCCACCGCGTAATCATGAGCCGCAACCCCACCAATGGACTTTTTACCCGTTCGTGAAAATAGACGACAACGTCAATCACCGACTAATAAAAAAATATCTCTACACATAACTGCAATCTGAAGCCAAGATCTGATTTCTTTTTCATTTGCAAAATGTAGCATGGTATTTTAGATGCATCTTCCTTCGGCCATCTTGTAAATCACAAAGTTTACGATTAAAATAAGTGACATATTTTTTTTTGATTTTGCTTATCCCTTGATTTGAGAACTGTTAGTAAACGTAGAGAAAAAAAGTATGATATTTTATGTTTCTATGGATTTTGTGGTTTCTTAAAATTCTCGTTTCGACAAATTGGTAAATAGATTGAACGTTATAATGAAACACTAAACAATTGATGAATTCATAATGGTATTACTAGTAAAGCCAGTAGGTGAAATTTATTACGTATAGTTAAGGTAAAATACTTTTTCTATACACGCTTGAAACTAAAATCTATTTCGTACAGACATTCTGAACTAAAATTAAATAAAAAAAATTGTTTTGATTTAAACAATTTTTGTTTAACAAAGGAGACAAACAAATGGAAACAAATTTTGCGTCCTTCTTTAATATTATTAAAAAAGTCCCGTTCCATTTATCGCAAATTATAAAAGACTTACCGATATTATTTTTCCGGTTTGTTGCCCCATGCCCCATCGTTAGGAGCGACCCCAGGTGCCGCCCTTCATTAATCTTATTCGTGAGGAACTCGAGGAATCTTAATTTGAAGTTTCGACGCCTCTTCATTAGAACTATGCGAAAAGAATTCTTCTTTCATTTTAAGGGTGGAGAAATGTGCCTTTTATTACAACTAGGATTATGGCGTGACTTCCTTTACTATGGAAATCATTACAATCTATTTCAAGACTAACCTTATTTAAAAATAAACGTAACGTAACGTAAACGTTTGGAAAAAGAAATGAAATTGGAACAGAGAAAAGCTTTCATATTTTTCGATTCGTTCTTTAAAAATTATTTTACAAACTACTTTTTACTATTTCAAATTATAGCTCTTAACATTTCTTATATTCAGACATTTGACTGTAACTAAATAATCTTTGTACGTAAATCTATGATTTTAATCTTTGAAAGTGAATTCCGAAAATGCTGTTGTTAATTGAATTTTATACACATTCTAAGATATACAAATTATTATTGCCGACATACTTACCTGAAGCGAAACGTCTTCATTTATGCAAGCCCATCCTAACTTTGGCTACACCGCTGACCACGAAACTCAAAACCACTTCAACTTTAACAAAGGAAATCTAAACTTATTACCAAGTACTAAGTTCTAGGTTTGAGGGTTCCCAACAAGTTTATTAAGATGCCAGGCTTTCCTCGTATCGGTTAAGTTCCTGCCCGATCCGTTATAACCTTTCTGTTATATCAAATATTTTCAGTATGCAGCGTAAACTGAATAGATAAATTCAGTCTGTTTCCCGTTCCTCATAGCTACATATTATTTGTAATATAAAATCATTGTCCTAGATTTTAGCCTAGTGCTTAGATCAAATAACAACAGCCAGCCTCTTTCAGAAGAGTAGTTCGGATTAATACCTGCCGCTGAGTTTCATCATCAGACGTCAAGAAGAACAAAATGCCATCCCTATCACGTTGACGACCGTTGTTCCACAACAAAGCGTTTCTTAAGGCAATTGGCGCCGCGCAACACCACCAGCAGTCCACTGAAGTATTTCCGTACCAATTTGACCTAGGGTCCTTCAAGAAAAGATCGTACCAATTCTTAAAAGGCCGGAAACGCACTCCGGTAACCCTCTGGTAAAGAGTGTCAATGGCCGGCGATTCACTTAACATTAGGTAAGCCCTAGCCCCTTTATATACATAAAAAATCACTTCGGCTTCAGCAGGGATTCCCCATATTTTTTATAAAAGCTGTAGCTTTACCCGGTGCAGAAATTCCGTTAGCAATATTGAGTTTTACTGACATGTCCAAGCTGGCAACATAAGTCTTGATATTGATAGAACTATAGGAATTAGGTCACGTTATTAGTTAAGTCATAATTTTTTTATCCGGTGCCTTGTTAGAGAGTCCTTCAGAAAAAACCTGTTCCAGACTTTATCCTGACATACAACTAACATTAACTTTCATAAGATTTAGACGATGTCCTTTTACTAATACTTTATTATAAAATAATAACAAATAAATATCAATTCATAATAAAGCTTTTCAATAACTTTTCTCTACTTCACTTCCCTCATGTAGGGTTATATCGTAAAATTTTTATTAACTATAGTAATGCGATATTTATGACGCGAATAAAGTTATTGTTTCATACTAAAGTGGCAATGAATATGGCAATTTAATACTACCCGTAAGCGACTGCAAACTGATGCCACAAATCTTTCATCGTAAAATATAAAACTGGTCTTGACATATTTATCAAAGAAATGCTTAAAACTGTAATATATTTTTTTAAGATCTTGTGTTGATATTTAATAGGTTATATAAAAATTATTTATTCTTAGAATTATGTAAAGTTGAATAATTCTGAAGCGGCCAATACTATATAACTATAAACTTTATTTTTATTATATTTTATTCCGTCTTTATTATAATTAAAAACTTAATTAATGAAAAAAAATCATTACAGTATGTCTATAACTGTTAATAGGAAACCAAAAAAAAACTGAATAAAGAAATAGATTTTTAGAACATATTTTCAATCGTGGGATGAAAAGTTCGTGGGCTAACACATAGATGGCACTACTAGTAAATAAATATGAATTTAGTTTGCCCGCACAGTTATAATATATACATACATATATAAAAATACGAACATGTTATTTTTTTTTTATCCCAATCAATTCGGAGTAAAATAGTGTTGAGTATAGGTAGATTATTTATTACTTACTTTGGAGTATAACGATGGATGAGATTATGGCACTAATTCCTTGATTGATGTTCCGACACCCCTTTGCTGACGTATGCATAATAGTCACTATTTGGCATCATAGATTTCGTATTACTAGAAATGAAGTTTAGTGGTAAAATTGTATTTTTAGAATTTTAAAGATTTTACATTTTAATGAATAATCTAATATAATATAAATAACGTAACGATAACGAAACACTATCTATTAATCATACTTGCTAATCTGATTTATATTTATTTAATGTTTAATACTAAAACGGACGGACCTCACCACCCCTGAAAATCTTGATTTGTGAACAGATTTATATTTTTTGTTTTTTTGTTATTGGGACAAACAAAAAGTACTACAACGGTTTTTTTTAAACCCTCATATAAGCTACTATCGACAACTTTAATTTCGTTAAAAAAGTTTGTTTTGTAAACAAAATCGGACAAGCCGAATAGAAATCTGCTAGTTTTGTATAATGGTATTATGTAAAAGCTTTAAATCTGCTTTTCATAAGTCACTTCACACGCGGAGTAGGTATATTAATCTTGCAGGGTGGCTGGGTCAGGAATTCATCCAATAAAGGTTACATGGAAAACAATTTGTTATTCTAAAATATAGACTATAGAGCAAATTTAATTTCCTTATAACAGGAGAGAATTTCACACGAGAACATTTTAACTAAATTCTAGATTTTATTGTTCATGGATATTTATTGTTAACGAAGAAAGTTCATTAAAGTTAATGAGTTTTGGTTTTATATTTATATTTATCTTTCTTTATAAACATAAACGATCACTCAAAAAATGTGTGCAATACACACGTCATAGAAGTGAAACATTCACAATGTTTGGTTTGAATATACTGAGAAGAATTTTAATTTTTAAGTTTAATACAATTATTAATTTTGATAAAATCTACAATGATGTTTTTATAACTACACTACAACTACAGTAAGAAAAGGCTTAAACTACATTTAGACATGTAGTTTAAGCCTTTTCTTTAAATTAGTTACACTTTATAATGCTTCCTATATCATTTTCTCGTACGTTAAAACTTATGAATTTATGTGTCCGTCTCTTTTTACTGTTGCTTTTTCGTTTCATCGACTTTTAAATCAGAACAACAAAGAAGTTTTCACTTCAAAAACTTAATTTAAAACATAAGATTTTGTGATGGGTCAACAATATCTTTAGCCGTTAACCCGCGCGTTGACGTGCGACATGATACATATTATGTCAGTTTGTCGATTCACAATCAAACACAAGCATGCAGTGTTGTTTTAATATTGTTAATTTTGGTTCTTGAAACGCCAAAAGCTCGTGATTATTCGTATAATATAATCATGGACGCGTGATAACTAATATATATAATAATAACGCTGGAATATTTTTTTTCTCAATTATGTGTACAATGTTTTTCATGCAACCGTTTATCTTAAACTACACTTTTAAACGTAGAATACTCAAAAGTACTACTACTAAGTGTATGTTTACATGATAAATGTATCTGCCCAAAGTTCAGCGTCGGCACCATTTACAAAAGTATTTATATATTTAAAAAATAATAATACTTTTATTTAAGTTCTTCTAGGTATTTTATTGTTTATTCGGTGCCCGTCAAAAGCGGCGTGCGGTTAATATTTCAATGCCGACGTTAAGTCGACGGAGATTTATTGAGCAATTGCCTCTGTTTTAAAATTAACGACTATTCGCACTTACCTCCCAGAGAACATGTAACGACTCGTTATATTGTATATACTTCGACAGACCATTGATATTATTATATATAATTTGTTTTAAAGAATTTTAATATACAAGGAATTACAAGACTGGTCACTACTTCATTATCTATTCTGAAGAGAAGAAAGGAATGATAGCATTTTCTTTTATTATATATATAAAACCGAGAACAAAATATCTATTCGAAGAACAAAATATTCTGGCGCTACGACCCTTGATATTGGCTTCAGCCCCGGTAGACTTCCAAAAATAATAGGGATATCGTTTCCAACGGTTTTGTAAGCAATGCAGTTTTAATATCCGTATATATAATGTCGCAACTTCGGGAATGCTCTACCAAAGCATTGAAGTAGGGATCACAATCGCTAATGAAAGTTTCGGAGCCGCTGCACGTATCCTTGATTTTGTATTCACAAGTGTAGGTTATCAGCTTTAGGTGTTATCATCGTCTTCAGTGATGTCATGCCATGCCATGACATGCCAACAAGATATTTTTCTTCAATATTAATATTTACAGTGCTTATATGAAAATCCGTAAGATTATAACCATTCTTCGAACGCACGACTACAAAAATGAGACTCACACGCCTACCCTAGGCTTACACACCAGATTGGAATTAATAATATGTAAATGTAATATATGTACGTTAAAACACTTTTTAAGCATCAAAGCTGTTTAATTACTTAAGCAAGACTTAAGATTTCTTTCATTCCACTTCGCCTTTCAGTAACTAATACAAATACGTATTTGCAACTTTCTTTGAAGCTTTGAGTAATTAGAATATTTAATCTATCGAATGAATACAAAATAGATTTTTAATTAATTTGGATATAAGGATATCGTGTTAATTTGTATACTTGGAGTAAATTCCTTTGTGAGTAGTGGCAGATTTTCGTATTTTTTTTAAATATTATTATTATACTTTATAAATAGCACAGACATGGCGTAAAAAAGATAACTTATAATATTCTAAAGCGGATATCTTTATTAAAATAGGTTTATTCTAAAATATAAATCAAAAATTAGTACGAGAACAGAAATAATTTTAAATGTTTTATCAAATTTAGGTCAATGTTTCTAATTATTAAAAAAACATACTATTTTTTTTATGTAATAGAAGGCAAACGGACAGGCAAAAAATTTACATAAATAGTAGGTATAGTTGTGATGTTTCTACTGTCTTTATACACTTATTATTCATAAACTAATTTGTATGAAAATGGTCACGTGACAAATCGTGTATGTAAGCGTGTAGCGTTCATTCCTATACAGATTCGTTAAGCTTTAGAGAGGCACGCTTGGCGAAAAGTGATTTTGCCTCAAGCCCCAGTTATGTTATACAATACACTACTAACTAGTAACAGAATCTACAAGCTGGGAATAGGCATTTAGGTCTGCATTGACATGCTCGTCCACTAACCACACAGGAATTCTAATTATTTATTGTATTGGATAGGTATATTTGGAAATTCTATACACAACCAGAAATAACTCTTACATTATTTAAATTACCAAAATTTATTAATAATTAATAAAATATTTAGTCATATATATTTATGCTCAATAGAGACAGAGTCAATACGGCGTAGCAGACTGATTTGTTTTTTTTTTTAATAAATAAGGGACTGAGTATCTAACTCTCTATGAAGAGTGATAAATAAATAGAAAATACACTTTTATCGCGTGTAGCCAAGCTGGATTCGTGAGCAAAGACTCATCCGTCATTTGTTTGGAAAAACAATTGTTTAATAAAAATAAGTAGTTGTTTATATATATCACATTTTCCAAACAAAACCTTATGCTAGATATTACGATGTATTATACGCCGGGAGATAGTAACAAAAAATAGTGCGTCATTTGTATAGCGGTTCTTCAGGGGTCTTATTACGCAATGAAAAAAAGAATAATGATGGTCATAGCGTAGACACCGGAGGCCCAATCACGTGGGCGTTAGTCGAACTCGCCGAATTAATTCCGAGTTTCAAACGATTTAATCCACAAAAATTCTAATATTTTCCGATAGTCCATACAAAAATTCGTAATATGACCCCTGAAGAACTTCCATACTGGTACAAATGATCCACTATTTTGTGTCAGTATCTCCCGGTCCAATAGTCTATTGGTAAAGGCGTATTCGTGAAACTATGCCACATAATAAGCACATTTACTGCGTAGAATATAAATAAGTTTACTTGAAATCGATTTTACTCAGCACAGCGGTAACCTTTCAACTTTGTTTCTTCGTTGTATCAAAACTTGAAACACAATAAACTCCAGCAACTTTTAAAATCTCGAAGCACTTAAGCCAAGCTTACATCCACAGACTATGAATAGAGCAACTTTTTATATCGCCTTAAATCGAAGTGTAAATGCAAACTCGTTTATTACTTTCCCAAAGAGAGGCGTCGTAGCTTCTTAACCCCAGTTGACGTAGGGCGAATAACTCGCGTTGACAGTTATAAGGGCGCGAAACGAGGAAATCTTTCATAGACAAACTTTGAACAGAGTTCCAAGACACAGGTTAAATTTTATTACGAAACATGTCAATTGTTAATAGACAACTAAGAAGCGTAGTTTAAAAATAAATAACATATTACTTTATACGATAACAGGGTTCGTATTTGTCAAGCGTTCGATTCTTAACTTTTGAATATTTTTTTATTGTGTACTAATATTTATTATAAGCTATGCACCTTTGGTTGTTTATTTTAATTGCACAATAAACAGATGACAATGAAAAAAACGAGACAAAAGTGAAGCAATCTGGATTGATTTAGTGTAAAATTCAGAGTTGTGAGCGGAAACTATGAACTATGACTGCCGTATGTGAATAACGTTTTAATTTAACAGTCAGAATTCAAAGACCTCCTAGATCTAAATGATATATGTATTTTAATATATATCAAATGTTACTTTGGCCTATGTATCTTATATGTATATTTAAACGTATTTACAATGATATAATCTCTTGTTACACAAAAAAACTACTTCGATTATGTTATATCAGCAGGTCTATAAAGCAGTTTAATCTATATAAAACTACTCTGTAAAACTTTTCCTTTTATTGACCTTTCCACCCTACAAAATGCATTTTCCAATACAGGAATACATTACTTTACAGTGGATTTTTTATGGAAATTCAAAAATAGTTCCAAAATAGAGACTTTTCGAAGTGATAAAAATACGCACAGAGTATGAAAGGACTTTGAAATTCTTATTAATGAATTATATGCAAAATAACGTAAGAATTAAATCTCACTTAATTTTAAAGGGTTTAGGTAAAACCCCTTCGTTTTTTATTAGGCCTTAGAATGTGAGTATATAGTTTTAGCGTATATTCATTTATATGAATAAGGTAAGTAAAGAAATTCATGGTTTTTCCATCATGTCATGTCCATGAATAGCATTCACTAACGAAAGGCATTGTAGGTACATATTTTATTTAAGACCACAAATTTGATATCTTTGGTTACTGCTTTTATTTATTCAATAAAATATCGAAGTAACCAGTTCGAAAATCCATTTTGAACGTACAAAACACTTATTTGCTAATGTTGCAGGGCTTACATTTTTTAGGAGTTTTTATATTTAGTTATATATAACTACTACTATAGTTTAGTAACTACTTTACTATAGTAAAAATACACTTCAAAGTTTAATAAAATTGTAATTAAACCTAATTAAACGTTTTATAGTCCACTTAGAACAACTTGAATAGTAATTAAAGTACAACGCTGGAATGCATTTTATGGTAATTGCAGAAAATTACGCAAATTTTATAGTCCTTTATCATCAAGTACCAACTCTCAGGCATAGAGGATCTTAAATATTTACGTAAAAAGAAAAATGGTTCCCATTTTTATTACTCGCGTAATTTTCATTCTATAATTATTGTAATTAGTAAAAAATCGAAATTATGTATATTTAAAATGTGCTATTATTTTCTATCGACTTCTTCTATGGCACCCAAGAGGCCATAAAAGAAAAAGAGGTAGGCAATTTAAAAGGTGGGCCGATGAAATCATGGAAATGGCTTGAAAGACCTGGACGAAATTAGTACGAAATAAAGAAAACTGGAGGACAATGGGCCTTTGCCCGTAGGCACACAGAATCGGTTATCGTAGTTTAAGAAAAACAATAGTTTTAATGTATATATTTTGAATTTCTGATGTAAGGCTATAAATAAATAATTATTTACTCTCTACTATGGTATGTTATAAAATAAAACGTAATTTCCACTCGCTCTTTGTAGAGTTCAAAATCATACCGAAAGAATGATTCTTTCTCCTCTTCTCTTGCTATTTCTATTAACTGATTATTTTTAATTGACGTAACTTTCCGTCTTTCATCTAATTCTCTTTTATACGCCAATGATTTTCAGACTTAAGTTCAAACAAGTCAATCTATAAACGATGGCAAAGATGAAGATGAATTTAAGATTTTAGTCTCCAAATCAATACCAACATAAACAAGATTATCATCATTGGCAGCCCATATTTCACGTCGAGAATTGAATGTGCTAGGTAACCTCCTGTATATATCGACTGCATTCCTTTAAATATTATCCCAAATGAAAGGAACTTTTGGTTCTTAATCATAATAACAATTTTTTTATAAACAAATATACTGGGCGAAAATTGATTGACTTCCTGCCTGAGCTTACTTTATACAATGTTTACTATGCTTCCAGTAAGAAATAAATAAAAAATCACACTATTTAATACTGTTGCATTCTCGTGTTCTTTTTTCAAAACGGTCTAGTTTTCATAGAACAGTAATTTAAAAGCGGACAGGCTGTCTAGTGTCAACTAATGAGAGGTCCTTCGAACCGGAGCCATGCGACCGCAATTGTGGAAACAAATCGAAATCCCTGAGTGAGCTACGAGCTGCATTACTTTAAAAGATTTTTCTACTATTTATGTACTTTTTACCTTATACGATGCTTTAGAACAAATAGAAGTCAATTTCTATTAGAATTTAGTACCTTTAAATTATCGTTCGATTCCTTCAAACGTTCCTCGACTATTAGCCGACAACGATTTTTAAAGCCTTACTTTTTTCTTTCAAAAATAGTTCTTACAGCAACAGCTTCCACAGAGTATGCAAATTATACATATTTTACGTCAACCTCTTTTGAAGTTAAAACCTTGTAAAGCTTTGGTATGACATCATAATTATTCATTGAACAGCACATTAATTCTAAAACATTAGCAAAGTAACACTATGACATGTTTCGCTCCTGGAAATTCAGTCTGAATTCGTGATAGTGACAGCCGAAGTAGGTCAAGAGCCTGACTATTCAGCTCTGTGCCGAATTATGTATACACTAGGGAATTCCGGCAACGGTGAAAAGCTTGCACTAATGATATACGGAAATGTGGCTAGATTACAATTCTATTTAAGTCTGAAACACGTCGTTTACTTTGACCTAACTCTTCAAAGAGTTGAAGAACACGAAATCTTAATTGCAAGTATTAAAACACGTTATTTAGTCTACGTACCATTGTTTAAGTATCATTTTTATTTACAGTAAAGGTTAGTTCTCTGCATGTATGAGCTTAGGAATGGGTTATACTCGGCTAAGCTCTCAAAGGCCGCAACCTCTAAAATGGCTGCGCTGACTGCCCTTTTTAGGCGTCCTACACGTTTTTCCCCTATACTATAAAAAAACGTGGCCTGGCTTGTTGTTTCAGGCAAGAGATTCTTGATTTCTTGGAAAATTGTGTATGCAATAATAACATACAAAATAATTTTTTACAACATTTAAGTAATTTTATACATAACTTATAACTTAGTTATTACTAACCTAAAAGTAGTCTGTAGTTGTAGATAGGTAGTCTGTAACAAATACAATTGCAAATAAATGGTTTAAACGGGTGTCAGTAGGTAACTCAGCACGCCAAATATAGTGATCGCAATGTGCCATCTATGGTGTAAGACCATTATAAGTAACAAACATAAGCACTTGTTTTTAACTGAGTAACAAGATTCCTGACCGTCGCAGTGAGTTATTACGTTCCTAGTTCCACTGGTTAACATTCTGATTTATATGTTAGTTACCAAGTACGGTTTTAATTGAGATATCAGTTGATATTTTTGTATAACTATAAGAAGTGGCCTGGCCGATACGGTAAGGATATTTTGTTAATAAAATCTCGAAATATGGATATAAATGTTTTATTGAATATGACTATAGAAACAGGATATAGCGGCTAATATATATTCAGAGGTAATTTTGCGGGAATATATCTATCTATCTTTCGTAGTTTTCTTTCTTTAGTTTTTTCGATTATGCAAAGGCATTACCCTATATATATTATCAGATGCTCTTCTACTATAATATAGTATTAGGCAAAATTGTTGTGAATAAATGATCTACGCATGTATAGAGGGTGTCGTCCAGTGCCCAGCCAAGGATATTTTGATTCAAAATGACACTCTGGTAACACAAAAAAATCACACTGAAAAGTATCGTGAGGAAACCTATTTAAAGTTCAAGACACTATATTTTTACGTCCTATGTTTAAGACCGAATGAGCTTTTAGAAACTTCATTGAAAAGTTAATGAAGACCGTGCATTGACCGCAGTCATGTCATAAAGTCGGATTCCATTGGGTAGATGCCAGCTGAAAATGCAACTTTGTTATAAACTATGCCAAATGATAAATCTTTGTCGTACATTTGCAGGTGACTACGTAAATATTTAAACCGTGTTCGTCTGACATTTTTACCAATATTATTTTTAAGTGGTTGAAGGTTAAGTTTAAAGGAAATATTGCTATATTTACATTGTATTAACGCGCTTAATTGGCGGAGCCATGCTACTTCTGATATGCTGATTCTTTGATAGAAAAGAAGCTGCAAGCTGAGATATTGCGGGCTACTTTCCTTTCTATAACATATTTTCTTAAGTATGCTTGACAGTAAGAGTAAAATAAAATAAAATAATGATATCAGCGGTTCACAATTGTTTCATCAGTTTCTTAGATTAAATTTCGCATCTCTAAGTACGAGTATTAAATGTATTCTTAATTAAATATTCAGTGCTAAAAGATTAATAGTCTTTATAATAATTTAAAGATTCTAACAAAAGCTTTGAGTTTCAGTTAATGTATAGCCACTCTTTCCAAAACTCGACCTGTTGGAAAATCCTGTATAAAACAAGGTCGTGGTTTACTCTAAGAAATTACTTCACATAAATAAAAATAAGCACTCAACTCAGATGCGGTTTGTTTCTCAGAGACTCGGCACTGGTTTCAATTTTAAAAATGCTCTCTCTTGATTGGCATTACTTTGCTATATAAGAAGTTTTTTAAAGCTGTATTCATAGTATGATGTTACTCATATTATATGAACCAATTCTATCCTATTTAGAATCAAATAAGTATAAGCGATTTTCTTAACCTACACAGTAATTATAAATTCATAAAAAGATAATTAAAGCAAATTTAAGTTTGGTCCCTGTGGCGATGTACCTCCGAAGCTGGCACCATTTCCTCTCTGTATGTCGATACTTATTCGTTGAGAGAGGAAAGCATCTATCTATCTAATATATCTGATTTACATAGATTTGGTTTTTGTTCGTGACTACATCTGTAAAATCTTTACTTACTTACTCTTGCCTTATCTAATTTTCTTTTTTTTACATTGGTTGCCCTGACCGCCTTTTTATTTTAATATGTAATTAAATAATTATATGCACGAACTAGTTCCCACCACGTCTGTCCAACCAACAGTTGTTATGTGTTGATTAAAAATTAATTGCTAACTGTAGTTGTTTTTACATTTTCTCAATAAAAATACACATTAAAACCGCCTTTCTTATATCACAATAGCAAAACGGAGCGTATAGAACATAAATCTATAAAAAACATAATATCTATACTATAAAAAAAGAAAGGTAAGCTCAAGCATTATTTTATTTCGTCCATAAAACGAAAACCTCGCGGAGGTCCACTGTCCCCACGGTGCCATTCTATGTTCGCCCCAAAAATTACACGACCTCAGTAATTTTGTGTTATTCTTTGAGGCCCGGGAGATTCAACGTTATGATCTCATTTTAGTTAGAAAAAGTCCCCCGTACATTGTCTTGGGGCGTTTACAGAAATATTTTAGAATTTCACTTGTTTTTCTTTTGCGGAAATTGCCTGGTCTCTTGAATTGTACATCATTCGCAAAATTAAACCAAAATAGATTAGCTTACCTTTCGGAAACTTATAGATCTTATCGCTAAGAAAACAAACCTTTTAGTCGTTTTTTTAATTTTAATACTCCACAATTTTAAATATTCCAATGTTATGCTTAAGTGGTAAACAGATTTTATTGTTTTCCATTCAATTACATTTCCTTATTTGTAACCGACCTCAAAAAGGAGTAAGGTTCCAAAATATGCTTCGTATTTAAATTGGTATTTTAATTATCATCATGTAATTGTAATTTCATTTAATTGAATAAATAATTTAGGCCATTTTAAAAAAGGCCATTGTGTGGCAGAATATGCGAACTTTAATTTGTACCACTATAACATATTTGTACCATATTATTGCAATTAAATTATTATTATTCCTAAGTATTGAAGAACACATTGTTGACACCATAATAAAAAAATGGTAACCATTTTAAAATATAAAGATATAGCTAACAATATAACTTCTTACGTAAATAGAAACTTTGATAGGTAAATTAACTCCCATTTCTCCAGAGAGCAAAGAACAACAACTAGTCAGTAGTTTTATCAAAGAAATAATGTAATAATATTATCGTAATGATTTCGTTTCTACAAACAATCGTAAAAGTAACTCAAACTTATCTCAAGTCATCCCATTTTCGCGCTTACGATACCTTCGGGTCACACTTCAGACGAATTTTACGACTCCTATTTCTTACTTTATGTACTTTTGAACATTTCGACGTAACATATAAAATTAATTCCCTTACACAGTATGCCGTGCCTTCTTACCTACCGTGCCAAGATTGAGATATACATCGACAAATAGTTGTATGAAAACTGCTGTTAAATGTTTCATTCAAATCTTTTATGTTGGTAGAGCCTCAGACTTTTTGAAAAAATGTTCTCTTACGACTTGGGCGGTACTCTGTGATCTTTAGATTTACACCGCGATGTTATGATGATGATGATGCGTAGTTTGCAATATCACCGCAATAAATATTAAGAAAACAACTAAAGTTTGGGAGTTACAGTAGTCGCTATATTTATTGTGTAGAAAAATATTTTTTGTTATATTTAAATAAACTTTACTTTAAATACTTTTTTCTATAGTTGGTGTCGTTTTCTACAAACGTAGAATAAGGCGAAAGATAAAATTTATAAAAATATTTTTATCTTGTTACGCCTAAGAAGTAAAACTTCTAAAGTCTGATAAAAATACACACATGTTTTTTTTTATACAAATTGAGGTGTTTCTTATGTGATTTTTAGAACTTTAAGCAAACTCAATATTAACAGATAATTAAAAAAAAATCCAAGTATTTGTTATTCGCACTAGTTAAACATATCTAATGTGTGACAATATTGTATCTACAGCTTCTCTGATCGAAAGTAATTCCTTTGGGATATTAGTTTTTCTGAAGAAAAGTTAAGAGCTAAGTAAAAGTAGGAAAGAAAAGGCTGATGGTTTTGATTTAATTTAATGAAATAGATTTTTTGAGGTGAAACTTCTTTATCGGCGTTGGAAAAGAATTTACCGTCACATTTTTGGGTTACGCGTCAAATTTTTCAGTTACATGCCATATTTTTCTCGTCCCTACCACGGTTGACTCGAAGAGATTAGACGCCATTAATAACAAAATTATATAATAACGATAACAATGATGGTAATAAATCTATTACAATTAATGAAATTCTGTAATAATCTTAGTAGTAATAAGGTAAAATGAAATAATTGTATTATTTGTATTCATGTCTATGATAATAAAAGCTTTTTGTTAAACTTTATCTAATTTTATTTTATTTAACCAATTTCTGTAAAGTTGCATATAGTAGATCATTTTTTGAAAAATAAGGTCATAAAGACGTATCACTTCTTTATGTTAAAATGTTGTCTATGCTAACTTCAGGGTGTCGGTATTTTGGGACGGTGTGCGCGCGCATCGTAAAAATTTACTCTCATAATTATTACCTAACGCGCCAAAAGAAGTATAACTTCAAAAAATATTTCAAGAATTTAGCTATTAACGAGCAAACAGCTACACCAGTTATAGAAGAAAAGTATGATGGCCAAATTTCCTGTTTAAACTTTTCGACTACCAGTGAATTTTGACATGGGAAGCAACGGCTGGAGTATAGAATGAACATTAGTGGGGACTCCGAACGAGGATAAATATTACAAGTAAAGTATTCGAAATTCGGCGTTTGATGTAGGACCTAAATTGTTTTAGAAAAGATCAAGTTGTTATTACAACGACATACTAATTTAAGGGCCTATACAGTCGCCAAACTCCAAAAGAGTACATTGTTTCTTTCCATTTTTTGTCATCGTTTCTTGAAGTACAGCAAATGAAAAAAATATAGTGTTGAGTTGAGTAGTTTATGTATCCATTTTGAAATATCGATACACGATTTAAATAATAGATTCTCTCGATAGAAAAAAAATCCAAATATAGCCAATGTTTGACACTTCGAATTCATTATATGACGAAAATGTATGTGTAGAATATGATTTTGAAATTTACACGAAATATTTTATTGCAAGCCAAGTAATCCATTTCAGAAAAAAATTATTTAATCACATTAATTTAATGTTTTACATAACTAATTAATTATTACGGGCCGGCGCACCTCAGCGCTCCGCTCCAGCTCTCCATTGCGTACCGTAGTCCATCACGAGACACTGACACAGCAATTCATGCTGGGATACGGCCATAACTTATATTGACGCAGTAACTAATAGTAATCCAAATAAGTATAAATGCGAACTGGAATTAATACATCTGTTGGTGAATTGTGTATCATATCAATATCAAGGAATGCTTAATAAATTGAGGATGCTGAATATTTTTTTTTAAATATATTATTTTTCTAATAACTGTAACACTAGCACATATTTATGCCGGAAATGTTACTGTAAGAAATATCTTGTAAATATTTAGTGTACTTGATATTTATGTGGTCATCAAAATCCTTATTATAAGGCGACTTTAAATAAATGAAATAAAAGCTAATGCAAGTAATAAATTATAAGCGTCTGCGTCTTCCACATTGTAATTATTGCAAGTCATTATTTATAACTGTTATTGTCTGTTTCGTAACACGTTGTTACAACTAACAAGTCCATAACACGAGCAAAAACAGGAACATTCATATTGCAAATTGCGAACTCACGCCCAAGTAGGTATGTACGTAGTAGTGTCACCGCACATACAACGAAAGGGGCAAATCTGTTGTAACATTGGCTTAACAGCCTGCGATTTGATACGGCTTAAGTGATAAGCGTTATCTGAATATATTTTATTAAGATATTTATAGTATACAGGAGCTTCCGTATATACTATACATATCACTTTGTAATTCTAATCAAAACAATTATTATATTTGATGGTGCGTCACTCATATCGAAGAAAATCAATATTGCAGTAGAAAAATAAGGTGCTGTATTTTTTGTAGGGTTGTAGCGCTTTGGAATTCACACTAGATGTGTTTTATTTTTACGTCATTTGCCAAAATTGCATAATACAGCACGGTTGGATAGTTAAAGAGAAAAAACGGGTTGCAAGATATTCATTTACTGTTTTAAATTTTAAAATACTGACACAATACACTCGATACGTGTTGATGTTGATTTATACAACAACAACAACAACTTGTATATTATAAATAACTACAAAAATAACGCACGAAAAAATTTAGATAACTTTTTATTTTGGGATACGTACCTATGATCGCAACGCATCTAGATCAGGCGGGGCTTAGAAAAGGGTAAAAAAAACGCTATTGCTTTCAACTGGTGACTGGCAAATGCACTCTCCGCTCAGCGCGTCCACTAAAATCACATAGCACTCTGCAAAACTTTTCCTGACATCTACGTAACTATTAGACTACAGACAGCTAACTCTATACGAGATTGAATAACAAGTATCCTTGAACAATAATGTATTGAGTTCAGTGCGTTGTATGCGCTCCCTCTGTTATATTGCATAATACGATTTTTTAGATTTTACAATTATATACTTACAATATAATGCTAATAATAATAAGCCTTTTTATTTCCTGTTTTTACTGTGTATTGGTAGTTGCTATATTACGGTAACCAAAAACATAGATTTTTGTTAGTAGGTTGGCTTAGATTATGTTAGTAATATAAATATATATTATTTATGTATGACAACAAGATATTACCCCGGTTTGGGTAAAGGTTTCCATTTCCATTTTTGTTTACAAACTTACAATATAGGAGTCTGTAAATAATCGTATTATATATGTTCTTCTGTTTAATTGATAATTTCTTTTAAATTTATAGGTGACAAGACAGGTAGGATTGAAATGTACTTTTTTGTTTAAGGGTTGCTGAATTCTTTAGTTAAACAAATGAGAAAAATTAAGACAATTAGTTATTGTCTTAAAACTTATAACAAATGTAATACCATACATATTTATTTTCATGAATCCAAATACCGCTTTATGAAAGCATCTAATTAAATAAACAAATTGTAACTCAAAGATGTTCTCAAATTGTTCGTCCAAATGTCGTCTTTAATTATTCAGGGATTTCGTCGCCTCGTACAAACAGTCGGCGTGTTCAAAGATTCAAGCACATGTTGCCAACTTGAATATACTACAGAATATCATTATTTATCCCTTTAGAGAGGTTAAAATATGCAGCATTACCAGCACTTTACAACCAACTTCCTTTGCTTTCCTTTCTTGGTCTTAAAATTGAAACAACCAAAAAGTATCTCAGCACATGTTGCCTTTCTCAGAACAAAATAAAGTTCTTATATACATACTGATAAAAGTCAAGGTTCGCGAAGTTTGTATAAGCAAGGTGTGTAATTCTTTATTATTTGCACTACGAAAAGCGCAATCTAGTACATTACGTCTATGGCATATTACATATTTTACTTATCTGTGGCCGCTCGCGATTTGTACGTTTTGTGCCATTTATGCATCAATTCAATTTTATTACGGTGATAAATTCCATCCGGATTTTAAAACTAAACTTTATATAACTTTATTATTAAAATCTCCTACTGATCTTTCGTTGAGTAATTTAAATCATATTGAGAACAAAGTTTTTATTGATTTTCGTTTCAACATGACTACTGCTACTTTATCAACCGCCACGTCGCGCAAATGATAGAAATGAAAAAAATATAATTAAAGCCCGTGACGGGCTCAAATTTAATTGCTAAGTTTAATCTCAAACGGAACTTTGAAAAACAATTGGCTACGAAGCCGGGAACAAGATAGATTGCCATATAAATCTTCAGCGTGTCTAATTGACGGCTTGGTACAGCCACACTGCTGATTTACTAACTTTATTTGGAAAAGGTCCTTAAGCCTCGGAAAATTAAGTAGATAAAATCACTTACAGCCGTATTACTCAGAATGGTTCATTAGAAATTGAGGTTAACTAATGCCATTGAGAAATAATTTAAATAAATTCCTCATTGATCCAATTAAGTCTTTCTTGTTTAAGATTGCATAAATTATTTGTTAAACTTTCTGTACTGAATATTTGGTTAGTTATATAATTATTATAATCACTATACCATTATATAAAGACTAGCTGTCGCACGCGAAAAAGCCCGTGAAAAAGTGGTTTAGGGGATTAGGGGACAAGATCACATTCCCAAAACGGGAAGGGTATTCTGAATTTGCGATATCTGTGAAATATGTGAATGATTTTAAATGCTAAGCCCAATACCTTCCACTCTTAGCTAATTATTTATGTAGAGGTTGCACGGAGCGCTGGTTTGCGAACGGCCCGCACGATAGCGGTGTACTGGCTGAAGAGATTGGTGCCACATATACTATACTGAAAGATTCAACGACTGCTTATAGCGTCCCAAGTTTCTAATTAGTTTCCGCGCGCCGTTGAATTTAGAGTTGTATGGAGAATGGGAACCAGGGGTTGGAACTAAATTTTAAGTATTTCAAGATCTATTGATCGACTCGTGTTAAAACACGACAGATGAAAATCAATTTAAACCTCGATTGCGTCATACAAAAGTTGCATTTGTATCCTTCAGCCATTTTGAATTTCTTCTACTACCTAAACCAATTACTTGTTGATTATTTACAACTCTTATCAAAGAGATCATAATGGATTGTCCATTACGATCTCTTATGGTTTAGCTAGGCCGTGGCGGTCCCCAAGGAAGTTAATGGAAAGCTCCAGATTTCACAATTTTTCTATATTGAACATACCTGGTGAAAACTTAAATCCATATTAACAATTCTTCCGCATAGCACCGGTTACAAACAAAACCAATTAGCCAAAATTCGAAAATGAAACACTATACTATCGCCACCGCCCCAAGTTGTTGATCAAGCACCCCTCTACCGTTTGGCCGGACCATCGACTTTTCCGTGGTAAGAAGTTGGAGACAGAGACGAGGACACCAGTTTCCGGTACTCCAATGTGCTACTGACCGAAAAGAAGACGCCTTGTTCTATTCCAGCCACAATCGGTCAACATACGGCGATTTTAGGCAAGTATAGTGGCCATCTTGTTTTTGCGTTTTGTTAACTAAAACTTTCACCCCATTAAATTGCCCCTAATACGCTAATTATTACCGTTTCACTGGACCGGATTTATTTCAGAGTTCCTTTACGAAAACGTCGCCCTTACTCTCGAAATAAAAGACGATGAATTAGTGAATGAATGAATGAAACGTTCAGTTTTATACATATATTATAATAATAAAATCTAATTAAAGACAAATTTGCTTTCTAAATATGCACGGTGATGGAAGAATGCTCATAATTCGATGCCGTGACCTGTCAATTCCTATTGGTAATTTCAGACACAATATTTTAAGGAATTTTGGTATTCTGTTTGCATTGCGCATTATATACAAAATGTTTTATTAGTAATTGTACGTTATGATTTATTTTAATTTACAGTTATATGAAGAAGCCAACTAACTAACTTTAAACTTTAGACGCAACTAAATCTCTCGGCTATATATCTGATGTAGGATTGGTTTGTAGTAAAATATCAGTAATATTCATTATTAGTATTTACCATAGTATTGTCTTTTCTTAAAATAGCTTTTACACATTAAGAAAAACACTTTTTGAATGAATTAAAGCTATGTATTATTATTAAAAACTTATAATTATTTACATTAATTTTTAATTTTTTTTCCGACGTTTCGCGTGCTTTTCAGCGTGCGTGCGTCCCGGTGACTGAAGGCAAAAGGTGTTAAATGTCAAAAGTATCACAATTGCAGAGAAAGTTGTGTTATCTGTATTTATTGCCCCGAAGTTGATATAGACTAACTTAGTCGAATACATAGCTTTAATCCGTTCAAAAAGTGTTTTTCTTAAAGTAATATTCAAATTAAAATATACAACAACAATAAGGAGTCACGGACACTGGCCGACAATCTCCGTGCCTTAAAGGTGCACATGGCATTCATATATTCTAAATAGTTTTTCAGTAGAGCATATTAAATACTATACAATAATACTTCTAAAGATGACATTTCAAATTAATTTACCTAGTATAATAAGTTTTTAGGTTATACAAGTATATTTATCACTTTAAGGGCCTATAAATCCTAATTAAAAATTTCTTCTTTCTCGAGTTGACTGAAGCACAATGAAATGAAAAATTTAAGTCGCAAGGTTATTTATTATTCGTTGACTTGACATAAATTGTACAGCGAATAATCGTTATTTTTATACGTGATTTTTTCTTAAGATATTTATAGTGCGATCTTTACAAGTGTTTAATATTAAGATTAAAAAATAAGGATCATAAGAATTTTTTTACTTTATTTATATAGTGAAAAAGTTGTATTTTTAAGCGTAAGTTAATAACAGTGTTTTCCCTAATAATTTATACATTACAATATTTTAAAATCAAAACACTCGAGATTCCCAATTTATTTTACATTTCCGTCACGGAATCGAAAAAACTCGTATATTGAGTAAGAAACCGCACTGATTGCACAAAGGGGTCCCGTGGGGTCGAATTATCGTCACGTCCCAAACCCCACTTCGTTAGACCACGTCTGATGACGTGTTATACAGATCCGTATCCATAGAGAGACAAACCAATGAAATATCTATAAATAATATAAAGCTACAGAGATTTTGTTTAGTGAAAAGCGCAAGTTCCTGAGATCGAATTGAAAAATCGCTTTGTGTATTTCCATTAATTGAGAAAGAGTATAGAATGTAGAAAAAATGGTTTTACATTTTCTTCCGGTTGTTTCTTTTTCTTCTTCTCAGGAATGGAATTCAGTATCCCTATACTGTTAGTATACACGGTAGGACCGTATTAACACAGGAGAACTACGAGGAACAGTTACTTTAGCTTAATGATTGTTGCTTAAAACTAAATTTATATCATTATAAAAAAATCACAACACTCTGAAGAAATTTGATTTAGACAACAGTAGCTTGAAACTTGTGTAAGTGTACAAATGTACTTACCTATGTACAAAGCAGGATGCTAACTCGTTCTCAATGTGTGTTTTTTTTTCTTTATTAGGCTTTCGATTTATTACTGTCTCTATTAAAAGTCCATTCCCGTCTTTTTATCAATATAGTTCATTTCATGCCTTACAAGTAGAAAACATCTTTCTTCTTGTGCGTTCTCTTCCCTTTATTTAAAAACTAGCTGTAAATTTAAATTTAATTGTTACTGACATTCGTAAGTGTTAATTGTGTGTTCCATCAGATTACTTAAATAAATAAATAATATCTAGACTTCACGATACACTGATGCAGTACGCTTTATACTAGTTACTAGTCATCAGATCTTAGATAGATTCTCGAGTCTATACAGTCTTTAAAAATCTGACAGGGCGACCTTGCATTTCTTTCCTAGGTCACCCTAACAAATAAATGTTGATTGCACAAAGCCCCTCAACTCAATCCCTCTGATTGCATAGTTGATTTGTGCTCTTGACAGCAAAACTATGACTACATCTGTTTTTTCACTATGAAACTGTATCAAATTTTAATTATATTTTTAATAAAAAATCAATCGATTGATTTGTTCTGTAAATTAAATAACCTTCAAATCGTAAAGAGTTTACTTATGTTTAATGGTAGATTAATACTGGTGTAACAGGGCTAGGAAGTTATAGGACTTATTAGCTAACAACTCATTTAGGAAAGCCTAAGGGCAGCGAGAATTGGTTAGCATAAGTAACCTTAAACTCTTTATAAATACGAGTTTTAGTAGAAAATATAAACGAGAAATTAAAAATAACTTTTATAAAATGTAAACGAACTTTTTATAGTCTTTATGAACTAAAATTAGGCAGCAGGTGCTCGAAATAATTATGTATTCAAAAGGGCTTCTAATTAATATTGCGGTATTTAATTAGTCAGCCTTTGTATAAAGCGAACATATTATTTCATAAATTTTCACCTACAAACTTTTAAAATTGCTTCGCCACAATTTTAATACGTGTTTAAAATAAATTTGTCGTGATCAAAAATTTTAAGGTGAATTACTCCGTCACTCGTTTTAAACCACGTGACTAGCACTACATTTATTATATACGTTATTTTCTCGCGGTTACCCTGAAGTGTTTAACGTAGTATACATATCTATAAATTATTTTTTGTTAATTGGTGGCATCGCAAGAGAGCCTTGCCACGATTCGAGAAAATGTATGAAATAAAACGTGGTTATCAGAAGTTATGCTTCAAGCTAGGACAAGCATAAGATTAAGTTTTCTTGTTTCGCAATTCATTATAAATTGACAGGTTATATCAGCAAGGCCGAAACATCAAATAATTATGTCCGTCAAGAATAGTTTAAAAAAACATTAAGTACATTGTCAAAGGCATTAAGGTTCAAGTGAAAGTTTTCACGTTACGAATACTTGAAAAGTCCATTACACGCCTGACGGCATTTGCGACCTTACGCCAACTTGTTTGTAATTACGCAGACACAGCCCGAGATTTCATTTAAACTTTGTGACAGCCGCCACTAGCAGCTTTCGGCAATACTAAAAATTCCTACATAGCGTTTTAATGGAAAGAATGTGGACTTTCAATGACAATTATTCTATCCATTACGTACGTTTCTGAGATGCGATAAATAATATAGAGATTAAATAATTTCATATATTATTTTTGGACCAACCACGTACAGGATAATATTTGTGGCCGTGTTAAGTGTGCCTGTAATAATGTATAAACGATTTTTTTTTTGTTAAAACTCGACAATGGCTGGACCGATTTGGCTAATTATGATCATGAAATATTTGTGCTTGAAGTTTCGGGAAAGTTCTAACGAAGGAAAACATATATAATAACTGTTCCTAGCAGTATGATTTTGTTTTTTGTCTTTTTAGAAATAAAAAGTTTACACTAGGTTGTCATATACTTATAGATCCCTTCAGAAATTAGTTTTAATGCAGTAGTATAAGGTCGTTGGTCTGTTTTAAAAATAATGTATTAATTTTTGACACAATCATATATAGGTGATACGAAGTTCATCGTAAAAATAAAAAATCTCATTATAGTATCTAGAAATGATTTAATTTTTGTTTGCCTTATTGAATGTTAATTGCATGTTACGCGGCCATTTCAGCATATTGTAATAGTCTTTGATACAACTTAAACATTAACTATTCTGTTCAATAATATTTACACAAACAAAATTAATAAAACGCGAACCAATCCTAAATCAAAATCATTTTATTAGGGGCTACTATATCGCAAACGTACAGATACACGATTCAAACTTTTCTGTTCGGGTTAAAATCTGAAGCCAGAAAGTTTTTTCCTGTTTTAAACTAATCTTAAAACTGGATGTCGATCTCCAAATTGATCCCAATTAAAATTTATGCGGTTTAAGTGGTAGAGCTAACGATATACCTATGGCTATAATTGCTTAGTCTACTTCTTGTTTGTGAACCATAACACTGCCGAGACTCACTACATCTATCATTGAAGATGCAATGCTAATTTAATTTACGATAAAATTATATTATCTTTTATATAATATGCAAACTATTTTATGGCAAACAAGCATGAGGCTCATCATACAAGAAAATATGACACTACAAATTTTACACACGTCGATTATAGTCACATAGATTACATACACATACAAGCAAGGAAAAAACACATAACAGCAACGAACATAAACATAGGCAAAACCGCAAATAAATAAACATATTCTCAGTCTAAAATAAATCATACGGCTATAAACAATTGCTTAATATGACTTTAAAATATACACATGTATATAAAGCATACAAGCTACATAACTATAAAAACTGTTTGAATTACAATAGTTCATCATTATCGTACGAAATTTACTTTAGACTTATGATCTATTCAAATAATAGTAGTCATATAAAAAGAAAGTGTTAAAATACTTTAAGTCAAATATTTATAAATTTAAAAAAAGTCCCACATCGGACTCTTCTGTTCAACGCGCTAACAAAATAGAATAAACAGCAGATGTTAATTTGCATAGAAAACATTTGAAATATGTATGTATATACGTACGAAAATATATAAAGGGTCCCTCGAACGAAATAAAAACAGCAAAATGAAGCTGCGAGACCGAGCCGCGAATTTTTAGGACGACCCACTCATTTCTAGAGCCGAAACTCACAGGTATTAAAAAAAAGTCTACAAATACTAACGCGTAATGAAACACGAATCGTGGAAAATGAAAAGCAAAATCCTCTTTTAAATAAACCTGAGCGATTCGTGTTTATTCATAATACGATTACTTTTGTACTCAAATATTTATACGAATGTCGTGTGCGTAATATGCTTTCTCAGGTATTTGAGAATATAATGCCGCTTAGAAGCTTTGAACTGTAAACATATCTATACGTGTACATAGTCCTGAGAGTGAACACAGGTTTTTCGATATCGTGTTTTTTTTGTGTTCGATTAAAGTCACGAAAACATATTTAGTAGGCGAACACTACAAGTAACAGTAAGATTGCTAGAATTATCTTAACTTAAATAACCGAACTATCCTCCTATACTATATTATAATTGAGCATTTTATGTCAATTGTCACAACATTTAAGCGTGAAATCGTTGAGTTACTTTTGGACTCATCAATTCGAATTTAAATAATTAGAATGAATTTATTGCGAAACGACATTTAAAGTTAAAGTCAATATTCTTTTAGAAGGTAAAATGTCAAGTTTAAGCGGGCCCCAATCAATAGGTGATTGATGAGACCTCTCTCAAAATGAGACAGACTCCGTTTATTTAAAATCCCTTGAGCAAATTAAAATGGATGGATTTTTCAAAGTCCATCCATTTTCATTTTGCATGTACGTAGTAATAATTTTATATCCTGTTTACCATTAGGTACCTATATCACAATTAATATATTATCTAAAATAGGAAACATTGCTTTTAATTTACAAGTTCATATTAATAAGTATTGCTATTTGCTAAATTGATCGCTGAAGGTTCGCTCATTTTTGGAGGTCATGGGTCCGAATCCTTAAAAACAAAATGAGTTTGGAACGAGCTCAAGAAACATATCAACCAAAAATATGTCTTTCTCGTGCTGTGGATATTAGTTTGCATCTCTATTATGTAAAAAAAAAACTTAAAATATCATAAACCATAGACTTGAAAATATATGTGTTAAAATTTGAAATGCGGAAATCCGACAAAAATTTAAATCACAGCACAATACTACTTGGTAATTTTGTAATCCATTCCTTAAATTCAATTTCGAAGTTTTAAGTAATATAAACGAGGTTTAAGTGAATTATGTGCCAGTTGGCCACTGCACCACCCGGAGTTAATCGGTTTTCTACGAAAAGCAACCAAAGAAACGTTATTTACTTCTTGAACGAGTATTTTAGAACTAAGTTTTACGTAATATGCATTAACTTTTTCTAAACTGCGACTGAAATGAAATTCGGATGGGGCTTTATCGTTGCATTAATTAAAACAGTAAATCTTATTTATCTCTTCGACAAAAAAAACAGTGACTTAAGAAGATATTTAGAATTTATTTTAAAAGTTAGCACTAATATGTTATGGATAGAATAACAGAAAAAACTTGTAATTAACATAAACTCTAAGTGGCTGATGAAGACGTGCGAGACGTAATTTACATTACAATTATTTACATTTAAATATTGATATTATTAAGTATAACTGAGAATATACACGCTTAAATACATATAAATCTTAAAACAAGACCAATGTATTTCAGTAGTATATACCCCTGTTTTATTAAATTACATTTCAGACTGTTATAAATTAACACTAACGTAATTGTCACGACCATTAATTATTAATCTCCACACAGCTATTAGTTACACCAATCGTCAACGATACAGTTGATTGATCTCAGGTACCAACATTCTAAGCCATATATTAATTTCGCTTTGAAACCAACAAGCCTGTTTGTAGAGACTTTGTGGTAAACAAAGCTGGCCGTTATTGCACCTCGTAGTCCGGGCTATTTCCGTGATATTAGATGCATTTACGAGTTCAAATTACGCAAGTAATCTTATACTCAAAATTTAAAAATACGTACGTACGTAGTGACTTAGTTACGTACTGATACGTACTGATTTAGTTGTAGACTGGCTGGGTCCGAGGTATTAAAAAAATTATTATTATTTAAATTGTTAAATCCGCAATAAAATATTTAAATGTGCTTTTCAAATTATTACATTAGGTCTTCGATGCTGCCTCTCCATTGTTCTATATACTCGAACGTTCTTCAATAATGCCCTTGTAATCGATGCAGGTAATTTTAAATGCGATTTTTGATACATCGATGTCCGCATTCATCAAATCTATAAGTTAAAAATAAGTTTTCAATGAGCCATTTAACTTTTTTAACTCCATAAACGAAAGCTGTCAACGCTCGCCATTGAAATCGGCCGCCTTTAATTTTGAAGCCAATAAATTCTGTAATCCGCCAACGGAATTTATATCTGCTATTTAACGTCAATAAAAGAAGTTTGCTGACTCACAATCCATTTAACATACAAAGGTAAAGTTAATAATGGTGGAAATATTACTTTCCTAAAGTAGAATATGGGCAGCTAAGACAACACTTGCACTTGAAACTTAATTTTTTTTTAATACACGGTTGAAAAAATTTACGTTTAACAACGGGTTTTAAAATGCATGTTTTACATTAGTTACACTAACTTATGTAATGTATTTTAAAAAACATACTTTATTTCTTTTGTCAATTTTGTATCATGTGCTACGTATAAATTTGTACTATTTTCACTAAAATTTTATGGGGAGAGAAAATGTTATAGTCATGAAAAAATATTGTTCATTTAATTCATCCTCGAATTGCAACAAGACTCGTTCAAGAAACTCTCTTAACTGAGTTTGTATAAAATATAATTGCTGATATGTTACAATTCCCATTTACCTTTTGAAATAACCTCTATTAAAAACTCTTGCTGCTCTGCAACTCTGAAATACCTTTGAGCAAAAAATGCGGGCACTTAGCAACTACTGTAAACGAAACTTGTTCTTCGGAACAACTTAACGATAAACAAAAATGTTGTGTGTATATATAGACATCACTGAACAATCTATCACAGATACACGCGTGTTCTCAATCCGTCACTTCCCATTAAGCTGATCGGGCTCCATTGAGCCTGGGATTGCGTATGACAGTATACTTGTTCGAATCTAATCGTTCGAGAGTCATGCAAATTGCATCGCTTGTTTACGACAATGTCTACCTAACTCAATTTGCCTACTATTGTTAGTGGGGACCGTTAACTCAAGCTTTTATTGTGTCGTGTCATAAACAGACTATTCTAATTTCGGTTTATACTTCGTTTGTCGATAATGTTGCATCTGTCCTCCCTTGCGATATTGCGGGCTTTTGAGCTTGTCTGCTGCTTTTATCTTATTCGCTTTATAAGTAATGTATGACGTAACATCTACTACCTAATAACCTTTGAAACAATTGGAATTCCTACACATTCCATACTTAAACTACTCGCTATCACGCAAGTAATCTTTAAGTAATTTCAATAGGGATTTAAAAGATAGACATGCATAGGCAGATCCCCCAACGCCATACCTAATACTAAGTATTAACGAGGACTTTATCGTATACCATTACATACTGTACGCTAAATTTATATACATATATGTGTGAAAATATTGTGTAATACCAAAAACCCGCTTTATTTCGCATTCGTAAAAACTGTACATGTAAGTGCCTAATAATTTCGAACTGAAACTCCCATTCAACAAATGGTGGAATCGTGAGGCATTGTCGTCTGGCATTCGGCTCGAATTGAAAAGGGATTCGCTATCGTGCGACGCAGCTAAACGACGATCGCAAAGCTGAATACCTACCGATACAAAGAACTAGTCGGAATATTGATGCTTTCACGTCTGGATCAATATGAGGCTTATTGAATTGCTTGAATTTCTAATCAGGAGTTGTGGTTAGAACTCGAGGCATTTTGCAAGGCCATTGCATAAATAATAACGGGTCCCTTCATAATCCAGAAACGAGACTTACAGTTAAGTCTAGACTCCCGTAAGACAAAAACGTATTGGTTTAATATAACGGAGTCGCGGTAAGTCATGCTTGTAAAAATCACCCATAGATGTCGTATTCTACTAGCTTGCTATTATAGCTATCCACGGTTAAACGATAAGATATGTATTTATCAGATCAAATATTTTAAAGATTATTAAATATTACGAACTAAGGTCGTTCTATCAAAGCATAGAACATTGTTTATTAAATGGTTTCAATAATACGTAAATAACTTCAAAGACTATTGTTACTTTAAAATGCCCAAAGTCATGTACCACCGAATAAAACTCTTTAAAGAAATAAAAAAAGAACGTCAAAGTTGTCATTTTTAGAATAAATTTTAGTTAAAAAAATTAAAATGTTGCAAAAATTAAATCTACGGTGTGGATACTGTTACAGACCAACTGCCAAGCGGTTAGAAAACTACAAAGTTAAAGACGACTTCGAATGCTATTCGGAAAGTTACATTAAATGTTTCTGGGGACTGTGTGACCATCAGAGAAATGAAAGTGACTTTGTCTCTAAAAAAACAGAGAAAGGTTGTTTTTTTGTAGTATTACTAACTAGGCTGCTATAACATTAAAAAGTATACGCTACCATATCGAATATATTGTTGAACGAAAATATTCTGGTGCCAAATATACTATACCGGTATGGTTTAATCACAAAAGGCCACTGAATTGTATTTTTGATACACACCAATGGGAAATCAGACAAAAATCTCAAAATCTAGTCCGTCTAACCGTCTCCATGGTTTAATGATTAAATTTGGGGTTGATAAAAGGCTCTAATTTGAAACAATATTCAATAAGAAAGTGGTCTGAATTAATGGTTTGAAAAAATATTTACAACTCTCGGAAATAAGATTATAGACTCAAGGCAAAAATTCATAATAGTTTTAGTAAATGAAACTGTTTTGTTTCAGTGATAACCAAACAACCAAAAAGACAACTACCATTCTAAAAAAATCAACAAAATATATTTAAAAAATAGCTGTTATAAACATATTTGATTTTCATTTAGCACTTGTCGCACATTAACATTAATTCTTGACTCTTCAACATATGCCTGAAACTTTGTCCATTCTTTCAAATTTTTATTCATTGGATCAATTATATCATCTTCCTTTATGTATTTAAATGTTTCATGAGTTTTTTGAACTGAAGTAGGATTGTTCCATGGTTGTTTTGAGCTGGGTAATATTTTTGGTACAGCATGGTAGCATAGACGTGCATCTTTGGACATGATAGCTATATCACCGCTTGAGAGTAAAATAGCAGAAGGCTCTATTGACTTTTCATGTCCACCAAGTAAAAATATTGCAGATTGACCAAAACTGGAAAGTTTAAAAAAATAAATGTCTATTAAAATAAAAAACAAATCATAAAAGTAACTATTTTTCATATGTACCAAACTTGTTATGTATTTATTTACCTGACAATTATAGAAGTTGTCATTTGTTCAATTTTGATACTTAGTATATTTTTTGGGTGCAAACTGTTTAACTATATTTCTGTATTCATTAATATAGTTTAAAATCAATTACTTAAAGAGTGTCAAAAATAGCCCATATATAATGAACAATACGTTCAATTGCTATTAGAAGCCTATAGTTTTATTATAAGGAGCTTTTATGTTTTAGAAGCATCTATAACACGATAGTAACCATGATAGTCAGCTTAAATAAAGAAACTATTATTATTATAATTACAAAGCTAGGTAAGATTTAAGTTAAAATTAGGAAATCTTTACCTTAATGAAAATAATGGTGCCTCCAAATTTACTTCAGAGTGATCAGTATGAGCAGATAATGTAGATCCCATGTGGTAATAATTTACAATTGCTGCTTCAGCTCTGAATTTACTATAACCAATACTGAGGGCTATTACATCACATAACTCAGCTAATTCTCCTGGGAATACACCTTTGTTATCTTCAATATAGACCTGGAATTACATGGATTATGTTAAAGAATATGAGAAATTTATTTAGTTTACATTTCAATATAAGAAAAAGCATATTTTAGTATAATATGCATATATTAAATATTACTATATAGTATTTAATGATTACTTATAGTAAAAAAGTCATTTAGTCCCATATGAAATGTGTTAAAAAGAAATATTAACATTTTACTTTTGTGTCCCAATCATGATGATATCCTAAAGTTGCCCATCGCAGTTTCTTCTGTAGCTTCCTATCTACTTCATTTTTCTTAAAGCACTCTTCCCACCAATTATCTACGTCAGTGTCTATGTCAATGTTCCTTTTATTGGGCTTTTTAGCATATTCTTCCAAACATTTTCTTATCCAGTACCTTTGTCCTAAACTAGTAAATGGATTTTTAATAATAATAAAACCAGGGTGTCTGCTCAACGATACTGCTTTCCAATTAGAAATGTCATATAAACCTAGAGCTCTCGTTCTTGAATCATGTTTTACAGTAAATGTTATATTTTCTACCTGCAATGCATACGCGTTCTATTATAAATAACACCTCATGTTTTTTATTGCTTTTAAAGGAAATTAATGGGCAGAACTTACCTCTTTAGCAAATTTATAGGTTTCTATAGATATAACCTCCTCTAATGAGGGCTTTGGTTTGTTAGATTTATAGTATTTGAATTTTTTCATAAAGCAATCTTCACTCTCCATAGATCGCTTCATTTTTATTTGATAATGAGACCAAATGACTACTGTGCACTTTTCATAAGGTTCGCACACTCATTTCATTCATAAATATTCAATATTGCAACAAGTTATAAACAATATCCATATAACAATATCATGTCATGTACTGTACTTAAAGTACAATTATCTAATTTATAGGTACAATTAAAAATGCAACAACACAGTATATTTACAATTGCACTTGGACAAAAAAAAACACCTCTGACTTTTCAGAATTCAGCAGGATCCCACTGTTTTCAGAATTGGCAAAGAATTTGAGAAACGTCAAATTGTCAAACGCCAGCTACAAGCATAGTCATTAGTCAACTTTCTAAACAGACAAAAATAATTATTTGGTCGAAACCTCAAACCTATGATACCTATCTATTTGACGTTGGTTTACGTTTATCTAGAACTGTGTGTTTATAATACTGTTTAAACAAAAATATTACTTATTTTTTAGGATTTAAATACCGATTACAATTTTTTCCAATAAAAAATTACAACTTTTGTGAGTTTCTTTCATTTATCAGAGGAAGTAATTAGTAAATATCAATTTGAATGAAATATGAAGTCTGCTCAAGCCGAGGATCTTAAGGTACATAATTACATTAGAATTTTATTCTACGAAAAAAAACATGCACACATGCATCATATAAATGTAATTCTTATAACTGCAAAAAATTAATCACAAGAAAGTGATATGAAGTGTTTTGTTTTCATCTTAGCACATATATCATAATATCCTAAAAGCACTTAAATTACAATTTAATTTTGATATAAACTAAAGTTGTGTATATTTATTTCATTATTTTTTCAGGTAGAAGAGTTGGATGGTAAAGCAAAGTTACGAAAATGGCTTAACATGAATTTTAGAATAGAAATGACTGATGGAAGAGTTCTTATAGGCGTATTTTTGTGTACAGATAGGGATGCTAATGTGATTTTAGGTAACCTTATTTAAAAAATTTTAAGTAGAATATACTCTTTTATTTCCGATATTATTTAATTAAAAACTTTTTTCTTTCCACTTTTTGAAAGCTGTTGTTAAACGAGTAGAGTACTTTTATGGTAAAATAATTACCATAATTATGTAGTATAGTATATGTAAATTATTCTTTTAAAGGTGCCTGTTCAGAATATTCTAAAAACAGTGATGGAGAGCCACAAGAACCTCGAGTATTAGGACTAGTTATGGTTCCAGGACGACATATCGTGTCTATACAAATTGACGATACAACACCACCACAGAAATATTATTATGATGAGTAATTTTACTTAGTAATTAGCTAGGTTTTATTAAATTTGTATTTATAAAATGGTTAATACTATTTTAATTCTGGTCACAGTTCCGTTTTTTTCCACAATAATATGTAGTATTTTAATACTGAAAATACAAAAAAATATAATCATATTCCATTCTGTAAAGCATTATTATGGTAGTCACCATAACAATGCTTTGACCATAACAAATAATCAATAAGTTTATACATGATTCAAATAGATACTCATAATGTGGTGGTAGAATTTTTATTAATATTTTTTATGTAGATTATGTAACAAAGTTTTTATAAAATTGTCCTCTAAATATATATTTTTCGAATCATTAGCAAAAGGATTGTAATTGTTTATATCTTTCTCTATAATTAACTCAATAAAATTATTCAAATCTGACAAAATATAATCAACACCTTGTTTTGGTTTATTTAAAACTGAATCCATAAATTCTTTACTCAGTATTTTAATTAGACAAATAAAGGCATGATAATGTTCTTTTTTTATATTTTTGTAGAAATCTGTACTTGTGTTTCGGATGTCTTCATCTTCGTCTTGAAGTAAAATAAGTGCAGATTTAATTGAATTAATTTTAACTTCATCTGATAAATTAATAAATTTCTCTGCGAGTTCATTGTTAGCTAACGCAGCTATATATCTCATGTCAGTTTCATTTTTTATAGGATTACATAAATCATAAATTATTTTTGATATGCCATAAGTTTCAGAATTTGATAGAATTTTTGCTGCAAAAGGAATTAAATAACGGATTTTATATAAAGTCTCTGTCCCATTTAACAGCTCCTTTACAGTATGAGTACACTCAAGAGCCATTAAATGATTATTTGTAAGGGTTTTGGAGAGTTTGTATATAAATTTCCAAACACCATAGGAATTTTTGCCAATTCCCGATGTTATAATTTTATTTGCAATATTTATCAACACCTTAGGAATATTTTCATCTTCTTCAATTTTCGTATAAAGATGTTGACTGTGTTGTTCAAAATCATCAAAAGTTAATAAAATGTGTATATTATTGGCTATTTCATTCCAAGTTGCAGTTCTTATAAAAATTTGAATTCTATTGTTTGCCCATAGATATACCCCAGGCAAATATTTATTCATTCTTGCTTCACAACTTACTTTACACATATTTGGAACTTTATCGAAAAACATCTTATCTAATATAGTCCGACTTAAATAAGAACAGCGTCCTCGGAAAAGGCAACTAAACTTTTCTTTTAATTCACAAAAATTTTCATCTGTTAATTCAGATTTGTATACTTTTAAAAAACCTTCCAGTAGGAACATAGTCCCATGTAAAGAGTTTTCAGAAATTCTATCGAAACTCATCAAAAATGTGTAAATATCTTGAAATGAATAAAGATTTAAAATGCAATTGGAAGCCAATCGTCTTACAGTGTATATTTGACTACCAAGCAACAATGCGAAACTGTGAATTTTTAAATTTTCTTTCGATTTGTATGAAAAATTATACCTTCTAGCAACACTAGAAAGTATATTTAAAATTGGAACCAAATCTGAATGGCTTAATAAATTATCATCAGTATTTTCCAATTGATTTCCAATAAAATCCCATAATTTTGGTGAATGAGTTCTAAATTCATCACATGCAACAGTGGATACAGTTTCTTCATCAAGACCAGAAGCCTTTTTCTGCCCTATTAACTTAGGAATAAGTGCCCCATATAGTTGTAGTGCGGCGTTTCTGAAATAAAGGAAAAATTGTGTTATATGCAAACCAGTGTAAAGCAACTATTATTGTCACTACGATATAATATTAGATATGATTTATTACTACATATTTTTTAATGTTTGTTTCTCATAAGTATAACTGAGTCAAAAATTTATTTTAAGCACAGCTCGTTGTTTTAACGTTTTTGTTAACAAAAACGTTAAAACAACGTCGACCTACAATGACATTAACGATGTGATTTGTACAAAGTATTTTTGCTATATATATTGGTATATTCCATGATTTTATACATGATAACGAGTGTGGAAGCGAATTCCGCGATTTCCGAAAAATGGGAAAAGATCAATATCGGTCGGTGATTCGATTCTTGTCTTTGAAAGGAAAATCGCGCAGCGAATTTAAAGAGCGCTTGGATGCAGTGTATGGTGACGCCATTCGATTTTTCGATTCGCCATCGGCGACCGTCAAAAATTGGTCAAACGAGTTTCAACGAGGTCGCACATTGGTTTGTGATGAGCCACGCCCAGATGCCATAAAATTAACTATCTCGCATTCGCCGCCTATTGTAAATGCTCGAGATGGCTGAGGTAGTAGGCAACTCTTAAGACCGCGTGGACCATATCCGCCGCGTTTGTTCACTCTGGACAACAAGCGAAACCGTAAGACCACTTCAGAGCACTGTTTGACGACATTTAACCGTATCCAAAGGGCTTTTTGCGTTGGTACACACCAGAGACCAAGAAACCGAGGAAGGCGAAGACTGTCCCATCGGTCAAAAAGGTGATGGTCACCGTTTTTTGGGACTCAAAGGGTGTGATCTACATCGACTACCAGCAGAAGGGCAAACCTATCACAGAGTATTACTAATTCGGCCGATTCGACGCCGTATTGAAGAAAACACGGCCCTATTTGGCTAAGAAAAAAGTGCTCTTCCATCAGGATAACGTACCACCTGAAAAAGTTACTCGCCGGCCAGAAATTTGAATTGAATGAAGATGTTATCGCCGCCAAGAAGGCCTACTTTGCAGACTTCCAGAAGATTTATTTTTCAGACAGGTTAAGGAAGTTGGAACATCGCTGGGTCAAGTGTATCGAACTCAAAGAAGATTATGTTGAGAAATAAATCAAATTACTTATAAATATATATATATATATATTTTGTAGGCTAAGTACTTATCGGACCACCCTCGTATTCGTATTATATGGCGCGCGTTTCTTACTTTAAAAATTGCTATTAACTAATGGGAATAAAAATGTTTCATAATAAATCAGCAATGTTAAAGACTGGCTGAAAAACAAAGTAATAAAAAAAACAAACCTGATTTGCCAGTGTGAACTCCTTAAGTTATTGAATGCAACTTCTGCTAATCTTGCTGAATAAAACATCATTTCTGAAGCGAGACTACTGTCCATCACGATTCGAGTTAAAAAGTGTATGTGGATGGCTTTGGGCAAATCCTTTTCAGGATTACAATCGTTTATTCCGTCCAAATCCTTACAAGCTTCTAGCAAAATATTCATGAAGTAGTGAAATAGGGGCTGTAAAAAAAATTGTTCGAATATTATCTATGATGCGATAATTTATATTTATTTTTTTAAATCCTCGTGATATAAACCGTTACAAATTTAAAAGTTTTAAATTAAAAAAAAACATAGCTACCTTTCCTTTCTTCATATCGCTGGAAACAATCCTATGTACCATGATAGACAATCCAGCTCCCCTTCGAGTAACAGACGCCATTTTGGCTTCCAGTAATAATTCCTTTAATTTTCTCTCTAATAAAATAAATGGTAATTTCGATAAATCAGAACCAACTGGTAGTGAAGTTAAGTGCTGAATACTCTTTCCTGAAAAATAATACCTTTTTAATCAAAAATATTTAAAAACATTACAATAATTAGACATGCCAAATATACAATGTCGTTATTGGCCGTCTGCTTCTTGCTCTTTTTTTATTTTAAAACATTACTATGTTATCAAGTTCCAAACCTAAACAATTGCTGCTTAGCGGGGATCTCTGGACCTCCAAGTTATATAATATAAAGTCACGAAAACCTAAATATTGTTAAAAGAATAATTTATTTATTTGGACTTTAAAATCTTGCGCGTGGTAAGTTTAATAAAAAAGTTATGTTATATATATTACATATACACAGTCAAAACAACGTCATCGGCTGTTACGACCAAATATGAGTAATCCCATCGATGCCGTTATAACAGATTATGACTAAATATATTTCATTTGTTATCCACATATACAAATTTTATACAAAATATTAAATTACCTAACGCAGATCCCGCTGCTTCTATTGCACCTTTATGTCTGCACGTTTCAAGAACATGCACTATTACGTTTAAACATTTATTGCAGATATTTTCATCTTCTACATACATAATTAATAAAGCAGATGTATCACATGACATCTGAAACAAATTATCATATAAGAAAAAATAGTAGTTTCTTCGAGGTTAAATTCTCAACCATTTGTATCGAAAATTATTTCGAGTAGGTCGGGTATGTTAAATAAAAAATAATAATTTGTTACACCGCAATCTAACCATCCTTGCGCAACTACTCTGCACACATTCAGTGCCTAACTTTTCACATATATTAAGTGTGTGCAAATTGTGTTTACTTTTTTATTCCACCTGGCGATTTAAAAACAAAACAATTTTGTAAAATCCATCCCGAATTATGCGCGTAAATTTTAGCGATTCTTTTTTTATTTATATAAATAATATTTACTTACCTTCACATTCAACCAAAGACAATTCAGCACAACTTGGTGCAAACCAGATATTTTTGTTTCGTCATTATTCTTTATATCTGTACTTGATTTTTCTATTAAAGATTCAACCAACTCATTCATTCTTGAAAAGTCATAACTAACCGCACTATTCTCTTCACTCATAAACTGATTTGAAATTTCTTCTAAAATTTCAACAAATTTCAAAATTTTTGTATTTGATAAATCAAGCTTATACTTATAATATAAGGAACTTTCAATAATAACAAATAACAATCCTAGTATTGAATGAAGTTGCTTTCCATTATGTATAGAATCTACTACATTCCTCTTAAGATGTATTTCATTTGTCAACGCATTATACCAGTGTTCAAAATACTCTTGTACACATTTGACTCTTCCATCTATATTTTCTTTTAGTAAAATACTAATTAATAACTTAAATATAATTTTTCCACAATCAATATCAAAAAAGAATTTGCTCTCTGTGCATTTTATTACATCTTCAGTCATATAATTAAACATTGACTGACACTTAAGATCATTAGAATAGTAATTCAATAGTACTTGTAGAACAGATTGCCGTATATCATCAGCGGGATCCTTAAGCAAGCTTAGTAACTTAATAATAAAATCTTTGCTTGACAGGTGCCACATATTTTCCTTCTTAAGCATTTCTATTAATGTCTGTGTACTTTGTTTTGATGACTTTTTAGGAGCAGCATTCAAATGTTTCAATATAACATCAATTAGTTTAATGGATGTAATTTTTCTCTGATAGTTGCCATTACAATTAATTGAAGCTTTGAGTAGGTTTTGCAAATTTAGAAAGAAATGTTTGAGTTCTTCATTATTTTGATTTATTAAGAATGCACTATGTAGATATGTTAAAAAACTGTTGAAGCTATTTATCATGTTAATTCTTAGAACAGTGCAATCAGAGTTTATATTATTGTATAAAAACTCAAGTATTGCGTTATATTTTCGTTGATCCGGCAAACATTTTCCATGACAAACGCAAATTATATCAAAGGCTTTAATACGTATTTGTGGATTATTATAACTAAGGCCCAGTTCAATCGTTTTCTCTATATCCAAACTTTTCTTGAGCAATGCTAGTTTATTACCCTGCTTCATAACACATAAAGCACTTAAAAGACTTGATTCTGTTTTCTCCTTTGAAATAGCAAATAAAAGTTTATCTAAAAGCATAGGGAATTTCTTTAATGTTATCAAGCACCAATAGTTATAAAAGTTTTCTATTGCCTTATGTGATGTGCCATTAAATATAATGTGTAAATCTTTAAAAAATATTTCACACCACTCATCATCAGATTTTATATTTTTAAGGACAGCAAAATACATATCAGATCCACAAGAAACAAGGCCAGGTTTATGCAAACTGTAGATTAGACCATGTAACCATCCATTATCATTAAGTAATGCATACATTGGACTCTGTGATTGTTCAATAATTTCTGTTAACATCAGAAACTTAGCTTTATTCCAGTAAAAGCCATTAATCTCTTTCAAAATAGTGTGGTAAATATCTTTATCTAGTATGGAAACAAGTGTTTGAAATATATTTCGGATCAAATTTCTTACACCAGTAATTGGATTTTCCCAATTATGATTTACTACATTCAATAATGTTATTTGATTGTTCCTATTGAAGATACTGGATTGAAAATTAGTATCAATTACTTTTTTGAATGCTGATATAATTTTAAATGCTATGAATGTGTATTGAGAATATTTATATGCCTCTTGCATTAGCAACTTAAATGTTGCTTCCAATATTATTTCCATCAGTTGAGTTTGTTGTTTATTTTTCTGTGTAAGATAAGATGATTGAAAGAGACCATACATTAATGTCATTGCATAGAAAGCCTTGCCTTTGTCAAATTCTTCTGAACCATTGTTTATGATATTTAATATATTATGTAAATGGATATTCTGAGCCTTAGAATGTGTTAATAAAGTATAAAAACATGTAGAACATAGCAGTTGATCATCGAATTCAAACAACTTTGTCATTATGTGTTTCCATAATTGGTGAAGTATTTTTTCTGTTAATTCATCGTTACCATGTACTTTTTTGAATGAAGATAAAACCTCCTGAAAGCATAAATTTTTAATAAACATAAGCATTATGTCAAATTTCAAGTTGTTGTTAGTGGATTATATGAAGTTTTTAAGAAAATTTTACTTCCTTTTTCTAATCCTTCAACCAACTGCTGATATAATTTCTATAAGCCACCTAAATAATTTGTTTATTAACTATAAGAAATATAAAGTGATCAATTGTTTAGATCTTTATTTTTACTAAGTAGCGTTTAGTAGTAGATTTCGTAGTAGAGAGTCACTCACATACATTACTGTACTGTAAAATAATACATTAATTGAATGATGTAGATAAAAGATAAACTCGTTTTTACCTGTAATATTAAAGTTGTAACTTCATATGTTGGTACAGATAATTTCATTAAAACATTTTCTCCCATATCCATCTTTTCATTAAATGTGGCCTGTAAAAGTAAGATTAATAATTACTTAATACAGCATGGCTATATAGTATTTTATAAAAAATATATTTACCTTTGTCACTTTAAAAATAGAGGATTTATGTAAAATAAAAGCCATAATATAAATAATTTACTAAATAACTATATTTACAATTTGAATTTATAAATAGCAACAACTAAGCAGCATCTTTAATAGGTTCAAATCCCTCTTTCTGCATTTGGACTTTGAATATATTGTAATCTCGTTTCCTATCAAAATGTGAGACCCATTTTGGAGGACAAGAGTTTTCAAACAGTTTCCTAAATTCAGCACAGGCTTTAGGATGGTCAGAATTATCTTTAATGTTATGTTCATCTAAGCATTCCCAGAATTTGTCTCTAGCATCCCAACATGTTTTTCTTTGATGTTTATCAGGGAAAGACATTATTTCTTAAACCTAAAATCAGGAATATGGTAGTTAAAAGGATGAAGGACTAGGATCCCTGTCCGTCGTTCAGTACTTTTAATCTGATGTAATCGCTTTCAAATTTCTTAACTGAAACATTTGATTTTTATACTCACTTTGAGATGTTTTCACCAATTCGTATTTTGATTTAATAAAAGGGAGTTAGTTAGCGAGCGTTTTTCAAAAAAATATATTTATATAGCATTAATTTCATTTATCAACTAACACCTCACGAAATATGTGATACAACTCAATACTTAATCTCCATACAACTCATAAAGTTACATTTAAATTTAAACATAACCTTAAATTTATAGCACAGATTAATTGTTACGCTTGAGAATTGTCAATTGACATTTAAAAGAACTAGCGCTATAGTAGACTTACTATGGCCTAAAATCTAAATCATGACACAATAAATTCATGAACATGTGGAATGTTAATAAATGTACTGTACGTAACATTTCACAAGTACATATGTATTTATAATTAGCATTTTTTTTGAAAAAAAAAAAAATGTAAATAGATAGAATGTCTTAAAAATATTTAAATAAGATGATAAATGCCATAGGCATGGTGGAACACATGATGGAACGAAATGACATAAAAAATACCGACAGAGTCTATCAAATTCAGTTATAAATTAAGATTCGCGACAGATACCAAGATCTTATTGATATTACCGAAGGATTATAGGATAAATACCGCTTCATTCGACTTTGATACAATTTAGTATATTTTTGGAGCAGTTAGGTCATATCATATTTTGTACCTAAGTGATATGTGCGACAGTGCAGGCCAAGGTTGTAGCGATACTAAGAGCCAGAACCAGTCTATTGCACAGATCCCTGTTAACAAAGTTATTGTGGCTGCTGTCTCAGACGACCGACATAATCGATATATGTTCGCAAAATATGTTAAGAGTAACGATATTGTATATCTTTTGTATTTAATAATATATATTTATCGACAATATTAGCTTAGTTGGTGTTGAGCCTTCTGGCAATGTCAGTGTCCAGGAACACCAGGAATATTATATAATATTTTTCAGTAAAATATTGACTCTTGATATGTTTATTTTATTTACGTACTCCATTAGTTCCACTTGAACTTACAGCTACTCTACCTACTCTATTTAAAATTCAACGCCTGCAACAGCAGCTTCTTTTAGTTTTTATGTAATTGAATAATTAAAAACAGTGATACTTCTTAAAAAATATTAGTGAAAAAGTTACTACATTATGAATACCTACACAGTCCATCACGAATCAAACAATAAAAGGCCAGTAAGTTAAAATTTATTTTATACATGGCAAACGGAACAATTTATCTGGCTTATTTTTTTAATTAAAACTTCGTGTCTCTATATAAAGGCAATAGTCCATTGATAACTTTTGACGTCTTTTCAAATTTATTCATTGTAAAGAAATGGAAATGCTTCACATCTGTTTCGTTGTAAATCAGATTGACTAAATTCTTGACAACTTCTTCGCTGGGTTGATTTTTTATATCATCCATGATTTTTGCATCAATATGAATTTTACACAAACTTATAAATTTCTCAACTTCGTCTTGGTTATCGAATGGAAATACACCTGGAATTATAGGCGTTGTGATTCCAGCTTCTTTGCAATTAGCTATAAATGATTTGAATACATTAGGGTCAAAAAAAGCCTGGGTCATAATAAAATCTGCGCCCCTGCTGATTTTTTCTTTTAGGCTTTCTATTGTGGCCAATTTCTCGCAATGCCCAGCCACACCAATAGAGAAAAAAATTCCTGAATGATCACGTATAGTTTCGACTAAATCCGACGTAGACTTGAAATCGGATAAGTCTTCGTCGTAACCCTCTGAAAAAAATTAACGAGTAAGTTCACGATACATCGTATCCGATACCTTTGTTTTGTGCTTTTAATTTACTGTTCAATAAAAGAACATGCGGTGGATGCAATTTTTTTCATATTTCTATTTGCTAGTTGCGTTATGATCTTAGAGGTAGTGGTTTCCTCGCGATGTTTTCCTTCACCAAACCAGGTCAATCCAAACATATCAATACGTTTTTTTTTTATATACGACATCCATCATAAGTTTCGACTGTAAACGAAGCTTAGCCCTAGATACTCAGCATAAATAATAGAAAGTATACTTACCTCCTTGAATGATAAATAAATTACAAATTCCTTTAGATTTCAGAAAATCTAGCACTCTATATAAATATTCTTTCCTCAATTTATGACACGATAAGTTGAGTAAAACATTTTTATTTTTACTAGCTAAAGTCTCAGCCAATTTAAGTGGTTGGATATCTAGATTATTAAAATCATACAATTTGGCATGCCATGTAATAGCATAAAATGCTGGTTCTAATTTAATATTATTTAATTCTTCTTCTGTCACGTTTGGAGTTACTTCAAAGGAATAGGAAAACCTATCAATATTGTTCAATATATGTGTTATTTTGCGCGCCATCTGAAACCCATATATGAAATCCAGTAAGTGAATGCTTTAATATTGTTAAAAACAAAGAATTTTATGAAATTGAGTATTATAAATTTCGTACAATTTAGTTGACTAACAAATTTTCTAACGTTAATTTAATACTAGTTTGTGCAATGATGTACCTATAATACTAAAACATCTTAAGCGTTATCCTGGAAATGCGTAAGATTTAAAATTACCTTCTATTGTTGGCTGCTGTCATTTACGCCGTCGAACACAAACTAATGAAATGTTATCTCCGTTGACTGATAAAGTAAGTAGGTAGGATAGGTTATTATTATTTAATCTCTTAAGATATCAACTTATTGTTTTTTATTATTTAATCTATATATTTTTATTACTTATACGCATTATGAAGAAGTGACATAAATATTGTTGCCAGTACTATCTTACCTGGGTTGGTTTTAACAGTTTTTAGTTGGGCTTTAAGTAACGAAGATTGAAGTGGACAATGTCTTGTTCGTCATTTAAAAAAATCTTTGGCAGTTTGTCTTCAAAAATAATTAGTTATAGTTTGGTTTTATACAAAAACTTTAGTCGTCTAATTTGGTTAAGTAAAGACATTTTTTTAAAAATAGAATTCGAAACTCGAGAACGGCTGGACCGTCAATTCAAATTATGATCAGCAAATTCAATCTGAAAAACGACATTCTTTGACTGGTAGGCGTTTCAAAGTTCGCCAAGTCATCTAGTAAGTAGTTAAATAAAACCAAGTCATGTAAATCAGTTAAATGTATTATGCCGGTCTAAAAACAAACTTTCGTATCACAACCAAAATAGCACAAAAAATACACCCAAAATGCAGACAAATTTCCAAACTAATGCCAAAACCTTATCTTATTATTGCTTACGTGACGATTGGCTAGTGTTTAAATATCCATCAACAAATTATTACAAAAGATTTCTTAAAGAAGTCCGGCAGTCGTATTCATAAACATATGCCCCATGTTTTGTCACGTTTCTATTGTAAAGTGAAAAGAGAGTGATAGGGACAAAACATACAATAACGGAGGCTTAGTGTATGAATAAGATGGGTGTTCAAGCAGTTACAAAGCTACTCGGTATGCTACATTGATTAATTTATAAAATTGACTATTAATATGCTGAATGACGGATTATAATACAATGGCAATATTTGTCTAATTGTGTAAAAGCTTCCAAACACCTACACTACGTTTGCTAAAAAAGATACACGCTTAAATACTTACGAATGTAAGTTATTGTTATGGTTTGATAAAGCTTCGTTTATTATAAGAATCATTTTGTCTGAAATCACCTGAATTCGTAATACTGTTAGTATGAAAAAAAATGTTTAATCGAATTTATTTATTATAGATATTTCAATGTATAGGACGTGTTGGTGGTTTTTTTTGTTTACTAGTAAAATACGCCTGTTAATCCGAAAGGACTATTGTATGTATTACGTTAATTACATAGTTGTAATGAAGGTCAATTGACATTACATTTAGGAATTAAATCAACTGGCCGTACTCAGAATCGTTCAAAAAAATATCTCTATATAACTAAAGAACGGTGCAACTCACCTTCGAAAGTACATGTCTAATGAGTTGACGGCTGGTTTAAGGAGGCAAAGGGCAGTGAGAGCAGTTTAGCTGTCATTGTTTCTATTGTAAAATAATTGTATTTTTAATGAACGAGTCTGAGTATAGTGTCTATTTTAATTTAAAGTACTAAGGAACCGCCATTTTGCTCAACGCTGCAACTATTTCTTGGTTACTTTTGAAGCCAATTCAAATTTTTAACCAGTTATGATCTAAGATACTTTGATATGTCTATATTATTTTGAAACTACAAAAGAACTACAGAACTTTAACATCACACGGCTACATTATTAGCTAGCTTCATCTTTGAAGTAAATTAGCAATTTACTCTTGATTTTATTCCAGTTTGTTGTAATGATTGGTTTCGTGGTTATCGTGTTAAAAATCGATGTAACTTGTTTCGTTTTATTTACCCTTGTTAATATCTTTTCATTATAACATTAATAGGGATTAAAACAAGCTCAGTTATGAGGGCAACACTGTTGAGCTTTGACAGTTATCGGTCCGGTCCCTTTCAATCGTGTATATTGTGTAAAAAAAGTTTTAAGCAAATACAACGTTGTGTAAATTACAATATCACGGCAAAACTGTCTAACAAGGAATATAAGTTTTAGTAGTTTTCATAAGCAGTAACCAATTCGTTGGAAATTCTAACAGTGTTGCCAACATTATTTTTTTACCCCGTTCGTTTTTTAGATGATAGAAAGACGCATAGCATTCTGAATTGACACAGAATTCAGTCTTGTTGCCTAAAACTAACGGTTATAACTTTAGGAGGTAGATTATTATTTACAAGGTATCGCATAGATAACAAAATTGTGGTAACTGGTGAAATATCACTATAATATTCGCGCCATTTTCGCCTGACATTGGCAATATCAAACAGCCACCACAAATATTTACTTAAAATGCTTACAAACGAATTAATACGTGATTATTATTATTAATACTAATTTATAATATTGTCTCATTGTTTTATACCTAACCGAACCCCTTTACGGGAAAGGGTATGTTTTTTTTGTATTTAGTGCAATGTTATGTTTACACATTGTGATGATTATGCATATATTTCTACTTATTTAGTGTCTTAAATAACGGTATATTTATTTCTAAATATGTAACAAACAGTAATACTAATGTAACGGAATGTATTGAATCACATTTCAAAGAACGTCCTTAATTAAAACTAATTTAAATGGTCGTTAAAATAGGAAAATTTTCTGTATACAACGCCATCTAGGAGTATGATCGCGAACTACAAAAATTTAATACATTTATGGTAAGATTCAGGGGCGCTAAGAAAATCTTTTTTATGTCATAGGACGAATGAGAGATATTTCGAAACTGACTAAACTCTTAGGTCTCTGTAGACCTTACTCTTAGTAAGATTCAAAAACTTAGCATGTAACTTTTGTATGGTGAGTAATGGTTCGCTCCAACTTATTTGCCAATGAACTTGTATAAATAGACAAAAGAAAATCGATAATATAGCTTGTCTTAGGATGTCTTTGTCCACTCCTAGATAGCGATTGCTAATAGAAACTGCAAAGTTAAGTCTACAAAAAATATACTTTATATTGACTCCATTTGTTCAGTAAGTTCCAGAATCGGACTTTCACTAAGCGGTAACATATTGGTGTTGGGCGGCAGACTATGGCCTTGCCAGCTGGGCTGAAATTTAAAATTATTTTTAAGCAATATTACATTAAGTTACATAATATATTATTATGGAAGAAATAATAATTATTTTAGTTTTACATTATTTGTGTTTGTCTTTATAAGGTACCAAAAAGAAATAATATTTGATGAAATACTTTCATGAAATAATTTAAGGGCCATGGAATTATAAGTTTTAGTCGTATTAACATGAGTTGTAGAAAATATCCAATCATTATATATTATATCGCAAAATCAATTACCTATATGAGCAGACTAATTAATACCATATAAGTTCCGATAATCTAGCATATTTTGAATAGCCAATTTAATATAACGTGTCTAAATCTGTAACACATGTCTGTCGTTTCTATATGGAAATACCGGTAAACCTTCGCATAGAGAACTATGTCTATAACAAAGTACAATCTGTAATTTCCATGTAGCTCTATAATCTACTCTTATCACATGCAAGTGTAATCTAACAAGCAAAAAGTTGCAAAATAAAACAAAAAGATATATAAACTTTAATTTATTTAAATAACCTCGCTTCTAAATAAAGCTATCACATCTTACACATAATACGTCATAACTTAGCAACAAACCTATATGTACATATGGATATCTAAATATTTATACAGCATAATAAATAGATAATTATAATATTAAAAACTATAGGGTCTGTATTAATTAGGAACATTGTGATTATCTGTGGTTACCATAAGTTCTATATTGTCTATTGGTCATAAGGAATTATTATATCTATGGCCAAAGATTGTTAGCCAAAGATCCGAGGCACCTATTATATTGCTTGTTACTTATTTTATAAGTATGTAACCAACCTAAAAGATATTGCATCTCGAAAGAATAATTGGTCAAACACACTTAATAACTACAAGACCTGAAATTAATTAACAAGCCTGTTATTAATTTTAGCCACAAAAAATCATAGCCTTCTTACAATAATATATGGAACTTATGGTTTATGGGTTTAACCTAATTATGTTCTCTAATACAATATTTGGCAAGGGGAACAAATCTTATATGTAAATAATAAATATTTTCGTGCTTGTGTATCTACTGTATACTTGACACAAATTTAATTCCCAAATTAGTATTGTTTATTATTTTTGATTGATATTTGGCAGTTTGCGTAGTATGTTTAAAGCACTAGTTATTGTCATGCATACATTATTCTTAGAATAATATAAACTACGAATTCATTCGAATAAAAACGCGTATTCCTTTTCCAAGAAAGTTAATAAACAGAGTTTTCATAATATATGGAAAATACACGTCGTTATCCAATTAACGGTAGTTTATTTAATGTGTAACTGGCAACACATGTATACCTGGAGCTAGCTCTATTTATTTACTTCAACTTACTGCGTGCAACTACTGTGCTATATAACAGACAATGGAATTTCGCGTATCTGGCCTTAAATAGCATCTATTTTAAAAGATTAATCACGAATTTAATTAAGTTATATCGCTCTATGTATTTATTTCAAATGCCAGAATAGCTAAATCAACTTTTGTGTGACTCAAGTATATATCGAGCTGTACTAACTACTCTACTCAATTGATTTGTTGGAATACCTGAAAGCAAGTCTGTGGTGGAAACAGTGAGGCATTCCATTGTCCTGGCCACAGTGGAGCGTCCAAGGAACTTTCTCCTTCTTGAGAGTCTTTCACGTCACGCCTGGACAGCTCGGAAATCTGACAGGCGGTTTGAAGACTAGATGGCAAATTGGACCAATTCTCGTTACCCAATCTATCCTTCATTATATTTATTTCCATTGAACCTTGGTAGAATTTGGCATCTTCTTCGTCCTCAACTTTGTGCTTCACTCTGTTAGGGTCTTCCACTATTGCCTGAAATGCTAGTAAATCTCTACTTTCTGATTCAGTCAAAGGTAAAGGTGGTAAGACCGGTTGCTGTTGGGCAATTTTATAGCTCTGTTGACGAAGCATCTGCCGCCTGCTTAAACCAACTTGTATATTATGTAGAGCGGTCATTTCGTGAACGGGAACATTTGGTGGAGTCATTTGCTTTTGAAGTAATTGACGTTTTTGCTGGAAAAGCCTGTGTTGCATGAGCTGTTGTTGCAAAGGCGGCTTGACTTGAGGAACAGACACGCCGTGTGTCAACTCTGAATTCTCTTGCAATTGAGCGACCATTTTCGGACTTGCCGGCATTGGGGGCGACGTGCTCGAGTAATTGAAGGATTCAGGTAGACTAATTCGCTTTGGTGTAGGATTTTTGGTATCTAAGTATGTTGTGAACGAAGCGGCGAATTGATTATGCTGAATTTGCCGCTGAGTCATTTCCTCTGCTGGTATCGTCGATTGGTACTGAGTTTTCAGTTTCTGAGCCTCTTTTTGTACCAAGTGCAGTTCTAGAACACCTTTCGCTTTGCAATTCTCATTTAATTTTTGACTGTTGAATGCCAAACTATTTTTCTGGGCATCGTCGGGTTGTGCGGCTTGTTGTGCCACTAACCCATCACTTGCTCGTCGACCTTCTCTAAAATCGACCGGACTCCTAGTTATCGCTCGAGGACAACTTTTATTAGTGGATTGGTAGTTAAGAGGATTATGTCGCGCTATAAATCCGGTGCCGGCCGTTTTATTATTGTACGACGATATATAAACACACGGATGCATTGGACTCGTATTTACGAGAGAGCTGTTCTCATACGACAATCTGTCCTCGTTGGACGTACAACTTGGTAAACTGCTAGCAAGTTCGCTCGAGCAATCGGAGAGTTGATAGTCGATACTTTCGAACGCAGAGAAGTTGCTCTGCGATGAATCACAACTCAAATTTTGACTTAGGCTCTTATTGTTAAAAAACGTAACTACACCGCTGCTGGAGCTGGAGCTAGCGTAGGAACTTAATCTGTTTTGGACCCCGCTTGAAGCGTTCACATCCTCCATATCTGTTTCGCAACCTTCGTCTGTGGAGGAGGAATATTGCTGCTGAAATTTTGTCGCATCACTTGATGTACCAGGCAGAGCCTGGGTATATGTTTGTCCGGTCGTGTATCTATTTAAAGAGAATTTACTATCAGGTCTGTACAGAGTATTCTGGTAAAGTTCACTCGCAGCTGACAAATTACTTTCGGGAGGCATTTGTGGCAATGTATTTTGTAGGTATGAGTAGGAGGGGATATGATTTATGTAGTCTTTGAATGGCGGCGTGCTCGTTTGTAACCTGTTCATATCTTGGGCGGCGACGAGCCTACTCGATTCAAGGGGTTTCGGCTGTTCTAACACACTACTCAGTTTAGTATCAGTAAACTGAGACGGAATCGGGCTAGTGCTTAAATTGACAGTACCCTTAAGGGGTAAGGGAGACTGCTGCAATGTGTTCATAAGTTTCGCAGCTTCAGAGCACATGGTGAATGTAGTGGAATTAGGCATCTTCATGGAATCCAAGTTGAAATTAGTTGCCGAAGCGGAGTTTTGGAGAAAATTTGCAATTGCATTATTATCAGCTGCAGACGTTCTTCCGCAATCAATTGCACATTTAGAATCGAAGCTGGACGATGTTAACAGCCTTCCGTCTGCTGTCTTGGGGTCAGGGCCAACTGTCGTCGACTGTTGCAAAAGCCGTCGGCAATCTTCACTGGATTGTTTTAGTATGTTCTGTTGTTGCTCATATGTTGAAGTGAGAAGTTTATGCGTGGGAGTATCGTTGAGCTTGGTTCCTAGCCGTTGGTTCGATTGTGCCACGTCAACGTTTCTCATAGAGAGAAGTCTTGTGGAATCAGATTCGTGCGATCGGTCGTTGACTAGGAAACTTCTGTGTGTGTCTGAGGGGTCAGAATTTCTCTGAAGCAGTCTTTGCTCGGTCATGTTGACCCCGGCAAGGGATAAAAGACGCTGAGTTTCTGAAGTTGAGTCAGAAGTTGCAGGCATGTTTGTTCTGTTGAAGTCTCTCTGTTCGCCACTGTGTAGTAATCTGGAATTGATTTACGATAAAAATTAGATAATATCACTACTTGGAGAACTTTTCTTTTGTTACAATTTAAAAAAGGACATGTATTTAATGTGACGAGAGATTCAGAAGACTGACAATATCCATTTATAAACATCAATCGAGTCAAATTTAAGTAACAGCTTTCTATGTATAAACTGTTATTAGTTATAATACTAAATAAAAAAGTCAATAATTTAGATAGATTCATAAAATTAAATTAAGTTTTCTCTTATCAGCAATTCCAAAAATATTACCTATTGTGATGCTCCCGCCTATCCTGAAGGTCCCTCGCCAGCGCCTGGTCCGCGACTGAGGAGGGTCTGCGCGTAGGCCTTCGCTCACTGAGGCTGGCCCTGGCTCTTAGCCGCTCCAAGAGCAGCAGGTAGATGGCCGCGTGGTGGTCGTAACTGTTCGACCGAAGGCTCTGTTGGTGAAACATTTCTGTGACTCCAGGGCGACTGGAGTTTGCCTACATCCTATATTTGATTGCTGTGTTACTTTCAATAGGAAATTGAAGTTTGGTCTTGAAAGGACGCAGTAGGTTACTTGTTACTTACCAAAACAACAGACAAAGAATTGATCTCATTTATTATAATTGTAGGGAATGATCACGAATTTCCTGTTATTTTTGTTCACGCCAATTGACGCAAACGGATAATTGATTAAAATTATCTATCAATAAAATATTTTATTTAAATAACGTATATATGTGCATTTCAATGTTTACAAACTTACCTCCTTAGTTTTAATGGGATCGATACCCAAGCTTTGCATAAGCCGTAGCACCTGCTCGTTGGGTTCATGGCTATGAGCCACATGAGCCGGACTCCTCATTGGATCTCCAGATATGGTTGGAACCACATACGGTTCTGTCGACATCCATCTGTGTTTCTTTATCTGCTCAATAGTGTATCGCTTCATTGGTTCCAGTACTAGCATCTTACGAATGAGTGACTCACATTCTGAAATAGAAATATTTTATTTCAGTAAAACGATTAATATACGTTAAATATAGATAGGATTGTTAACTTTATGTAGGTGTAATAATAATAATTAGAAATTGATAAATAGATTATTAAAACTAATTTAAAAAGTTTCGTCCCTGTGGCAGTTTTAATGCTGGCAACATTTCTTCGCTGTATTGTGATACTTATTCGTTGAGCGCAGAAAGCACCAGAAGCACCCATTATTTAATTTAAATAATTTAACTAAGCTTAAATAAAAATGCCAATAAATTTGACAATACCTAAATCTAAAAAACAGATGAAGAAACGTCACGTCAACGTCAAAATTTTCTATTAATAATAATTTTAGAATATCTTTTGATAAAAACTTATACAATTTTTTATCTTTTATTCGATATAGTTAAATCAAATGGATATATTTACAAAGCCTATTATTTAATCTTTGGTTTTTATCAGATGTAATTTTTCTGATTAAACACGTAAAACTCTTTGAGGCTATACTAGAATATTATCGGTACAATTTATCGGTAAATAAATAAGTTAATGATTTAAGCTTTCTGAAAATACCTTTCATGATAATTACGCGCGATTTGCGTCATAACGTGCCTAATTATAAATTAATTAATAAGATCTGAGCTAAAGTATTTTTGGTCTAATTGGAATGATATTTTTAGGAATTACTAATCTTTCGCCGAAAATGACGTTCGCTTTCCACTGCTTACTTATAATCCAAGTATAACATAGTAACATAGAGAAAGCAAGTAAGGTCCGCAATATTCCTAAAAACGAAGGACCAAAAAATATGCTTAATACAGCAAGACTTTTTTGTATGGTAAGATAAGATAAGTTTACTAAAACTTGAGTAAAACAGCATCAACTTTTAGCCCGTTACTTAATTCTCTAGCCTTAACAGGCTTATAAAAATTACTACAGGTTCAGTGGTTTTACGTGATATTGTTCTAATTAAAAGAGCCTTCGAACCAAAAATGAACAAAGCCGAGCGTAAAATACGACTATGACGTCACAGTGACGCGGGTTCGGACGTCAACTTAACCCCGCCAAAAGGTCACGAAAGGGATGGGTGGAGGCTTTGGCATTCACACCTTTGAAGGGTGGCATATAACTCGATTATATTTTTATTATATTGATCTATGCTCATATAAATTTTCCGAAGGTGCATTCTAAGTTATCAGATTATATGTGTATCATTATAATAAAGTATGCCATAGAACCAGAAACTTTATTTCTCCACCATTTGAGTTTGAGTATATACACAACAGCTTTTTATATTGAATTAGTATTGTATTGTAGCATTCTTAGGTTCTTCTAACGATACTATCGATCAATGTTCGTTTATAATAAATTACATATTCCAAATACAAAAATATGTTGGACAAAAATACAGAAGCCAGTAAACATATTAAAAGGATTTTTTTTTTTTTGGAAAAATAAAATAAAATCTTGAGGTTTAAAGCAATGTGACAATTATATAAAATAATGTCCATTGTGGCTAAAGTATGCGCGTGACTAAACTAATAGTCATTCAATTTTAACACGGATATACTTTGAGCCATAGACAAGGTGACAAGTGACGATAAGACAAAAGCTGACGTCAGTACTGACGCTTTTCCAATATAGCGTGTGGTTTTTCTTTTATACTTCAGCCATTTAACATTGATTTGTTTTTAATTTGCTTGTATGTATGTTTGGTCTTTAGCACTCTTGTGTTGACTGTGAATATAAATCTTATCTGGTATCTTTTGTTAACTCTCATATATACTGAACACATTTATATTGAGCATTAAGAGAATAAGATACATTATTTTATAATTACGTTGTAAGCGTATCTCAGTAAAAATTTAAATAAATTTTATTGGTTTTTTTTTATTTCTGTTAATTATATTTTTTGTTTCAATGTGTATTCGCATTTCGCTTTTGTGTATTATGTTGTGTAGTTGTCTGAATATTGGAAATCAAATAAATTCAAAGAACAAAACATTCTTTAACTAATGTATATGATTCTATAGTATAGCTCTCCATACTATGGAATCATATCAATCGCGTTTCTGGAATATATGAAAATATATACAAAGTGCGATCGTTGCACCCGTTATAACATAGCCTGTAGCCATATCTAGCAAAAGAGGAGCGTTCAGTTGGCGATTCTCATATTTGAGGTCGTTAGTTCTCGCGCTGTGTAGGAAAACAGTAAAGAAAGCCGACATGAGCTGTTCACCTACTTGGCTATTAAAAAAAACAAATCTCATCACGAAACTAAACTAAGGCATGCTCTTATAACGCCATGCAAACCTTTTCGTCTATTCTCTGTTTACGTAATATGAATTCAATTCGTTTCTTCAAATCATTAATTGGTACAAATGTACAATAAAACGTCCTTCTAAATGAGGCGATGGTATAAAATTGTATAACGATTCTCCAACACTAATTGGCTCATTAAAAACTATGCGAACAAACTGATACATCTTTTGTTTTTGCCAGTACAACAGGAGGTGTAAAAACCTAAAACGTTTTATGACGTACGTTCACTAATTGTCACTTAAACATAACCAAATATATGTATGCTGTGTAGGTATTATAATGACAAAATATTTAGGGCAAAGTAAATAATTATGTATAATTGTTTATAGATAAACAGACACATTCACATTGACAGAAGGCTCGCGAGTGGGTTGCCGATCTACTAGGAATTAGTACTTTCTTATTTTGAGGTAGGTACCCTAAGGCGAATGGGTTCGGAAATGTCTCGACGGAAGCTGGTTCCAAGTGCAATTGGTTATACCGTATATGCAACATGATATTTGGAAATCCATTCCCTTAAAAATATATGGTCTTCATATGCCTATTTAATAATAATAAAAAGATGTGTTTATTCATTTTAAGTACATATGCATTACAATGTGTGAGATTTGGGAACCCTTTTAAGTAAAAAATACCTATGTCAGGGTTTCCAGCTCTTTCATAACAAACTTAATTATACATTCCTTAAAATATTTAATTTATATATATATATATAATTTAGTTATGTCTTTTATTTTATTTATTGATTTTTAACTGTTATCACGCTTGAGTGCATAAGTGAGTGTGTGAGTGCAAATGTGTGAGTCAGTGAGTGAATGAATATAGTCTGTTTAAAACATACAATCATCGTCTAATGAAATCATTAAAAATAACTTAACTTTTCCAGTCCTCACAGATAAAATTGAAATAGCTTTAATAGATATAAAAAATGTGTGTCTGAATAATTAATAAAATGTGGAATTCATAGGAAAAATAATAATAATATTTATATATTGAGAAACGTTTAAATATAATAATTAAGATATGATTTTAAAAAATAACTATCTAAATATCTATTATGGGCCTAATGAAAAACAAAAAACACAACATGGCTGTTATTTCATCTCTTCTAAGGTTAGTAATTTCGTATATTTATTGTAAGAACTATAATTAAAATCGCATGCGTCACACAAAACTAAAATACAGTTAATTGCCTTAATGTGCTGAAAGACGCTCGACCGGAATAAATAAGTTCCATAACCAAAATAACCTTCTATAAATATTCTTACAAAACAGTCAAACGGCGAATTCGATTATAAATATTGAGTTTCCGTCCGCGTTTTCTACCACTTTTAATCAATTCTATTTTCAAATCTAAATACGTAACTACTGCAGTAGTCTTTATGGTTTGTGGTGCTATTGTGGATATAATCTGTCTGTATACGCTTATCTTTTATGTTTATGAAACAGATTATACAAAATAAAGGGAATAGAGCGAGCATTAAACACAAATCCGGAATCAAAACATTTCTAAGTAGCTTTAATAATAATAAATTATTTATTCTATTTTCAAAAATGTTGCTCTAACCTAACACAAAGCTAATGGCTGACGCACAAACCGTGCAGGCCAAGAAAGGGAAAAAAAACACAAAGCTAAGATTTTGTACACAAGTTTCTAAATTCCCACTCTGAACGATGTCCTGTACTTTACCCTTTGATGTATACAAATAAAATATTACTACAATCACATTTCTTAATAGAAATAAATACTCAGGACATGTGTAAATTAAGTCTTCATTCAAAATCGAAATCTGAATAAATAATTCGAATAGCGATATCTGAACTGAAGTACTAATAGCACAGGTTAAATATGGGTCCAGTATCGCTTACTAACTCAGAAATAGAAACCAAAACATGCCGCTATTTTCCTTCTTTCACTTCCTACAAATAAATTCGATGAGTGGTCAAATTCAGGCTATTTATAAGTTCAGACGCAGGCTGCCCGATTGACGCAATAGTGTTAAAAATGCGCGGGTGTAAAGTCAGGTGTACATGAACTTGGTGCAATTTAACCAGCTACGTTTCGTCTTATTATTCGTATTTGTAATTAAAATAATATACTGCATAAATTTATGCGTTCAATGTATATTTATATACTTAATAATAAGATATTTATATACGTTATAATATTTATAGTAATCTATGTGGACTTAAAGAATCAAAATGCCCCATGATCCACAGAAAACGGCATATCGGGATGTCATATTAAAATTAGATATAATTAAAAAATAAATATGAAATATAACAAAAGAACACTCTTTTGACCCATTTTGAGATCTGAATAAAAACTTAGATGCCGTGAACTTGGCTTTTGCAACGTACGTCGCGTCGCTTGTTAGACGTTTGCCAAGCGATCCATAAATGTAAACACGCCATATAACATTATTTCTATGATCTTTGTGGCAATTTTACGTTGGCAAGCACTAAGGATTTAGTAAATATTGACGCATACTAGTCTGTGACGATAGTCAGCTCAAGTTCACCGACTGTTTAACAGTGAGCTGAAATGGCTTCAGATAAGTGTAAACGACCGCTGTCAAAACCCTTAACTTAAGGATTAAGTATTTCTAAAGTACTTACAATATTCATGTGATGTGGTAATTGCGACGCTTTCACAATTTTCATAATTTGATAGAGAGAAATAAGTAAGAACACTACTAAATACTTCTCTTACGATTGCTGTAACGAACTCAAACTTTGAGTTGTTTATTACCTATTAATTAATTATATATAGTATATTGTATGTATTTTTAAGTTAGTTTTATTTATAACTAAAAACAGAATAGTAAAGAGAAACATTAACACAAAGCTATTTTCTAGGAAATAATGGCGAACAACAAACCATAATTACATTTTTGGAATTCGGAAAAATCACACCAACATTTATACAAGCCTTAAGGGCTTAATTTACTTTTAACTTGTCGAATAGACTTTGAGAAGAGTTTAAGACCAATATCAGTTTTTAAATTATTATGGTTAATATAATTAAGATGGCTTTTCGTTATTAAATCACTCTAGGCAAAATGGCGTCGCATCAGTCCTTATGACGTACAATGTTTGTTAAAAAAACGACAAAACTTTTACCTGTTAAATATTTTTTATTTTTCTCAATAAATTAATAATTAATTACTCCATAACGTTTTTTAATGTCATGTTTTAGCCTATAATACTTGCTTTATCTTTATTAATTGAAGTGTAAATTCGTGTTATTCTTGTTCACTGCGATTAAAAGTGCGGTAAATATTTATAAATTATGAAAAATGTGGAAGCTTTATTCAGTTTACGTCAATTAGGTTACATAACAGTGAATTATGTGTATTAGCACGCACATTATGTTACAATGTAAATGTATACCTACATAGTTCTTAATCTTTAAATATACTCAAGACTTAGAACTTATATCTTAAATAATTGATATTAAAGAGTGAACCCTCAAAATCGAGTGCCAAGTATCCAATAAATTAATTATTGTCGCAGGCTTTTAAGATTTTGTAGTATAACAAAAAAACTTTAAAATATATATTGCGTCAAAACATTGTACAAGTCAATGAACAAAACAATAAAAAATTAAGAACAGAAGTGAGTATGCACAACAATTACTTGGAAATTAAAACTGCACGATCGCTGCTCGTAAGGCCCTGCAGCACCACTCGATAGAAAAAATATTTAAATTATCTTCCATTCTTTTGGGTTTATATTAAGGCAGTAGAAACCTTCGTTGTTGTTACATTACTTTAATATTGTGTTATTTGGCAGCGTTGCCAAAAATTTAAGATGGCAACTCTTGCGAAAACGTCATACCATGTATGACATGCACGAATTAAATTATTTTCCTTTAACTTCGCATTTGAAGGGCATTGAGTCATAGACACCTTTATATATAGATTTATATAATGTATTTTAGTGTGTCATTATTTTAATAATTTACGTGCAATAAATGATCAATGTTAGAATTTTATGAAAATTAGGATATTTGCCTTAATTATTGCGTAGGAATACGTGCTTTGTAAATTGTAAGCTATTAAGATGGCTTACTTTACTTCCAGAAAGAGTAATACCAACCTACGTAGCAATTTTTCATATGCTATAATAATAATAATAATAATAATTGAGCCTCATTTATTCCTTGAAAATTTACAAAATAAACACACACATAAAATATATATGTATATATATATTTTCTATTTTTTTCAAGGACCTCTTATTGAGTATAGGCCTCCTCCAATTGGCTCCATCTATTTTAATTTTTTTTTTAAATTAAGATTACATATCACTTCAATATTAGTAAATTTATTTTTTCTATTTGACAGTATGTAGTCTATCTGGGTCTTAGTCTTTTTGGAGGAAAGCCATGTCCATATTTTGTTTAGTATCTTTTTTAACAATACTATTAATAAAGCTGAAGTTATTTTGTTGGGCAAAGTAAACAAGACTTTCTCCTCTTTTATTCCTTGTACCATAATTATATTGACCTATAATGCGTTCTTCATTTTTTTGACCGCTGTTGACCGATAAGAATAACGATTTTGTTGCTTTGATCAGTACCGTGTTGGAGTTGGTCGTAAAACAACGACATATGCTATATAACTTCTATATTAAATATTTTCAGAACATACTCTTAAATACCTTCTAAGATGTTTTGTTTTCTTTAAACGCCTGTAGAGAATAGTATAACAGTAATATAAGCTAAGTCGAAATAAATATCTCTTACAAAGAATAACTTTTAAAGAATTTTATGCGTTTCGCTAAGTTTACAAATATTTTCTTTGTAACTCAACGTTCTAAAGAATACTTGTACGCAACTTTCAAGATGACTGTATTATTCAACAATTCTAACATAATCCATAATCTATTGTATAAGAAATAGGATCATAAATAAATGCAATGTTTACGGGAAAAAAGCTCTCATTACATTTAGAATTTTCGAGTATTTTGGTATATGCTTGTTATGTGTTAGCAAATGAATCTTAAATAATATATATAATATATAAGAACCAACCAATCTACATTAAAAATAAACTGCGTCTCTGAACCTGACCCCAACAATATCAAAAATGTCAAATGTCAGTAACAAATCACAGACAATTGTTATTTTTTCAAACGTATTTTTGCGAAAGTATTGTATAGATAGAGTGATGAGAGTAATTAACATTTCTTGCGTCAAAGAGTTCCGATGTGAACGAGCGTCAATGGTATTATTTCAAGCCCGTTGCTCATATGCTTATTGAATTAACACGCAAATGCAATATTTGGAGTCATTATATAATTTCGTTATAAATGTAATGTACTACCAAGTTTTTTTAATAGAACAGGAGCAAACGGGCAGGAGGCTCACCTGATGTTAAGTGATACCGCCGCCCATGGACACTCAATGCCAGAGTGCTCGCGAGTGCGTTGCCGGCATTTAAGTTTAATTATCTCGTACTTAAATTACTTATATCTGTACTAAAGTTTGTATTAAACACATTTATTTATATATTTTAATTCATTCACATTGATTTATGGCTTTTCAATATCTTAACAGTAGGAGTATGGTGTGAGCATCGAAGTCACATCAATCAAAAAGAGACATCCTAAATGTTATTGTAACAACTTGTATTGATATAAAAAGTTTTGCACGATTAATGATTCCAGGTATAACACGCCAGAAACATCACAGTCCTTTGAATTATTATAGTTTACGTGTTACGTATTTATTGACAAGACGATCCGAAAACTAAATATGGTAAGTAATCTAATTAAAGAAAACTCTTCGCACGGATTTCACAATCTCTATAATACATATGCAATAGTATAAAACCTGCCATTATTTTATCTAAATACGTTTAAACAAAACGTGTCTATATTGAATTCTAATGTTTTACGTACGTTCTACGTCAATCGCTTGTAGTAACAATTCTTTTTCCATTACGCTGATGATAGAATCATGTTGATTAAACTACTTACATTGATTACATACGATTACATCATAAACTACATGCTTCAATATCATATCAAAACTTATGCGCAGAATGCGTTAGAATATTTAAGTAATATGAAATCCTCTAAACAAATTAATTAAAGTTGATACTTTCCATACCGGAATGATAAACACAATATTGAAAACAACCTAACAGCCCACATATATAACAAATCATACTAATACTAATCAACAATCCATATATTACATAATACTGAAAACATGAGAATTGAATTATATAGAGCAAGTCCTGACTTCAGTAGTCACTGACATGAAAGGAGTAGGTACCTATAATTAATATTATTGAACGATCATTTATATAAGATCCACGTTAACATATCGCAAATATGAGCAAAAATTTCCATATTATTTTGTACATTAACCGTTATCTGTTGCTATCATTTGCGTCAAGCAATCAGATAATGGTATTAAAACAACGATAATTTTCGTTATTCTTACAGGTTTTACAAGAATTTCTTCAAAGGAATAATAACGATAATTTTCGTGATTCTCACAGGTTTTATCAGTATCATTTAAATTATCAACATATGTATCCTATTGTACTCATACAGGTTGTGTTCGGCTGTTTTTGAATGGATGTTTGTTACTTTTTAGGTAGATATAACTGAACGAGGAAATTCAAAGTAGTTTTGATTATACAAACAGACCACGCGGGCGCAGACGTAACTGCTGTGTACGGGTTTGCAATCAGGATTTTGCTCAAAAAAGGTTGGTGAAATTTAGTCATTCCTACGTCAAATTAGTGTTTGACGAGAAAAAGTGGGAAGTACGAAATCGATAAAGTTGCTGACGTCACTGTTCAATCATGCAGTTTCCCTTAGGGACGACACTTTGAAAAATTAAGCGAAACTATATGAAGCATTTATGTAGCACTGTATATAAAGTTCTCCAGTTGCGGGACATTAGCAAAATTTTACGTATTCTTTCTCTGGGTCCCGAGAAGAAAAAGAACTGTCAAACTTTCATTCCAAACGCAGCGTAAGTATGTAATCTGTGGCTCCGCTACAATATTCAACCCTGCTATTACAATTAAAATTGTTCATTGTTGAAATCAGCCTTTTATAAAGTAGGAAATTGCACAATTCACCGTTTATTGAGTAATTAATAACAAATAATAATTAACGTGTGCTAGTTATCTACGTTATTTCGTCAGTAGTTACGTATTTAGTTTTACTAGACCGTAACATTCGGAATTTAAATTTAAAATTGTTTTAATACTAAAATATCGCGGATTCGAAAGTGCATTGTATATCTACTTTCGGGACGTTGTATAATACGTGATTTAAACTAGGTAGGGAAAACTTTTCAATAACTAAACATACTTCATTTTCGGCATGGGAAACTTATACTCAAGGTTTGGAAATAACTACGTGTATTTATTTACGTATATAATTACAGAAACAATTGCACTAACCTACCGGTAAATGCAATAGTTGAGAGTCAAATTTCAAACAAAAATAATATCAGAGCCGAATTCACTTCGCTTGGAAAGTCCATAGCAAAGTAATTTATCTTTCACAGCCGTTGCACAACCTTTGGATTTTAAATAGATTTTAAAACCTACAAGTACAGCAAACATAAAATATCAGAGTTTTATATGTTTTTTATGAACTTGTTGTAACACTCATGAAAGTTAATTGTGCTACAACCATGATCTGGCCTGTTCTCATCATAATTTGTTTTCTGTCGATGTCATGTCGATGATGAACCTTCTTTGCCTGACACACACCGTTGACTTTTGTCGACCGTAGGAGTGAGAGGCGAACATAGACACAAAGCTAATTGGTGTACAGTCGGGGTTCGAACCTACGACCTCAAGCGTCAGTCGTACGCTAAAACCTCTAGGCCAACACTGCTCTTGATTGATATGATTTAAATAACTTATTTTTTATTTATTAGTCCAGCCTCCGATTGTTTGTTTTTGTTTTAAACGCCCGTTGCAAGGTGTGATATAAGTGACTGCCAGTGCCTGTATGCATTGCATGTCAATTTTTTTTGTTGGAAACCGACTGCATCAAGACTGGTTTTAAGCTGATGGTTTCAAGGTCGAGATGACCTGGTCCGGGTTGTTTCTTTAAAAATAGTTTTTTTTTTGATAATGAGTATAAATACTTAAAGCTAGCTAGCTTCGAGATCCAGAAACATTATATTTTGTCATGTAATATTCATAAATTATAAATGTTATATAAGCATACACGAAATATGACTTTTACTATGACGTCAAATAAAGAAGAAGAAAACTCATCACAAAAATTAACACATACTTTAACTACACTCAAAAATTACCACAAAAAACGTAAGTACAAATATTTTAGATAATTTTAAATACATTATAATTAATTTATTTAAAAGACATTACAAATTAATCAAATAATTATTTGTTTTGAATTCATTTGTGTAAATAAACTATTAAACATTATCAATAATGTCCAAATAGTTCCTGTTTACTGTTTTAAATAAGGTTGATTTAATGATATAATGTGTAAACATTATTTTAATTTCCACATATTGACAGCTATAATAAAATATGTATAATGTACAGGTATTCTTAATTAACATTATTTTGATGGATTTGATTCAATGGTTACCTATGATTCAGAAGATTCAGAATCAAGATTAGCTAAGTATGACTCACGTCATATCCAACACGTTTTTAGTATTAGTGTTATTCACTTCTGATTAATATTAAACTGGACTATGAAAGCCCACTGCGTATCTCCAAAGAGGATAGAAGGGAATATGTAGGATCTTCTTTCAGGCCTGCTGTTCCACGCACAACTGCACAATGTATGAGGTTTATTCACGTGTGTGAATACGTTCACATTTGCAATGGCTGGATATGTTTTTCGTGATAAATCGATTTTCATATTTTTTAAAACAACACGTTTGTTGCACGTTGGTTATAAGGATTTATAAAGTATCCTTGATATAAAATGTTTTTAATTTTTTAGAGTGAAGTTATGTAAAAACAGTTATGAAAATATTATAATAGGCAAACATTGCCAAACTTGATTCTTACTCGGGATTTTATCCTTGACCGTAAACCAAAGCGCTAATATTTCATGACATAATAATTGTTAATAATTTAAACCATATTTATGTTAATTTAATTAATGCAATAAACCCACAGATTAAAAATTAAAAAGCTGATTAAAAATTAAGTAATATGCGTCTCTTGTCCCTCAATGTCCAATTATTAATAAAACTATTATGATTATATAATAGGGGGCAGTCGAGCAGGAGGCCCGCCTGATGTTAAGAAATACCACCGCCCATGGACACTCAATGCCAGAGGGCTCGCGAATACCTAAATTGGTAAAGAGCTTGAAACACCTTAAGTCGAATTTGGTTGGTGCATAGTGGTGGTGCGCGGCAAAAACTCAAAAAAACGCTCAGTTGTGGAATGACGGACGTCGAGGTGATGCGGATAGGCTGTCGTATTTTGCCTTGCCGTCCGATGATGAACTTAATGCTACTCATAAAACGATTTCTCTGACTGATGCAGATCCGAAATTTTTAAAATTTGGCAGTCGACACAATTTTAAATGAAGAGGATCTAATTGAATGTCAAAGGTAAAATGAAAAAGAATTGCATTACAATCTGTAAGTCAACTAGTCAGTGCATATAAAAATAAAAATGGTAGACGATAGTTTTAATTAACAACGTAAGGATCGTGCCCTTTAGAAATGCTATGTTTTGTACTATTCATTTAAAAAAAAAAGAGTAACAAAACACGTATTAAAATAGTATAATGCAGCTACCGAGTATTATTCTCCAAAAGAAATGTAAAATATAGTTTAGTATTGCACGTTGCATAACACTAACGTGACTTGTATCGAGTGTTCAAGTTATATAATTAATTTATTTTATTGAATAAAGATGCCTGTAAATGCCGACATACTGTGAATATATTAACAGTTAAATGAAGTGAAAGAAATATTGTCAACCTATATATGCCTGCACGTTTTTGATGAATTTTTCATAAAAGTTGGAAAAGGTTATAGATTTATTTTGTAGATTTTAGAACATAGTCTTACCTTCACTCATGAAGTAGGGTATCCTAAATCTTCCCGAGAGCACTCTGTCTCTCAACGATTGTAGTGTGGAGCCGTCGAAAGGCAGTGCCCCGCATACTAACACGTATAGCACTACACCGAGGCTCTGAAAAAAATAGTAAGCAATGTTAGGCTGTTAATTATCTGTAGACCGACCAGAAACAAAATATTTTTATTTTTATTTAGAAGAAATTAATGTATGTTAATGAAAATTAATCTTAGTTACATGATGTAGCTTTTAATTTTAAAAAAATATATTTTAATAATATTTATTTTATAAAAATACTAATTTAAAAATAAATCAGTGGCACTACAACCCTTTTAGGTCTGGGCCTCAGATTTATGTATCTTTTTTATGATCATTTGTCGATCTTATAGGCAAGTAGTTGATCAGCCTCCTGTGCCTGACACACGCCGTCAACTTTTTGAGTCTAAGACAAACCGGTTTCTTCTATAACTATAGCCTATTTAAATAAGATTTTTTATTACATAGGAATGCAATTAAGACTTCTATTTATAACGAAATATTTCCAACGAAAATATTTTTGTAAAATCTCATAAAACTCATTCAAATATATCATCGGATAAATGTCCCTGAACTAATATAAAGTATTCAAAGCGCCATTTACGTAAGCAGGACGTCATAAATTGCTGAAAAATCGAGCATTTTTGATAGTACTATTCTGAAACGGATTTTGCACTTCTGCAAAAAGCTTAATTCCGCGAACTGATGATTCAAAACTTTTTTATAAAAAATTATAAAGGGCTGTTTTCAGGTTTCAGTTTCAGATAAGGTCCGGCTTTGTCTTACATGTATATATTCATATTCAGCTATTTGGTCTTACAAGATTTAAATATCGGTTACCGACAGATAGCTTGCTTCAGATCCGTAAAAATCGATTCAAAAGTGTTCCTACTAAAGGTAAAAAACTTACTATCAAAACATTAGGGCTATACACAACTTTCAAATCAAGTAGAAATAAATATGAATGATGACGTATAAAGAACTTACCCATATATCTATTTCCGGTCCTGTATACCGCTTGCCTTCAAAGACCTCTGGGGCGGCATAAGGCGGAGAACCGCACCAAGTAGCAAGTAGTTCTCCCTGGGCGTAGTAGTTACTGAACCCAAAATCTGCTATCTTTATGTTCATGTTTGCGTCCAAAAGCAAATTCTCCGCCTAGATGAGAAAAGTTTGTTGAACGAAAAGTTTTATAAAGCGTAAATGTGGATAAGAGGAAAAGGGAAGATTATAATATCTATGGTAACGTCTTCTGTATAATCTGTGGTATCATTGATTCTAAACGAATGAACGCTCTTTTAATCCGAGAATTTAAAAATAGTATAAACTTTCCTTGGGATTATTGGGAATACAACTGAACGGCATGTTTAAATGCTTAGTACAATTTTACAGAAATTCACACAAAATACAATTCATAACTGCTACTTACATCTGTCTTTTTAAACAATATTAGTGCTAACCAAAATGTTCAAATAAAGTTCATGATATAACATATACCGTATACCATTACTTCTTTTGTTTTTTATATAATCCAAAATAAATACAAATCATTTAGCAAAGAGCTCTGAATTCCCAACGTTGTTTCTCCACTTGATAGGGTTACGGAATGTTACAATATCAGGAGCCGTATTGAAAAATTGGCCTTAATTATTAGGTTAAAATATGGTCAGTTGATAGCAGTTTCACTAAAAATCACTTGTCATAATATAAATATACCATGGAGTTATTAGGCTCTATAAGTGTAATTAGAAATTGTAATTTTCAATGGTTATTGCACTTGTCTGATGAATGATATCAGCATTACAGCCAGCACAATATTTGTATAAAGCCTTAAAGATCAATGATTTTATTCTAAGAAGGCTTGATTTTTATATCTTATACAATATGTCTAAATATAGCTTTGTACACATTTAAGATCCGTAAAGTTCCAACTGCCAGATGCAATTTGCAGCGAGGGTGACGACAAGAAAAGAAAACTTGTGCTTCCACAACTTCGACTTCAACTTGTATTCGTATAAAAAGTTTGACTTTATTACACAATAAAAATACTAGCTAACTATCTTTTTACCTACTTACGGAAACTATACTATAATACTTAAATTAAATTTGCATTACTTTCGATATATCTAGCTTTGCTTGTGAGACATAGGATTTTCAGATATGTTAATGTTTAACAGTGTCTGTATTATACCTAATTAAAGATTTACACCTATTCGCAGAAAAAGAACCTATGCTGTACATTTTACAAATAAAAACGCATAAATTTGTTTAGAAGCTATTGCATTAATATTTAAACAACTAATATCGTTGGAAAAGCTGCATTTGTACGAAATATTTTCAGCAGATATTTTAATTCACTTGTTTTTATAATTTGTATGACGATGGGTTCTAGAACTGAATAAAGAAAACTAAGTACTAACTTTGAGGTCTCTATGTACAATCCGCCTCTCGTGACAATATTCCACTGCCGACAGAATTTGCCAAAACTTTCTTCTCGCCGCTTGCTCTGCCATTCGACCATATCTCGCGATGTAATCTAAAGAAATAATTAATTGTTAAAAATATATTAAGAAAAAAATACAGTAATCTCCAACATATTTTAAGAATATATGGAATAACATAAAGTTGTAGTTATAAGTGTCAATTGTTGAGCGAAATACAAGACGTGGTCTACGTTCAAAACTGTATTCATATTTCTATTAAATTAATAGTACGGTTTCATGTAAGGGACACGGAGATAAAAAATAAGCATTTTTAAGAACATTTATGAATTACAGTCGAATTTCAACTACTTTGTGACATCTGCATGAAACATGAAAAATTTATCCGACTCTTCATTTATCAAAAGGATTTACATTTTAAAATTCTCTTTTGTTTTAAACCGCTTTCATGTTAATGTGATGAAACCTCTTTTTAAATTTGTTGTTTCCCTCTATACTTTATGCAGAAGGAAATTAAATTAGTGCTTTTATCAGTGTATTATAAAACATCTGTTTTTTTTATTTTAATTATAATTTGTATCTGATGTATAGTAATTAGTAAAAAAATATGAAATTTAGTTATTCTAATATAGACGAAAGAATAACAAGAACGAGTGACTAACAAATTTTTTAATTGATTGAAATATTTTTAAACAAAAGTATTTTACACATACTGTTAAATATAAACCATACAAAACCCTTCCACTAAATCAGTATAAAACATAGATTACAAGGGCAATTATAACCTCGAGCTTATCATGAAATATGCGTGCTCTTTTATTACTGAAGTTAAGCTTAGAAAAAGAATTCCAATATTTTTTCATACTGATATATGTAAATCCATAAAAGGCCACGAACCTAATACATTTCCAACAAAAATTGCTTTATAAGATGAATATAAAAATTGGATCGGAACGATATCTAATCTTTAATATTATTTTAGCATTCCCGTTGATTAAGTAATATACAATAACAACTACATAATTATATCCAAAATTATTACAAATATTCGTAGTATCGGATTTCTTTTAATATCAGATATTATGTATATATAATCTTGGGATAACTATTAACGTAATAGGCCATATAGGTGCCAATTGACAGGTCAATAAAGCGCTGAATAGTCCAGTTCAGGACTTATTCGCTTATGTAGATTTCAATCGTTCTTAAAATAGATTTCCTGCAGAATCAGGTCCATACATTTAAATATTTTATATAAAATCTGAACTGAATCGTGTTTTGAGTCCAATGCTAGTAATGTTATACCACTTTGGAGGTTTATTCCTACTATTTAGTTAGTAGAATTATTGTATGACTTGTTAAATTTTTTTTAGGGAATTCTATATTAATGATATAAATAGTGCTAGAAAATAAATAATACAATAAAAATGTTTAGAATTGGACACTTAGAAACATTGCTAATGAAAACTTTTTGAATTTAAATTTTAGAACTTTTTGGTAACCTAATGCTGCCTATGATATTACTGCGATGCGATTAGCATTTCTTAATGAAGCCCCATCTCGTGCCACTATTTACAATTAGTTTAACGAGTTTAAGCGTGGACGTGAAGGTGGAAGCAATCTCAACAATGATCCGCGTAAAGGACGTCCTTTAACAGCGACTACTAAAGATCTCAGTGCTGTGCGACGCATGATAGAGGAAGATAAGGGAGTGACCTATCAGCAGATACAAGCAAGCCTAGGCATTGGTATGAGTCAAGTTACAAAAAATATTACACGAAAAATCAGGCGTCTGGAAGCTTTGTACCAGATGGATTCCCCATACTTTAACCGACGACCAGAAACCTTCGCATGGACTGGTGTCGCCAAATGTTAGATAAGTTCGACGGCGGTGACTCAAATGCTGTATTTGACATCGTCACAGGTGATGAAAGCTGGATATATTGATACGAAAGCGAAACCAAAAGACAATCAGCTGAGTGAGTGTTTCCCTTCGAGGATCGGCGAACTAAGGTAAAGAAAGGAAGAAGTCAAGGAAAAAAGATTATTGCTCATTCTTTGGTCGGAAAGGTCATTTCGCGACAGTTGTGCTAGAAGATGGAAGGACAGTTATTGCAGACTGGTATGACAATCGCTGTTTGCTGTTTGCCGTTTGTTATTTTTGCATTGGAAAAAAATTGATAGCAGCGTCCTCGAAGCAGGATCCTCCTTCACCACGACATTGCTTCAGCGCACTCCGCAAAGCGGACTGTTGAATATTTGACTATGGCAGGTGTCGATATAATGAGTCATTCGCCATACAGTCCTCACCTAGACTCCCTGCGACTTTCATTTATTCCCTAGAACTAAAGATAAAATTCGAGTTATTCGCTTTTCGAGTCATGAAGAGGCGGTCACAGCGTACGAAAATGCCATAGAAGAGACCCACCCCTAAGGATGAACGGGCCCACTGATTTTCTCAGTGGATCCATCGAATGCGACGATGTGTAGAGAGGAACGGAGATGATTTCGAAAAACAATAAAAGTATTGGCAACTTTCTACATTAAGCCGTTTTTCATTTTCTAATCATTTTCAGTGTTACCTAGGTATTAATAAAACTCTTAAAAAAGAACGTGACTTAAATTAAAAAGTATAAAACGGTTTAATGTCAGACTTTAGTAATGTGAATTGGTGAAGTTTAATTTTCTTCCACCTGCATTTTATGAATAATCCAGTCGTGCACCTGCGCCGGCCACCTGTCATTTCGGGCTATGAATAAGAAATTCTATTCTACAGAGAATATATCGCTTTACGTAATCAGAAATATTTTTAAAATTTTTACATAAATTTAAATTAAAATGTTGAATTAACTGATACTTATGATGTCTATTTATGATATTAGTGTGTAAATAAATGTTGAATATAAGAGATATATAAAGATCATCGTAATTTTTTTCATCTCCTATATTCCATCCTAAAAGTCCTTCCTAACTCAAAAATGATTTTAAATTTTTGGGAGCCCATAACTATAGCTAGGCTCTTCCGAAAACTATACCATTGATATCCCATCTCATAACTCCTCCTTTCTTGGCGATTCTTTAAAGGTCTCTGCAGTTAGGCTATGGAATTCACTTCCCGTCCCTATTCGCTTAGCTTCTTCTCTATCTTCCTTTAAATTTCTTCTGTACAAACATTACCTGTCCACACCGTATCCCTAACTTTCTTACTAACTAGTAAGTGACGCGAGATTTATGTTAAATTATCATGATTTATGTGTAATTTTACTTTCTATTTTTAATGTATCTTTTTAGTTTTTTTGTTTCAATTTAGTTTTGGCTTAATAACTGTGTATAACATGTATTTTTGCACTTCTTGCCTATCTTATGTAATTTAATAGATTTTTTTTCTTTACTCACAGTGGTTGATCGAAGAGATAGCTCAAAAGCGATAAGGCCGCCAGTTGCCCTACTTTAGATTTAATTATGTTCACTTTTTTATATTGTAATGTAACAAAGTGTTAATAAATAAATACTGGAAGAAACTTTTACATATATTGTCTACTTTTTATCTTTTTTCTTATATATGTATATAAAGTGTTTATTATATTCCAACTTAGGGAACAGTTCAAGTTTCATCGAAATCGGTACAGTAGTTTTTGAGATATTTATACACTCATTTCACACATGTCCCCACATGTATGCCCCCACCTAGGTAAATAATTTTGTCAAGTGTAAGTTACGAGTTGAATGTAGTCTGTGGCTTTTACTTTTGAAGACAAAATGTTCAATTTCGAATCGTCGAACAGAAAGATAGATCGTGTCGTCGTTTATACAAACAAGTGGGCCACCGCCGTAGTAGTTTTTACTTTTACTCAGGACGCCCCATGAGAAGCTACAACCGTTTAGACGGACCACCCCATTAAGGTCATGAATTTTAAACCAAGCTTAAAATCCTAAAAAAACACACGGTGTAATTATTTTCGTTAATTGATTTATGTAGTTAATAAGCCGAACTACTAACAACTTCCTCATTTTAATTTCTTATCAACTTCTATAATAAAGAAAATACTCAAATAATTCACTTCACATTTTCACTTCTGAAGGTAGCAAAATCGAAAATCGTTAATTGTAAACATTTGGATTTTCATCGTCAAAGTTATCATATAATTTTATACGTATACAAGTAAATTTGGTACGCTGTGCATTATAAAAAAAACCGTCTTAAAACCGACCGATATTCGACCTTTATTCTATTGTATGTCAAAGTGTACGCTTGATCTGGATGATCATGATGTCAAATGATTCCGATTTGCAGGAAAATGATCCCATATGATTAAATTTAGTTTGGCATGACTTCCAATAAAACAGCCTAATATTATCTTCGATCTCCGTCGTTCCACAATTGAGAGTTTTTAAGGCAGTTTATGCCACGTACTACCAAGATGTGGAACCAGCTGCCAATGGGAGTATTCCTGAACCAATTCTTAAAAGGCCGACAACGGACTTGCGAGCCCTATGGCAATCGGCAAGTGTCTACGGGGGCTTCATATCACTTACCTACCATCAAAAAAAATACATCGTTTAATTTGATTCTTTGGGTAATACAAGACCAATCAATAGAAATAAGGGAATAATAACTTCCTTCGTGTTTTCGTATTCACAGCTCGAACGCCTTACTTATCAATACAATGTGTATAGTTCTAATATTAATTATATTACATTGATAATTCTAAAAAATACCCCTAAAAAATACAGAATATTGCTCATTTTTTTTCAAAGAAACAAAAAAATCGGTCAAATTCAACTTTCAAACTTCGGTCAAGAATTTATCTATTACGCTTAAATTTACGTATTATTTGCTAGCCCTTTGTACATTTATGCATTTTAAATAAATAGTTATGTTTTAGTAAAACGATACGATTATTGTGAACTTCAGCACCAACCACTAATTGAGTCATTAAATTGTTTGTTTATCACTAAAAACAGTATGTTTCCGTATGTTTTGACAATGACCAACTATTTTTAAAAGCAGGAAAATCAAATCACTTCCCGTTGCTAACACCTTACACGCGTAATTTAATACTTTATTAAGAACTTCCGAGTACTTTGTAAATCCATGTTAATGAAGAACTATTTTGCAACTCTTAACCCTGAGGTTGTTCATTCGATCTTCGGCTTTGCATTCACAGATTTTCTATATGCGCAATTAGCACTAGCCCATACAGTGAAGAAAACTCAAGAATATTACAAAAAAGTGTATGTGTTTCCTCACGATGTTTTCGTTCACCGTTTGAGCGAATGTTAAATGCGCACATAGAATTCACAGCCGAGGATCGAACCTACAACTTCAGGGATGAGAGTCGAACGCTGAAGCCACTAGGCCAACACTTAGGAGTCCATTTAAATTGTGTTTAAGATTCGCTCGAACGGCGAAGGAAAACATCGTGAGGAAACCGGCTTGCCTTAGACCCAAAAAGTCGGAGTGCGGCCGAAAGAAGGCTAATCACCCACATGCTTATTAGATTAACAAATGATCATGAAACAGATACAGAAATCTTCGGGCCAAACCTAAAAAGGTTGTGTGTTTCAGTAATTTAGTCACATTTCACATAATTCTAATCTAACATAAAATTTACTTTTAAACCATAGTCACAAACATCTGCTATACTAGGTATCAAACGACAATTACATCCGAATTATTGTCAATTTTCATGAATTTCCATAGACGAATTTCAGTAACGTCAGCTGTGCGCGAAATTGCTACCGATCCCCCTTCCCAGTGACGTCATTGCCAAACTGCTTACGTCATACAGGGGTCGACAATGGACCGTCCCGTTTACAAATAATAAATGTTAGTCAAAATCGAGGACATTTAATTTTATGTAAGTTTGGGAATATATTTACTTGTACCTAGTATGGTTATAGTTTTATAAACGGCAAACAGAAGCAGTGTTTTATATAGTTTTTTTTTTTGTATATACACACATATTATTCTCTAAAACCTGTTACTCGTATATAAAGAAAACTAAGTGTTTTATACGGATTTTATACGGAGGAACGAAATAGGCAGCTGTCATGTTCAACAACCGATTCGCGAAAAGCTTAATAATAACTAAACACGAATTACGCCTCAATTAAATAATGTTTTGTCTCGTTTATTTATTTGCAAAATGACATTCAAGTGATAAAGCCAATATTTCTGGGCCATAAATATGAATGGGGTAGACCAGTGTTTCCTAACATGAAGCCCACACCTATTTATTAAAAAAAATTGAATTTCAGTCTTTCGTTATATATTTTGTAAATTTACTTACCTACTGTGTTTTGTTAACAACCTATCATATAAGTTTCTTAAATGAAGAATTACATTTTTTACATCAATAACAAATTATTATATGTAAAATATATATAAATTAGGGCATAATAATTTTAGGGTATTGCTCAAAAAAGGTGGGAAATCACCAGTGATTAGTGTACCTAGGTACACCCATATGAAAATATCACCAAGTATTCCATATTCCGATAACATAAAGGTTAAACCGCCCATCTTTTGAGTCCTTCAACATATAGGGACATTTGTGGGTCGTAATTAGTTATTTATATTCAAAAACACCAACGCGTACATGCTCAACCTACACGCTAGTAAAATATATAATAAAAAATGTGAAGGCTTTGATGCTCAGACATTTTTAAATTCACTATGAATCATCGTAGAATACGTGTTTTTTGCTTATCAAATAGTAACAAAAAAATCTCTTTTTTCTATATATTACAGCTTTCCGATTCTTAGTCTCTATCTCTATGCTACAGGGTTCGTAGTAATAAAATAGTAATTTTCAGGTGACCGGTTTAATTTACTTTAAAAGTGAAGAGGGTAGGTAAATGTAATAAATATATATTATTTTTTATAAGTTATTAAATAACTACGTCACAGGTTTATAGGTATAAGAGAATAGTACTTTCGAAAAAATATATATCAATCGGCCAAGTATTTAATTAAAAACATAAATCGTTACTTTAAATTAGTGTTGAAAATTGGCAGAGAACACAAAAATCTAAAATACCTCCGATTCGTGGGATAAATCACGGGAATGGCGGCTATTTTTCATATATCAAGTCAATATCGTGACTGGTGTAATAACGAGGGTAGCTTTGCCCCGGACAAGCCATTAATATTATCATTTTACCACAATATTGCGAGGTAGATCGAAATTTGCCGTTATTCATTTAAATTAACGATGTCACGAACTCTATAAAGCAATCTCGTCTACGATTTAGTTACGAAAGAAATAATGTTAATTTATATCTGTTTATTTGTGTAATAAAAAAATAATTAAATAGTTTTAATAACATTAAGATACAGTGTTTGAAAGTAAAGTAAAGTTTCTTAATTAAACATTTAAATTATTTAAATTTATATAAGAATTTATTTTTTATATATATAATTAATTAAGATAAATAAATTTTAATGTTCTATTAAGCGAGATATAGATGGTGACTATGTGACTCTAAAGAACCGTCCTACTTAAACCAGTCTGTCTCTTCGGGGCCAAAAATATTACCTATTCTTGACCTTTTCTATATTGTTGAAATGAGGAATCTAATGCCTTTTAGTTTCTAACGTTACGCAAGTAACTAAATTAGATTTGAATGAAATGTTTACAATGTAAATGTAGTATGACTCACCGAAGATTTCTCCCTTGCTCGCGTACTCTGAGACTATGTATATCATGTTCTTCGTTTCCATGACCTGCAAATAAAATATAGTATTGTTATAAATTAAAAAAGTTTGGTCCCGACAGTGTACCTTTAACGTTGACATATTACCTCGCTGTATTTTGATACTTATTCGTTGCAAAGAAAATACCCCAGTAGTTATTGATGTAAAAAATTAATTGATTACGAAATCTGAGGCCAATACTACAGGTTGTAACGCCTATGGGTTTCGTTCCCTTTCCTATAAAGTTATTTAGTCATTATGAGTAAGCCGTTAAGTAGTAACTCTTAACAAAATTCAACATACTAAGTAAATAATCTCAAAATAGCTTGTGACAATTTTCTTTTAATTATAGTTATGTTACACACGGCCAGGAACATAACTACAGCAACATACAATATAAAAGATCATTGCGAAAAATTATTAAATCGGATAAGGACAAAATGATTTGAAGTCATTCATCGACATTATCCCATTTCAAAATTCTTAAGATTCTTTACCCTATCTTAAGATTGGTTGTTCTTAATTTAAATATCCACTTAATGGAAGTGTTTCAAATATTCAAGTATATTTTATTCACACTTATCTCAAGACATCTCAAATTTGTTCAGAGATTCACTGTAAAAGGTTTAACTTGTTCCGCAGTTTCTGATCCAATTAGAAAAGTAATTTGTGCTTGCGAATCACTCTAGAAAATAAATCTAAGTTCTAAGCTTAAAATAAAACTGATCTGTATAATATTATTAGACTAATAAACTGCATTGCTATCCTTGTTATACGATGTTGAGGCTAAATATAAGTTCTTAAAAGAAGAACTGACAAGAAACTCCGACACTCCAATTGTCAAATTTTTTGTTCAAAAAGTATGCTCCACATCCTTATTTGAATGTTCAACATAGTTGTTTTTTTTTTACTTGAACCGTTGTTATTCGTTTTTCAATGTAACGGAAATCAATTAGCATGATTATAACCAAAAATAATTCCTGTCAATCCCTCTTCCTTGTACTAGCGTCACTGAAATTAATGGGTATTGCCAATACATTGCCATCGGTAGGAATTCACGCATGACGTAAGACGAACGATCCGTTCAGAATTTTTTAGAATTTGGGAATGCCCTAAAAATGATAATAGCAATTATCTTTAAGATACTAACTAAATCGTTATTCCGTAATATTATGGTGTATTTTACAAAAATATAAAATTTTGTCAGTCACTTTCCATGTATTATGTTCCTAACCTTTGCAAATAACATAGTGACAGGAAATCCCTCTTTGTGGAGGAGCAGTCAAAAGCAAGACAACTTTACAAGTCTACTAATGTCAAGATCCAAACTTGCAACAAATAAAGTAAGAAATGTATTCTTTTTCATTAATGAAAACCTAAGGTCGCGCCAATGAACTGTTAGCGGACACGCCAAAAATAAAGTTTAAAAATAAATTTATATGAAATGACGCATCTTTCCTCATGTTTACGATATGCTGAACCAATTCATTCGAAGAACACTTTTTCAGTGCGAATTTTATTGCAGTATTGTCTTCAAGTTTATGCGTTAAATAACGCATGAATTTAGTACTTACCTAATTCAGTATATCATGTATAAAGCGACTGCCGCGTTCGTTGACGAGGACCATTTTAACATTGAAATGTTTTCATCAATAGTGACTAAAGGGGAAAGTCGCTTCCAGTGTTTTGTAAGCATACTTTATTAAGATCTAACACAAACGGTGAACAAGTCAAAAAACAATTAACCAATTTTACTTACGTCTTTGAATAATTTAAAATATTATAAACATTGTATGACAACTGACCTAATTTGTGGCGCAACTGCATACTTCCTGTAAACTTTAACAAAAATTGTATTTATCAAACTTTAACAAAAACCGATAGCCATTTTCATATAATACACTCATTTGATAGGCATTATTTCAATCACAGCAAAGCTTAACCTTTGTCTAATTCATTTAATTTAATTGTTAATTTTGCGTGCTTCTAATTTTATTTAACTTTCTTTCAAAGCCTATATGTTGATGTTCCTGTGGTTTTGTTACGGGAAAACACTATCTGTTTTATGCAGGCATTGAACGATATATAATACCTTACAGAACGTCGATGCTAGTAACATGTATGTTGCCATGTCTAATGCATATATACATTTTATATTAAACCGAAATATTTAGTATAAATTAAATTTGTCTGACCCAGTTATACATTTATATTATTTAAAACGTAACATCTAAAGAGCGATGCTAAAATAAGTACATATTAATGTTAATAAAGCAGTATTTATATTTAGATCGCACGAGAGTATCACGTGAAAGTCGCTTGACGTAAACAATACGTATTCTTCTCAGAATCTACTTGTGACAAAGGCAGAACCTTATACAAATGTCACCTATTTTTATAAAGAGAAATGCTATTAGAAATAACGATAAATATCTAATTTATGAATTGAATGATTATCTTGATAATATAGGCGTGTTGTAAATATAAATAGTGTAATAAAATAATATTAGTTTGGATACCTCCAAAAGGAAAATGTACGAATAGGAGCGGCGATACTAGTTCAACTACAAAATTCAAATATTTGATATCTGATAATATAATGATGATTTTCTGAAATATATAATGTAATATTGGATGAGGTCATAACAAAGCATAGGCTTTTGAAAGACTTTAGTTTGACTTGTACGTGATATTGAATTTTAAATCTATTTTAGCTTCCAAGCACATATGTGCTAAAGTTCTTAAAAGTATCCACAAACTCAGTACCTGAAAATAACATCGCGGTGGTGTGATTTAAATCAGAGTAGGTAGATAATCTGTAGGGAACAGTTGTTTTAAAATATCCCGTTATTTCTGGAATTTTTTTGAAGGTTTTATGGCCTGATGACAAAACCAAAACCAAGCCGAATTTTAGATATAATGACAATAAATATTGAAGTCGGTTTAATTTTTCTAAAATACTATCATTTTTGCAGGGTTTATAAAAGATGTGTACATATTGATTAAGATATTACGTCACGTGACTCTACATACCTATTCGGCTGTTATGACGTCATCAACGTTCCCCCCAAGACGATTTTCTCGCCATACGAGCGAGTGTTAAATGCGCATAGTCAGAAAGTTCATTGGTGCACATCCGGGGATCGAACCTACGATTCCAAGGATGAGAGTCGCACGTTGAAACCACTAGCATTAAACTCCTCACTTATAAATATATATTAAAAACTTACATGACTATATTTTTACCATGTGTACCTACTATAAACGTGTCCATAAATAATCATAACAATCATTTTTAACGTTTGATAATACAATCTCATCACTATAATTATTATATTAATTAAATCGTAAATAATAATTGTTTATACTTAATTTAATTGGATATGAACCGTAGTTAGTAGATACTCACGAGTTAATGTATTCTAGCAGCGCTCTTAACTTTGTTAGCACCCGACCAAAATAATGATGTGCTTCAAGCCTCCAACTTCACCTTCCAATTTAAGTTACATAGGAGCTTATTTTATAAGAGCTTTTTAAATTAATGTTTAACTATAATAAATGAGATAACATTCCGTGCCTTATCACACGAGTAATATGGTGAGATTTAGTAGGCTTAGACCAAATCTTTTCACTTGTTTTAAAGTACATATTGGAATTATATACTGACAAATTACTGAGTGTTTAATATATCTTTATTTAAATCAATACGTAAAGTCTGTTAATTTCAAATAGATTTCTAAAATGAATTTACACTTTACTAGTGAAAAATTATTTAGTCCAATTACACTAACAAAAGTAGTCGTTTGTCTATTTCTGTTAAGACAAGTTGTCTCGTTGTTGAAACTGTTTTTAATAAATAAAAGAGTCAGAGTTTATTGAAAGTTCAAAAATGCTTTAGCTAACTAAAGAATGGGTCTGAGGCAATCCAACTTCATCATACAACGGGAACTATACGCCTAAACAGAACTAAACCTTTTGAGTTATTAACATTAGTCTAGTTGATATAAGTGCAAATGCAGCAATCTCGAAAACCTTAACATTGCAGAACACAAAGAATATTAATAAACATTATTTAGTTAAAGCTATTTACTAGTATTATAGAAAATTAAGTCATAATATTACTTATTAGCCATAATGATTGTATAGGCTACATTGCAATTCATATAAAGTCGGAAACTATTTAGTGAACTTTATAGATTAGATTGGGTTATGCACTGGTTATTATAGCCCATGTAGGTATAGGTATGCAATAAGTAATACCACCCATTCACGCTAGAATTAAAGCTAATTATTTAAAGTATGTATTACCGAGGTTTTAAATAATTACATAGTTCTCAACCGTACTTCAACAATAAAACCCATGTTATTAATTGGACCATTGATTATAACTGTGCTTATCACACGGAAAACCACAATAATGGCGTTATAGAAACTAATTTTGAGAAATTATGTACGTAATACACGAAAATAAAGTCTTTTAAATTGTTAATAAATTTGTAATGTATATTTAAATATGACTAGAGCTAGTGTATTACATATTAAAATACCTATAATATTAATATTTAAAGTTTATAAACAGACAATGAATACAACATCAACCTCTAAAATACTTATACAAATGTTTTGTCACATTTACTCGCTATTAAAGTCACATGAGAGTGATAAGGATAACATGTAATATATGTTAAGACTATTGTTTACTTCGTATAACACATATAGTTGCACATTTAGGGATTTATAAGTTTCATATTTACGACTCAGTTTATTTAGTCATACTATGTACATACGTGCATACTATGTAGAAACTTAGATTTGTTTGTTTGTAACGAATAAAATCTACTGGATTTTTATTTTAAATTTTAAAATTCATTTCACCATGAAGATGCTGAATCCGGAGCAATATTAGTTCATTTCTAAAATACTTTAAACAATCCCTGTGAAGACGAGACAAACCGCCGAACCATGTGTCATTTTCAAAAACAAATGACGATGCGTTAACGTTGAACAATCAAACCACGTACAAACGATACTAATGACAATTTCACGTGACATTTAACGACACAAGTACATACAGAACGATGCAATAAGCCTAACGGTATAGGCCATTGTGTCGATTTAAATGGTTAAACCTAAGCTTGTGCGGACGGAAAATTGCACGGAAGTATGTGGAAAAAAGGGTAATGTTGCCCGATCGTAGAAGCGCTTCATAAATCATACATGTATATATGAATATGTTTAATAGAGTCAATATTTGCCTATATTAAACGTGATCTGTGCCCGTACTCTAATAACATCCAATAACGATGCCGACGTTTTTGTATGCAAGTTCGATGCAGTTCTCTCAAAATCCGTAGCGCTGTTGTCGCAACTGCCTCTGAGCCATAAGGGTCCTTAAGGCCAACAGCGCAACTTTGGGTATTGGAAGTTACACAGTATTGTGGACCCAGTTATTGTTTGTTCAAAGTTTTCCCACAAAATCGCAATATTTCGATATCAGCGCTACGGAAATTGAAAGATCTATATCGAAATTGTATACAAAAATGTCGCGTTATCGCTATTAAAGGTACAGAACACTGCAGCAAACTTACCACGTAATTTACATACGGCAAACCCATTATTGTATGAACTTTGCCATTGTTAGTGTTACACTGTGAAGAAAAATATTGAAGTAGGCGGTACAGTATAAAAATCAATAAGTCTCACCTGATAGAGCTTAATAATATGAGGATGGTCCAGTCGTTTCATAATATCCACTTCTCTGTAGACTTTCTGAAGATTGCTGGCATCTAGTTGTGATTTATCTATTATCTTAATTGCTACCTGTAACAAAAAATTCAATGTAAAATTCATATTATAAAGTATAAACTATTATTTTCGGCAATTAATTTTCCTTTCTATCAACTCGTCTTAACCAAAACTTTCAAAGATATAGACCCAGTAATGTGTCTGCCCCACATCCTAATGGAGATTTCATTACATACAGCTCACGTCTTCATGTTATGAAATTCCAATAACGTGATGCCATGGAAATATAATAAATGTTATTAAAACAGGTTTTCCGTATAGCAAATCCTTATGTTTATGATTTTAATTCGGTAGCTCTTAGGCTTTCATTTCTTGTGGAAATTACTAAAGGGTGTACATATAACCTTCCTCGATAAATAGAACGCAACATAAGAATACTTTAAACCACGTGTGACAGCGCTCAAGCCCTCAACAAACTCATAATTATAATTAGTACAGATAAGTAAAAAATCAATTAGCAAACAGTTGTACAAATAAGCCTGAGTCATTGTCCGAAAACGTAGCCGATATCGTTGATAATGTTAGTACTACGACGAAACTCGTCCGCTGCGACTCCAGCAAAAACCCCAGACTATGTTCTTATAGTTTTTCCTAACGTCCAAGTTATTCAGATTATAGAAGGCGAGTTATTAAGGCAGTGGAGATCATTTCAAATATATCACATTATAGGTCCGTGTTAAACCCTTAGATCTGTCTTTATGTTTAAGAGACACGCGTTAAGATTCACAGATAGTACATAAGATGTTTTTGCTCTTGACAAAAAGAAAAAGGAACATTCGTCGAATTGATTTATTTTTAAAACAGGCATAAACAATGTTTCATAGACTGTAGACTGGTAAACATAAACATGTATTATGTATTAGAATGTTTTCTAAATAAAAGATTATCACATTCTCAAGAATTAAACTTGCTAAAGCCCCCAATATCGTTTATCAAAATCCATTATAGTATCAAAACAAAGAATCTTGTTCGGACTAAATTCGAATGGACGCTTATTTCTAAGTAAGATTTTGTTTTCTTCTGATTACCGCTTTAAAAAAAACAAACTAAAAATTACATCAAAAAAGTAATAAATCCAGCTAAATCTTTAAACGGAAGAAAACAGTTATTCGGTGATTTGCCTTTAGCTACTGACGTCACGCGGGCGTCACTCGCCAATTGACGCGATTAGAGACGACCTCACGCTCAATAAATGTTTAAATTCAATACTGGAAACTATCTTTAGTTTTTTTTAGTATGAGTAATTTTATGTTCAAATATTATGTTTAAAGAAGAACTTAAATTAAAGAAAAGAAATGTCTGTTCAATCATCCAACCACGAAACACGATTTTAAAACTTGTACTCATATTCATTATATTCTGAGCTCGATGAGTAACAATTGTTGGTATAGGACCTCCGCTATTACAGCCCGATAAGTATTCTAGACTAAATATTTTTAAGCAGATTATAAAGCACGCGTCGAGATAATGTTATTATTCAAAGTCCAGTAAATATTTATGATTACGATCAGACAAAAACTGTTTCAATATTCACTTTCGAACCGCAATCCGATAAAATATGATTCACGTATGTTCATACTGTCTTGTGACGTCTTATACATGAATTAAGACAAAATGCAGTTTTAAAATTTACATAAATCTTTCTCTAATTAAGGGGTTTATAGTAATTCGAATCTGCTTTATTTCCACTGGGTCATGCTTGTAACAGTTTGTTGATATGTCCGGTAGAGGCTCCGACATTGACCTCATTGTCTCGATCTTCGCTTATAATTTAGTTTCCACGTCATAGGAACTAATTGTGTTGCACGGTTTTCCAGTATACCATCTTTTAATAATGCAGAAAGTTATGTTCACTAGAAAGTCGCTTAGGCCAAGAATACATACTACTTTATTTAAAAATAGAAAGGAAACATTGACGTCGTTAATATTTACGATTCTTTTAAGCGCTGTCAAGTAACTCTTACGGATGATAAGACTTGTATAAAGATAACACTGACAGGATTGTAATAAAATATTTAAATATGAAGTTTCGAAAATTATTAGTTCAAAAATTGATATTTATCAATCTTATGAATATTAAATAAGAAATATTACTCATCTTTAACACCTCTTGTTTACGTATTCTAATTAAAATAGTGACGTTTGTTTTTTAAGCGCAGTAGGTCATTAACCTCGTGTCATTCAACTTTTGAGAAGCTAGCAAAGGGTAAACTTAACAGGTGAAAACTTAAAAAGAATTTTAACATTTATCGGGACACACGGACTGTAGTATAAGTACATATTGTACGGATTGTAGTATAAATTTGTCAAACTTTATTTAAATAAAGAATGATGTTTTTATATGCATTTAGTTTGTCACATAATAAAGTACCGATGCTGAGATACTACATTAAAGATTGTAAAACTATACACCACTTGATTCCTTGGCGTAAATCCAACTGTTTCGGTGTTTCTGATATTTTAATAAAACAAATTAAAAATATCATATTGACGCAAATCAAACGATCACCTACATAATATATATACTGTAATAACGTAATAATTTAACACACAACAATAGTAAACTACATTTTAAATATCGGTTTACTTTACTGTTAATTAAATACTGAATAAACAAACCTTTATATAACACACATTTTGCAACACGTTACATTTCATAGCGAACTAGAACTGCGATTCAGCAATGAAATGCTGTCAATATTACAGACATTTCGAATGTTGAAGTTATAAGTTATAAATATACATTATATAAAAGTAATGTATAAATAAATCCAATACGTGAAGCCCTATTTTATATATCTTAGATATTCCTGGTGGTGATATTTTGATAACTCAAAGTTGTCAATAGATTACCACATACAACAGTTACAATTCTGTTATCCATTTCCCTAATTGTTAATAAAATGCTGGAACTATATAGTAGTTCCAGCATCTTCTTCGTTCTGCAGCATTACATGCTCACAGAAGGAGACCATTGCACTCCAGGCCTAGTATAGCTAGTATAATACCAGGTAAAGTGAGGTCCGCCCCTATGACCGATACCAGGTCATGACGCTCCCTTGTCCAGGTGACACACTCAACCACAGTATGCTCCGCCGTGTCATTTGGAGCGCCACAGTGGTGGCACAACGGATGCATCTCCCTTCTAGACACCTTATGCAGATACCGCCCAAAGCATCCATGCCCAGACAGTACCTGCGAAAGTCGAAATGTCACAGCACCCCACCGTCTATCCACCCAGTCTTTCAAGACTGGGCGAATAGCCTCTATTGTTAAAGCACCAGCTCGAGGCGTAGCCGGGTCGTCCAACCACCTTTCGAAAAGAGTTTTCCCCCACGAATGGTTATCGCTAACTATTACCTCAGCTTTCGCGCGGCATAAGGTAGCGAGGAGTTCTACCTCCCGCTCCGAGGGAGGAGTGCCAGCTAACACACAGGCCGCCTCGAACGACACGGTACGGTAACAGCGAGCTGCCCGAACCGCAATCACTCGCTGCGGCCTCCGTAAAAGCACACGATTAGTCAGCCTGCTCAGCGCATCGTCCCAAATAGGGGCCCCGTATAGGGCCATACTGCGAATGATTCCACAGTACAGCCGACGCACACTCTGACATGGACCTCCAAGGTTAGGCAAGAGCTTGCCAAGTGCTCCTGCTGCTCTCACAAGTCTCCCTTCAGGAGATTTAAAATGGGGCTCGAAATTCCAGCGACCATCCAAAACAAGACCAAGATACTTCATGGAGAAGGCCACTGAAATTCTAACACGGCATTATAGTATAGTCCAGCCTTAATTATATCAGTTTATAAGTTTTACGTATGTGCCCATTTCTCTGTATTTATCGCGATAAGCGTCCCCTTTATCGATCGCATACTTAGGTATTTTCTTTCTTGTGCAACAGAGTAAGCGACTGGAAGTCTTGCAAACAATGTTTCATAGATTCTTATTAATTAATGTATCTCATATAATTTCATTCAAGTATGATGTACTTTATTTGAAGTACTTATAAAGCAGTTTGACGACAATTTGACGTACCACGTGAAGTTAAGACTATAGAGAATAGTTCTTTAAATTAATAAACCATTTATTAAATAATAAATACAGTTACCTTTTGGATTATCGTGAATCATGTGCACTTTTTACTTTTTCTTTTTCATGTATCCAGTATTAGTTTATTTTATTTTTTGTTCCTTAGTTTCTTCTTTATGACTATATGTAATAGGTATTTCTGCACTTCTTGCCTACCTTATGTAATTTAATACATTTTTTTTCTTTACTCACAGTCGTTGCCTGGAAGAGATCGCTCGACAGCGATAAGGCCGCCAATTGCCCTTTTCATTTATGTTCAATTTTTATATTGTAATGTAACGAAATGTTAATAAAATTAAAATAAATAATTTTTTTTTTTTTTAATTTTAGCCACTCTACACTTAGCTATACCAATACTACAAAGCGGTTTTTTTTTGGTACGCTGTTATCTTATTAAACTACAGATAACTAAAAAATAACGTATACCAAAATACCACGTAAATACCAATGAATTAACGCAAACCCACCTCACAGTTACTTAAACTAAAATATCTAAGTTTTTTTGTATACGTTTATGTTTTTTGTGTGCTTGCACATTATAAGCGTGTGAAGCCGCAGGAGAAAGTAAAGAATGTACATAAAGAACGTATGACGCAAGTATTGTCATTGACTAGCCGTCCTCATCAAGTGTGATTAAGTTACCACCGATAATTGATATTATAAACTATTTAATCTACCTCGTGACTGTATAAGTGCTCCGGACGACATTGAATCCACTCAATCGCCTACGTGACATAGATCAAATTGACTGTAAATATTCCCGAATAAGAATTTCATTATTCATACAATTATTTACACTTTTTTGCAAATAATTACATAAAAAGGAGGGCAACTGGCCTTATCTCCTTCGACCGATCTCTTCTAGGCAACCGCTGTCAGGAAAATAAAATTAAATAGTCTGAGCGCAAGAAGTGCAAATAAGATATAGAATTACTAAGACATTGATAATGGAACAAAACAAGGCATTATAAACATATGTAAATAATCAAAAGGGATACGACGTGGACGATAGCTAGCTAAGCGGCTCTTTCTGGCAAATTGTGTTTGCGCTGTAATTGACAGATGAGAAATTTTACTGCGGTGCAATAAGATTGATTTTTTGTAATAAATATAGGTATGGCTGAAATCCTTTCCCAATTTGCTATTCTAAAAGAAGAATCGTGATTATTATAGATTTTTAGAGATAATTTAATAATGGTATACATGTGAAAATGAAATGTTATTCGGTACAATACAAAAATACGTTTATTAATTAAGTAAATATATAAATCTATATTATCATAAGCCGTGGTTGTGTACAGATACTGTTGAGTAGGCACAGCTGCGGTTTTACAAATTAGCTCTGTGCGGTGTAATTATTTCTAGAGGTCATTTAAGACTCGGGTCACGTAAATTATTTTTTTAATACTAAGGTACCTCAATCTAAGTAATCTTTTAAGATATTGGTACACTTACATTTACACCTGCATCATCAGAAAACCCTCACGTATATACCATATTACGAATTAAATAATTTTTATTGATTTTTTCTTTTCGTATACATTTTGTATTTATTATGTATTCCAGCATTGGATATATGTTTGGTATAATTGTATTTTGTTGTATACATATGTTAGCTGTATGTGAATTACGAAATTATATTTGAATATCAGGTTAGTATTATTATTTTATACCTGGAAATCATCAACATCAAGTATTCCTATGTATTGAACATCTCAAATCCAAACAATGATTTGCGTCAATGGTTATCATATAATTATGAGATAAACCGCAACATAAAATACCTATTATATTGACGTAGTAGATTGAAATCTCTTTATGACGACAAAGACTTTACCGATTATCTGTTTCTTGACATATATATATATATATAATTATTGATTTATTTGATTTAAATATGGTCTTTAACTGTAGAATATGTGAGTAGATATACAAGTATAAGAGATGCTATAGAATAGATGTAAAAACGTAAAATATCTAAAAAAAATATGTTAATAAGTTTTTTTTAAAGGTAAATAATTTACTAATATAATAATAAAAATGTGCAAGGCATTAATCGTTTTATCTCTACAAATTTTAACCCTTTTTACGGCCTACAAAGAAATTCTAATTAAAGACTACCCAGGACAGTCAAAGGACTACTTTAGTTCGCAGGACATCCAACCCTGGGTCAAACAGCTATCAACAAGTCTAGACTACGATCAATATGGTGTGAGCGAGACGGGACACGTGCGAGAGGGAGGCACGCACCCCCGTAAGCCTCCCTATTTTCCGACTTGAGATTACATAGGTTGCATTTTATGTTTGTATTATCAATCTCGTCACATTTTGAATAAACGTCAAACGATTTACGTCATAGTAAAAGGTTTTTATTGAAAGATTCATATTTCTTTCTTTTCTATAGATTTCAATAACTTTATCTTTAAATTAACCGCTTTTATTCCTGTTTAATCCACCCTAATATTAACTTGGATACTTCATTGATGACCTGTTAAAATTCATGCTAAATATACCAGGAATATTCAAAATATGAAAAGTCATGTAACGAACGTTTCAGTTCGTAGCCTTTGTTGAGAAAAATCGCAATCTGTCAGGTACTCGTAGTAAGGGGGAGGCGTAGTGCACTCCATTCTAATACCCCCACCCCGTAGTACATACTACGCCCTGAATTCAATTTACCAGTTACTGTCAGTTTACATTTTTAATTTGTAAGGACTCGTACAATTTATTTAAAGCGTTCGGACGGATACAAAATTTAAATGTCACGAATATACGGATGTTTAAGGTCGAGCTCGGTTATTGATCTGATATATTAGGTCCTTACATATGAAATTGGCGTTTTGTATCGGACTAACAAAACACAAAGGTAGATTATTTTAAATTCAACATATCCTTTTAATCAAACTATGTACCGTTGCTATCTATGCGGTTTTGCCATCTTATAGGTAGTTCATTGATCCCTTTCGAAAAACCATTCGAACGAGAATCAATAAAATCTTTGAATTCGCCCCATCAATGTTGAAATTTTGACCTTGCAAGAAGTTATCCAAATTTCGAAAAACATTGTTATCTGTTGAAGGAGGTAGGTCCGGGGAGTACGGTGGGCGTCTTAGATATTCCAATTGAAGCTCTTCTAATTTGGTAGCAGTCCGTTGTGCAGTGTGTGGTCTAGCGTTGTCGTGTAGCAGCAGTGGCGTAGTAGCGATTGACCAACCTTGGTTGTTTAGTAGCTAGCTTTTCGATCATGGTTTGCAGTTGCTGACAATAGACATCTGCCGTAATCGTATATTTAAGAATGTTATAGTGACCGACCCCGGCACTAGTCTACCAAACGCTCACAAGTAACTTTTTCGGAGTAAATTTTCGCTTAGGGCTGGACTTGGCTGGTTCGGATGTGTTCATGCCATTGCGATGAGCGCTTCCTATTATTGTATAGGATCCATATTTCATTACAGGTAATGATTCGATTTAAAATCCCTTCATTATGGTTCAGGTTGAGTAATGTAAGGCAGCGCGTGTTTGTCGATTTGCTTCACTTAATTCGTGAGATGGGTGTATCTCAACCTCTCCTTTTAAGCTTTTTCACATTCCCAATTTGTTTCATGTAAATTGATACAGTTTTATCACTAACAACAGCAAGTCAGATGTAGTTTGCGATGGATACGCTTCCACAATAGCCTTCAATTCTTCGTTATCGTTTGGTCTCCGGCCTTCCACGGTGCTTCTTCTGCAGGTCGAAATTTTGCAGAACGAAAATGTTGAAAATAAAAACGCACTGTTTTATTTTACGACACTGCCGCCATTCATATAATTAATCGTTCGAGCCGCGATATAAATAGAGTGACGCCAAGAAAAAAAATTAAAACGGGAAAATGAAATGAATCATAGTTTTCGAAAAAACAAATGCACGAATTGCATGCATGCAAAAATTGAATTTGGAATTCCTAACCAAAGGGGAGATATTTGAGGTCAGTGGCCAGTACGACAAAACGCCAATTTCATATGTCTATAAGTACCTAATGTTATTTGCTTAATAAGAAAAAGAGACAGGCTAGGCGTTCGATTATAAAACCATAGTGCCTTATTATACTGGCGGTTATCGAGCGATTCGAAAGCGACGCGACAGCGTGAACGCCGCGACCACGCTGCGCCATCGCGGCGTTCTCGCGGCGCCATTTTGTACATGCGCCCTCAAAATAATTGACTTAACTTAACTTATTCCAAGATTAGATTAGAGTAGAGAGTAATTACTCTCTACTCGGAAATCTTGGAATTCGCCATTGCATTGACCACAATCACCAGATTAGTGACATTTGCTATCTGGTTAAACCGGTTTAGGGGTTTATGTTTACTATGTTTAACAGCTTGTAAAATTTTAATATTTCTTTCTCGATAAAAATAGGTATGGTTTTTCATATGTGTACTTAAACAAGTGCTTTTCTTCTGGAGACACTGACTTTCTTAGATATGTGTTTTCATGTCGTAAGACATTTTGTATCAAACACGTAATCATAAAATGTAGAACTGGTGATTCGCAGGTAGGACCATTTTTTTGGATTTTTTTAAACTTGTTTGCAGAAAAGCGCATAGTAGTCGCTCCCTCCCAGTCGATTGCTTGATAATGGATCCTCCCATATTCGTCGTACCTGCTTTAGCTTTCGCATCTTGCGTCTTCGAAGTAACAAAGCCAGCAGTAGCGTTTCCTCGTCAGAATCCATTTTGCTACTGAGTGTACAAAACGTGCGCTGCGCAGTCGCGTCGCTTTCAAATCGCTCGCAAATCGCCAGTGTAATAAGGCCCTAAGGTATTTTATTAACGATGAGTTTATTTGATTTTAGCAGTAAAACATTACATTTATTGTCTTTTAATTTATTTTTGTTCTCCTTTTTATAATGTATGATTTGATGTATGATATTGTGTGATAGGGATATGCATGTAAATAAAAGCCATTATTATTATTATTGATTCTCTATAAAAGAAAAATCATCGTAGCGCCACTCGATTTTACCAGACACTTGTCCATGTAAAACATGCTTCAACGAGCGCATGAGATATTTACTGAAATTGCTATTCGTGTTCAAGAAAACAAAAACTTAAATGCAAATTCATTCTTTTGGATACAGTTATCGAGAGATAAGACAAAGCGGTTTACAAAATAAATACGTGACGTCACAAGTACATATGTATCTTGTTGAATAACATTTTCTTGTTTATTTTATTATTAGTATGTGTTTAAAGAAAATAGTATAACAGGTTTACTTATTTAACGAACAGATGGTACATATGTAATCTTGTACATCATAAGTAAGCGCTTTATTTATTAAAATTAAATTAAATTGTGAAATCTACGGGTAGTTATGAAACAAAAATGTTAATGACAATGTATGGAGTAAGATAATAAACAAAACCAAGTAAAATAATTTGTATACGCATTTTTATTTACCCGCTTGTTTTGCGATTAAGCACATGAATCGGTAGCTGTTGAATAGTTATGGAGTAGGCTTTGTTTTCTACGAATAATATTGATACATCTCTTTGACCAAACTGTATTCATTCAGAAATGAAAGTCCAACCACAAATATAGAAGTGGTGACCGCCAAAACGCGCAGATAACAAACTCTGACGCAGAAATCCAAAATAGATAACGCATTTGCGTCAAGCGCACATTTTTTTGCGCGCAATGTAAACTGAACTGGGCGGAAAGATTTCCTGTCAAAGTCAAAAAAAAATCTCGCAAAAACCGGTCGCTTTAAGCATTCCACTAAAAAAGAACCAAGCATGCGGCCGAAAAGGACCTGCAAAGCGGCAATGACCATCTTTGGTCGGTGACAAAATGTTTAGGGTGAGATTTAGAGCGAACTATGATTCCTGTATGTCAATTTTTGACAAATCTGATGTCAAAAATTTCTATTTCAAAGAATAACTCTCAAAGTATATTTTTCAATTTGCGCCCCTAACGTTAATCGATCTCTATATATAGGTCGTTCAGCTACGAGTCCCCCATCTAAGCAAAAAACTAAATACGTTTACAAATGCTTGAGCAAAAGTCACGATTATTATAATATTTATTAGCTCATTTAAATATGTATCGTATATTCTTCTCAAGTCTGATCACGCAAAGTAGACATGGTCACTTTCTGTCTTTGGTATGAATCAACGCGTGAGATCAATTAACACGCATTTCATGCACTCGTGCTAGCCTAACATTCGTCAAAAGATAGAGAAAGGCTACGATTTTCTCTTCTAAGGAAGAGGATTTATGGGACGATTTTCCGGCACTTTTTAGATCTTAATACACCGCCGCTTTAGTTTAGTTTACATTGCGAAATAAAAGTTCATAAAAGCCATAAGATGTCCGAAGACTTTTGTCTTTAGAAAATCCTCATTAATAATCAGGTATTAGTAGGTAAACATAGAACAGCGAGCTACATATTTAAGTCATAAACATAGCACATCCGTGTAGGTTGCTATTTATTTAAGAAGGTTATTTGATTGACAGACGTGTCATTCAATCTGTCGAAGTGATGACACAGTATTGACCATCACCTTGGCGCTAATGGTAAACGGGAAAAAGCCAAAAATCCATGCAACGCACACAAGGCCGCTATATTTCTGGATCGACCTCACACTGAACCGACTTTTACTGATTGATGATTATGTTCTTCGAAATATTTCGCAGATGTTAAGTCAGTACTAACCTATTCGATAGAACGAAAATAGTATGCAGTCTGTTTTGAAACAGATGGGGATACAATGATAAATACGCATTCACCCTTTGTTATGCATTGATCGAATTTTCTTTTCTTAATTCTATATTTTTTTATCTATATTTCATGTAACAAATTATGGAGAATGAGAGAGTATGCCAGCAAGCTGTAACAAATCCTGCTACCCTTGCCATTGTACTCAATAAATACTATTAAAAAATGGAACACTTTATTTGATTACATTTCGTGGCATATCAACAATGCAAACATCTCGTTCAATGTTCAACTGAAGGCCGCAACCAAAACGTTATTTCAGTGCATTGAGCACGCAATCCACTTGTGTCTGCTGCGGCTTTCTAAACAAACGCGTCTCTAATTAAACATAAATCAAAGTTTGAAAGTGTAGTCGTCCATTTAAATATCGTGAGTCATTCACGACAACGCCGGTATTCGGCCAACGACCTACTTCTTGGATAGATGTTCAGTTCAAATGCCTTTTGTCTAATCCGTAATAATTATAACTGTATACAGCCGAATAATATTCAAGAGTACGTAACGTGGATTCCTTCATTAATCCATATCACGATTTTGTATTATATAGCACACGTCGTTAATAAACGTGGAATTATACACAATAATTAAGAAACTTAAAATAGTTAAACCAACAGCCAATTATTTAGTACGATTACTTATTGGTTTATTATCTGATACAACGTGGTTTAATAAAAACATGTTTAACTAATTGGCTTGTTTCATATAGATGTCATTTGAAAAACAAAACTTTTCCATAAAATATACATATTTTTAACGAATTGGTAGGTAGAAGTATTATAAAGTCAAAATTGAACTTTCGTCAATCTAATCGCTACGCAGGTTATTGTCCCATTTAATTAATGGTTGACACTTAATTGGAACGTCGTCGCACGTGATGATTTTTAAAGAACATTTTAATAACAAATTAATTTCTATGCTAACTGAATACGTAATGTCAAATATTATTCGTAGTTCAGTGCAACTATAGAAAGGACTACAGAATATAAGTATATAACGTACCTACGTTATATCCTTCTATGCTCCCTACCTTTTGTATCTATATTTTTATGGTAAAAACACAGACCTCTACCCATAAAGTCAAGTCACGTGGTTGTGAATTCAGAACACACGGGTTTCAGTAATCATTCATCATGATGTATTAACTCCTTTACCAGACGGATTGCGGTAGTAAGCCTAAAAATCGAAGAACACTACTTAACTAAACCATAAAGCTGTTGGCTTAACAACAGAGATAATTATGGCAATTGCGCACTTCTCCATTATTCTTTAAGAATAAAATGTACCAACCAGATAGTATATAATTATGTAGATAAGACCGTCTAGACCGTCAATACAAAGAAACCTAATTTTATGTTTCCATTAAATCGCTTCATATGTTTGATGGCATTGATAATGAAAGAAATTTATTTAGATCTTATTCGGTAAACTCCTGACAGAACGGTCGTGATCGCTATGTAGTAGTAGTATTGGAAGGGGCAAATGTGATGCGCTGGACGACGTAAGCGCCGACATAATTATTTTATATTTTCAGTAATGCTAAGCCTCAATAAAACTTACACCTGCATAATTCTAGGTAAGATAGATACCTCTCATACTAACTCTATAACTCATAATAATACAAGCATTTCTTGCCAGAATACCTACATGTTAAAACAAAATGCATATTAAAGCAGTTGAGTTATACCTAGGTATATTAGGAGTACCTATGGTCAGTTTGGTATTGTAAATTATTACTACTACTACTAAATTGTACTTATTACTCTACATTAAGAGTTTCCTTACCTCAGTCTTCGTTATTCGATGTCGTGCTAATTTAACGACGGCAAAATTACCCTTGCCAATGGTTCTCTCTATGTCATAAAATCCCACCCTGATGGGGGTTTTTGCGGGTCGCTCTCGTTCCGCCATTGTCGATTTTGAAATCATCAAAACTCGTACTTTCACAGTCTCCTATTTAGGAATTTACAATATTAACCGATTAAATTCGTTAATTAACCACGCACAACATACTAGCACTTTATAGCGTTTGATATTTTTTCACCTAGTATTGATGTTTTTTTAACAATCCAACAATTATTTTATATATTAATATGAATTATTAACAAATTCACTCATGTAAGTGTCGTTTGTATAAAATATGTATAATAACGAAGCACTCCTATAAATATTTTTTAAGTTCTTAACATAAATTAAGTCCACCAAATATAACATAGTACAACTGTAGTAAATGTATAAAATTATTTACAAAATTACAGAAATTCACGCAGAGGCGGCGCGCGTATCGTAAGTCACTAAAAACACATAACGCCGCCGCCTCACCGGCTATCTACCCGGTACTGATAATTGAACATGAACGCTCAACGCAGCAACTGGCAAGTAGAACACTTGCCGTTGGAGATACCAGGGTGGCCAGTGAAAAAGTAGAAAATTAGACAAGCTTAAGTTAAAAACGACTAAACATGAAACTTTAATTTTATAAGGACCACGATAAATAAGTATTAATAAGATCCACTATAATTTACATAAAATTTTCTATGTACAAGCCAAAAACAGACTAAAATTATTACATCCAAAACTAAAATTATAATCACACGTAGGACACACAGCCACGAACAAACAATCTCACAACCTTTATTTTTTGTCGAATTCAATTATCGACAGAAACCAAATGTATACGCCATTTTAAAAGAATTTATGCGATAACTTAACAAAGTGATATTATCCTGTGGTAATATACCTGATAATACTAGTTTCATTTAACAATAAAGTGTTTCTTTAATATTATATTTTTTCATTTTATTTTCTTCTATATTTTTTAGCTATGGAACATCATTTACAGACTACGTAGGTTACATAAAATATCATAAATATATATATATATATTTGGATTCAGTTTCGATTATCAAAGATTAATAATCGCATAAATAAGTAATATAAAAAAATCGCACGAGCTTTACAATTCGATGTGTTTTATCTAAATTAATATCTGTTATCGATGTCGTCTAGGAAATTTCCTTCTATGTGTGTGTATATATATATATATATATATATATATATATAGACTTTCATTTATCATCTATGGTCATTGTCAAAAAGTCTATGGCATCTTTTTTGCAATGTGATTGTAGAAGGCTCGTAAATTAACACTTTTATTGGAAATTTTTAATCAATTGAAAGTATTATTTTCGTATGTCTAATTTAGGACGACCAGCTACTTTGTCATTAAATATTGTCATAACTAAGGAAACAAAATTCTATTAATAATTGGAAAGTGCATATTGAGCACCCAAGATGTCGGTAATATTCTTCTATGATTTTGACAAGAAAATATTTCACTAATGGGAAAGGTGATGGGTGGAGGAGCTTACAGTCGTTGAATGTGTAAATAATTATAAATAGTTAGACGAACAAAAACATGAGTCAACGTGCAGATGATCACGTAGGAAACGTGAAAGAAAATTCTAAATGTACAAGCGTGAAAAACAAATCAATCAATTCCAAAGATCCTTCAGAAACACCTGACGGAAACAGTATAGACAATAGCGAAGAGAAGTTGAACGAAATGATATCACAGTCACTTCATATAAAGCATCACAATAACCTAACAAATGGCACTAGTGAACATTCGAAAATTAATAATGAACCTATTAATGATTCGTCAGAACAACAATCTCCATGTGAAGATACTTTTGTAAATAGTGTACATTGTAGTGACTTAACTCAACACACAGAGAATACTAAGAATGGTTCATCTGAATCAAATGAGAAAAGGACTCTTGATAGTGTCGAGAAAGATGAAAATCATTTTCAAGATATGGAAAATGATGGAAAGATATTCATTGTATCATATGAATCTGAGTTACAAATGCCTGAAATCATGAGACTAATACAGAAGGATTTATCTGAACCTTATTCAATCTACACATATAGATATTTTATACATAATTGGCCTAAGCTTTGCTTTTTGGCAATTCATGATAAAAATTGCATTGGTGCCATTGTATGTAAGTTAGACATGCATCGCAATGTTGTTAAAAGAGGCTACATTGCTATGTTGGCAGTTGATAAGAAATATAGAAAAAGAGGGATTGGATCAAAGTTGGTTCAAAAAGCAATACAGGTGAGCAAATATCTAAAATAAGTTTATTAAATTATCAAGCTTAATACTATTTGATCATCATTATCTAGTATAGATTTAGCTGTTTCATCTTAATAACTAGTATTTAAATCTTTTACATGGTATCTATTCCATATATAATATGAATAAAATGAATATATTACATGTCTAAGATTTTATTTACTCATTCCAGGTCATGATTGATGACAATGCTGATGAAGTTGTATTAGAAACAGAAATAACAAATAAACCTGCACTGAAACTGTATGAAAATTTGGGCTTTGTTAGAGACAAACGCTTATTTAGATATTATCTTAATGGAGTAGATGCATTGAGATTGAAACTATGGCTCAGGTGAAAATTGCAGTTGTCCTTTGGGATATCTTAAATGTTGTGTTGTATTAACACCAACAGTTTCAGGTGTATATTATATTATGCATAATATAAACACTGTACTGTTATTTATATACCTTACCAATGCATCCGCAACCTGGATTTTAGCCAAAAAAAATTTTTGAGTCATGTGATTTGTTTTTTATATAATTATCGTTAAACTTTGTTGACAAAGTAGCCGTATTTCTTACTGCAAATCTTAAATAAATGAAATTTGATCTGTAATGACTTTCATAAATGTCATATTAATGGTGAGCAAATAATTTACCTTGGTAATTAAGGTAAGGTTGTTCTACTAACAATTGATTTTTATCATGGCTTGATTTACTGCTGTATATATGAAAAAGAATCTTATTAGAATAATAATTATAAAATTGAAGACTATTTACAAATAATTTCATTTCATAATTAAAAAGTTTATATATGTTCATTTTAATATGTATCTTACAATCCTAGTTTCATTTTTCTAAATTATGGCTGGTAAGTAAAATTGCCTTATAAGAAAATACACTCTTCAAGAACAACAATGTACATTTATTTAAAGATAACCACTACCCCTAAGTTATATTAATTAAAAATAAAATTGCTATGTTATTAGTGATTTATTCAGAACCAAAAATATATAATGAGTAAAACTGTTAAAATGTAAAAGTTGCAGAATTAGTGGATGCTCCATCATAGACAAAGGTATTATTAACAGGATTATATTGATTAGTAACTAGTTTTATAGCTTCATGAGCCACACAACCACCAAGAAAAGCAGACACACTATGGATTTCTGCACCTCCATAACGACACATTTCATGAATATGATCATCTTTAGGGAATGGGGAACAAGAAACATCAGTCAATATTTTAGAGACACAATTTTTTAGTTTTGCTATATCACTTTCTGGCTCCCATTCTCCTGGTGCACGACAATGTTCAGATCTAAACATGTCAGCTGCTCTTAATAGAATGTAATGCACCATCATTACATCAGGTTCTTCTAAATGTCTAGCTATGTAAGATGCTACCGGGCCACCAGGTTGATATTCTAAAGCTATATTAGATCCTTTAATTAAATGTAAATCATGAGCATGCCTACAAAATAGCTTGACTTCAGTGTCACTCATAGTGTCACATTGTAGCTGTGATACTATTTGTTGTACTTTTCTATAAACTATCTCTGCATCTGCTGCAGCCTGACACCGATAAATATTTTGCAGTTTTACATAATGTTCTGTGGAAGCTGTCATATCTGGTAATACACCTGTGACAGGTAACTTCCCTTTTCCTTCAGCTTCTACAAACCCTCTCAGGGCAGAACACATAATCCAAAATGCAGAACTATCCTTAGTCAAGTTAATAGCTGCACTGCTATAAATAAGATCCTGAATTTTAACAGGTAGAAATGTAGGAAGCAATGCTGTATTTACTGCCCTTTTTGCTTCTTCAAAGTTTTCCTCCGTTATTGGCACTCCATTTTCATCAATCCTAATATATTGCTGGATTATTTCTTTGATTTCATTTTTTTCTTTTCTGCTCATCGGCCATCTATCAGGATTTGTGATTTGCCATTGCTGTACTGCTTTGTATAGTATGACAATCCATGGGATATGGCCATGATCTTTTAGGTCAAGAGTACTGATATTAATGCTATCGAAATATTGGGATAAAATAGGGAATGGAACATCTAAACGGAGATCAACTCGTTCATTATCAGGATGGGTCTCAATAATTGCATGCTCTTTAAACTGTATTCTAAATGAACCTAAAAACCCAACTGATCTACACAATATAAAAGGAATGTTTAAATCCCATAAGTGCTGTGATAAATCTTTAATTAACTTCTCATTTAATGATGTTGCAATGACTGTATTAAAAGATTTAAAAAAATCAGGGTTATCTTTTAGAATTTGATCTGGAGGTTCCTGTACAGAGTGACCCTGAACGGCGTCATTAAGCTCTAATAACAATCGTAAAGTTTCAGAGCCTCTGTTTAAACCTTTACTAGAGGTTTCAAGAAAGAAATTACACCCAAAGTCCTCGTCGCTGGTTATGTTTTCATCCACGATGGTTATGGCGCCAACTCCAGGAAGAACTATCGATTTTAGAATCTCCGTTCCCAGAGCTGTTGCGTTAATTAGGCAGATATGACCATTTTCAAGCGCTGATTGTCCATGATCACCCCAAAGTCGAAGTTGCCGGTCGTATTGTTTGGATTTTTCATTTTGTTCAGGAGATTTCGGTGAAGGGGAAGCCATTTATACTTATAAGTGTTACAAATTATGTGTAGCTGTTTTATCAAATAAAAATTTTGGTCTTTATTTGATTTGTAGTTATTATTTTATTTTCTTTTTGATCACCTCTGAGTGTAGATATCCAATTCAAATTAGATTGATCAATTCGGAAACGTCAAACATCAGTGATTCCTAACTAAAACATGACAAAAACTTTTGTCATCTGTCTCAAATGTCATTTTTAATGTCTATATCCTGAGCGGAGGAAAGGAAGCTTAGACAAGATGCCTAACAGTAGTGTGTTACAGCTCGTGTCGACAGTCGGTAGCCTAGGCCTAAAAGTTGTGAGTCGGGATGACACCACATGACAGTGCTACGAAAAGACACACATTAACGCTCACGTTTTTCGGTAGTCAACGGCCAATTAATGTTTCGGCAGTGTAGGAAGACGGCGTTTATCCGCCATGTTTTAGCGTGATCTCAAAAGCTGTTGTTTGCAATAATTCATAAAAGCTATGGTCATCTTTAATGGCTACCGTTTTAAAAGAGCTATCTATATATATATATATATATATATAGCTATGGTCATCTTTAATGGCTACCGTTTTAAAAAGAGCCATCTATATGTATATATATATAGCTATAAAGGTAGGTAATATACAGAGAAGTCTTGTCAGTTGCCATATACAATATTTATATTTGACATTGATGGTTCATAGCAAAAACCATAAATTTGATTCTTTTTTTTCTACAGTACAATTGCATTTGGCAAGAGAATGAGAAGAATTTATTAAATATATATTCTCTAAATCTGTGGTCATAGATCAGCATATGTAGCGGGGAAAAACATTAAAAATAGTGCGAATTGATAAATGATGTTAGGAGAAGATTTATTAGCAGCTGATTAAGGAATTAAAAAAACATAAAGCTTTGGGTTTGGTGTTGTGCTTGAACATTTTTAATGTCCATTTTGAACATTTTGAGTTGTCACTATTATGTATACTTACGCAAAAATCAAATTTTAGTACAATAAGTCATTTATATATCTTGATTGTTTAAAACATATTTTTACTTTTAAAAGTGACAATTGTAAAACACCGAGAAAAGTACTCAATGAAATGACAAAGGGATTAATAAAGATTATAAAATAGAAACCTAGTCTGGTATGAAATTATAACCCTTAATTAATTTTTGATTTGATATCGGTGCTCTATTATCTTAGATATAAATTTAAGTTTCATACTAAATTTAAGTTAATATTTATATCAATTAACTTTTGTTTACATCAGTGATTTGATACTATACAATATGTAAACCTGTTAAACTAAGGAATGAATAAAAATTGTATGTCATGTATTTGATAGTTTTTGAAGTGAAACTTCTTTAGGCGCATGAGGGTTAAAGTACATACTAAACCAATTTTCATACAAAACATAAGCCTTGTTCACATCGTTAAAATTTGTTATGTTGTTGTTTATTCTCTACCATGAAAGGTCGATCATTTATATAAAAATAAAGAGGAAAGGGCCAAGAATTGAGCCCTGTGGTACCCCTATATCTACTGCCGACCCAGAGTACCTCTTATCTCATTCACTTCAACCCTCTGAGTTCTACCGCGTAAATAGGAAGTCAGACGTTTCAGTGCGGTATTCTTGATGACATACTGGCGAAGTTTCCCGATTAAGGTCTCGTGTTGGACACAATCAAATGCTTTGGATAAGTCACAGAAAACACCTAAAGCATCATACGACTCCTCCCAAGCCTTAACGATATATCTATATAACTCAACAGCGGCATCCGCTGTCGAGTGACCCTTGGTAAAACCGAACTGATTATTATGTAATGATATGTATACGTTAAGATGACTGACTAGTTGATTTAATATAGTTTTTTTCAAATATTTTACTACAAGTAGATACTACGGAAATTGGTCTAAAGTTACTGGGGTCGGACATACTACCTGCTTTAAATAATGGAATTACTTTACTATCTTTCATTAGATCGGGAAACTCACCACTATCAATATAATTGTTAAAAATTATAGCTAGATGGGGAACAATTACATCAATTATGCTAATAATTATTTTTATAGAAATACCCCAAAGATCGGTAGTGTTTTTAATGTCTGTGGTTCTAAATATTCTTAATATATCTTCGGCACCAATAGGTCGGAATGTAAAACTGACCTTTTACTCGTTTACATTATTTTTAAGCAGCGATTCAGCGAGGGCGGGAGATGTTTGAAGAGACTTAGTAGTAGAAATTGGAATGTCAGACAAGTACTTATCAAAAAGAATCGCTATCTCTTCGTTAGATTTGATTATAATGTTATCGACACATAGTTTGATGTATTGATTACGATCCTTAACTCTTCCAATTTTACTATCCATTATATTTCAAGTCATTTTAGTTTTATTGGTAGTACTATTTTCAATGGCCGGGGCTTGAGACAAAAACACTTTTCGACTGGCGTGAGCCACGGGAATTTGTGTAAAAATGGTCACGTGACATACCCCGGACTCCTATTCCCCGGTCCCCACTTATGTATTTTTCATTTTACTGCAGAGGCTGTAAATAGGATGACGTTAAATCAAATTCACCTTCAATTTAAGTTAACAGTGGCCACTTTATTTCCTATCTTAATGGTTTTATTGGCAATAAGCGTACTCCTAGATCATAGGGCCGAGCTGTGCTAGTGTTCACTGCTCTGTGCTTTCATAAATTAAGTAATGAACATATTTACCTGGCTAAATTAAAAATTATACTAAAATCATTATATATTCATACGTTTTCTTTTATATACTACTATTTCACACAAGAAGTCACCGTAACTCACTTTTGTAACTGTAATCGGTATTCGTGAATCGTCATTCCAAAGTTAGAAGTTAAAGTCGCAGTTCAACAAAGTGCAATGCTAAAGTGGATTAAGAATACTAATTCAAGGTGAATGTGCACTGAAATGAATTTACAAACATTATTCCAGGATTTTAATCCCAGGTAGTTCTAAATTTTATAAAACATATTGACTACTCATCATTCAATATTTAATATTATATACTTTTTCCTTAGTAAATTCGTCGTGCACACTTGTTTGTCAATTTTTACGGCATTACTGGCTTTAAAGTTGGATAATACAATTGATTGGTCCTACTGGTCAGTTTTTGCACCAATATGGATTTGGAAATTTCTTGTGGTTCTTGGTGCTACAATTGGAACCTATGTTTGGTGGCAATATCCACATTTCAGGTGTGTTAAGCTTGCTTTGTGTTTCTAATTATATTTAATTTCTTTAATTATCTCACATATAACAAAATATTATAGAAAAATATATTAATGTAGCAAATATATATTTACAGATTAGAAGGTGAAGCCTACATTCATTATAAGGCAATGCTCATTAGTCTTGCCATACATTTAATATTGTTAATGTTTGAGCTGCTTGTATGTGACCAATTGACTACATATCGCCATTTTTGGATTCTTATTTTCATACCATTAATATTTATAAGCATAGTATCTATTGCTATTTGTATATGGTGTGTTAAACATGACCGAAGTTATGAGGTATGTATCAAACTATTTTTTAGTCTTTTAAATTTGAATACTAAGTTATTCTGTGAAATATATTATGACAAAGATATAGTAAAAAAGATATTATATATAAGATAATTTGATAATGAAACTAAAGTTATATTTAATATTTTATATGTGTTGCCTAAATTCCTATCTAATGTAATAATCAGTATTGATTCAGAACATATCATATATAACTGTTACACACAATAAGGCAAGTACTTCATCAATGTCCAGTGCTTGTAATTCTTTTTTATGAGTACAATTATTAGTGACAAACCAGATACTAGTTTAGGTATTTTGCACACAAAAATGGTCTAGAAACCTTTAAAAAACAGAGAATTGCAGGTGTCTGTAGGTTTAAATGGTACATCACTTTGTGAAAAAATATAATAAAAAAATATTTTTAGCTGGAACTATTTTGCGCTGTTAACATTCTACAATTCATATTTTTGGCTTTGAAATTAGATACAATTATTACTTGGTCTTGGGAAGTGGTGTTTGTGCCTCTTTGGATACTAATGTGTCTTAGTTTAGTTGGTGAGTATAGTTTAAACTATTATGATTACAAGTATTAAAGATAATATCAATTATTTCTTAAAATATATCTTTTCTAATTTCTAACAATTAAGAAATGCAGTAAAGTTGCATGGTTTTAATCTTATATCAAATTAGCCAAATACTATAAAAAGCATGTCAATTTCATTATTTGTGTATTTACCACTTCCATGATATTGAAGCAAGGCTTACGTTTCCAAAAATACTCACAGAGTGCTGCTTAGAATTCCGTACAAATATCTTTTTTAACATTCTATTTCATATTGTTTGCTATGTCCTGTAAATAAACCTCAAATAAACACAAGTATCATGTGCATTTAATACTTATTGGGCGCTTTTATTCTTTGTCATAAGAATAAAACTTTTGGTAAGGTCCTTAACAAAAAGCCGTTTCTTGTTAATAAATATAATTTTTTTTGCTATTATTTATGATCTAGCAATACAACTTTCTAAAATCTGTTTAAAATTACTAGATAGCGCCAGTCTTATTCAAGTAGTTTATATTTTTTATTTGATGTTGCATCACTTTATTTGATGTTGATGAGTATTGACTCATTTAAAATAGGACCTGATTTTAAGTTGAATAGTTGGAATATTTTAATCTAAATATTTCTATTATTAGGATTCTGCTAACTCCCATGAAACTGGTACTAACTGCTGATATTTCGTGAATTACTTTAGCAAATACTTATATGTATATTAGAACCTATTTGCCAACCAACCGATTTGAGAAGCCAACAAACTTATTTGTCATCGTTTCGTTTTACATATGACAAAATTCCAATTCCAACCGCCGTTGGATAATTATATACATATACATTTGGGATTAAGATACTTTTATGTATATTTTCAGGTGTGCTATATAGCATAATGTTCGCGGGTATTCTTCTACGTTCGCCTGAAGCCAACATTCAACAGCGGAGAACGAGCTTCAACTCCGCCATGGCCTATACATTCACTGTTGTGCCTATTTTGGTGTTTCTGGTTAGTAAAACATAGAACATCCCTTATTTAAAAACCTTTCTTGCTTTTCAACTTATGTTCAATTTAAAAACACATAAACCGCTTAACGCATTTTCGTCAAGTTTTCACCGTTCTAGCTGCGATTCCTTTTGCAATTTATTACTACTTGTCCCGTACTTTCCAAAAAACACAAAGTTTTTTTTTTTTAAATAAATATGTTCCTCAATGATAAAAAATAAAGCTTGGATTCGTAAAGCTATAATCAGTGAAGAGTAGACGCCCTTCCAGGATTCCTATGTCCAAGGACAAGCTGTATAACAAAAATCAATCAAATCGGCTAGCCGATTAATTATTAGTATTTATTTTTGTGTTAATTTTTTAGTATCTCAATTTTTTTATGTACTACAATAAAAATTACAGTAATCATGGCTTTTATTATTATTATTTGGTTAAAATTAAGTAAAAAAAATGACAAATCACAAAAACTTTTCACCAATGCTTCCGTAATCTCATCTCTGAAATCATTTAGTTTATTGTTTTAAATATACAAAATATCAATCATTCATCTTAACAACACAATGAATTTGTTATTTAAGTAACTATTTATATCCATAGGTTCTACTAACAAATAAGTTAGATGACAGCCCAGACAACAGATTTACATACATCGTAGTAGTCAGCCCTCTGTTCGTCACTTACGCTACACTTATTATCATGTCATTCAGCTCCAAAGGCGGTAATAAATGTAAGTATTTATATAAAAATATTTTTTAAGATTTCACGTCAGGGAACGTGGACATTCTTGACCCCCCCCCCCCCCCATGAAACGCCGCCGTAACGTTTTCTGTATCCAAAAGTAAACGTTTCGTGACCACCCCCAGTCACTCTTTATACCTAAAACTTACCATTATGTGGTGTAAAGTACTGGAAAGTCGAAAATAATATTATCAGTAACGCGTAATTCAATTCCCGCCCTGCATCGTAATGTTTTACAAGAGGACAACCCCGTTCATAATTCGTTACGTAATACTTGAACGCAGGGAGTTATCAAAAGGGAGTAGGGAGTATATCAAAAATCATACATTTATTTACACACACGATCGTGCACTAGTTATATACAGTACATTCTAAATTAATTATGTAGTATGTTGTAAATTTACTTTAAATTACTGTTAACCTGGATCGGGTGAGATCTCCCATATATATATTGCTTAAACGGAGGTCTCAAAAACTGTTGGAGGTCTCAATTAATTGTATTTGTATTAAATCCTTAAAGCAAGCAATAAATTAATATTGGAAGTGTATCACAAATAAAACGGATATAAACGCGAATTTATTTACTAGGAACAGCGAAAGTCTCTTGCTGAACACGATTACTGAACAACAATTTTTACATACTTTAAATACATCAATTATAAAAAATATATTTTAGGGTGGTTCGGGATTCGAAAAGACTTCTGCCAGTTCCTTCTATCAGTGTTTCCCTTACTGCAAGAATACGCAAATATCGCGTATAATAATAACGTGAATCGCGGATCGGTTCCGAACGAACCGCCCGTTAATCAAGAACCGTATAGAGACGAAGAAAAGAAAGTCCATAGAAAACAGAAGAATCAAAAGAAAAATGAAGCTTTAAAGCCCGTCGTACCAGTAACAAGCATAGATATGCCCGATTGAAAATCCAATATACAATCCTGGGTCAATCAAAGAGAATCAAGGTAAATTATACCAATTTCTTATCACTAGCAATAAATTGGTAATATATTGGATCTTAATTGATGAGGAATTATTTTACTTTAATCAGCAAATGCCTAAACCCACGAAAACGTTAGCCGCCATCTTGTTATTCCTTATGTTACTATAGCTAATGTCAAATTAAGATGGCCGACAATAAACGAAATAAAGGCGCCTATTTCAAAATGTCAACTATTATTAACTAGAGATTTGTTCACGTATTTATAGAGTTTAATGCATACATAAGACTTAGTAAAATATCTGTGACAGTCGGAAATCTTTTCGATTAGTTTGTAATGTTACCAAAAATTTACACTTTTCTAACACTACGGATACAGCTTTAGAAAATAGGAATGAACTTTTGCTTTAGTTTTTGGTATTAAATTATACGAAACTCAGTAATTTGCAATTGCATTGTATATGTTGTGTTAGAACTGGGTGGGGTAATAAAAACCATAGACAATGCGCGTCTGTAGTAAGAGTAGGATAGTTTTTCTCTCGCTCCCCCAGATATTGTACCAGTTACAGATGACAAAGATAGTAATGTAGCGAAGAAATTACGAATTGCTACGTAATTTTGTATTTGGGTCGTCTATAAGAAACATTTATTGTTTGCAATGCAAACACATAAGCCTCAAATAGTGATTCAATCTTTTGTCCTTATCACTCCAGTGTGTAAATAGGGACAAAATCGTAGGGCGATAGGGATTTAATGATACCAGTGTCTCAGTAGCGCATTTTAATCTCATTTTTTAATAATAAATTAAGCATATTTCCTATTATCTTGATTTAGTTTTCAGTGAATAAAGTCAATCAAGGTATATTAACATAAAATTATTTACATTGTCGGCTTATACATCGTATTAGATTCCAATCAGTAATTATACCAATTCGTATTTCGCTAACGTAAATGTTTTATTTATTTAATATTAAACACCTTTTTTTGGAAAAGTCTTTGGTCCATCGTTTGTGATGCACATGTATTATAAATAAGAATAATACAGTCATCTCTGAGTCAAAAATAATCTTTCTAACTAAATTAAATGTCGTATTTAACACCTGTGTAGGGCATTGAACTCGAAAGGTGTAAGCTGAACTTTGCTATGGAGCTATTCCAAATCTCAGAAACCTTGGTTTCGGAATGTAAATAATTAGAAAATATTGAAGGTAGCCGAAACCTTACGAAACAAATATGATGATTAATTAGTTAATTATTATCTTTTTAAGTTATATGTACATCAACCGATTAAGTTAAATGTTTAAGAAACACAGCTTTATGAATTTGTAAAGTATCGGAACATAAGTATACTATGAAAATCATTTTCTTTAAATGCTAGATGTCCTTCGTGACATGAGCTAATAATTCCTTTGTTCTTCTTTGGGTGGGTAAGTTATTCGGTTTTTATTGTAGTTAATCACGCATATTTCCTCTTTATGGTTACATTTTTATATTAATTTATGTATAACAACTAAATCGAATTTATGACACTTGTGTTAAAAAAAATCTGGTTAAAACGGGTACTAGAATTTCAAATGTATGCATATAGCATATGTTTAATTATTGTGTACGAAACTCCAACTTCTTTATAAATCAACTTATTTAGAAGCCTCAATTAGTAAGAATATTCCGTAATATGCCACTACAAAATGTTAGTTTTTGTATGTTTATAGTGCGTGATGAATTAGGTTATTTGTCAAAGACAGCCGTTATAGACATGTTAATGTAGTTTTTTTAGTACTCATTTTGTCAATTATTTTCCCGCGCTTTGATTATTATCTGTGTAAATCATAGAGCTAGTTCCAAATGTATAAACGTTCATAGGAGTTTGTTGATGTAATCATAGACGTAATAAATAATTTTAATAGATAAAAAATTCGACCAATACAAAGAAAGAAAACATTGGAAAAAAAAAGTGTACACTAATAAATTAAATATTAAAATGCTTAATATAGCTTTTTTTCATGCCTTACATTTTATTGCTTAGGTTATACCATGGCTATAACGATTTAGTTATAAATAATACGATAGCTTACATTTTATTTTTATACATTCAATATGTTTTGCATGCGACAAAATTGTTTACATACCCCAATTAAATGCCGGCAATCATTCTATATCAAGTATTGCTCTTCATATCATTGGTGTTTTAAAATATAAACGGTGCTTTTAATTGTAGAATATATTTGTAAATAATGTTCAAATATGTTAAGGGTTCAAATGATGCATGTAGAGAATATGTATGTACTTAAAAAGTGATTTAATAAAAAAAATAGTAAGATCCTCTTACTGTTCGCCATATTTGGTCTGTGTGTACCATCATTGATTAATTTACTAATGTGCTAATAGCGTCATAAATTTATTTTCGTATATTAAAATTAGAGTGATTAAGCTGGGATGTTTTGTGTAAAATCATTAACAAACCTTTATTAGCTTTTGAACAAATTTCCGTTCGAATAAAATGGAATTTAGAATTCTGTTAAAATCAAATAATCGTCAACTTTTTGCATACGTAGATAAATAAAATTTCTATTTCATTAAAGTAGATGCATATTCCCTACGATCTTTTTAAGTTATAATTTATGTATTTGTTATTTAGGCACTTGAAGGTAAACTAGTAGGTGCAATTAGGTACGAAGTATTTTTTTAATTAGATGTAACTAATTTAAGATTTTTGTTGCGTAACAATGAATTAATACTGTGATATACTCTTCCTATTCGCTTCTCAGAATGTTATTTTGTTAATATTTTTTGTTTCAAATAAAGTGTGCAGTTGTTAAGCGATATTGTCTTTTTCTAAAACCTTAGTTGTATATTTTAGTTTTATGAGAATAATAAATTAACATAAATTATTTTATGAGTCCATTGCACTGACTAAGTGAGATTTTTTACTAAACCAGCATTACGGTGAGAATACGGGTTAGCACCGCGTATGATGACAATTTTTGAACGTGTTCTCACTATTCATTACAATGATATTGTTACGAAGACGGGTCGACTACAATGTTTCTAGATTTTTCCACTACTTAGAGAACTTTTCAGCAGGCTGTAATATGATTTCTGACCGTTTCAGGAGAGGGTGAATCACATATTAGAAAATTGTAATTTCCATAATGTTACCCTAGTTTTCAGGAAGCTGAAACATTTTTTCAGTCAGTTTCAGAACATGTGTAGTCGAGTGGTGCAGTTTTCAGGAGACCCGTTTTCAGGCGTTTTCAGGCCTAGTTATACCCCTTTGATGAAGGAATATTCTAGACCGAACTTTCTAGGTGTGAGACAAGGACGAAATGATACGAGAGAGAGAGAGAGAAGATCAGAACTTTCTCGAAACCAGACGAGCACTCTAGAACGCCGTACGACAAGGACGGAGCAACGTGCGAAAAAGACAAAGAGTGCGGACGTTCTAGAATTGTGTAGCAAGTAGCAAGCCCGCCTAGAAAGTTCTCGAATATTGTTTAGACTTATTCCCAGGGATATATAAGCGAGCCGAAACGCGACTAGTCGCCTTTAGTTTTGAATGCGATTACACGAGAGGAACACCGAAGCGATAAAGTGCGAATAAAGTGATTACAAGTGATAAAGAACTGTGTGAAGTAATAAGTTATTGTTTTTGTGTGTGTAATTAGTGCATCTCTGCTATTAATTTGTGCCCATACATTCCTCATTTGATTTACCAATAAATAAACCCTTGAAGAACTCCACGGCATTTTCTATCCGATCCCCTAGCTCGTAACAATATGTACAGGTCGCATCTACGCCAAAATTCATTACAGTCACGTAATGAAATGTAGAACGACTCACCCCATATAATTTCGGCCTTACGTAACTTCTACTTGTTCCAAACTTCGAGGTTTCGAAGGTAACTTAACACTACTTAATTTATTAGTTAATAGTTTTGGTTTTATTAGTTAATGATCTATGATTTTGGTCCTTTTTTGATACAAGTATTATTTCTATTGTTTGGATAGCGTATATGAAATTTAGGTTCCGAGCTGAATTCTAAAAATCGCTTCCGCAGCAAAATATACATATAAAACCAAGCCAAAATATATAGAGATATTAAAACCTAAAAACATACACAGTAGACAAATACGCGTACGTATATACATCCTTATAAATATATTTTTTTTCATTGTAATTTTACAGTTTTCATTATAATTCAAATAAAATTATACATTTTTAAACTACCCTAATAGCCTCGTAAAGCGGTATTTACTCCAATTATTTCAAGGTCGAGGTTGCCAAAACTATTCTCAAACCTTTGCGCCCAACTTTCCTCACCTGGCACCGACGTCGCCATCCATCGATTTTTATTTTGTTTACCCCAGTCATCAAGATGAACCCGAATAGCTAGCATTACACTATGCTAAACTCACTAAAATGACATCTAAAAGTAGAAAAATAATTAATGATGAAACAACAGGCGAGGTGGAACTATTTAACCACTGTAGAGAAATGGAAATTGTTTGTTATGCCATAACTAAAGTGATTGTAGAAGCGAGTAATAAATGGCAGAGATCAACAAAATCTACGCATTCGCTATCCAATAGAAATTATATTATGGAGTTGGTGAATATACAGGTACGTACGCCTTACATTTCAAAAAATATTTCATTTCAAAAATTTAAAACCTATAAGTAAGGTGTCAAACGTAACGTAAAACTAAAGTAATCAATTTCAACTCAAACTGAGCTGATATAATCTGTTCGTATTAAATATATTCGTCTATGGTTATTTTAACAGTAGCAGAATAATGAACTCTGGTAGATTTTACGCTTTTATTATATTTAACTGCGTAATTTTGTTTTAAAAACACATTTAAATCTATTAAAAACTACATTTCAGGTACTAGATCAAATAATAGACTATTTAACTAAGCTAGTTAAGTCATTTTACAAATTAAATCCTAAATTAGCTAGATTAAAAAGGGAAAATGAATTGATGCTAAGCAAACACGATCATATTTTTGATAAGTTGTGTAGCAGAAGATTTATAATGTGTCAATCTATTAACAATTTAATAACAACGATATTATCGACCTGTCTACGAAGAGACGATTCGAGGAAGATGATCGAATCATGCTTATGGTAAGTTGTACGTCTTTTTCTTTAATCTATGAAAAATGGAAATCCTCATGTAATGTAGTAGGAAGTAAAATTTTATCTTCTTCGAGAGTGTAATAGAGGTTTTTAGAACTGTTTGGATACATTTGCTATAAAAAACATAAATATTTCAAGATATTACTTTTTGCTTTGTTATATACAAAGTACTAGAGTTCACACAGAGTACAAAAAAATATACGTGGAAAACCCTCCTCTTTCGGATTTTGAATAAAAACCGAAGTCGGTTAAATAAAAATATTAAAAATTAATTTCTTTATGAAGCATGATTGCCTGGTCTGTAGGTACAGACTTAGATCCCTGTTATGCGTAGAATTAATGATTTTTAATTAATTACTAGAATTTTTTTCTAATCGCTACTCATCGTGACTATTTTTACAGTTTAGTAGGAATATATAACAACTTGACGGGCCTCAGTTACAAAAAGTTTTCTGCAAAGTTCAATGTCTGCAGCAATACGTACCCAAATGCAATCAGCGAAACAAAACCCATCACGCTAACAAAGATTGTTCAGGTTAGCATAACTTCAAGTTTTGAGGTCGAGACGTTTTTCATTTAATTCGAGTTTATTTTCAAACGAATAACAAACTATTTTTCATATAGATTCCAATAATAAGCTAACTACTAATTTTTTCAGCTTATTTTAAGCAACGACAACATTGAAAATATTTCATCTGTATAATATAAAAAATATAATTTGAAAACCTGGCTGTTCCTCCAGTTACAGTCTGAGCTCTGAGATTTGAGTATAAATTACAAAATCGTAGAGTGTAGGTAGATACACGTCTGTAGGAATATTTATTAATACATTTTAATTTTGTAAGAAAACCCAGACCCTTAATCACAGCAGACTTCATACCTTTAATGGCGTTAACAAAATTATTCCGAATGTTAAGCCATATACAACTGAGCCACCACAGCAGCTTCCTTCCTCACAAATGATTGAGTTTATGTTAACGACCAAAATTAAGCGCACATTATAAGAAAAATAAATTATAACGACCTGAGTTCGAAGTCACAAGTTATCCACCATCAATCACAAGTATGACCGTAAAACCAATGAGCAAACCATGTTTAATTTAGTACAAAATTACAAGTATTATATATTTTCCGTTAGAGACTTCATATAAAGATAACCTGTTACAGATCCTATCAAAAAGTCGAACGGAAGTGAATTGTCACCGCCTGATCCACTGTCTGGTCCAAATGTTTAAACCCGAAGAGCACCAAGATAACGAGTCTTCCAGTAGCGCAGACAGTTTAGAAATTTATCAGTTAGTTTTATTATTATTACACCGAGTTATTGCTTTACATCAACAATATGTGTGAATGCTAAGCTAATATAAATAAATGTATCCATGGAGTAAACATTGAAAAATCATAGAAAAATAATTTTGCACATTACTAATATATGACGATAAAAAAGCCCAACTTAAAGTAAAACTAAATTAATATAGAAAACTTAATGATTTCTTGTTACAGTAATTTAAAATTAAAAAGTATCCCGACTTTTTGAGGTCTTTATAACAAAATTGTACTGTTGTACGAGTTTATTATATTTATAGAAATAGCTATAGCTTTAAACACTTTCAGCACGCTAACAAAACACATAACGCCTCCATCTTCATCTGTATCCAAAATAGATATTAACAAACGTCGAGAAGCATTTATTGAGAACCGAAAAGCTAAAATGAAGCAAGCGCAGAGTCTCATCGAACCAAAGAATGGGCATAAGAAATTGACTGAAGTTTTAAATCCACAGAATTCTGACTCAGAAATACCTTACACGTCACTTTTGAGTAACGAGTGTGTTTTGGATGTTCTTCTTAATGAAGGTGTGTTCATATTCCTTATATCTGTTTTTTATTTCTAATAATGTATATACTTTTCCTGTGTGAATTTTTTGTGGTAATTCAGCCTCCATGCCTCCCTGTTCTCAAGTTATATAAATAATAATAACTGACTGTTTAATGCTCCTAGTTGAAGTTTCATAGGATTGTAGTGGTTGTAATAATGGTGACAATATGTTAATCGGCGTAGTTGTGTAAATATATATCGATTGTATGGAAATGAAAGACCTTCCTTTGTAGGTTAACGTCAAGAGAAATTACGCGTATGGAACTTGTAACGCCATCTATCGGTACATTTAAACAACTCTATCCTTATGTGGTATGATTATGAGCACATTTAAAATGATTATTTTTTATAAATTAATTTGGATTCTTTCAGAGAACGTAAACAGTATTCTACAAAGCGAAGAAGTATATATTGAAGTATTGTTAGACACTGTGGCAAACATTTCGCCGGTGTTACTAGGGAATAAAGGCGTTAAGAAACTTAAATCAGGTAATTACATGTTACATCTACATTAACAGCCTTTTTTCTCAAAAAACTTAATGTTTAAGGTACATTATCAAATAATTATGCGTTAAACTATAAACAGTATACGTACCTAAAGTTATGGATAAAATATTTTCGGCATACAATATCCCGTATAAAACTTCTGTTAAATCTGGCAATCTCGCATGAACTAATATCTAACTTCTCAGCATCTATTACATACATTATATAGCATCTTCACATCTCTATTTGGACATTCTACATACAATAAAAGCTCATTTCTAACATTTAGTCTGGGCCTTAGATTTCTGTATATATTTCATTATCATTTGTTTTTTTTCTAATAGGTAAGTAGATCGGCTTTCCTACCATAGAGCCATTCTAACTAACGCCGACTTTTACTAAAAAGTCAGCGTGTGTTAGGACTATCCAAGGCATGCCGATTTCCTCACAATTTCTTTTACCGTCTTGACTGCGCACATAGACAAAGTTTCGAACCTACAACCTCAGTGATGAGGGCAACACTGCTCTTGTGTGAATCTACATACATCAAATAATTAAATTGTTGAGCAATAATAACTATGTATAAATAAATAAATAGAAATAGCTAGATAACTATGTATAACACGTTGCTAGTGTGAAGATGTGAATATATTTATCTTCAGGTAGGTTACAAGCGAGCAAAAAAGCCGCTCAGAAGGTGACGGAGTATTATCAGAACATTCTATGGGGCGATGTTGGTAACTGCCTTGAACACATTGTACTATGGTGGTCCTCGTTTCCTTTAGCCACAAGGTAATATTTTACCGTCTTATTAACGTCTTTGTAGCTTATGGGTTATTCGCTTAGCGTATACACTGGCATGCGTTCTTTGTTTGTTTGTTTTGGTTTGGATGGCGCAGAAGTGTAACCTTCCACATAAAACAGTGGCAAATATTAGGTCCACATATGAAATTGGCGTATTTCGTACTGGCCACTTTAATCACGATGTTCTCCTCTTTGGTAAGGAATTCCAAATTCAAATTTGTACAGATATTTACTCATGACCGTCATTCGTTTGTTTTTTTCTTGTTTTTTTTTTCTGTTTGCGTCACTCATTTTACAAAATGGAAAACTTAAAGTATCGCATTATTTACGAGTACGAGTTCCACCGTGGCACTAGTGCTGCGGAAACGACTCGAAGGGTGAATGATGTGTATGGCGGTCATGTTGCAAAAGAAAACACAGTTCGTTTTTGGTTCCAACGTTTTCGTTGTGGAAATTTCGACCTGCAGTACAAGCCCCGTAGACGGCCTGAGACCCAAGTTAATAATGAATTATTGAAGGCTATTGTGGAAGCGGATCCATCGCAAACCACCGAGTCCGAGTTAGCTGCAGGCTGCGGTGTTAGTGATAAAACTGTTTTAATTCACGTGAAGCAAATTGGGAAGATTAAAAAGCTTGAAAGGTGGGTACCTCACGAATTGACTGAAGCAAACCGGCAAACGCGCGTCGACTGCTGCGTTACATTACTGATCCTTTACGATAATGGGAAGCGCTCAGCGCAATGGTTGGATCCTGGCCAGCCAGCCAAATCCTGCCCCAAGCGAAAATTAACCCCAAAAAAAGTTACTTGTAAGCGTTTGGTGGACTGGTGCCGGTATTGTTCATTGCAGTTTTCTCAAATCTGGCCAGACTATTACGGCTGATGTCTATTGTCAGCAATTGCAAACCATGATGGAAAAGCTAGCGGCTAAACAACTTAGGCTGTTCAATCGCTCCACGCCACTGCTACTTCACGACAACGCTAGACCACATACTGCATAACAGACGGCTACCAAATTAGAAGAGCTTCAATTGGAATGTCTAAGACATCCTCCGTACTCCCCGGACCTTGCTCCAACAGATTACCATTTTTTTCGAAATTTGGACAACTTCTTGCAAGGGAAAAAATTTAACTCTGATGGGGCAGTCCAAATCGCCTTCACAGATTTTATTGATTCCCGTCCGACTGGTTTTTTTAGTAAAGGGATCAATGAACTACCTCTGAGATGGCAAAAGTGCATAGAAAACAATGGTTCATACTTTGATTAATTAAATATATTATAATTAAAAATATTCGACTTTTTGTTCCTCTCATACAAAACGCCAATTTCATATGTAAGGACCTAATATATTATGTCTGTGCCTTGGGGCGTTACAACAATACATTACGTGTTAGATTTTACATGAAATCTATTTCTTGCGAGTAAGCCTATCAGAATCTAAAACTAATTCTTAATAATTTTAGTATTGTGAAAAATTTAATGAATGCAAAGGATCATGTCGCACTGAGTTTATACTGACGTTGGTGCCAATCATAATCAAACGCGTTTCGTTTTTAATTACGTTTGCACATTTCCCTTTAGACTTTTCAACAAATGCCTACCTAAACCTTATATATTATATACTATACATTTAATCTACCAAATCTTTATTTTTTTTAAATAATGTTTATTTAAAATAGTTAAAATATTTATACACTTTTGTTTTAAGATCACCAAGTGTCAGCCAAAACCTTCGTGAATGGTTATTTTCTACCTTCAATGTTAATAGTAAGTTTAATTCTATTTTTAAACTTGATAAATAGTTTATAATATTTAAATTAATAATCAGTTTAAAGGCGTTTTAACTCTCGTTTCAAGTGTAATTGATAAAACCCGAAACGAGATCTTAATGAGACCTAAAATAATGTGTTAAGTATTGAATTTTTCGTTTCTACTATTAAAATGAATCCCTACTTTTAGTACAGGGAATTTATTAAAACGGTAAGTAAACCCCTAGGATAATTCGTATTACACTACAACCGTTGCAACCTTAATGCATCAATTAGTACTAAAATATCTTAAAAGATATATATATTCGTTATTTTACAAATACGTGATTTCCCATAGACACGCCAGATTTGGTATTATCAGCACTGAGGATCCTTGCCGATGCTTTGGGCTGTCATGCTACTTCTACGTCGTGGGATAAGCACTTTGGGTAAATTTCTATGTTCTCTCTGATTAATGTATCTCGTGGAATTTTATTATTTATTATGTATGTTAATTAAAGTTTTTTTTTGTCAAATCACACCCATATAGATTATATACAGTACCAATTTTGGACACGCTTGTCAGTTAATTAAGAACTTGTAAAAATATACGTATTATCATTGTAAAATCTTGCTGTTGATCCTACAAAAATTTAATATTTACTATTCATAGAATGCTATTTCACATAACCAAGGATGACGCCGTCCGAAAAAATCTACAGATCTAATCGAATCTACAGAAAATAACGGTTATGAAACGCATCAACGGCTCAAAGCAAATACGAATAATTTTAGATATAGAAATGAGGCATAATTAGTATTAAACATTCGTAACGCTTTTTTATTATTGTAATTCGTAATTTTCTTTGCATATAGGGCAACATTGACAACGAACTTAAGAACTACATCGTTGGCAGTCTATCCAGGTCTCTCCATAAATATGACTGAAGTAAGTTTTATGGACATTGGACATGTATTTTAATTAATGATGAAAATAGTCTAAAAAATATATTTAACAGTCAGAAGCCTACCTAAGAACACTCCGTTATTCCAAGTTTGCGTTTGTTTTTATTAGGAACATAATTACTAACATTAAAATCGCTTTTGCCGTTTCGTAGTAAGCTTGTAGATTTAACAAGAAATTAAAGAACATTTATTATACATTTCAGTCTTACACAATTGGTTAAAGATAATATAAACTGATTTGTAAAATCAGAATGATAAAAACGAACCATGACTTTCAATGGCTTTACGGATAAGGTTTAAAATTTTCGCTTCTTTATTTGTACAATTGAAGTCCACCGATTTATTGCTTATAATTTTTACCAATTGCCATATTGTTTTTAATATTTTCGAGGCAACTGAGACCGGAGCAAATTACGCCGTAATGCTGCAAGAGCTGGTATCTTTAAACAACCACTGCGAAGTGACATGGGAGTACATAATGGGCGCACCATTAGAAGATTTACCTATTGTTGAACAAATACCTATATTACATAGACTTGGTATGTCAAAAGTGCTTCTATTTGTTAATAAAATTGCTTAAAATTCACTCGACATGGTGGTGTGGTTGTAATCTACCTTTACATAGTCATACATGATATTATCAATATTTTAATAAAGTCCGTTCGTCCCATATTTTAATTAATTCTATTAACCAATGATTTTATATCACTTAACACGTAACACAATATTTATACATTATGACAAGCAAATAAATTAATTAGATATGTATGAAGTTCCAGGGTTTTCGATCAATGGTTTTCAAACCACTGCAATAACATTTTTGATTTGTTGATTATTATGGCTTTATGCTTTGATAATCCTAATACTTATATGAAATATATATATATAAGTTTTGTGAGTAAATAACATGACACGTAAATAGGTTCTCTTTCCGAACAGCTAATATATCCCGTTTATACCAAGCACCATCTACCACCACCACTACATTGTGACTCTTATGCACTGTTTAACAGTTCCTGAGATTTTCAAGATTTTATATAGAGTGTGAGACCCTGTATGTTTTACAGACCATTCCATACACACTTACCGCTTATGGTGTCTTGCGGAAACCCGGAGACTTGCGAATAACTGGGCGATGGATGATTTCTTCCGCATCGCACACAAAGACATGGTCGCATGTATGGAACAACTCAATCACTTACGATTCGCTGATCATACACTTACTATTGAATCAGGTATAAAGTAAAACATTAGTACACCTTAACTAAAGAACTACTATGTGCCTATTCATTACAGCATAAATAAATCGTTTTAAATAGTGGTAGGTACTTTTGTTATATACTTAAACACCAATAGGTCCTATTATCTTTTATAGGAAAAATCGGGGTTCATGAAAACGTTTGCGCAAAAATGAGAGAAAAACTAGTGTCCGAAGTAAAAGTCAATATTAAAAAATTTAAGGTAAAATTATTATACATAATACATTTACTAATTAAATTTTATATTTATCCACAATTATAAAGACATTACTGTAAATTCTTGATAAATTATTTTATTATTTCCGATATTAATTTTGGTACAGAAATTTGGAATAAAACATGTTTTAGGATGCCACAGAAGAAATAATATCCGTGTTATCATCTGTGTGTGGAACGACAAGTCTGGCTCATCTCACCATGATGTTCCCAAGCAACGCGGAATGGCGACACGTCACTGAAGCGTTGCCTCAATATTCTGCATATGTGCACGAGTTTTTAGGTAGAAGCTTTTATCACTGGAACATTATCCTTATATTATAATAGTATCACTGCACGCCTAACTTAAGTCAATTAACTAATAGACTTATAAGTGATTATACAGCGACATGAACGATCTAAAAGTTCATGAGATATTTCAGTTAATATCCTGAAAACTATCAAGCTAATTACAAAAACCTTTGTATAACTACTAACTGTAAAACATATCTTCGCTGGAATTATTCCACCTCAATCATGTAGACCGGCCCTAGAACGGAGTTGCCCTTAAGCATTCACAAAAAATACGCATTTAAGTGATTAATATAATAGGTTACGGATATGGATGACGTGTTACATAATGCAGTATTAACGATTATCTTATTTTTGGTTAGACTTTAATCACAGGCCATACTTTTAGGATATTTTAACATAGGCATCATTTTTCTTTAATTGTTTCGTTCATTTTTCGTTAATATGTATTACAGGTGTGTACAAATACCATATTATTTTTAATGTCTGTGTCGATTCTCTGTACAAGGTAATAAATGTTTTTATTTAATTTTCTTCATGTCTTTTTTTTCTTTTTTAGACAAAATGCTACTCCCCGTAATAAAAGCAACCAATGACATAACAACTCTAAACATGGTTCTAAGAATAATGTGCGAATCCTGGCTACACCACATTTATGTGGCTAAAGTGAAATTTACGTAAGTATGTATTTCGTCCGGGCGATATATAAAGCGAGTAGGTGTTTTTGTTATCTACCGTGCAAATATAAAACAAATACAACGTGAGCGAGGTCCCGTAACTTATTTGTGTGCTGTATTTGCTAAACAATTAGTTTTGTCAGAAATTTTAATAGAAATCAGAATAGTTATACCGAGGGTGTCTTGGGACTCATGACCGATGCATGGAGGCTGATATGTTGTTTAATAACGCCGTTACAAATATTTATTTTCAGTAAAGTGGCCGCAGAGCAATTATTAGTAGACTTCAATGAGGTACGTGTTTGGTTAAATGAATGTAAATCACTGACTACAACAGCAAGAAAACAAATGTTGCAAAACGAAGTTTTAAGGTAATCATTTTTACAAAAACGTATAACCTAACCTTACGGGCTCTTACAGTTACTAGTTAGTACAATTTTATATTCGCGGTCTTTTGTTAGACACTTAAACCTTTTTGTATTTAAATTTGTTTAGAATTAATCTTGTATGGTTTGTGATATTCGTAACCCATCTAATTATATAAAAATCTATGGATCGAAGCTATTTTATTCCATTTTGCTACTAGGCGATGTGAAGGTGTTGGCAGGCTGTTGTTACACGCGCCAGGTGATTTAATATCAATGCAAGAATCCACTATGCCTTCAGCGAAAATACGGAAAGACGGTAAGATTTTTAATGAAAAAATTATACCTCGCAACATACTTTAATTAACTCGACATACTTCAAAAACCTACTTGCATAATCTGTGCTCTAACTGTCAATAATGAAACTAAACATCGCGACCTTAAATTGTCTTTGGGTTAACATTTATTGAAAACGACGTTGCCGATGTATCGATTTAGTTAATCATAAATGGATTTACATAATAAGTTAATAATTTTGTCATAAAATAGGTGAAAACGTTAACGAATAATAAACATTTATGAATCACCTAACAAAATAATAATTTATGAAACATAGCATCTATTGGAGCTGAGGGCGGAGGTGTATAGAAACTCTCTAAAACTCTATTATTTTTTACCTTTCAGACAACGAAACTCCTGACCAGATGATGCCCGCAGAGATGTATGTTCCTAATCAAAAGCAATGGTTGACGCTTCGTGCGAACAAACTTAGTGGACCCGTTGCATTCACCCTTTGTTGCTTAGTTTTATATTAATATCACGGTTTTGCTTGAATTAGGCATACAATTATACATCTTACTAATGTTGCCGATATTCTTATTATGCACTTTAAAATATTTCTTCCGCCTTATCCCAACAACAATTAAATTTAAAAGGAATAACCAGCTATAGCTATTATTAAAATATGTTTCAAGAGTTATGTATTTGATTTAAAGAATAAGGATTTAGGATATATGATTATATTTTCTGTACCAGCCCTAACCTCATAACTCTACAAATCGTAAATCCTGAATAAATTTGGTATATACACAGGTAGCATCAATCCATTAAACGTATTATTGCGATCGCATCAAATGTTCAAATTCTATGATTGGCTGAATCTTGTAGATCACTATCATGACCATTTAAATGCTGACTGTGTAAGATAGTTGTATATAAATTTATAGCCACCACATTTTCAAACAAATTTTAGCTAACTACAAAACGTGCAAAATATTTATTTATTTACAAAAAAACACTATCCCTACAGTACTAGGGTGTCGAAAAAAATTTGAATAAAATATATTTAAGATAAACAATATGGCTACTGTGATCTCACTCTGCGAACTAAAAACATTGATAGTGTCGGAGACATTCAGTAAGCGCAACGTCTTTGTTAACGGGGATCTGCAACAGACTACTTCTGGCCCTTGCTATCGCAAACAACCTTGGCCTTCGCGCTCTCACATATGCCCTTGGTACAAAGAAACGTAGAAGTCTCGGTAATGGAGCGTTCAAGTATTACGTCACGCAATTTTTGGAGATTCTTCGCGCCGTAACGTTTCACTGACTAACGCCAGTGACTCTCTAAACCTAAAACTTACCATTATGTGGCGCGTAATTCAATCCCCGCCCCGCATCGTAACGTTTTACAAACGGAAAATATTCGTTACGTAATACTTGAACGCTCCCTAACTCGGTAACTTCTACTTTATTGCAGACACATGTTGGGTACATTAAGGGATTGACGCCATACAGTCTGTAATAAAAAAAACGAGTAAACTTGTTCTGTATGCGCTCCAACAGACGATAGTAGTTACACGCGGAGCCCAAACAGACGAGTTGCACTCTAATATATGTACGTCTAACCAGTGTTGCCAGATCAGACGATTTCCCCCTAGATCTAGGAGTTTCTCAACCGAGTTAGGGCAGAATAGGGGGAAAGAGTATTTGGGGGTTTTGTTAAGGAAAATTTCAAAAACACACCAAATACCGTTCTTTTGCTATTATATATCACGTTCCTGATTTTGGAACTAAATTGAAGTACGAACAGATCATAAAATAGGATCCGTGTGGTTAACCTTATTAATTGTATATTCGTTTAAGCAAAAACTGAATAAATCTTGAACCTATCAATACATTTTCTATTACAGATACTTTGCGTAATGCCTTTCATTTCCCAACAATCCCTACATTACCGACGCTTTTAAATATCGCGCCATGGTCCATGGTGAGGGCATCCTAGGAGATTTCTGGAGGAAATCAAATTAGTCTAGGTGTACTTCGCCGAGAACATCTGGCATCTGCCTCTAACCAATGCATCATACAAGCTTGAGTTAGTAAACGTTGCCCTTAGAAGCAATAAATTGCTTCCGGCTAAACCACAGCACACGTCAGCTGCATACCTATAAGGAACAATTATCAGCGAAGTGTGCTGCATTCCTTTATTACTTTAAAAGGGAGTCATTACCATCAAAATAAAAGACAATATTATCCAGAAAGTTAAATATATTTAATCAATTCAAACACTGTTTATAAGAGTTTAATAAAAAAAGTTCATATACATAACAGTTTATTGGATTAGTCATCATTTACACACTAATTGTTCGTCTTCTTCGTACTGAAGCAAATCGTTATGGAGCGTCGTATGTTAAACACATAGTACGCTCCAACACGAAAATCCCGAAAATCCGTCGAAAATCAGTTCAACTTCAGCAAACCTGAACTTAACCTCGGGTCACGTTAGCTCAAACTGAATATATTAAAACTCAGTTCAAGTTGACCGTTAGTCAAAATTCAAGTATTTATATCTTGCTACGATGCCATCATACACAAATAGTTATTAATATTGATAAAAAATAACCTAAAAACCAAACTTAGACCTATCACAGTTTTACGTCACTATATTTCCCGAAGTAATAAACACTAAACCATTCGAAACCCTTAACTAACTTGGATCTTTCGTCTCTTTCTACCACATTGTGTTTACGCTCTGATGAAAAGGGACAGGTGATGTTAGAAAAATTAATTGTTATACTAAATATACAAAGTTAATTAGGCCTTCAAATAGGTAATTGATTTTATCTACAGCAGATGCTTTTAACAAAATTTCATCAAAATTGATTTAGAAATAAAGGCTTTAATACATTACTCTTTACAATTTATGACAAGACTGTCTCTTTTTAACACAGAATAAACGTAATTTGACAGAAAGAGACGAGTGAATGCTTCTAATTTTTATGAACAAGAGCATAGTTTGACAGATCTCGAAGTTAATATTACTTATTAATATACTGTCAAAACCTATTATAACTTAACAGCCGATGACGTTGTTATTAAGTACCTATCTAATGCAATAGAATTCAGCCAATTTGTCAAATTGTCAATATAACCGGTATGTTGTTCAAAACGATGACGTCGTAAACGGTTTTGACCGTATACACAAACGTAAAATCGGTGTTTTGATTTAAAACTCTTCTCTCTTTAAAAAAAACGGGGCGAAACATTGTCCAAGATGCGTTTAGGAAATTTTAAAAGTATGACTAGTAAAATCTCTAAGGATCTAACCCGTCCTAATTATCTCAAATCAAATTTATTGATAGAATCCCCCAGCACGAATACGTCTTTCGTCTCCCTCTATCACATTATATTTACGCTGTGATGAACAGAGACAAATGATTTAATAAAATTGATTTACTTTTTATTAATAATATAAAAATAATGGACGAAACTAAATACGAACATAGACTAACTACTGCAGTACAGCTATACTATGGACTGTTGCCAAATGTAAAAGAAAATCTATAACAATAGGTATTTGTATAGTTAAATGAAAATTAACAATAAATGGTCGATAGTTCTAGCCAATCTAGTAATTAATCTGAGTCTGAATCACACTTCTTACACATTTTCTCCTTTAACTTGTCATACTCATTCCTATCTATCAAATCTTGCTTGAGCTTCTCCATATCACTTAAAAGACTGCTTACTTGAACATTCTCATACTTATCTGTATTATCATCACTATCCAGACCGGAATCTTCACCAGCATTCTCATTTTTGTCATCAGATTTTTCATCGTCAGATTTATCATCATCAGATTTAGGTGCTTCGGTATCCGAAGCCGGTTCTTCCGATGAAGTGTCTTCCAATTTGTTGTCAGTTCTATATGCTTTTGGTACGTCTTCCTCTGCTTTAATGAATAGGTCGGGTTTTTGACGTTTCTTTTTAAGCTGCATGCTTTTAGCAATTACACGCTTTTGGTGGTCCAATTGTGGGAACAGTTCTGGAATTTTTTGAAAGTCTCCTAAAGAAACCATATTTTTCGGGGGTTTGTACGATCCGGTTAAAACCCGAGTTAAACCTGTTCTTTGACAGCATAAATTTAAACTAAACGTCATATTATGTATAATCTAACTTGTATAGGGTTCAACATTTAGATAAAAATAAATAATAAGAGTTTTGAGTTCAAAAATGTATAATACCTATATTAATGAAAAGGAAATGAATGAATATGAAATAAATACATGATATTCATAAACATACACATCAAGCGAATATATGAAACTATGAGAGCGAGACAAACATACGTACCCTGTTACGTACATTGCGCCACCATACGCGCAAGTACGACGACGACATTTAGAAAGAGACAGATACATACCGTGAGCGCAGCTTAATGCCTCTTTAGCCGCGTTCATTTCGGCCTCTTGTATGGAGTGACCACGTCCTGCCGCCAGTCTTCGTCCACGGAAGTACACGCCCACCGTGTATACGCGTGTGTTTGTTGGGCCGAGGCATTCGATCACTCTGAAACGTTTAATATTTATTTAATTTTATCTTTTTATATTTATTAGTCTTAGATGAACCGTTAAGCCGTCGGAACATTCATATATCATTACTAGCTGATCGGGCAAACGTTTTTTTACCATTTTTTTTTGTTCAATAAAAGTAACTGTCTACTATAATAAATGTAAGTATAGGGGTGACAATTAAGGGTTTTTAGAATTTTGTATGCTGTATCGTTAAAAAATTGTCTATAAAATAAAATTTTGAAGTTAATAGATGTTATACGATTCGCAGACCTCAATTTTCACGAAAATCGGTCGAGCCATTTCGGAGAAGTTTAAGTACAATCACCGTGACACGAGAATTTTATATATTAAATTATTATTATTTTATAGCTTTTAAATCAGTATATGTTAAGAACTTTTAGATATATGTAACTGGGAATTGAGGCTTACTCCTGATGCGGTGGGAGCGCCCAGATTCAGCAGTAATTTAATGGACGGAAACAAAAGTTTAAAAATATTGGCAACCTAACAATTTTTAATTAAAAACCAAAATATCACTATATAAAAAAAAATTATGCCTGGCAATAGAACCCAGATCCTCGGGCTAAATGCGTAAATAAAAATAAATACTTGTAGAATGGTATATCCGGTTCCCCTCCCTTCATAGATCGCAGAGTTAGACAGCACTGCTGTAGTTTCGACTTGGGGTCGTTCCATCCTTGGTTCATTATGAACTCCTGAAGGCGGGGGAACAAACACGCATCGCAGAAGACCTGGCAATACTCCAAATTCTGGAACGTTTAGGGTGGTGGATAAAAAACTTTTATTTAATATTGTATCTTTAACTATCACTCAAGAAAGAGCATACTAATTTTCCAAGGGTCAGCAACGCACCCACGAACCTTCCAAGAGTGTTTATTTGCTCGAAATCCACAAACACGGCAAAAATATAGTGTTAACAAATAATAGTGTGTTAAATATTTGAACGATCTTTTGACAGTCTATATAGATATATATATATATGTAAACTCTATATGTTAAATAACATTGCGAGTAGAACGAGAACTACGTAGTAGTAACATTGAAGCAATTATTTGCCTACAGACATTGTTTAACATTCGCATTTTGACCTAAAATAAAAGGATTAATAAACAAAAAAATACATTAGCAGGCAGTAAGATTATAAAATAAATATTAAAATGTATAAACGTCAACCGGATATCCGAGTACTACCTTATCAATATAAAGTGCCCCAAGAAATGCCTCTAATAAGTCAGCTTTGTGCTTCTTGGCCGTTGGTTTGGCTTTCGGATTGTTGTAAATCGCGTATTCGGACATATTTAAGTCGTCACAAACCATCGCTTGCGTACGGTTGTTGACTAGGGATGATCGCAATAGCTGAAAATGTGAAATGTTATGCAGTTAAAAGAAATACAATTGCCCAGACTTCATTCACGGGTTAATTTAATGTTCTCCGTGTAAGGCCAACGGCGCTTAAGGGGCCGCTCAAGTATTACGTAAGCACTATAGGGGGGAGGGGGGATCTTTGATTTTCTTATACGTCAATAGTAATCATTAACTTTTTTACACATATTACCCACACATTGTCTATGCTTGAAAACGAAATGCATTTTCGATGATTCCTCCAAAAAATTCAAACGTTTATGTACTATTATTTTTTGAGAGCTTTTCTTACTTTTGCTGACAAGATGTAGGGGGGGGGGATAAATTGCAGTAAATCTGCTTACATTATACTTGAACGGCCCCTAATCGCCTCCCAGTAGACCATTAATGCAGATATACCATTACTACCAAGATCAGTAGGCATATGATCAAACGGTTAACGTGTCAATAGGCACGGAATGTTTAAACACCGCCTACCTCCACCCTTTGAATGTTTCAGAGAAAAGTTATTTTATGTTTCGGCCTCACCTGGTAAGCCTTTTTAATCATTAACGAAAATATGCCTTTTACAACACTTATACTTTTTTAAAACACAAGCGATTAACAAATAACGAATAATACTCACAGACAAGTGTCCCTCGTGATGATCAGGAAAGTGGCGATAAAGCTTATCAGACACAACCAATTGGAGTACAGTGTCACCGAGGAACTCCAAACGCTGATTGGAGCCCAGGGTAAGATTTGTGAAACCCACTGAACGGTCTGTGAAGGATCGAGCTAGGAGACGGATGTGCTTGAACTTCACACCTACGTACAAATATTCAATGTATCATTTTAAAATAGACCTTAGTTTTAACGCGCAATTTTTATGAAGCACTTATTCAAATTCAAAAATTGTGGTGACAAGAAGGTGTTCCTCCTCCAATAAAAGTAGAATCGATCAGTTTAACCAAAATCTGTAGGCCCAAAGGCCTCAATGTCTAAGGTCGTTATAGATAGCCTTAGCGGTCGAAATGACTGTTAGCGCAATTCAGTATATGACGTCTTCGTAGTGATTTGTAGCCGAAAATTGTTGGTGTTTTAGTTGGAGCTTATCGAGAAAATCTATAAAAAACTCAATTTTTTTTACCAGTTCTCTGCAAAGAAATGGAACGGAACTCTCCATCATTCCTTTTAAGCCAATATTTTTACCTCGTAAGGAGCTACATATTACCGTAGTTCACATGACATATTGCATTGAATGGGAATATTAATAAAGCTTCTACCAGCAATAAGGAAATTATAAACACGCATCGTAGTAAGTAAATGACGGTTCAAATCACGAATTTACCTATAGATTCCTCGAAAACAGTTAGCTTCTGTAGAAATTCAAAGTCCTTGATGTATTGTCGATCTCCTAAAGGCTCCTGTTCTTGCAACGAGTGCGCCCGCTCCTTCATCCATATTTCATACAAATTGGGCTCGTTGTGCCACAGAGCTTGAGCAAATACACGGTCTGTTACCTAAATATATAATTGATATATCACTCTCTGTATAGAAAAGTTATTCTTTAACAATGTATACGTTTACCAACATTTATCACTTTGAATTTGTCTTGAAACAAATGCAAAAAATATGATGCAATAACATGGACAATTGCAAAAATATATATCGCTACCTTCTTACTTAATACAAGGGCAATTCTCAAACTTTTGGTAAAGCGAGATTTTAAATGCTAAGGGGACAAAAGGAAATTTCAAAAAGCACTGAGAGTGATACTAAAATGACAATAAGTAAATATATGTTTGCCTCTCTCACACGGCAATCCCTGCCGCGCTTAACTCAATCTTACAAGTTACTAATAAGTAAACTGTCCATATTTAAAGAACTAAGACTGGTCAAACGTTGCGTGATTCGTGTCTGTACCCTTCTATAACAAAGAAAGAAATAGGTTCCGTAACAACCGTTTAGAATTCTAAAGAACAATTCGTGTTGACATATTATACATAATGTAGTTAATTTTTAGGTCTAATTATTCCGGACTGATTATGTAAATTCGATCATTTTTGTACTATATCGGCCCAACTTCAATTATTTTCTTTAATTAATAGAGTTTATTAAAATAATTTTCTAAAGTAACATCATCAAAGAACGGATTTGTTAAATTTATAATCATGACTTAAATAAAAAGCATTGTATTCAACGTTTTTAAATACGATTTCCCAAATTTCCCTAATTTGTATTACTGGGGTTTCGATATGCAGAATTTATTTAAAAAATACGAATACCTCTAAGCCAGCATCGAGAAACAACCCGCCCATTAGCGCCTCAAAGCAATTGGCCATCGCGTGACGCATCACCACTTCACGACATAAGTCGGATCCGTGGGCGTACAGCATGTATTGCTCTAGGCCCATGTTCTGAAATTAATTATTTATTTATACCAGACATCATATATAATATAAAGAAATTAACAAAATGTATTTTGTGTTATATTACAATATATTATTTGAATAAACTTAAAAATATAAAATACTTATAAATATATATCAGAAAAGTGGAGGTAAAAAGTACTAAACTGGTCCCCAGGCAAACGAAAAAGAGGGAAGCCACTTAGAAGGTGGATAGACCAAATTAAGTTTGGAGGAAGTCTATGCCTAAAAGAAGATAGAAATAGAAGCGTGTTTAAATTTAAAAGTATCTGAAATAAAATTATTAACAATTTATAAGTCTGGCTCGAAGGACCAAAACAGTACCTTATATGGCTATTAATAAGAAATAGCACAAATGGTGCACATATTATGGGACAATAGTATTTTCTTCACGTGTTCTGTACACAATGGCGTCCAAATTTGCCATTTATGAATAAAAAAGAATTATTGTTAAATATATTATTGTACAAAACATTTTACCTTAGCCAAAAGCGCTAAATGTTGATTTTGTACGATGGCAGCTCTATAAGTAGCCAGTCCTCCTTCAGATAATCCCGGGAACATTTTAAATAAATGAATAGAAGATATGAATTCTACAACTGCATCTCCTAAGAATTCCAGACGTTCGTTATGTTTAATCTCCGATTCAGTCTCATTGCTTTTACCGAAACGGGACATTATGTTAATAAGGGTCACGATACCTAAAAAAAATTATATAAATATAATGCGAAAGTAAATAGGACCAAGAATGCTGGGTGAACTATCATTTCAACTAACATCATTGTAACGGATATAATATGTTACATTTCCCATTTCCAACTTAAAAGTAAATTTCAAAGACAAACGCCATCTACTGGGAAAATGTTTTTTATAAAACAGCTGTAAGCACCCTCTAGCTTTGACAGTTTTTTTTTTAAGTATATACTTTTAAAGATCTATGGGCTACGGTAGTTCTTTTTTATGGCCGTCCCACAGAGGTGTTTGCCCCCATATATAAAAAACAGTTTATACGTATAGATTTCATTTATATACCTTTCTTCCTAGTATAATGTATTCTCCGATCTCCATATTCCGGTTGCCGTATGCCACAATTAGTTAAGGTGTTCCTGGCATGATCTGGGTTAGTCCCAAAGTTCTCCCTATACGATGGATGAGTTAACGCCGTTTGGAGCAACGCGCGTTGATTGAACTTGTACCCTATAATTTCTTCTAGGCTGTCCAACGATTTGTGGAATCGTAAATGGCGGACGAGTACCGGTATCAACATGGCGTGCTAAAATGTATGTATATGTATTCCTAATATATCTTTTTCGCAAAAACAAAAATTAAACTTAAATCTAGTTTCAGGTCTTGTCAACGCTGTTCTTCTGAATTAAGAGCTGTGTGCTCAAGACGAAATCGTAAGTAAGATACGAATGTATGGACAGATATTTAATGACATTTTGATAAGTGTTGGCTTTTTAAAGACGAATACATTTTTCAACTGACTTTAGTATATAGACAACGGAATATCATTATGAATTTATATTAGGAATGGTTTTTGATGAAATAATTAATTTTATAAGTGGCCAGTTTGCTAAGTTTGATTTCTGGCAATTAAACACAGACTACATCAAAGCACTTAGTGTACACCACTTAGGTTTATATCCTAATCAATCTCAAGTTATAATTACGTCTTGAGCGCTGTCAAATATTTTAGTTTATTATAATTTATTTATTTCATTATTTCCTATTTTTACTACTAACTTTATACAATAGAAAACTTATTAATATATATCTGATAAACCTTTTAATAACAAATGATAAATAATGCAATCCTTGGGAACTCAGCTAGTTGCATATGTCAAACTCCATACAGAAATAATGGTTTGACTCTTGAAATTAGATTTAGGTTTAATTCACGCTCTAGAATAAGGGCCATAGCTTGAGGGCAAAGTCAAGACTTAGCGCTAAGTACAACTCGTCAAAAAGGATTTTGACATAATATAGACATAGTCCTTATCTTAAGAGGAGACACATTTAATTAATATATATAATAATAGTAATAGTACACACCTGTACTACATCACACATAAGTCCCGTAGTGTGGAATCCCTCTGAGGATATAGCTACAGTGACGTCACGCTTCATTTTACTCTGCGTCCTCATTTCTTGTAATTTCGCTTCTTTTGCTGCGAGCTTTTGCCTTTCAGTGAATGATGGCTTAGCCATATTCGCTATTAAGTGGCGGTATTTCACGTAGTAACGCCATGCTTTTTGGTACCTTAAATGTAGTCCTAGTCAGTTAGAAATTTTGGCACAGACCATTATTTGGAATATTTTTGTAATCATTGTAAATGTTTAAAATTTATCCACATTTTTTTCATATAAAAATTAAAATCAATGGCGTTACAACCTTTAGATTTCTGTATGTTTCATGATCATTCCTCATTCTAATAAATAAGTAGATGATCAGCCTCCGATGCCTGACGTAAATGTTCATCATGAGCAAATGTGCATTTGCACACATAGATATAAAGTTCATTGGTGCATAGCCGGGATCGAACCTACGACCTCAGGAATGAGACTCGCACGCTAAAGCTACTAGGCCAACACTGCTCTTCATAATAATGAATTGTCCTAAATTTTCATAATTCCTTTCTAATAACGCAACATGAATAAGAATACTCGTGTAAAAGCACACCAGTAAACAATCTATTGATGTCTATTAAAAAATGTTAATATTTAATTAAAACGAATTCGAATAAAGATTAATCAACCGCAATAAACACAACTATACTTTAGTTTTTAAATTGCGGCAGTTTAATTTTGGCATGGTCAACGTACAAAACTTGGTTAATCACCATTAACATTAATCAACGTTAACCCAACTTTTGTATGGTGACCCTGCAAACAAATTTATACTTATTAGAAATATTCATTAACATTTAACAAATAAAATTATACTTACTCAGGATTCCCAGCGTAACTCAATTGTGGGGGTCTAATCCCAAAATGTACGATTTCAGGGTAAAACTTCTTAACGTCGTCAGGGTCATTGACGTTCGAGGGTGGACTTCGATCTATTTGATCCACGCGGACCGAACAGGGTTTTCTGCCCGGGTAAGTCACAATCATTCCTACAAACGAAAGACTAAAGTTGACCCATAAAACTGATTATATCGTTATAGTACGATACTTCTGCGATTAAAATAGAGGCGGAGAGTTGATTGCCAGTTCTCTTCCGTTCTACGCCCTTGATTTGAGAACTGGCAGTAAATATAAAATTAGAAGCATTTAATGTATTTTTTTGACATTCATAAGTGTACATTCTGTTACCTATATGAATAAATGATTTTTTTACTTTGACTATGTATCAATCATCAACAATATAGTGTGTATGTCCTTATTTCAACTCCTCCGTAACGGCTCAAGTGATTTTTATGATTTTTGTTTATTATTACTTGTATATTAAGTTGAGATAATGTAACCAGGCATAATAACAGCAGTGTTCGAATATAAATCGTGTCATTTATTCGTGTATTACGTATATATTTTTTTTGTTATCTGTATTGTATGTTAATTTATCGGAATTTAGTTTTTGTTGTATTTATCTATTTCAAATTTACTACACGCCCCGGCTTGACACGGGCAGCCGAACTATACTACGAACGTTTGTAAAAATTTACACGTTTGACACTTTTCTCCGGCATATTTTGCAAATCCCGACTATCACGAGAAATAGTCTATAACAGTAAAAAATAACATAGCCTTTTATAGGTAAAAGAATTTTCAAAATCGGATCAGTACTCTTTATATCAGTATTAACAATAAAATAGTGAATGCTATATCTCACAAAGAGGAAATAGTTTATTACCTTTAATCTTATCAACGAACTTCTGCCAATGATAATGATCCATTCTGTGCACGTCTTCAAGCGATTCTGGTGGAATTAACAAACTGCTTTCCTCTATCAAATATCTCAGTACTTCACACATTGACAAAACCTGTAACCAAAATTTTGACCATGAAAAGCGTAATTACTGAGATTATTACTAGGAACAAAAAAAATGTGTGCGTGTACTAGTGTACACACGTAAGAAGTGAAACTTTTTTATTACCTTATTTCGAAAAATAATCTACTATATTCAACTTTACGGAAATTGGTTAAATAAAGTTAAATTAGATAAAGTTTAATAAAAGGCTTTTATTATCATAGACATGAATACAAATAATACAATTATTTCATTTTACTTTATTACTTACTACTAAGAATTATTATTTACTACTATCATTGTTATCGTTATTATATATTTTTGTTATTAATAACTTCGAATCTCTTCGAATCAACCGTCGACAATAAAAAGATGGCGCGTAACGGAAAAATGTGATGCGTAACCGAAAAAATGTGACGGTATTTTTTTTTTCAACGCCGATAAAGAAGTTTCACTTTAAAAAAAGGTGAAAAATTAAATAAAATACAAAGGAAGTAAATGGGCGGTCTTACTGCTAAAAGCAGTTTCTACCGTACAGTATATTGGTTTAAATGAAATATAACCCCTATCAATACAAAGTATCATATATCGTATAGACAATGTTATTTTAGTATGACATTTATACATGATAAAATATATAGTATAGAATTGATTTGTTTTATTCTAATATACAGTATACGTTCTATTGCAGGATGGATCTATGGAGGATATTGTTAAATAAAAAAATCATCAAAATCAAGACGAAGAAGGTAATTTAACGATTTGATGATTGTATATTTCATGAAACTCTATATTTTTAAGCGCTGGTCATCAATTTCTTAAACTTTTTTCTATTAACGACTGTAAAATAGACACAGAACTATGTTTGTATACATACCTCACAACCACCCTCCGGCAAATATCGTACAAATCTCGGCATGAAGTGAAATTGTGAACAATTCGTGTCAGTACCTTTACCGAGATCCAAATCGACTAATTCCAATAATTCTTTGAACAAATACTCCTCTGAAAATATAGGATAATATAGAAAAATATATTATTCAGTATATATAAATATATTTTTTGGTTTAGTAATTAAAAGTTACTAGTAAAATATATTTTGTCGTATATATATAAAACGTAGTTTGTATTTATCCTAAAATTTATGGTATTAATTCTTAACCAAATTACGTTATGTATATGTCGCAGTAAAGTAGTTAAATCAGAGAGTCAACTGAATCTATAGGCAGTTAATTAAAATCGATATCGAGTGAACGAAACATTTATCGAGTTTCCTAAACGTTCCTAAGCAACAAGACTAATCTAACCATTAACAATAAAGCAAAACACGGAATTTCCAAGCTCTCAATTCTTCATGACCGCAATAACAATAACAAATGAAATAATCATGGCGGAGCCTTGTTTTACATTGTTAATCAACACGCTGGCTTTCGGTCAGACAGATAGTTGAACGATTTCGACATTGCTTTATTTAAATCAAAATGCTAGCGACTTGATTGAATATCGACATTTAATTAACTATCTAGAGATCCAATTAACACTCCGATTTAACTACTTTACTGCGACATATACATGAAATTGACATTTAAACTAAAAAACAAAACTTTGACTCATCAAGATTTTTTTACAAAAAAAATGTTCTTTGAAGTCAAAAAATAATCTTAGTCCTAAACAGACACACAATATTACAAAGACATACTTCTTTGCACATAAATAGCGATTTGAACACTCTTAGAAAAATCAATCAATATCTGAAAATAAAACAATTCATACAAATTTAACAAACACCCTTCAAGAAAGTAAAAAATGTTATATACCAAACAAATCCAACTCCTGAACAGTGAAATTCTTCGGGGCTGGCTCTTCGACATATAAAATAGTGTATTCAATATTGAACCTTATTACTTTACATGTGGGTAACTTCGCCAGTTTATAATGGGAAAACATAGAAAAGCCAGAAAATAGGAACTCGTGTTCATCGTGACTTATAATCGTTGGTGATTTTATGAGGAAATTGGTTGGAGGCGACACTGTTATTCTGAAACAATAAAAAAAAACAATATTTTGTCGTGTTTTTGCCGAAATAGTTTTACTAATTTAAAAATTGTATTTTTGTTAACTAGAATTGTTTATCGCTTGTGCAGTTTTCCACTGTCGCCTATACATTTACAGATGCTAAATCATAGTTTAATCATAATAACCTTGTATGTGTATGTGAGAAAAGAAATAAAGATTATTTATTATCTTCTTTCAGCGGATATCGATAACGAAAACTGTTGGTTAACCCGTAACTGATTAAGAAACAAGACTTAGCGCTAAGTCTGACTCCCGTACGTCAAAATGTGATTGTGACATAGGGGAGTCATAAGTTTAGTTTCTAAAACTCACCTTAACATTCAACAGTATATATAGTTATAGTACCATTATAAACTTATAATTATTTATTAGTTTATAACAATACATAGCTTCAATCCGGTAAAAAAGTGTTTTCTTTAAATGTGTAAAAGCTATCTTAATATGTTAATAAAAGACAATAGTATTTAACTATACCAAAAACATAACAATCATTAATGTCTACTAAAATTAACTTTAATATTTAAATGCACTGTGACAACTTATTTTTGCAAATGGTAAGTTAGATCTTATGTCACGGGTTTTCATACTTTGAGTATCTTCCGCAAACTTAAAACTACATATAAATAATAATACAATTATCTGTTTCATACAAATGTATGAATAACATTTGTAATCTGGGATTTTGATATTAATGTCGCATAATTATGAATTTTTATTTTATTTCTGTGTACATACTTTCCAGTGTAGTCTTACTACATTTTGACTCTATGGCGTCATAAATAGGTTGTACTGTATATTTCGAAAATAAATAAATTGATAATTTAAAGGGGTTTAAAGGGAATGCTTACCGATAGTGATACAGCTTATCAATATTACTCTGCGTGGGCACGCATTTGGGGAACTGCTTTTCGGCAGCGTAAACTCCATGTCGTATACCGTAACGGCGTGCTCTAGCGCTACACCTACATAATGGGCCACCATTCATTTCGCCCGAATTATTGAACCTAAAAATCAATGTTTTTAAAAGGGAGAGAAAATACTTATCATTTTTTGAATACATAAAAATTTATTAATATAGTGAGCATACAAATGCCTACATTTATGGACAACACCAACAAACATGATCAGTGTGAGAACTATGTGATTTTTGAATTAATTGTTTGATTTAACTTCAAAAATCATATTTTATTTATTTTATTCATTATTGACTAGTAATCTTACAGCTAACATACACATCATAAAACAAAACACTTATTCAATACAGAAGCCAAAACAGATTACATAGATTAACAATATATATGTAACAGAAAACAAGTAAGTACATTTACAGACAAAGTATATTTAATAAAATTAAACTAAAGAAATTTGAAACATTTGAAACAGCAAATAATAATTAATATTTTAAATTACTGTTTAAATAAAGTCTACCCGCGTCTTCATAAACTGCTTCACATCTTCTATGGTGAGGTGGAAACTCAGTACTCGCGTTAATACTCGACATTGAACAAAACTGCTTTTAAATTTACATTTATGGTCCGGACTCAAATAAAGGGTAAAGAACAGACAAAAAAAACTGGCAATACTCCAACGCTTTTTAAATCAACATTTTTTTGTATGATGTTTATTAGAGGCTGACACTGTAACAGAATGCTCGCTACGTCATGATATCTTTAAGCAATTCAATAAAATACTTCATGGCTTTAAAAGACTAACCATAATTCTGGATGCAGTCTTCTTGGGTGACTTTGCTTCCTTTGTAGCTCTAACATCATTCTATCAGTATACCCTTGTAGATTCTCTTCATCTAGACAGTCCTCCTCTTCAGATGATGATGAAGAGCTATCATCATCAGCTGTTAGAAACAATGTTTCGCATGAATATCTTTAAATTGCTAGTAATTATTATCAGCAAAGGGTACATGTTATACTTCAGATATTAAAGGATGTACATTTAAAAATACAGTGTAAACTACATGTAACATCCCTAGATTCAACGAGAAACTCCCTAAAGCGTCAAAATCAATTGGCTTTGGTTGGTTTAGCTTGTCTTCGATAAAATGATACACTCTACATAGTATTACACCCACTATCATTAACAATAACAATTAAGTAATAAAGTACTTTTTAAGTAGCTGTGTACATTCTTTAGTGGCTTTAATATAACAAAAACCTCGACTGTCTGCATCATGCATACGAATTTTCTAAGAAATTCGTTCTTTTCATTATAAATTGGCTTTGCTTGCACTTGTAGACTTTTGTTGACCATGACTAATTAGTAGGAGTGATGGATTATATAAATTTTTTTCTTCTCCAATTAACAACAAGTCTCTGCCTTATCTTAATTATGATTTGAAATATTAGAAAAATAAAATACATATTTTGTGGCCAATAGACAGTTCAGAGACATTATAATACTTACAATGTTTACATCTCTTAGCCTTTTGCGGTTTTAACGGAGGCAACTCATCCACTTCAGGTCGTGCTTTTTGGCCTCTATGTATAAGATATTTGAGAGAATTTTGACATATTTTCTCAAGTTTACGAGTTTGTTCCACACCCTCACCACCATTTATTGGTTTATAATATAACTCAGCTGGGGAACTTCTATACCACATTTTTGAGTTCTGTAAAGTATTTAATGCTTTTTAATTTCATATAATTCATTTATTACTGGTTACTAATACAAAATAATAAATTTCATTTAAACAGAAAAGAAAACATTACTTAATAGTGGGTTATTGATTATAACTTACCTCTTCTTCATCTGAATTGTGCTCTTTAGACCACTTCTCCATTTTTTTTATAAAGTCCTCTGATGTTTTACAGTAGTTTTTCCTAAAAGATAAAAGTTTTTAGTATAAAAAACACTTTTTGCTTAAATAAAACTTACTCATATATATACCTATAGTCTTCCAAAATTTTCTCCCTGTCAGTCAATGGCCTATGACTAGATGATCGATATGAGCAACTAGATCGTTCCCGGCTTCTATATGATGAATGTCTATGTCTATCCTCATATCTATCTCTTTCACTCCTGCTATATGACCTATGGTCTCGTTCACAGCTGCGACGTTCACTTCTGTATCTTCTATTGTCATAGTCTCTCCCATCGTCTCGTGATCTAGAATATCTCTCCTCACCACCTCTGGAAATTCTATAACTGGGACTGCGGGAACGACTGCGTATAGATCTACTTCTATATCTCCTTTCTCGTTCCTGGCTTCTCTCTCTTCTTGGACTATAATAAGACCTTGAATTTTCTCTTGAACTATACTCATATTTCTTTTGTGGATTTTTAAATTCTAAAGTTCTGAGAGGTGATTTTTGTATGCTCATTTCTTCTGTTTTCCAATCTTGAGAATATTGATTTTCAGCGGTTGTTGCTTGGTGATAGTAATAATCATTGCTATGGTAGCCAGGTGGGTAAGGAGGTACATATGCCGGGGGTGGGAAGCTGGGTGGTGGTGGTGGTACATAAGGAGGAGGTAGTATATCAATAGGATAGGCAGGCGGAGGAGGAGGTCTTAAAGTTGGAGGCGGATAATTGAAGATCGGTTGTGCTGGAGTTTGAGAGATAGGCGGCGGTTGTCCTAATATAGACGTAACTGGCGGTGGGGGTACAAATAACTGCGGAGGTGGAAAAGTATAGTCAACCGGCGGCAAAGACATTTGGAATAAGATTCAATTTAGTTGTGTGTCAAGAAAATAGGTAATTAGACTGTGTAAACCATGGCAAACTAAGTTATCGCCACAAAAGACATATATAATTCTTAAACTATATTTTTTAAAGAAAACCTTTTATTGTAATAAAAAACCTTAATTTCTTAAGAATTAGTGATGACTTTAAATTTGTTTTGGCGAACACTAGTTTAAATTAAAATTTGTACTTTTACAAATGACAACTGACAACTCCTACTTGACAATTCGGGACAAGAGCCACAAAAAATCGCCACTTTGTAATATTCTAGCGTTTCGCCTACGCCATTGACGAAAAAAATAAATTCCGTCGTTTTCCTTGCCATACGAATACTTTTGCTTTCGGTATGCGATTGTATGAAAAAACTACCAAAACCTTAAATTAGGCTCAAGCTCAGTGATCCCAACGTATAATACAACACAAATAGATTAAAAACCCCTAAGTTTTGGTTTCACACTCGATTTGTGATAGTTTTAATAATTTACATACAATAATGAATTACCTAATAATATTAATAATTATAGCGCTTGGAGTTTATATTTGGTATAGTTTGTTGAATGGCTTAATACAAATTGTATAGAACTGAAAGTTTTTATAAGAAAAAAAGTCTTGGTCCAATAAATGTTTCCTCTAAAAATCCCCTCAACATCTTGATTTCCCCTAAACTTGGGGAAAAATCCCACAAGTTGGTATCAATGCTCAAGATCATCTCATGCTAAAGAATAAAGATATATAATTCACCATCAAGATTGTAAGGGCGATTTGGTTCGCCTATCACAGATATAGTAAGAAAACTGTATAGTGTACCTAGTGGTCTGTGATGTCTTTATTGTTTTGACGTTAATACTTAAAGTTGGAACAATCTGTGATAATCTTGGCTGCAGCTTCATGATAATGTAAAATTGACAAACAATTGATAAACATGTTTTTGTTCCAAATGAGCTTTTGATTTCAAGTACTGTGAAATCAATATCATGTCCGAGACAACAGAAAAAATCGAAAGTAATGGTGATGCTCGGAGAAGAATACTTCACATAGCTGTATCAACTGTCCTTTTAGAAAGTGGATTCGAAACAGTAGACAAAATTAGCCTAGAGACGTTGACGGAGATGTTGCAATGCTGTAAGAATTCTCGCTTTAATTTTTAATTTAAATTGCTGTTTCACATCATACTTTAAACTTTGTATTCCTCATATTTCAGTTTTTACAGAAGTTGGTAACTCAGCAAATCGCTACTGTGAACTATCTGGTAGAGTGGAACCTGTATTGGCTGATGTTATGTTGGCACTTATCAATATGGGCAAGTTACTATATATGTATTATAATTGAAATAACTGATATAATATTTATCTTTGGCTAATTTTTTGATTGTTGATAGGAATAAGTCTTCAAGGCTTAGAGCAATATGCAGCTAGGCCAAATAGACATGTAATTCAGCCACCACAACAAGCACCTGTGCCTAGGACACCAGCTATGTTGTCAGCTGGTTCAAAAGCCAAGCCATCTCCACACATACCATTCCACTTACCAGCATTTCCTGATCCGCATGCTTACATAAGGACACCTGTAAGTATTCCTTGTTATATATTTTCTGCAACAATTTTAACTGTTATGTTACTGTAAATCAAATAATGCCAATGTGACCTTTAATACCTCTATTGCATGTAGTACAATTTTAAATTCAACAAATAAATTTTGTGAAAACCATGTTGTGATTGGCTAGTTTGAGGAATAGTAAAATATAAACAACACATTTACAGACACATAAGCAACCTGTGACTGAGTATGAAGCAATAAGAGAAAAAGCTGCAAATCAGAAACGGGATATTGAGAAGGCATTGACAAAATTTCTTGCAAAAACAAGTGAAACGCACAATCTCTTTAATACTGAAGACAACCAAGTTTTTCCATGTAAGGGGTTAAGTCCTTTAATATTGTATATACAGATAATTTTTAAATCAACATTGGATACAAATATTTATAATGAAGCCCAGATTTGGTCTAATTTTCAATAAAAGTACTGTTTCAATAAACAGACCTGCTGTTCAAATTTAATTCCGATTTCCTGTATTTTTTGAAGCTCTGGGAACATATTATACTGCATAACCTAAACTGTTAATACATAAGCTATAGGAGCTGAGTGCTATTACATTTGAAAAACCATTGTTAGAAATGATTCCTTGTTTTCATGTAATCTATGATTTTCAGTGATTGCATGTAAGCCAACTTTTCCAGCATATTTACCATGCTTACTACCTACTGACCAAGTCTTTGACTTTGATGAATTAGAATATCATTTTCAAGTTGCAAATAGAACAGAAGATATGCCAGCTGAGAAAAAAGGTAAATTATTTACAATATTTTGTAATTCCAACCACATTTCCCAAACTCTACTTAAAGTGACCACATATAAGACTATACAAGTTTAGTTAAAGGTTGTTTGATTTTACCCTTAAATTACTTTCTAATTAAAAATTTGCATAATATATAATAAACATTATATTAATGTGTATATTGCTTTTTATTATAACTTTCAGACCAATCAGACAATGAAGGAGAGAATGGTGGGGATGGTGAAAATGCTAATAATTCTCAATCAGAAAATCCGGATTCTACATTACCATCTAGCCCAGATAGAATTAAAACTAGCGGATAAAGCAATTACTTAAGAAAACTTTTTATTACAACTATGTATCAATTAATAAAATGTTGTCCATAAATTCATTCATTAACTATCAAACCATGACTTTGAAGTATTAAAGTAAATTAAGTTAAGGAAAAATGTAAACTACTTTAATATCAGAAAATGAAGTAGATGTTATTGATTCATCTACACCTATTCACATGGGTAAGTTTTGGGAACAGATAGAAAATGAGTTTAAGTTGTAATTTGTTTAAGTTGCACGTAGTTGAAATCGCAAACCCTATAGTAGGGTCTGACATTGAGTGTTTTCACATTAAAGTTAAAATTTATTTTCTTTTTAATTAATCTATAATTATTTTTTTAATGCTGGCATCATTTTCAAAGAGAATGGCTTAGCTGTTTGCAACATTAGTCAACTGAATAAATGGGCTATAACTGTAGTGCTTTGGGAGGAGCCACTTATTCTACACTATTTTATAATAGGAGCCAATAGTACCCAGGAGGTAGTGCTTTTGAATTTTCTTATACACATTATATTTTATACCTAGTTTTATACCTACTTATATATATTTAAAATCATATTAAATAAATTTTATGAGGTAAAGAAAGTGAAACAAAATCACCTTTCAATCTGTATTCTTAAAAAAATTATTGTGAAGATTTAGAATTAATAACAGGCAGGGTTCTTACACCATCATTATTGACAATTGTAACTTGAAAGTTTGGTAAGCTCACAAACAAACGCCGATGCACCTCCTGAACACATAGTTTTAATATATCATACGCTTCTTCTTCAGTTAAATCTGAAATTATTACACAATTTCATTTATTTTAAATCAGTTATATTAGAATTACTTGTCTATTAGTTGTAACCTGGTATTACCTTTTTTATACTGTCGATCCATGATACTCAAGCTGAGAAAACCTCCAAACCCATGAGCTGCAAATGGTACCTTTACACTGGAAGCTAGGTAATCCATGAAATATAGTTCTGGGCCATTTTCTTTATCATAACCACCCATTAAAACATTCACAAAGTATGGTGTCTGGAAAAAAACAATTTGTATTTAAAGTGCAACAACATTTTCCATGTAGTGGACAATTTAAATTCTGACTGGTCAATCAGTCAAGACTCATTACTATGCCAGAAATATGTCTATGCATATGCATGGTATCTGTGTCATGTGAAAATTCATTAATTCAAAGTCTATAAATTATTTACACTGCTTCGGAGGTACTCTGCCAAATATCTCCTTGTAAAGTTAGCAGCAGCAGATGGACCAAGCTCATAACTGTTACGCATTTTGTATAATTGGATATTTTTTGCTATGTATTCTGCAAACTGGGTTGTGTCTCCTGAATCACCAGCAACTCCCATGACAAGCTTGTTGGATATTTTATAAATTTTTTCTTCATCTGAAAAAAGCTTCTTATATTAGTAATCAAAAAACTTATGTCAAAAGAACTGCTTGCATCATAATTTATTAAGTATTCTAAGGGCAAAAAATAGTAAAGGTGAAGTTACTTTCACTCGAAAGCCAAAACATAATTACTATTACCCCAGCAAAGGAGTGAGGAAACCTACATGATACATAGACATTTGTAGGTTCATCAAACTATAAAATTCTTGTTCACTAGAAAAATGAATTATATTTAACAAAGAGCACTGCAAATTATATGACAATTAAGATAACTAAGGTCTTAACGATGATGATAGAACTTTAAAAATTAATTGAAAAAGTGCAAACTCACCATCTTTCATGACCATAATACTATGACTGTTTGTCTGATCAGCAGCTATCATAACGAAATCCTTGCCTTGGATTCCAAGTAGACATTGTAATTGAATGTTCGACATTGTATATTATAAGTCGTAAAAAAACGCGAGCCGCAAAACTTCCAAACAAATCACGCACAAAGCGACGACGGGTGATCGGCGAGATTCTATGCAAACGTCAACCTGATATTGTCAAGTCATTTATCGTTATAGAGTAAACTATATATAAAAAAAATATTTTAACAGATTAGATAGACTTTTAAACTTTAGAGTTTTCTGGGTTATATACATATTTTACGAAAAATTTAATTGCGATTAAGAGGTCGTAGAACATAGAGATTTACTGTACCAAATGAAAAATCGGTACATTGGTTAATTTGAAAATTATGAGATGGTACATCTTAAAGACAATCGAACGAAAAGGAAGATTGAGGACTGTCAAAAAATATGCCATCTTTTAACCAATCACCAAAAACCTTTGATTATATAAATATTTAAGACCAACAACATGGTTATTTCATACTTTCACATTATATCAAAAAATATTAGCACAACATGTTCAAAAAAATTGCCGTCGGTATTTCTGGTGGTGTAGATAGTGCTGTAACAGCATTTCTGTTAAAGAGCGCCGGTATGTTTTTAAATATTTAATTGTTTATTGAAAGTATAAAGTAGTACTTTAATATTATTATTTTAACAGGCTACCAGGTGGAAGGAGTTTTCATGAGAAATTGGGACAATAATTACGAAGCAGGTTTTTGTTCAGATGAGAAAGATTATGAAGATGCATCTTTTGTTTGTCGTAAGCTTGATGTTCCTCTACACAGAGTGCACTTTATAAAAGAATATTGGAATGATGTTTTCACCACTTTATTAAAGGAATATGAGTCAGGATTGACCCCAAATCCGGATATACTCTGCAACAGATATATTAAATTTGATAGGTTTTTTGAACATTGCAGGAACAATTTAGCTGTAGATGCCATTGCAACTGGCCACTATGCTAATACAACTTTTGGACCATATTTAGATAATTTTAAAGAAAATGAAAGTAAGTTGATATTCTAATAGCAATATTATCATTATGAAGCATATTTTATAGCTACTGTGTAGTCACATATAGTTATAATGCTTAAAAAATAATAAGGGTTTTTTTGTAGGTGTAAAGCTTCTACAGCCAGTTGATAAACATAAAGATCAAACATTTTTTATGTCCCAAGTAAAACAATTCTCATTAAGAAGATGTATGTTTCCATTGGCAAGATATTTGAAAAGTGAAGTAAGAGAAATAGCAAGAAAGAAGGGTCTTATGAATATTGCTAGAAAAAGGGATAGTACAGGAATATGTTTTATTGGCAAAAAGAGATTTAAAAACTTCATTCAAGAGGTATAGTCAATTCTAACATCATAATTATAGGTAGTTCTAGAATTCAAGATGATAAATTTTGTATATCTTTGTTTTAGTTTATTCCTGAGAAGAATGGACACTTTATTGATATAGACACAGGACAAATTGTGGGAGAGCATACTGGTATCCATAAATGGACAATAGGACAACGATGTTGTTTGCGAAGCTTTAAAGATGCATACTTTATATTTAAAAAAGATGTAGTTTCTAATAATATTTATGTTGTAAGTATAATATTCAATTTCAAGATATATTAATTTTAAATCAAATAGGTGTAAATATTGTAGTGATTGGATTGGGCCAAGAAATGACAAGAATATGAAATATAATTTTTCTAAATTTACAAAACTTGCAATTATTGTTTTCAGGTTGCGTGTACTAAACATCCTGCCCTTTGGAATAATATTTGCTACACCACCCAGCCTCACTGGATTTCTGAAGAACCGGTAGATTTAGTTAAGAAATGTGTATGGAAGGCCTATTTTAGATTCCAACATACTAAGCCTTTAGTACCTTGCCGGGTAGTTAAGAACTCTGATGGCTTAACAATAATATTAGAGCAAAATTTAAGAGCAATAACAGAAGGGCAATATGGGGTTCTGTATAGTAATAATATATGTTACGGTAGTGCAAAGATAAAAGATATTCATAAAAACCTTAAACTGCCTTCTATTGAATAAGTCTTAATTTTATACAGAAGACTAACACAATAGTCATATTGTATACATTGTTAATGTTAATATTATTATGTGGAAAAAATAAATATTTGCTGTTATAAGCAGAAAACTGTTTTCAATAATATCACCTTTTCCAATATGTTTGGCTCTTGTGTTATGTAGCTGTAGTCTGTAAGAGCTAATTAGTGTTGTTGCGTCTAGTCGGTAAAGCCGATAATCCGGCCACTTTCGTAGTCGGCAACCATTCGCCTAAGAGCGCCGACTATGCGACTTCTTCGTATGTCAGAATAAAATTAATATTTTATTTACTGTCTACAACTAATATATATCATCAATTTTCAATTTAATTGCGAATGCGTAATATATTACATTAAATAAAAAGGCTGTTAATCAATATTTATTTAATATTTTATAATCAGTCTCTAAAATTACTTGCTTTTAAAGACAAAATAATATACGAAGGGCGGTCAAAAAGTTCGCGGAATGACAGGGACGGGTAATGAAATGAAACATTCAATTATTTTCCTTTTCAATGTATTCTCCCTTAACTCTAATACATTTATCAGATCTGTCAAATAATTTATTAATACCGTCGAAAAAAAGGCCGAAATTGTCGACTTCACTTTATCATCGTTGCAAAACTTTTTTCCATGCAGTTATTTCTTTATTTTTGGAAACCAATAATAGTCGCTAGAGGCCAGATCTAGGCTGTGACGCATCGATGAATGGCAACTGTCACAAAAAGGCTGGTGTGCACGGGCGCATTGTTGTACAAAAGCAACACACCTTTTGTAAGCTTTCCTCGCCTTTATCTTGAACAGTTTCTATTAATTGCTCTAGTAAAGAAGCGAAGAACCTGTCACGGTGACACCAAATTCCTTATAATCGATCAAAAGGATGCCTTCTGTATTTTTCCGGCTCTTTGCGACTTAGGCCCTATACATCATAGTGTGCCTTTTTTATGCCACTGCATCGACTCAAGTTCATAATGTTAAACCCAAGTTTCACCAGTAACAATTCGGGCCATAACTTCCTTTACTGTAACCGTTTGTACTCCACAAAAATTTTATATATACAAACAATGAGTCACTGAATTAGCGTCTACATGCATAAGTAAACTCATCCCTGCTAACTCCACCGAACTTTTTGAAGGTAGCATTCCGAAAAATGTATATCTTGCTGTTTGAGTGAAAAAATATATAATCTAGGGTTATATTATAGGTATTTATATTATATACATACATTTATAGGTATTTAATTATAAATATGTCAATTATTCCAGATGATTGGAAGAAAGAAGTTAATCATGTGAAGAGACTTGAAGAAGAGTAGGCAGAGGTAGCAACACCTCACACGAAAAGAAGATTACCGATACAGATTGTTCACCTACATTCAAGCAAATAAATGAATATTATTATTATTAACTTTTTTGTTGTCTGTACTTTTCGGCGGTGGAAGACGTCACGCATTGTGACAAGGTTGCATCGCAATATCAAAAAAAATCTTTAACAAAATTCGTTACCAAAGATGTCTGCAATACTATGAAAAGTTTACGCTTAAGTTTTTTTTATTTTTTTTTTATGTACATCTTTAAAAAAATCTTTATTTTTTATTTTTACAGAATGCACCCGTATTTTACGAAGCTCAACTAAATATTTGGCTAAATGTAAAATTTGTTCTGTAGAATAAAGAGACAAATTTTGTTTTTCACCATAAATTCCTATCATCAATATTTTTGTTCCGCTTTTCCCTTTCCTGTCTTCAAGTGCACTGTGCAACCTACAGAATCCGAAATGTCATAATTCATAGGGTCAATTGTTCACTGTCATTAACAATTGTCATTGACAGTTATAGTCATGTAAAGCAAAAAAATTGTTAAAAATTTAGCTTGATAAAAGAAATTTATAAATTACGCTAAATATTACATATTATTAAATTATAATCACATTGTATATTGTACATTTGGTTTCACAAGTCTTGTTGTGACGCTAACTATTAACTACTAACTATAACATTATTATAACACGTAGGTATGTTACTTTCACTTTATCTAAAAATTGTGATTAATAAAGTTTAGTATCAAACATTATTAAACTATTAACTTTTTGCTTAATTACTTTACAGGCATTTAAATATTGATCATGGTGAAGGTATATGGACTTGTGGTTTTGTATAAAGGAGTGACCAGTGCCACAATTTTAAAAGCAGCATATGATTTACAAAGCTTTAGTTTTTTCCAAAGATCTTCTGTTCAAGAGTTTATGACTTTTGTGAGTAAGACAATTGTTGAGAGAACACATCAAGCATCCAGGCAATCAGTAAAAGAAGGTGAATATATGGTTCAAGTATATGTAAGAGCAGATAACCTTGCAGGGGTTCTTATATCAGATCATGAATATCCGAATAGAGTTGCACATACTCTTATAACAAAACTGCTTGATGATTTTTCTGCTAAAGTGCCAGTGGCAATTTGGCAGACTGGAGATGAAACAACTATTGACTTTCCTGTCCTCCCACAATATTTAGCCAAATATCAGAATCCTAAGGAAGCAGATGCTTTGACTAAAATACAGAATGACTTAGATGAAACTAAAATTATTCTTCATGACACAATCAAAGCTGTGTTAGAGAGGGGAGAAAAATTGGATGACTTAGTCGAAAAATCAAATAGTCTTTCTATGCATAGTAAAGCATTCTATAAGACTGCTCGTAAGACAAATAGTTGTTGTAATTTTTGAGGGATTTTGATGTTGATTTCAAATGATTGAATATTATATTTGCCTAAAACAGTATGAAAAGCATTTTATATGTAATGTGTTAAATTGTTGTTCTTAGCATTTTTTGAGTATAGATAAATGTATAATCCTGATATATTAAAATAAATATTATAAAATAGGTAAGACTGATATGGATTACCATTATGTAAAGCACTTAGCTTACGGAATACTTAATATGGATGAGATTAGCATGAATAAATCTATTTTGAAAACCTAAATCAATCCCACTAAATGATTACTACCATGTTTATGAGTGATGTTATATACAATATTATAAAATGTATGAAATCTCAATAAATTATCTTATGTAACAAAAATATTACAGTGTGATATTCTCAATGTGTATTATGTATGGTCTTCTATATCAATGTATCTGTAGGATCTATTCTAGTAGATATAGTTGTATTTATATTGCCAATTATGTAGCATGAATCCATACTGATTATATAGTAGAGGTTGTCCTTACAAGCTAGTTTGTTCCTAATATGGTTTAATTTTACCTTAAGCTTTCAATTCATTAGCTTAAGCATGTTTGCAATATTTTTTTTCTTAAATACATGTCTAGAGAACAAAAGGATGTCTAGAAATCACTTTACGTATGTAGATTAATATTTGTCTATATCTAGTTACTATATGGTAACCTATGTATTAATTAGATATTATGTTCTTAGCTATGTTCTAGAAATGTAATGGTAACATATGCTTGCAGAATGTTCAAGATGCAATTGGTCTCTGTTGTGTACACACATGCTCAATCCATTATAGGTACAGCAATCAATGCTCCAAAGCACAATAGTTAAAAGATGAGAGTTTGCATGTAAACTGTAAAGCCCTCTAATCAGTGTAATGTAGAGTTCACTTATCTTATCTTTCTGTTAATAATTTTGGTCACAAACCATTATATTATCTATTGTCTATTCAGCCATGGAGGCAAAAACATAAAATTAATATAAATATTATCATAATATTTTGACGATTGTGTGTCCAGGCCAGAGATTTGAATTGAAACTGCAGGTGCACACAATAAAGTAAAATATGTGAACATAACATGGAGTTGTTCTGTGATCAATCTGAAATAATTATGAAACATTATTTTTAGTTAAATATAATGTTATTGTTAGTTCAAATGATGACTATACATTGACTATAGATGTTTTGTTTTGATTACGAATTTTTATTTTATATAGTAAAATTTGCTTAACCTTTTAAATAAACGTGGCATTAAGTATTCAGTTGTTTTTAAATTGTTTCTCCTAAAATTATTAATATTATTGTCTTGGTTAACGCAAGTACCACATTTTTAAATAAAACTTCCTTATTCGGATTTATCATATTATTTAATCTATATGTTACAATTCATAATACTGTGGTCATTGTGGTCAGTCATTTTACTACTAGCCTTCGCCCAGATGTGAGCACAGTGCTCCATATGGGGTCGAATTAAGGCTTTTTACGGTAATAAGCCGGCTTGGAGTAAAGTAAGCTGGACTAACTTGGACTAGATTTAGGAGAACCCAGTTCGAGACTCCAACGTAGCAAAGCTTTGACTTCGGTCACCAGTTTGTTCTGTTACTGATCCACAACAGTTCGAGAAATACCTGTACGGCCAATCTAAAGAGTAGTATGCTATCCGTATAGCAATGAATGTTAATTTCTTGCAATGTTGCTAAGTTGCGACATGCCATTGTTATGCAGAAGAAAAACACTTGACTCGGGTTTTTAGTCAGAACATGCTCCGTCACTGACCACCTGGAAATCGAGTTTCTCGAGGAGTTCATAGGCTGATAGTATCGAAAGAAGCGCTAGATAACCCAGGAGCTGGCCGTTGATAATGGTTTCTATTAGATATTTTGTAGAACAAGTAGGTAGTAGGTCGGTTCACAGCCTTATTTAGGGATTGTGTGAAGCGGGTGAAGCGAATTTCCAGCAGTTTGGGACCAGTGTCGAGCGTTAAAGGCACCTTAGGCGCAGAGCAATTAGGAGGAATCTCCTGATTCTCTTCTCTGTGCAGGGATGGAGGGCTGACGGAAACTCCTTTGGAGAGCTTTGGCGAGAGACCAGATGGTCCTGATGAGTTCACGAAGGAAGGCGGGCCAATGTCTCTGCCAAATCTGACAATGCACTCAGCTTTTGCTTAGCATTGTCCTTTTTGAAGGTCCTGGAGGCAGAGTTATATGCTTTTTAAGTTTGCCGAAGCTGATTCTCGGGATGTCGCTGCTTCTGCCCACGATTTAAAACATTGCTTTAGACGCGAGGCCGCATTGACGTTTACAACCAGAGCTGTGTTTCCTTAAGCTTTTTAGTATAACTATAGATGATACTCTCACCTACATGAAACATAAAATGCCTTTGCCTTTTTACATAACTTGCATATGAAAAACGAAATGGGCAAGTCCTTAACTAAACTATCTAGATTGAACTTGATAGTCCCGTGACTCCGGACTTATACGTTATAACAAGAACTAGCTATGGCCTATGGGTGAAATCCGCGATGTTATATTGATACATCATATCAATGAAAATTTTCTTGTTCAGTTTCTTGATTTTTCTCCAACTTACAAACGTTTTCAGCAAGCTTAAATACGACCGTTTGAGAAGAGGCTCTATTTCATTACAGAAAATTTTAATTTACACCAAGTTTTTCAGTATATAGAAATATTTTTTCAGACAGTTTCCATGCGAGTTTATTCACGTGGTGTAGTTTTCAAGAAACTCAGGACTGGTTATACCCCTTTTATGGAGGAACATTCTAGAGTGAAATTTCTTGGTATGGGACTAGGACGGAATCATAAGCAAAAGAAAAGGAAAATCGAAAATTTTTGAAGCAAGACAACATTCTAGAACTTTGAAACTTTAAATGCTCAAACACTAATTAGACAGTGTTTTGTCAAGTTATTTGTGTTTCTTTATTGCACTTTCAAATTCCTCGTTGATAACCTATTTCTTTTTGACTGTTTCTCAATATTTTAAAATAGTAATTTCTTTCAAAAATGTCTAGCAATCGTAGATTATATGATATGATATTTATATATAAAAAATAACAGTAAATGAGAGGAAAATACAATTTCTTTTTTGTTTGTGTTTCAAAGTTGTCGATGTCTCCCGGTGCTTGACATTATTTTTTTTTTGTAGCGTAGATATTCAAGAATAATATTTATTAAAATCAGTCGCGAATACATGCAGCTTCGGAAGTTATCGCGACAAGTATGACACAAGTCAGAAAACAGAATATCTATATTTATTGTCGTTTCTAATGTTGAAGTATTTAATGTATTAGTTTGCGATTATTTATTGATAAGAGAGCGTTTTATCTTTATTTTGCACTTATAACGCGGTATAATTTAATCAACAAATTAATTAGTAAATAATATATAAAGAGTGGGTTTCTATAAAATATAGCTATTACAAATTCGTAATAAAACTAAACAGACTTCTATTTTCAAGTGTTCAGAACCGTAAGTTATTAAATTCATACACGGAAAGAGGAAGAAACGCTCTAAATCTCTATCAACAGTTTTAATAACCAACTATCATGTTTCCATAGTCAAGATGTGCTTTATTATCAGTGGTATTCAAAGGTATCTTATTCACATATAGCAAAAGCTAAAAGATTTTTTTACAAAGCAGAATGTTCTGCTGAAATCGAAGGAGTGGATTTAAGTTTGATTAAAGGGTTTTAAAGTTAATAAAAAACGCAGTTTCTCCTGCAAAAAATCTAATTAACCTAAGTATTAAATACGGGCTTTATCCAAACGATTTAAAAACAGGTTGTGTAAGACCTGTCTTTAAAAAAGGACAAAAAAGGTGATTATGCCAACTACCGTCCTATAACGATACTATCTTCTATAAACAAGGTAGTAGAAAAATGTATCGGGGAACAAATTAGATCTTTTTTTAAGCGACAGGACATAATATACAAGAACCAATTCGGGTTTCAAGCAGGCAAACATACCACGGGACTGGACTATCGCGTTTCACGGACGAAGTATATAATAACTTAGATCTTCAAAATATACTCTTACTTTACTCATCGATTTTTCCAGCGCTTTTGACACTTTGGATCATAAACAACTTGAGGGTAACTTAATCATATAGGAATTCAAGGGCCACTAGGCACTTGGTGTTCAGATTATTTAAAAAATCGTGCTTATGTAGTGAAAATAAACAATACCCACAGCGAGGTGGTTTCAATAACAGAAGGCACCGCCCAACGCTCGGTCCTCGAGCCTCTCCAGTTTTTGACTTACGTAAACCAAATCCATAACCAAGTAGAATATTCCACTTGTTACGAATTCGCAGATGATACCTGTTTGTTAGTTGGAGATAGGGACCCTCATAAAGCTATTGAACGACTTCAATCTGACTTTAACAACATTCTAAAGTGGTGCCACGACGCTAAACTAGTACTCAACATTGAAAAGACAAAACTGCTTACTATACAATCCAATTCCATCAAGGAAGCTACTGGTATAGTATTGTTGGCTCATAAACACGTATGTCTCCACAAATCAACCGTGTGCAAGTGCCCTTCTATAGAAATAATTGATAAACAAAAATATCTGGGATTAATTATAGACAAAAACATCCATTGGAATCAACACATAGAATACGTTTGTGATACAATACTCAAACAGCGTATCCCATTTAAAACAAAACTTGCACTTTACGAGGCGTTTTGTGAGTCAGTCATCAATTACGGTCTAAGTAGCTACGGTAGAACTTATGCAACGTATCTCAACCGTATATATAACCTCCAAACGCGAATCCTCAAACATGTTGTCTCGAGAAATGTGCTCAATTCATATAAAAATAAAGAAAGATGAATTATTAAACACTGCAAAATATTGCCCGTAACAGAAAAAGTAAATAAGTGCCTTCTAGTCGAGCACTTTTTCCGAGATGACATAAAAATACAAGTGGATCATGATGTTGAGACTCGAGCGGTAACGCAGATTCGGCTCTACATCGAGAGCTAACAACGTATATGGCGAGAGAACGTTTTATTTGCTACCGCTAGTAAATGGTCTACCCAATCAGATATTAGATAGCCTAACGCTAACCAACATAAACAGTAAATTAAAAAAAACTACTTTTATATGCAATTGTCGCGCTCCTAAACTAGAATGTTATGGTTACACAGCGGTTTTCTAATGTAACATATTCTGATTATATTATTTTGTATAAAAAGGAGAAATTAATAATAATATTACAAGCTCTCTTTCATTGGGTGTTATGATAAATGCTGAAAAATTTGGCAATTATGCCCTGAAAACTGCCAAACTCTATGTAAGTAATTGTGATACATGCCATCTTCAGTTCACAAAATTGTAATTCATGGTGAAAGTATCATTAAGCCTTGCTTCCTAATGGTCAACTTTTAGAAGATTCGCAAGAATGCCGTTATAAGTTTAGGGTAGTTTTGGTTTATGTTGATTGGTCCTTATTTGGTTAAAATAAAACTTCCTAATAATTCGTTGAGAAGAGGTGAAGATGGAATGTGGAATGTGTTTAATTTTTAAAAACTGTAGATTTATATACAAAAATTATCCTACCTGGCCACTGGTGGTAACATGTGGTACCAAGATGCGAAGGGTGCGTAGACAATAAAATCGAGGTCCTTTTTGTTGCGCGCAACCGTCGAAGGGTACGAACGTGTTCTTCTCAGAACAGTTCGACATCGTGGTATAACGGTAACGCAATTAACTGTTCTTTTCAGAACAAATTATTGTTTCATGACGACACGTACTAATCACCTACAGGATTCCCCCTCTAGCGAAGCGTACCGGCAGGCGTATAACGCGGCCTCGGCGAGTTGTTCTTGTAGGTATTGAGGTGTTCCCAGTGTCTTGTTGTTTCAGGTTGTTGTCATTTTGATGTTTCAGGCTATTTGATGGTTCATGTAGTTCGCTCGCACTTGATGTGTTTTGCTTGTTGCAGGTACTCGTTGTTGTATCAGTAGGCACATCTTGCTCGGCGATAGTGTAGGCAGGTTTGAGTCTGTCGATAGAGATATTCATTTCACGGTTAGGTAACTGCAGCGTGAATATCTTGCTGTCTCGTTTCAGCACGCGATAGGGTCCGTCGTAAGGTGCTTGTAATGGCTTCTTTACGGCGTCTATGCGTACGAATACGTATTCACATGTTTGCAGGTCGCGGTGTACAAATATGGGTTTTGTGTTGCTGTGTGGTTGACTCGGCATTGGTTGCAGGTTACGTATTGCGTCGCGCAGCTGATCGATGTAGCCAGAGTCCATGATGACGTCATTGCGGGTCGTTGATAAGAAATCACCGGGTAAGCGTATGTTGCAACCGTAGGTAAGCTGAGCGGCGCTTACGCCGGTGTCACTTCGCATAGCGGCGCGTACTCCGAGTAGGACGGTTGGGAGCTCGTTGATCCAGCTTCTTGCGGTCTGTAGTCTTGCTTTTAATGCGGCTTTAAGGACACGGTGCCATCGTTCGATGATACCGTTACACTGTGCGTGGTATGAAGTTGTACGCGTTTTTTCGATTCCTAGTAAGCGAGAAAGAGATGCAAATACTCTGCTTTCAAATTGGCGTCCTTGGTCCGTTGTTATTGTTACAGGACAACCGAAACGGGAAATCCAACCTTCGTATACCGCTTTGGCGACGTCTTCAGCTGATATTTCGCATAATGGGTATGCTTCGGGCCATCTTGTTGCTCTGTCGATCATTGTCACGAGGTATCGATGACCGCTGGCCGCGGTAGGTAGCGGACCAACGATATCGATGTGAACGTGTTCGAATCGTTCGGTTGGTGAAAAAATTGATAATCGACTTGATGTGGCGTTGTATTTTGGCGCGCTGACACTGTAGGCATACTTTTGCCCACTTGCCGACGTCTGCGTTCATTGAGGGCCAGAAGTAACGTTGCGTAATTAATTTTCTCGTAGTCTTGATTCCAGGGTGGCTAACGTTATGTACTGCGTTGAATGCGGTACGTCGGTATTCTTCTGGTAGGTACGGACGTAACTGTGAGGTTGAAGTTTCGCAGTGTAATTTGATATTTGAGACGGGCAGGTTGACTTTCTTGAAACATAAGTTGCTCTGTAGACTGAGTGCTTTAATGGTATCGCTATCGCGCTCTTGAGCTTCAGCAAGTAGATTGTAGTCGATCGGCGATGGACAGGTGATTGCTTCGACACGTGATAATGCATCTGCGGCTGCATTTTGAGATCCACTGACGTGTCGTATATCAGTGGTAAATTCGCTGATATAAAGTAGCTGTCGGGTGCGTCTCGGTGATTCGCTGTTTGTATTTGTTTTTGTGTAAGCGAAAGTTAGCGGCTTGTGGTCGGTGAATATTATTATTTCTCGTCCCTCGAACATTTTGCGGAAATGTTTAACAGCCATGTAGATAGCGAGTAGCTCTCGATCGTAGGTACTGTAGCGAGTCTGTGCGTCGGTGAATTTCTTCGAGAAATAGCCGAGTGGTTGCCATGAGTTGTTGATAAATTGGTTGAGTGCGGCACCAGCTGTTTTGTCGCTAGCGTCGCTGAATATAGCAAGTATCGCCTGGTGAGACGGATGAGCAAGTAAAGCGGCGTTTTTTATGCTCTCTTTACATGCTTCATAAGCTTGCGTTGATTCAGTGGTCCAGTCGATCTTAGTTTTGTCACGCTTTTTGACGTTGTGCAGGTAGGTATTTAACGGCGCTTGTATGGTGGCGGCATCTTTGATATTTTCACGGTAAAAGTTTATCATACCGAGAAAACGTCGTAGTTCTTCTACGGTTTGTGGTTTTGGAAAGTCTGTAATAGCTTGTACCTTCTCTTGGGGTGGCTGTATTCCTTCCGCTGTGACTTGGTGACCGAGGAATTTCACAGTTGGCTGGCCGAAAACACATTTTGATGGGTTGATGGTGATGCCGTATTCTTCTAGTCGCTGTAATACGATGCGTAGATGTTTTCGGTGCTCTTCCTCGTTGATTGATGCTATGAGTAGATCATCAACGAAAGGGAATACGAAGTCGAGTTCGCGCAGTACTTCGTGAATAAAGCGTTGGAAAGTCTGTCCGGCGTTCTTTAGACCAGGACACATGCGCGGAAACTCGAAAAGACCAAAAGGTGTGATGATGGCGGTTTTCTCCACATCTTGCTCGCTGACTGGCAGTTGTTGGTACGCGCGATTGAGGTCGAGTGTGGAGAAAATTTTCTTCCCTGCGAGTTGGTATGTGAAGTCACGTATACGTGGTATGGGATACCGATCGGGCTTGGTTATGGCGTTGAGTCTTCGGTAATCGCCACACACGCGTAGGTCTCCATTCTTCTTTGGCACGACGTGAAGAGGTGATGCCCAAGGGCTTTTGCTTGGTCTGCATAACCCTTGATCGATCATGTTTTGGAATTCCTTCCTGACCATTTCGTAACGATGCGGTGCAATGGGGCGTGGCTTGCAGTGAAGGGGCGGTCCATTTGTTTCAATGAAGTGTTCAACGGAATGTTTGGGACTAAGCTTCATTGAAGTGATTCTGGTTGTGCCTGGGAAATCTTCTAGCATGCTGTGGTAATTTTGCTCAATGTCAACACTACGAACTGTAGGTATGTCTGCAGTACTGAGTTGAGCGTTTGTTACCAGTTTTGTTTTCCCGTCGATCAGTCTTCTGTTTTTTACGTCGACAATGAGGTGGTGGTACTGCAAGAAATCTGCTCCCAGGATTGCCTTAGACACATCTGCTACGACGAATTTCCATGTATATGGTCTTCGGAGGTTAAGATCAAGTTGGAGTGACTTCTCTCCGTATGTTGGAATGACCGTGTTGTTGGCGGCGTAGAGTTGAAATGGCAGTGGTTTTTCGCGTGAGCCTTTTGCCTTTGGTAGCACGGAGATATTGGCTCCTGTGTCGACCAAAAAGGTAAGTTTCGTTACCCTGTCGGTAACGAAAAGGCGGTGTGATGATTCGGTAACGCCGGTTCCCGCCGCGGCCAGCGTTACTTTTAGTTTTCCGACTGGTTTATGGGCTTAAAACATGGGCATGGTGGTGCGCATTTCTTCGCGTCCATACCATAGCGATGATGGTAATAGCAGTACGGCATTGGAGATTTTTTCCGGCTTCGATCTTCCATCTGTGACTCTCGTCGGTTTTCGTTGCGCTTTGTTGATGCGTTCCGCGAGCGTGATTGTGAATGTGAATGGTAGCGAGAACGACTGTTGCGGTAGTTGTCGCGCGGTTGTACTCGTAGCTCGGCAACTTCCAAAGACAACCTTCTTATTTCACCGATAAGGGTGTCGATGGTTGGTTGTTCTGGAATTGGTGGCGATGCTACAGGTGTGAAAGGCGTTGCGATGGCAGCGATGTGTTGCGACGGCGTGTGGACTTCCATCATCTTGTCCGCGAGCAAGGTCAGGTCGTCAAGCGTCGTTTTGATTTTAAACGCTTCGCTGACGGCTAGCACGGAACGAATGTGTGGCGGCAGATGCTCGAGCCACATCATTTTGATGGTGCTCTCGGGAAATTTGTCCTTGTTAAGCTGCTTCATTTGCCTCATCAGCTGGCTGGGTTTCTGGTCTCCAAGCTCAACTTGCGACAGTAGCTTCTTCGTTTGTGCGCTGTTAGATTCTTCGTATAGCGATATTAAACGGTCTTTAATGGTGTTGTAGTAATCTGCTTCCGGCGGCGAGCAAATGAGATCAGCGATGTTTTGGATATCTTGCTTTTCAAGCTGTGCGATGAGCATCTGGGCGAGCTGGGCCTGGCTTCGTTTTAGATCGGCGGTTGCTGCTTCGAAACTGCAGAACCAGAGGAGCGGCTGGTCGCGCCAGAATGGTGGGACACGGAGCGACAGTGAGATACCGGAGACTTCTTGGCTCGACGGTTGTGATGAAACTTGACGCTCTGCACCGGAATTTTCTGTGTTCGTCATCTTCAATTTTCTTGGTGTTCTTCTCGGGGTCACCACTTTAGGTTATTTTACTTTAGGTATGTTGGGTTTAGTTTGGTTAAAAATAAAACTTCCTAATAATTCGTTGAGAAGAGGTGAAGATGGAATGTGGAATGTGTTTAATTTTTAAAAACTGTAGATTTATATACAAAAATTATCCTACCTGGCCACTGGTGGTAACATGTGGTACCAAGATGCGAAGGGTGCGTAGACAATAAAATCGAGGTCCTTTTTGTTGCGCGCAACCGTCGAAGGGTACGAACGTGTTCTTCTCAGAACAGTTCGACATCGTGGTATAACGGTAACGCAATTAACTGTTCTTTTCAGAACAAATTATTGTTTCATGACGACACGTACTAATCACCTACATAAGTATAAGCCTATATCGTGCCAGGAAGTACTCTCGATCGGCTACAAATAAAGATGTATTTGATACTCTTCTCTACACATCAGATCTTTTAAAAGTGAACGAACATTTTGGATCCCAAAGTGCACAATGTGTGTGTGTAATTAAGCATAATATAATATACATATATTTTTAAGAACTTAAGTAGAAATTTGTATTTTTTAACTTTATATATTTTGTGGCATAAATATTAGTGATCATACCTTTTAATTACTTATCAAAATAGGTAAGGTTATTGTTGTTTAATAATAAAGAAATGAAGTAATTACTTTATTCACTATATTCTCGATAAGGAAATCAAATAAAAGCCATTTCTTTAAACTGTCGTTTTTCTCATTTATTTATACATACATACACTAATAAGTCAATCTTTTGAATCCCTATTTAATACCCTATGTGTGTGCAAAAATTCAATCGTCTTTCTTGTTAAATAAAAAGATATAGATTTTTGTTATGAAACATACCTCGATTTTCCAGTGTCCCAGCAGCTTGGTTGTAAGGTGAACATATATTGTTTAGTATCTACATCTTTGTGGATATAAGTATTTGTCTTTATGTTAGTATGCTTCATAAATAAACAAAAAGGGATGTACTCACCTATGTCAAGAGACATCGCCGCCCATCGACACCTAAAGGTACCTGAAGGCTTGCGAGTGAGTTAACTCCTTAGGAATTGGTGTTATTTTTAAGTTAAATGGATTCAGAAATACTTCGAGAACGCTAGATCCTGATAGCGTGCGGGGCCAACAAATGTGCCTTACGCTTTTTTGTGGAAAGACGGACATATGAGGTTACACAAGTGGTACTTGTTACATCCAGGGTGTTTTGTCCCGAAACTAATAATTCCGTACAAAATACTCTGCGTTGCTAACATTATTTATAATACTTTTATAACATTCTTGATATTGCTAACCGTCGACTTCCAGTCAAAACCAATTTTAATCACGAATAGGTAAAATCAATATTTTATCGATTTTTGGTTTTCTTATTCTGTTATATTATAAATTAATGTTGTAATTCTTGTTAGGGCACGGAAATTATACACACACAGTATCCGTAATAAAGAAATATATTCACTGTTTAACTTGGAAGTGATATGTCTGCTTCCTACCACGATACAAATTGGAATGAATCAGAAATGACCTGGAGCAGAGTGAGGTAAAGACAATGGCGCCTCGACAAGATGGCGGCTCGATCGCTCATTCAAATGACAGGAAATAGTCAATACAATGATTAATTTTTGCAATCTTACTCAAATAAATCAACAATTAAGTCATCGTCTCTTGGAGGCCGGTATTGATACTATTGTGATAATATGTATAAATGGTAAATGTTAATAATTTCTTTAATAAAGAATAAAACGAGAGTACAAATAAAAATACATATATTAATTTTACATCAATATTAAATTACAGCCAACGTAACTATGTAGGTTACAATAATAAAAATATACCTATATAATTTCCATTGAAACAAATAAATAATAAAACAAGGTATTTCCTTATGAATACACCTAAATCTAAAAATCATTATTGACTATAGAGTTTTGCAATTGCTGAATACCAGGTAACATTTAAAACAATCCACCTACAAGCAAGGGAGAGGTCACTTACACTATTCTCTAGTATGGAATTTACTCTAAAATTAACTAATAATTAATAGTATCAGAAGAATATGCATATACATTAGTTCAATAAACATTCGATAATCTTTTTGGCACTTGAATTTAATATTTGTTTTCATGGTGCACAATAATGAACCTTTCATCCTTAGAAATAAAGACCTTTTTAACAGTAACAATTATGGCTGTAAACGGTAATTAACAATGCTAAGTATAATTGTTACTGAACGTTTATTTGTGTTTTTGTAAATCCTTGAACATTAAATATATGCATATCCTAATGATTTTAAAAATTTTAGCCTAAATCGAAAAGAGACTGGTATATTGACAATATAGATAAGTTTGCAGCTAAATTTTTGGCATCAAGCAAAGAATAAGAAAACTTAAGCTTTGGAATAGTCACCAATGAGGTTATCAGTCACATTCCGCTCTTTTGTCTCTTTTTGTCCAATAATGTTTTATTATTATTATATTAATTAGGTTGTTTTTTTTTTATTAGGTGTGTCTACTCGATAACAGCCATAACGAGCCAATACAAGTCCTCGGAATGGGCTTATAAAATTTTGACACAGTTTGACCGACGAATGAGGTGGTAGCAAATTACTTATAAAACCTCTGTGAATTCGACAAGAAATTTATATTTTTATGTCTATGGCTACAGCCATTATATTCGAACATATATAACCTCATTGGATAGTTAAAGAATCAGTATCACTAAAGCTTGATTTGCAATCGTTGCCAAGAATTAGTTCTACCACCATAAATTGCTTTACAATATTCGGCATAAACGATTGAAAAACACGCTCTCACATAAATATATACAAAACAAAAAGTGCTAAAGAAACTTGGAGTAACGTATAAAGTGAGATATCTTCATGATTTAAGATACTTTTGGTGTCCCGGCACCTTCATACATTATTACATGTGCATTGACCTCTATCAAACTAGTATCTATTGATGAAATAAAAAAATCGAAATAATAAGGTAAGGACTCAACATCGAGTAATCCACGTATTACATAATATTGATACACTTGTCTAATTATTTACGTGCAGCGAATAAAACAAATAATTTTAGCTCAATATATATAGTTCTTGTAAATAAATTTAGAACTTAGGCACCGGGACATCTACGTAAATGCCCTTAATACACGGGAGTTATAACATACTAATAGAAAATTTTATGTTCTACAAATCACCACCGAAATACATGATACAACGCATAAGACATTAGAATTTCAAAAATCTAACAGTTTATTGATAAATTAAAGGTCAGTTCAGCCCGCAGTCGAGTTCATTCTTCGTAACTGAAGAATTGGATGGATTTTCTATTACCACCGACTTTTTTTATAACCAAAATTAGAAACCTTTATGTTTTATACGAAAAAAAATCATGCAAGTAGATCGTATTTTCACTGCCAAAAGACTGTAAAAGGGATCGTATTTTCACTGTTAAAGGGAAAGTATAATTTGATTGAACCGCGGTCTGAACGCACCCAAAAGTATTTTTCCCAAACGCGGCAAGTCTCAATTTGTTTTCGGTTTGGGGTCGGTACCTCTAAGAGATCGTACGTCTCTCCACTCAACACGTGATTAAACTATCTCTAATTATTAAAATATGTTACAATGTTCCCATTTGTTTTTTTTTTTACAATTAATCACTGATTTGTCAATTGATGTGATGAACTGATAAAATCGTCTAAAATGACCATTTGCAAAATCAGTCTTGATTAAGTTAAAATAATCCTCGAAAGCACAAAATTGAGGATTTCAAATTATTTTGCCCCGCTATTAATAAAATAAATATAAAAGACACGAATGAATATACCACAAATATCTTTGACCCGAAACTCTAACCACGACAATGAAATTGATATTGCAATGTGATTCATACTCATCAATTCACAAAACTGTCATGGCGGCATCTCATTCTAGTCCCGTTACCGGATGATAAACGGTATATTTATTCGCATAAAAGTGATTGAATTTGATTGTATTCATAATAGATCATATTTTTTAAATACGTGTAACATTAAAACAAACCCAAAAACTCAAAGGTTTCTATTATTTGTAAGATTTTAACCAGATTACAAAAAAATAAATGGCCAAATTCGTTCCAATAAGTTCCAAATTTGGTCGTGCACGCAGTTTGTACAATTTGTTAATTTTTATGGAATTTTTCTATGTACATAATATTTATATTATTCCAATAAAGAGGTGTAGGGATCATATTGCTTTTTATGTTTTCCTGATATACATAGTTCTTTCATCGATACAAAGTCATTTTGTGGCGCGTGCGCTTCCAAATCGGCCCAAATATCAGATATGAGATGTTAAATTCGCATGCGATGTTATATGTGATGTTTACTGGGTCTTTCTTATATCTAGTAACTACATGACATACAGATTTTAAGCGATCTAAACTGATAATGGAATAAAGCTGAGGTATTTTGGGGTCAATCGCTAAAGGATTTCGCATAAGGGTCTATGTTATACCTAAACATTACATTAACAATTTTGTGCGAACATCCAGATTTTTGACACAAGTTTCGAGCGTAAGTACAACCAAATGAATCGCTTCAGAACTCCGAGCACATCTCCGATTCCAAAAGTTGTTATTTGAAAACGGAAAATTCCGTGCCGGAAAAAACGCGTATACGTAAAATTAACTCTTAGAAAGTGACGAAAGTAACGTAAATGCTTTAATGTACTTAATTATTCCACACATACATTTAGTCTACGGAAGTAAGAAATCGGGCACAGTCATGTCACAAGCGAAAGGTTCTATTCACAATAATTATGCATCCTTCACTTAAGTCTACTTACTTTTTTATAAAAGGCATCATTTATCAACATTATTATCGAATAAGGATTAGCAAATTAAATCAATAAATCAACCTCTACGACATTAAAAGCAACGTACCACACACACGCTACTAAAGAAAAGTTTGTACTGATAATGTTGGGATCGGACACGTCCGGGCTCGGACTCGGCCTTGCCTTCAATTTGAATCCAGTTGCTCGGATGCAAGGTTTCATTTATTAGGGACGTGTATTTTCTTGGTTCTGAAATCGTATACCTTCCGACAGAAGAGCACCAGCTCGGGGGACACGGAAGGAGGGAGTTTGGTGTCCGTGGGGGCAATGGCAGGCGTCACCTCACTGGCGGGGAAGGGCGGCACGATGGAGGGGATGATTCTTATACCTTCCTCAGCCGCTTTTAGCCGTTTTCTATAGCTGAAAGGGACAAATGATAAATCAGCACAAGGTGAAGGAATATAAGATTTTGTATAAATAAGAAATAATTAGATACACGTAAACACTACAAGTAATCTTCTGACATGACGAATGATGATTAAAAATTGATTTGACAAAGCGTTATTTATATTATAGCGTCTGTAACGTCAATTTAATCAATGAAAATGAGTTGAATTTTTAACCGACTTCATACAAATGAAGTTGTTAGTCTGAGATGTATGTGTGATTGTTTATTAAAGAACTCCTAGAATTATAGCATATAGGTCTATCTACGAGTATTTGGGCCTATTACGTTAGACTTGCGTTTCCAACGCGCGTATAAGATCGACTTTGGAAGCGGATGTACACTTAAAGGCGCACTTTTTGGTACACGCTCAACTCGTACGAGCATTGACGCGCTTCTAAGCTCGTATAAGCAATGTTTCTTCGTAAGAATTCATGTTGCTACTGACACGACGCCAGTACCGGTTCAAGCGAACACGCCGAAATATGCCAATATACGCGCGTCCGGTTTTTTGAAGCGCGTATTGCAGCGCGCGCGCGCGCGTATACTTAAACGACCATAATCGCGCAGAAAAATACGCTAGTCTGAAACCTCCTACTTTTTTTGTAAATGTGTACTCCATATCTTTATTTACAAGTTTCTCGGAATCTAAATGTTTTATCGAGATGGTTTCTTGTGATTTGAATCAGTTTTATACCAATTTAAGGAACAAATTTAGTTTGAGTATCCACGCAGTTCCGAATTACATATAATGTTGAAATGTATTTGAAATTGGATTAATTTTCTAAATACCTTTTATTAACCTTAAAATGTATGCCCTAAATAACGTACCGGCAGTACTCGTTAAAGGTGAGTACGTAGCATTTGTCTTCAATGCAGGCGACGGAGTTAGCGTCCCTGTGTCGGGAGGCGAACACTTCGTCCGGGGCGTCAGCGGGCAATCGGCCGCGGTCTGTGTGTTCGGGTCGATAGTACCATACGAGGGAAACCATCATTTCTCCTAAAATATAATAATCATCTTATTAAATTGAGCTTAAGTCTCTCATTTCGAAACTCTACTAGTGATAAAGGTTTACAATCCCTCTTGCGTTCGATTCGCGGCAACAAACTATTACTTTAGATGCCTGGGTACAGAAGACAACACGGTCTGATTATTGATACGCCAGAAAGCACCAAATCAAAAAAGACAACATTAGAAGGAAATCGCGGTAGCACTTACCCAAAATGGTATTTACTTTAAATAAATTATTTTTCTAATTTAAGTCATCTTCGATTACTAGTATCTCAAAAATAGTGATATATAAGTTTCAGTAAAGTAGTTAAATCAGAGAGTTAATTGAATCCCTAGACAGTTAATTAAAAATCGATATTCAATCAAGTCTTTTTTCAAGTCAGACAAGTGAGTGAACGAAACGTTTAACGAGTTTCCTAAACGTTCCTAGGCAACAAGACTAACCTAACCATTTACAATAAAACAAAAAGACGGAATTTCCAAGCTCTCAATTCTTCATGACCGAAATAACAATAACAAATGAAATAATCATGGCGGAGGCTTGTTTTACATTGTTAATCAACACGCTGGCTTTGGGTCAGACAGGTAGTTAAACGTTTTTGACGCTGCTTTATTTAAATCAAAATGCTAGCGACTTGATTGAATATCGACATTTAATTAACTGTCTAGAAATTGAATTAACTCTATGATTTAACTACTTTACTGGGACATATATATTGCAAGATTTAGAGTAAATAAAAAGCTTATATATTATGCGCTACACAATATCCAAAGTTTGTCGGGACTTACTTTGCTTAATACACAGTTTATGTAGTTACCTTACGTCTACAGCCTTGTCGAATCATCATTAATCAAAAAAAGTCCTTACAAGGCGAAGCCATTTATCGGCAGAATTGTTAAAACCTTTTTTGGTGTGAATATAACGGAATGTGTCACTGATGGAATCTTACCATCGTCAGGGTTTTCCCACAGACTAGCGACTCTGGCGACAAAGGGTTGGGCGCGAGCCTGCGAAGCTCGCAGCAAGACACAGTCACCCCGCGCCACGCGGTCTCCACTGGCGTGGGTCATACGTGACCAGCAACGCGCTGTGCGGTCTAGGCGCGAGTCATTCTGAGAAAATTAAATGTAATCTATGGCCTTAATCGGAATTTATATTATAAACATTCAAACGTTTAATTCAATTGTGTCTACATATTATAAGGACGGCTTTATTTGAATGTCTAAATTAAAATTAAAAAATATATAAATATATTAACTAAATACAATATATTTAGGGTTTCATAGAGGTAACCTTATTATTTTTGGAAACGTATAGAAAACAGTAGGTTATACTCAATTATTTAGTATGACAACAATAAAAATTGAAAGAAAACATTTTTTTTAACCGGATTAAAGCTATTTGTAATATTATAAAATTATAATTATAAGTTTATATTAATACAAATAGCTTTAATCCGGTTAAAAATTGTTTTCTTTCATTGTGTAAAAGCTATGTTAACCAAAGAATACTATGAATAATAAAAATAAAAAAAGAACTTACATTGAGGTAGACTTTCGAGAAAAAGTATTCTCCGTCCCAATTCCATCCATTGCTCCACCTTGGGGGCGGCCGGGGCTTGAGGTCTGGAGGGGCGAGAGGGGGGGCAACCCTTCTAACCCTCCGGCCCACACTGCGCCTTCGCCTAGCGCGTCTCTTCAGCCCCGGCACGGGTGAAGAGCAGGCATCTTCAATCACTAGAGCAGCCTCGTCGGTTTTAATAACAGTCTTTTTAGACACTAATAACTTGGCAACTTTTTCCACACTCTTCTTCTCACCGTTTCCGAATTTACACCGTTTTATCTTTTCCTCATCTATGTCTATGTCCTCTTTCTCAGTTTCCTCTATTTGGGCTTGACGCTTCGACACTAATAGTTTCACTACATTCTCCACAGCTTTCCGTTTGAGATCACTATCGATGGAGGTCGAAATTTCATCCGATTTATCTTCTCCGCCGTCGATCAAGGAAATGTCGGTTATTAGTTCCAGACCTTCCTTCTTTACACTTTGAGATTCACAACTGCTATCACATATAAACTTGTCCAGTTCAGTTTCTGGGTTTTGGTTAACGAATTTACACTTTTGCGATTTTAACGCTTTCAGTGTTTTGGTATAATTTTCACATTTAATTTTATTGGCTGTTATACTCTCACTTTTTACTTTCGAAAGTCCGCAAATGTCTTTTACACTAACACTTTTATCTCCACATTTTTCAACGTTTGCAAGCACTCGGTTCTTCTTATCTTCTTTGAAGTTTAGAAGAACGTCAGTCGAGGCATTATTGTTTAATACTGATTGCAAATTATGCGTTATTTTTGAATCTATATTTTCTAGTTTGTAAGAGTTTTTATTGGCTAACTTTTTCTCAATTAGTTGGCTCACCGCTGCAATAGTTTCCGGAGTCACCCCACTAATAGTTGTGTTATCGACAACATTGTTGTTTATATTTAAAGTTTTCTTTGTACTTTGAGTTATATTTTGATTAGTAGGCAAAAATAACGCAGCAGGATTAATGTCATTTTCAGAGTTGTATCCCTCAACACTATTTTTCTTAATCAGATTATCTAAAACCTCAGCACTTTTTGTTTTCTGTGTAGGACACAAATTATCTTCTATGGACTTATTTTTAGGTGCAGCAACATTTTGGAGTCTTTGGTCATTAGTCGAAGCAGGGTCCATAAGCATTTTCTTAGCTTTTGGTTCACTGCAAACGGAATCGGATTTTCTTTTATTGCCTTTCTTCTCTGTTGGAGTTTTAGGTGTCTTTTTATGTTGACTTAATCTCTTTTTTGGTTCTTTTGTTACCGTCTCTATTCGAATAGGTTCACTTTGATCGCCCGAGACTTTGCGTCGCTTTTGCAACTTGACGTGCTCTCCTATTCCATTTGTTTTACAAACATCTTCTAATTGCACGTCTTTCATCTCGATTTCAAGTTTGGATTTCGAATGCCTTCTTTTAGACGGTTTAGCCGAATCCGTGCCCGCAGTTTCCGATAGTGCCATAGTAGAGTTGTGTTCTCTCAGAGCCTGTGCATCCGGTTTTCTGCAGGGTGCATAGGTGGGGCCTTCGTTTTCTTTTTTAACGTCAACGAGAGGAGTGGATCTTTCGTCAGATGACGAGAGGTCTATAGGTGCCGATATAGGCGGCGATATGGCGAGAACGTCGTCATCCATTTCTTGTTGAGATGAAGGCTGTGGCATAAGTAGTGTAGTGGTGTCGTCTCCTGCTAGAGATCGCCTGGCCATTTCTTTTCCTAGTCGAGCTCTTCTAGGTGCAATAGGGGGCGGTTGTGGAGCGCATATGCCGGCAGATCCTCGTGCAGGTGACGGTGGGCCAAGTGCTTCCGGGCCTGGTAAATCTCCATTAATCCGTAGGCTGTCTCGTACGTCATAGAGCTCTCTTTTGGGCGAAGCCCCACCCATGGCCGGTAGCGGACACGGGTGGGGCGCGTCTGCTGCTGTCGGAGGGCCCGGGGGCTCCGGCTCTAGAGGCGGGTCCTGAAAATATAAAGATAGATTTTTAATTATCTGTAAAATATTGTCACGGCAATATAAAAATACATAGCCAACATTGGTTGGTTGTGTGACATACAATGTAAATACTCATTTACATTAGAAGAGCAGATGTCAATTAACTGTACGTAATTATAACACATTAGCGGCGAGCGTGTCCCAGCCATAAATTACTTAATTATCTCTTTGATCATTTAAAATTTAAATTACAATCAGTTTGTTTAAAGGTAACGTGGGAATAGTGATCTCGTTATAAAGAATAAATAGTTTTATTGTCTCGACGCAGTGGTTTAATCAATTTAAGAATAAAATAGCTTTATTAATACTACCCACAAAATATCATTTTTCAAAACAATAATATTGTTACGGTTAGGTAAAAATGTTCGTCAAGCTAGGACGAGAGATTCGTCTGAGCGTTGGCATAGTGTGGGTTCTCTCTAGAGATAACGAGTCGACTGACCTTTCCGCTGCTATGTTTGTCTGCAGGGTCAAGCGCACCAGCCCGCACCTTCGGTCGGAAGGCGGCCCCGGGCGGCGCGAGTGTTGAGGGTACGTCTGGGCCGCCACCGGTCGGGGCCTTACCAGTAGCGGGCCCAATAAGGACGTTTTTTGGACACGCGTTTAGTGGGCACGGGCATCCTCGATACTCTGAAAATAATGTGATATTACGTGTTTAAATTTTATTTTATTTCAAAGTGTAAAAGCTATGTTAACCAAAGGCTAATAATAATTCGTAACAGGATTTCAGGTATAAAGTCATGTTATAGATAAAATAGTACTAACCAACATATGGTATCCTCTGAGGTGAATGTTGGTAACATGGCGGTGAGCTGTAATACTGCGGTGGATAGGGCTCACTAACACCAACCATCTGGAATTATTAGAATAGCAGATCAATAAAATGTAAGAACTCTTAACTATAATAAAATTCTGATAAAAATACTGCGATATTATGATTTTTTTAAAACCGACTTCTAATAGCTCTTAATAAAATTACATGGTTTACGCAATGACAAACCTTATACTATAATTCGGTTGTGTATTGCCAGCAAATACCTTCGATCGGACATGTAACTTAAATATTCATCGTAAACATATTAAGATCAAACATATTTCTGTGACTGTTACGCTTAGTACTCTTTTAACAAGCTTTTATGTGTATGTATACGCCGGAATCGATGTCAGAATCTTCGAGAAAAATTACATGAAACAGAGGCTATATTTCAGGAAGTTTACGTCACGAAGATCGCGCACCACCACTATGTGGAACCAGCTGCCCACAGAAGTATTTCCGAACCAATTCGACTTGGGGCCCTTCAAGAAAAGAGCGAACAAATTCTTAAAAGGCCGGCAACGCACTTGCAAACCTTCTGTCAATGTGTGTGTCCTTGGGCGGCGTATCGCTTACAATCAGATGATTAAGTAGAAAAAAAGTAATTAAAAACATCTTACCGGCGAGTCAGGCTGTGGGGGTGGCATGTGGTACGGTCCAGGCGGCCGGTAATACCGCCCATAGCAGAGATCGGTCGGATAATACGGACCATACTGTTGTAGAACCTGAAAAAGAAAAATTGTTTGTTTGGAGTGCTTTATTTTCCATTCCATAGTACGACTCTGCAACATTGCTTTGCAATTTCGGTAGATTATTTTCTTTGACATCTATTACAGGTTATTATCTTATATATATAATATGTTTCACCAGTACTGAAACTATTAAAATATTTGATTCCTTGACGAACAACATTAATACCTTCAAAAGCTTTGAAACCATGTGAGCCAATTGACCCAGGACAATATTAAAAATAACTGATCTGTTAGAAAATAATAGGAATAATAGCTTCTAAGTTGACCAAGATAGCATCTGAGTTTTAAATTCAAATTTTCACTTACAAATAACCGGAAACGGTCGAGACGGAAATTGTGCAGACATTTAAAAATGTAATATTTTCAAATGAATTCAGTCCGCGAATGTAAAATGAAGTTTATCGGCGGTATAATTTCATTCAAGTTTATTTGAGTAATTTCAATTGTTATTGAATTACTTACTTATTTAAAATAACCTTTTCCGTCTCATCCCAAAACGTTGGTCTTTTGTTTTCTACTGTAGTTATAAAGTAAAGTACTACTAAAGTAAAGTTATCTACTATACCTACTAAGATTTTAAAATCATGATCATGGTTTCTTTGAAGAGGAAGTATCTAGGTATTATTTTTCTCGTGCAAGTGAATTCTTTAAGAAAAATGAATAACATAATTTTATCATCGCAGAGCCATTTCGCGCAGCCTGCACATATAACGACATCTATTTAAGCCTTGACTTGTTCAAGTTCGCGGAATATGCTTAAAAGGTGTATTAAGAATATATATAGCGCTAAATCACCTGCATCATGAGCACACCATCACACAACACAACCGAATTAGGTATTACTTAGTTAAATTGCCATGAATCATTTTATTTATTTTTTCCTTTACTTTAATAAAGTCAACCTTTTTGTATATATTATTTATGTTTTTAGTTGTATATATATGTTATCTGTTGGAAAGAATTAAAGAAATTACGATAAGCTTGAAACATTAACATACATATTTGTAAATACTTACAGGAGGATGTGGCGCGTGGTAGTGAGGAGTGGGGTGGTACCGAGTTAGCGCCCGCTCTGCATCAGCGCCGCTCTCTTTGATCAACGGACCTGCCGGTTGGTAGTATCCTGCAGACAAAGTAAACATCAGTAAGGTTTATATTGGGTGAAACGTATATTATTACACTTTATAAAACTTATAAATTCTTGGAATTATAAGGATGAGATAACGGATAAGTTATTTTGTAGCCAATAAAAGACTTATCTTTCTGAGTTATCCATACTCTTAATCAAGGTGAATAAATAAAATATTAGGTGTCAAAACAAAAACCCTCATGTGACCCATTTTTTCTGAATTAGAAGTTTTATTGTCAATACATTGTTTTTGTAAATTTCTATCGATTTAATTATTATAGTTAAGTGATAATGTGTGTTATAAATAGAATATTGTAGTATAACATAAATAACGCAGGAACGATTACACGATACCTACGAGAGCTATAAAGCTAGGATATTAAGTGAGGAAAAATGCTTAGCTGTGTTCGTTTTACATTTTATGACCGGCTTCCTAGATTTAATAGTTGCCATTTAAATTTGTCTTTTAATAGAATTATTGTCTGTACGATTTAAACGTCATTACCGCATTGTGATTTATTTTATGTGTCGTTAAGTGTTATGATCTCGGTAATTATCTATTATAGTTTCACACAATCACGACGAGTTATAAGTTTTATGTTGTCCAAGATAAATCTATTAAAGTACGTAATTATCAATTTATTTCTTGACAGTACTTATATAAAATTGATTACTAACTATTACATTCCTTTCAATCCTAAATATTATGATTTATCAAGTAAATGAGGTACTGCTACATGATTCGTTATTAGAACGCCTAGTTGTAATAGGTAATAGGATTGACATTAATAATACATATCCACGCTAATACTTGACAGCTGACATTTTACAAAAGCTTTCAAACGCGGCAAATGGCAATTGAGAAAACTATTTAACATTCAATAAGACTGAAGGTTTTCCGGAGTTAAGGGTTCGGTTTAACTTATCTTTTCAATAGAGCAATCCAGCCTTTCTAGTATCCGTTAGCATTAATACATGTTAATTGAGCTGGCAAACGTCGGCGCTGAAGCACAGATAATAAATATTGCAATATCTTGATAAACTGTGTCGATACAAATGTTTTATTTTATGTTTATTAATGTGCCAGTATATACGTGAATTATTAAAGTCTATGTAATGGAACTTTATAATAATAAACCTTAATGGGCCGGAGATTTGGTTTTGCAGGGGTTTGGGAGGATTTGTTTGGTATGCCGGTTTCCTCCCGATGTATCATAATCGTAAGCCTCACCTTAATACTGAACGAAAGTGAAAATGTTATATATCGAGGATGACTGGAGTGTGAACACAGAAAAGTATTTTATATCGCTGACAGAAATTCCACTGGTTTTATGTTAGAGCCATAATTATCAACTATTGGATTTGTAACTTTATTATGTAAAATACGCAAATACGCCTTTAAACTTTCAGTGGTTTAAACGAACCGCTCCTTCGTTAATCGTTTGACGAAGTGAAGTGCACGAAATTTGCACTTATCACAGCGAATCTTAAAGATAATTTTCTTATGTTTAACATAACACTGACCGTATAGAACGTCATTCTAGTTTCGAGTGCTGTCAAACCAATATGATATTGACAGCGCTCCACACGAGATTGTGACCTCAGATACGAATTAGAATATGGACCAATAATAATAAATAGCTTCAAAGAGCTCTCTCTATGTTTTCTTATGTTTAAATAAGTCGGCTGAATGAGGTTGTGAACGGATGCGGTCGCCCACCTCCGTTTGATATGGATTCAAAATAGGAACATTAGCAATTGTGATAAAATTCTATTGCTCCACATATTCGCATCGTGCGGTAAACTTTATTTGTTTTTAGTTTGTATATAGCATTGCATTTTGTTATTTAGTAAGCGAGTTTTCTATTGGAAACAATTTTAATATTACGTACATTTTAATGACATGGTAATTACGATATTTAACTTCTACATATATAAATTAAACTTCTTAAAAAAAAATATATAACGGTCACCTTTAACGTCAGAGACTTTATGGAATCAGAAACCACTTATAAAAACATATTTTGCTTGTTAATGTTAGCACAGAAGACATAAAATTTAACGCTTACACGACTAGCTTTAGCTAGATCGTTTGTGTGCCGCGGTACCGTTATTTTCGTGCGAGGGCGGAGAGGCGGCCATAACGTGGACTGTTGTATTAGAAATGTTTTTTCTGTCGTGGAAGTAAATTATTGAATAGAAAAAAAATTATATGTTTCTTAAATGGGGGATTGTAATTTCTTTACTGCAAATAATGAAATCTAAATAAATTTATATATGAAGATGAGATATCTATAAAGATTGAGTATATAATTAGCACCTCATGTAAAAAGTGTATTAGCTGTCGGAATCTGTGTTTCACGATATATAAATAAATGTTTAAAAGTAAATTACAGTAGCATTTGTATAGATAAGAGTGGCGAATCGTAAGTCGTTGAAAAGACACTGCTAATTGGCTACAAGTTCTTGTTTCATCCGATAAACGCGCAAGTACCTGTACAGTTCAACGTATAGCTTTTAAGTATAAACCTTTACTCCATAACTGCGGTTGTAAGTTCCTTAAAATGAATATTTGAACGAGAATAATGCCTCATTAGTAAAATTTTTATATCAATTGACAATATTTCATATTTTTACCGGTGTGATATAGGTAGAGAAATTTAGACAAACAGTTTAATAGAAAGTTTACTTCTCCATGAAAGCAACATAACTTCTCACTATCTTTCCTTTATAAGCTGTATAAGCCGTACTCCGTTAACAAAAAACTATCATGTAAACCGATGGCTTTTTTATTTATTAAATCTACGGTAGATATACAAACTCTTTTATCTAAAATGTATACTTTAGGAAAACATAAGTGTTACAATTTTTTTTAATACAATAAAAATAATAAATACAAAGAAAACAGCGGGTTAGGTTCGAGATAGGCTAACTAGACTTAACAAGGCTTTCTTTAAAATCGACCGATGGTTTGGCCAAATCATAGGCTTCAAAATATATATTTAATATTTTCGCAAAAATGAAGCCTCCGGACATTAAACGACATAAAAGTAATTGTCCGACACATCTTTTTATAGATAACAATCACTTCGACAAAATAACGGTAGGTTATAAATAGGAACGGATAAAAAAGTTTAAACGAGTAATAGATTATAGAGGAACGACCATAAATATGGAGCAGGTGCATTCAGAAACTACACGCGGACAAATCAAAGAAAACTTTTATTTGCTGTCGACTTACGCGACGATTATAATGATTATTGCAGAAACATATTTCGTGTTTTAATTATGTTGTCTGGATTTCTGGAACGATATCTATTATGAAGGGCAAAGGATTGATTCCTTTGAGATGTGATACTGGAGGCAAAAGTTAAGAATACCGTAGACTTCGAAGCGCACATATTATAAAACCATGAACAGTTTTGTTTTTAATTTTTGAATTCTTTCCGACATAGAGAACAGTTTTAACTCCCATGTAAATCGATTGAGCAGTGTAGTTTACGCATACCCATATATAGAGGCGAGTAGTATAATAGCTGTGGCAAGTATCTAGGTAAATAATAAAATATAATAAAAAAATAACTAATCACATTCAATTGAAGACAATCATAACAATTGTCATTTATCCAAATCCTAACGCATTATATAGTTACATAATACACAAAGCTTTTAACTCACACTCGTACTATAAAACTACAAATAGTTACACAAAGTCACATTTATTTACTGAACTAGACTCAATTGATGCGACGCTTACGACCATAATTTTAACATCTTCAATAAATATATTAAACAAGCGTTTGGCTTACGGGTTTCTATACAACGGTTAAAGGGGAAATATATTGTTATGTGACAAATAAAGTACATAGATAATGCTAAAATGCGTGAAATTTTAAATATATATTTTTATTGACACTCATAAAGGCTAGTAGCCCAAAAAGCTTAAAAGACACATGTTAACATTAAAACGCGAGTTCCTCGCAATAAATTATCTTAAAAGTTAAGCTCGTAAATAACTTTTTTCACATCATTAAACTGCAAGTCGTGTATCTAGCGTAAAAAAATCATTATTTGCACTCAGCTTAAGATACTGGTTCACCTTGATCCTTTATTCTTGGCAGCTGCTGGGGATATTTATGTTAAATGCTGCTTTGACGGTTTAAACATCTGTAATATTATTTTCATTTATTTTTTAGTATTTCTAACGTCCGTAATACATGAATGCTTATAAATACATTGATTTCGCGATTACAGTTTTGGCAGGCAAGTATAGTAAAGTAAAACTTTGTAATATTTATCATAACTATGATATGATTAATAATATTGGTGTTAATATACTGTAAATTTACTTTGAATGAAGCCAGGTAACATGGAACATTAAGCTATAGCCAGGATTAGGAATCCTTTAGATATTTAGGCATCAGCTCATTTATTTACTAACAATTCTTTACAGTAAAAGAACAGCAAAAAAAAATTACATTAATAATTGGTCATCCGACACGCTTATGGCTAATAAGCTATATCTTCTAGACAACCCTAGTAAGGAAAAGCTAAAGAGCATTTTACACTTATAAATACAACACAACATTGAGAATGAGTCAATGTGTGTGAGTAGGCCATTTTAAAGGGTGAGGGAGAGTTTATCATCAGTACTTATTTTTTTATGTAATGGGAGGTAAACGGGCAGAAGGCTCACCTGATGTTATGTGATACCGCCGCCCATGGACACTCACATTACCAGAAGGTTTGCAGGTGCGTTGCCGGCCTTTCAATTGGTAAGCTCTTCTTCAAGATTTTAGTAGAATTGGTTCGGAAATAGATAAGTGGTCAGCTGGTTCCACATAGTGGTGGTGAGCGGCAAAAACTGCCTTAAAAAAACGCTCAGTTGTGCAACGACGTGAAGGTAAAATTAAAAATGTAAATTAAATTTAGCAGCATTAAGTTTTTTCACTGACGTTCAATTAAGTTACCTATATGAATATATATTTTTATCTTTGTCTTTTAAAATATGAAACAAATTATTTTATGAAACAGCTTATTCTAGTAATATTGCTATATTAAACATTTATGACAGGTGATAAAAGTTCCTACGACTTCTAAGCACGACTTCTACTTATTGCTAACTTTAAACTTGTCTCTAATAAGTACGAACTACGAACAAGTGCCATAAAGTAAATTGTTAATCAAGTTTCAAATTAATCAGTACTTTTATGAACTATGTAATATGTAGTTATAGTAACTACATAGTAAGTGTCGTCTACGTATGTTATCTATACTAATATTATAAAGAGGAAATATTTGTGTTTATATGTAAAACTTAACAAAACTACGTCTAATGTTGTGTATAGGGAAGTTCTAAGACACTGAAGTTCTAGAAATAAATCTCTTCTCTAATATTATAAAAGAAAGTGTTGCATTTTGATTTTGTGTTTTTATTTTGTAAATTTAAAATAATTAAGCTAAAACTTCCTAGACTGATTGAAAAAAATCTTTTATTACCTACTTGAAAACAAGAATTTTTCAAAATGCATTAGATATTTATTCGTTATTAAGTACAATCTGTATACATATAACAATAATGAACTCTACTTTAGTTTTTACGACATTAGTTTTTAGTGGACTAGAGTTAGCCCCACAAGTTATATAAACTAATTGATTTATTTATTCCTTGACATTATCACGCCTTTTTTCCGATGGAGTAGGCTAAGACTAAGAATCTCCACTTGCTACGACCTGACATACCTCTCCCGCTTCATCCACTTTAATGACATTCACCATGCATGCTCATCGGTTATGGATACTTTTAAGGTGTCCCCGTCTCTAGTACCTCCTGGATTTGCTCCAAGGAGGTACGACAAGGCCTACCCAACCCGATTTTACGAGCCTACTTGTTAATCACTTCTTACTCATCAGTTCTACATGGGCAAACCACCAACTACGTCCTCTTAAACTCACACTAATTACGTATATCACTATCACGCAGTGAGAGAGAGACTTCTTAACATTTACAAGGCATTTATTCCATGTCAGCCTATCAGTGAAGTTTTTATTAAGATATAAGGTCTATCGCACATTCGATATGAATCACACATACACACGCACACACCAAAATGTGCATTTATTTGAATTAAATGTGTTATTTTCACATTTAATATAATCCACCCCACTTCGGAAAGGTATCAGATAATCAGATTGGGACAAATTTAATATGTTTAAAAGAAAAGCCTTTGTTCAAAGCGGATATACGCCAATTAACATTTTCTTTCGACTTCAAGGAAGTTTTTAAGATCAAAAAGATACCTGCTCTCGACATTAACCAGTTTAAAAAATTATAGAACGATATCTGTCGTATAAATTTAATTTAGAGTTACATTAACATTAATTTAACTCCCCTTCGATATTATGCAAATTATTTTAAGTGATATTTAACGAGTACTTCGAATATTATCGTCACATATTATTTTATAGTTCGTTTATGGAATTAAATCTCAACTTTATATAAATCTTAAATGTTAAATAATAATAGAACTGACTCATTTAATTCCTAATGATTAACTTGTCGATTAGATAAAAGCATCTCACAGTAGAAAGTTAACGCTATGTCTACTGCATATTTAATTATATAAGCTATTGGCCGTACGCAAATACCAAAAAGTATAGATCAGACCGCATAATCGCTGAGCAAACAGTATCTGCCGTTTGGTAACCGTTCAATTAACGACAGCGTGCAATTAGGTACGCCGCAAAAAGCGCGCGGAGTTTAATATCGTACAGATATCGCTAGCAGCGATTGTGGTGTAAAAGCGCCATAGATAGGGTTGCCATAGTCTATACATTGTCTATTATCTGGTTTTATACCAAACACGAGAACCCTTCAAAGAAGAAACTCAAAGGTTTCTCGCTTGCACCGATCTTCTATTGCATGATTAATTTGACTTTAACAGTTGATTTGTAGGATCAATATTTTTACTAACAGATTTCAGCAACATTTCAACCGGTCCTATGCTGAAACCGAAAGTTTTCTTTTTGTGCAAGAGAAATTTCATTATAAGATTGTAAGTGTTATGTTTGAAATACACAAAATTCACCTTTTTAAGTGATTAAAAATGCAAACAACAGTTATAATAAATCGCTTTATCTTTAGCTAAATGGTAAGCTTCGATAATTTAATTTAGTATACATCGTGAGGTAGCCCTGATAACTGCGACGCAGGCGCAGTCTATCTCATTTTATATAATTAGGGTGTCAATCTTGTTGATAATTTCGTAACGTGTGTTGATTCTATAGTAAATTATTTAATAACACTTTTGAAATAGGACATTAATAATTTTACGCACTATAATTATTTTTGATCTTTTGACTTGTGCTTTGAATGTTGTGTGAATTAAAACGTAGTTTAACTGTGTGTGTAAATATTGTAAAAAAAAACCTGATTAAATATTGCATAAAGTTTTAGGAAATGCAACATATCTAAGACATTTCAAATACGTGGCCAAATTGTGTCAACATTTAAGTCCAAAGAAGTCAAGACAAGTAAATCACATCTAACAGTGAGTTGGGAGAAATTCTTACTAACCAGATAAACGTTACAAAACCTAGCAATAAACAATCCAACACGGAACTAGGAATTATCCATTCGCTAGGTGTTTGCGAGTATTGCAAGTGACATCTACAACAACAGTCAATATTTAGAAAATGTTGCCATTCATAAATAATACATCGAGACACCATTTCTCAATAAAAAATGTATTAATATTTTTAATAACCTAACATGAGTTAAATTATGCAAATATGTGCAAATGATTTCTTTCAAAAGCATATCGATGTAACCATGTCCGATAACGTCAATTAAAATAATTTTACACCGAATGAAAGATCGTATCGTGTATATGTCGCAGCCCGATTGTAGAATTGACCACTTCATGATTTGGCCAATGAAATAATGGTAACTCCTTTAACTGCCAACTAATACATGAAATACTCAAACATTGTCACACTAAATAGTTTTGTTTCGTTAAAACATCTAGGATGACTTTGACGTTTAGTCCGTGTTGACAGTTTTAGCTGTCCATTTAATTGAATACATACAATGTAGTTATCGGCCAGGCCACAACATATATATATTTAAATCGTTCAGAAGCTTGTTATATTCAGATTTGTTATATTTGTAAAACTGTACTTTATTCTCATAATTATTAGATGGAACCTTGGACACGGTAGAATTATATACATACTCTTCCGCGAGTTATTTCTGTCTGAAAATTTAAAAAACGATGATTATTTGTTCAGTATTTTAGAACTAGAAAACTCACGAGACACATAAGCTTCTTCCGCCAGTGATAATCATACAGTGGGGCGGACCGTCGTTTTGAAATAGATAACACTCTTACAAGACATAATTATATATAATTGGGTAATTAAGTTTATTACATAAAAACCACGCTTTATTTATTTTTATGAGCATTTATAAATGCGTGTTAATTGCGTATCATCTTTAAATGCCTTTTTATAATTATTATATAAAGTTCTATTATTGTATTATTTACTTTATTTATATAGTCATAATTATTTTTTTTGTAATTAGAGGCAAACGGGCAGGAGGCTCACCTGATGTTAAGTGATACCGCCGCCCATGGACACTCACATTACAGGAAGGCTTGCAGGTGCGTTGCCGGTCTTTCAATTGGTACGCTCTTCTTCAAGATCTTAGTAGAATTGGTTCGGAAATACTTCTCAAAGATTACAATAGAAATATCACCCCTATGGGTTATTCTTTAATATGCATGGTATAATAACGATATTGTACTTGACGATTATTACTGCTAGGTGGTCAAGCCTTTCCTATAACATAAAAACGAGTATGCAGCGAGTTTTTGTGCATTTACCTCAAATAAAGATCAATAATTGATTGTTTCCTTAATGTATACATTATTTCTATAAATAATAAAAGAAAATTATGTATGGAATATGTGAAAAGTGATTGATTTAGGAATTTAATACCGTGCGGAGTTCCTTCACACCACTATTGTTTGGTCGTGAAACAATTACTGCTATCGGAACTTCGATCGGAGTGCCATACATGCTATTTTATATACACAAACTCCATGATATATACTTTATTTGGAATTCCGCATAGTACGTACCTCTTGTTACGCAAATAACAAAGCATTTGTGCTCTGTCGTACTATCTAGACTAATATAAAATAAAAATAGAAAATTTATTACCGAATGTAGAAATCTCAATATATCTTCAACCATGGGAGTAAGGTATTATTATTAGTAACTCATATTTAAAATAGAGAAATACTTTACTACATAGTGTACTAACGGGAAGACAGTCTCCAAGAATCGAGACCAGTGTAGGATTAACGGGCAGGAGGCCAGGATCTATAAAGGGTTGCAAAGTCACTGAGTGGTGTATAAATGTGTGTATTTCCACTGGATAAGAACTGAAAAAACTTTGCGTAACATCTAGACCAGGGGAAGATTATTGTGGGGGTAGCCAATATCTTGTAAAAAGGGTTGTTGTGTATGTATTTTTACTACATTAATCATGTAAAAACTCATGTAAATGATTAAATTTTGTATCATAACTCTATATCTAGTAGTAATTAAAATTATTCACAAATCAGAGAGGAATGTACCCTGTACTTATCTTGTCCGCATTAACATAACTGGCTACAGCTAGAACGATTGACTTTTTCTTAGTTATTACATTAAATAACACTTAAATCTTATTGAGATACAATAATTAAATAACCTTTATCACACGTTATTATCTATGCTAAATTCTACTCAATATATAATCAGTAACGCCATAGACACTATATGAAATAACAAATTATATGAATGATAGAATTATACATTATACAATATTTCATTAGATTGTTACAAACGCTGTTATCCTTCTTAGATATTACATTTATTTAAATAAGAAATCTTTATTTGTATTATAAAAACCGTAAACAATTAATAAAACATTTTCAATGTGTAGCTACGGTTGAGCAAGAAAAACCTTTACGGTACGAGCGTTAAAGAAAATTACATGCCAAATGAGGTAATGAGCTTTATAAAAACAAATGGCTTCTTTGACGTAAGCAATCATGCGTTTCATTTTTAGCTGTATGTTGTTTAATTGGAAATGTAAGGATTGCATACATTTACTACTAGTGAGTTTTTATGTATTTGCTATATTCCCTATATAATTGCTATATAACCTTTTTAGGTCTGGGCCTCAGATTTCTGTATTTGTTTCACGATCATTTGTTAATCTAATAAGCAAGTAGATGATGAGCCTGTGCCTGACGCACGCCGTCGACTTTTCTAATGTATGCCGGTTTCTTTCAACATTTGAGCGAATGTTTAATACGCAACAAAAACATATAAAGCACGCACATATAAAGAAAGTACATTGGTGCGGGGATCGAACCAACGACCTCAGGGATGAGAGTCGCACGCTGAAGTCACTAGGCCAACAATGCTATATTTCCCTAGATAATTTAAAAAAAGATTACTAATGGAAACTTTTGTTTATTTGTGATTGGTCAAACGTCGCAAAACAAAATTCAAATACATATGCTGTTGACAGATCACAATCAACCGCGCTGTAAGGTTCATGGCTCTGGGGGATGTTTCAAATTTCAAAGGATATTTACACCAGACACGTGCAACAGAATAATGCTTATTTATTCAATGGTATAAACACTTATTACATGAAATGCTATGCTTATTAAAATGCTTAAGAGACTGCCTGCATCTGGCTGTACTCTCAGTGCGCAACGCCGACGATTCAGTTAATAGCCACGGTTATAATACTAAGAAAGCATTAGTGAGCAAAATGTACAGCCTTTGCTGAACACGCGCTATCGTTTCGTGTTACGTTTTTATTCTCACCCCCAGGGTCATTAATACCTTGTGATTTTAACTCTCAAATATTGTTTAGAATATACCTCTTAAGCTATAAGTTCAGGAAATTATAAATTAGATTAGAATGGGGCAAACGAAGAAATGTCTTCAAACAAAGATGAAATCAAACAAATTTTATTCTCGTTCCAAACGTTGCAGTCATTATTCCTGTTTTAGTATTTTAATACAAAGGACTTTTTAATTGATTGAACATTTTTCGTATTAATCTTTCAAAGAATACTGTGATATAAAGTATCCGAATGACTATGACATACGCAAAAACATAGGTCGATGACCGCCGTTATGACGTAATACCTAATGTTGGAGACATGTCTAAGCTGAACTTAGATATAGATATCTAAGTTCAGATATCCTAATCCTAGCTAATTCTAGGAATTAGCGAACCTTTTTAACTTAGATTCTTTTAAGAAAAGAGCCTCAAAAATGTTAGAAGGCCGGCAACACATTCGCGAGCTCTCTTTCATTGAGAGTGTCCATAGGAATCACTTAACATAATGTGAGCCAGTTTGCCCCGTTGTATAAATATAATATATATATATAAAAGTCCTACACATTTTCTTAATGTTGGTACGCCAAGTGACCGTTATAATTGTATGTAATACTTTTATACTTATGAGTTATGCGTATATCTTTATATAATAGGCGAGATAAAAATATTGAACAGAAAATTCATCTATTAAAGCTGTAGGAAGAATAAAAAATATATTTTATTTATCAACGAGATGACGTGTTGATTAAATAAACAAGTATTGTAAAATAAAGTTAAACTGTTATGCCAATTAATGTAGTTCCCGCCATTTTTAATGAAATCGTGTTGGTTTTTGTATTCATAGAGTCAAAGATCGCGAGGTCGTCGTCCTCACTCGCTATAGATTCGTGATTTTTTTCATGCTTTTTTCGCAGCTCTCGTGCATTAACCCCCAGCCCGCCTTTCAGTATACTTCCATAGATAATAACTGTTCTCAACGGCATAGATTAAAAATAGGTTGTGAATGGGATAGATAGAATAATGGCTAAGGTTAGCATAGATATTAGAATGTGGCGTAGATATTATTTTGTTATACTCTATATTGTAAATACATATATAGAATATATAATACATTTTACTTGAATATAGCATTTTATATACGTAATAATAATCAAAATTTTGTTTATTATTACGTATATTATATGAACCCAAATGTATATTACCCGCCATCATAACGTGAAAAACAACAAACACGTAGGAATTACAATTATTAATTATTTCAAATTAAACGCATTTTATATATTGATACATAATAAGCCACCATAATAATTATTTAATACTTTTTGAATTTGCATTTATAGTTTAAAGCTTAACTAAATATAATATAACAAAGCGCATACTCGAGTATAATAGGAATGACGTAACAAACAAAGCCGATAGCTTTTCTCGGAAAGTGTTTATAAAAAGTAACTCGTTGAAGCATTACATCTGCATTCTGCATTTATATGTATACGAGAATCGATGTTTCTACACTGAACAATTACGCGATATTGGCAAGTACGTGAATACAAATACACTAGAGAAAAGGGTTTTTCCACCTTAAGTAAAGTAAAAATGGCCAATAGGTTTTCTGAGGGTACAATTCGTGGAGATTCATGCGAATTTATTATTATATGCTATAGTTTTAGTAATCATAGTAACGCATTTACATATTTTATATGCATTATTTGATTATAAGCAGATTATAATCTGTCTGAATCTAACGGCGGCACTAACCTGGAGAAAGCTTTGACGTAGAGCTTCAGACAACTGTTTGGAAACTTTCTCAGTTAATGCGGTCGCCGACGATTTGTTGATAATTAGTTTTTGCTGCTGAGCCAAAAGCTTTTATGAATTCCATAAGTTTGTTATGCGGTAATTTGTTTATCTATGACGCCAAAAATGAATTAGCCAACGTATTAAACGATATAGTATTTATATTTTATACATTTTATTACTGAAAAATGTAAAACAAAATTTGATTTTTGTAATGTATGTCTGTCCGACGACCTGGTGAAGCTGGTCGGTGGCACATAGACCCAGCAAGCCCAAGAAAGAGTACTTTGGAAGGGGTTGGAGGAGGCCTAGGGATGCATAGGGCATAGGCCTCCCCTATGCCATGGAAAACTAGAATTATACATTCTTTTGGAAATAGAAGGCTTTAATATTAGTAACCTTATTTATTGTTGTAAATGTTATATGGGAGAAAATAAATAAGTAAAAATTATTATGTATGACAAAGTGGAGTGAGTAAAACAAACCTAATTCAATGAACATATTGTTCTAACTCAAGTATATTGTATTCACGTTTAAAATCACATTTAAATGTATATTACGTTATGCAAAATTAACTTCCAAAAAGCTTGATATATCAAAACCAATTCTAGTTAAAAGATAAACAAAACGTTTTAAAATAATTTAAAACGGCTGCAGGTATTGTGGGTAAAATAAAGTTAATTGTATCTGCACCCCTATGACCTTGAACGAACGAAGGGTTGTCCCCTTCACAATCTGTACTATTATAAAACTAAACGATGAACGATATACTTGATGTTGGTTTTAAAATTTTATTTCACACTTTTCGGTAGATTATCATTAAAAGACGAGGTATTTTAATGATATAAACACGGTGAAAAAAATTCAGTGTTCAAGGCAATTTCTTATAGATAATCTTTTTAGTTTTATGAAAAATTTTATATAGAAAAACATTGATATTGATTCCTTGATACCGTATCTAATATATAATATATAATATCACTCTTTTTTACATTCGCATTGAATAGAAGACATCGTTAAGTTTACCCCAAAGCCCGTTATTTTTTTGTGTATTTGCTTTTCTAAGACAAGCCTGTTGAAGCCCTCTTGATCGCTCTACCTTTAACCTTAATCTTTAAACCTTTAAGAAAAACTGAATAGAGACGGGTGGGAAAACCATACCTACATAGAAAAAATACGATAAAATTGTAGTAAAATTTACACACAGATTTCTTATGCCAATTTCTCTACGCTTTAAATCTTTGTACTACTAATGAATATTTAAGTAGGAACGGTATTTTATGTGCTACAAGGGTGTTAAACGATGACGCTATAATGGGGATGAGTGGATGACGTAACATGTAGTAAATTTTATGATAACGGAGAAGATACCGACAAAAACGTCATTATGTACGAGAGTTTCTGTGAAGTTAACGAAATATATTGTCAAATTTTTGGATTTTATTTTAACGATCAATTTTTAAAGCGACGTAGTTTATAAGTTTCTATAACCAATATATAAAAATAATATATTTCTATTTCTTGTTATAAAATGTTATTTGTTATTTGATTGGTAGTTCCTTACAAGTTAAAGTTTCGCTTTTGTTTCGTAAGAAACCGCTCTATTAAGCTGGATTCTTAATAATGACTGGTCACTTTGACTAAGCGTCTGGTGGCCTAGAAAATTATTTATTGCTATAATAAAATAAAATGTTATCATTGTATGATTAACTACGAAATGCTTCTAATTTCATCCTTCGTGAAATTTAAGAGTTATAGTAACGTAAATACGTAAACGTGTAGTTGCATTAATCATATAGAAAAGTCTTGAGTAAGCTATTAAATTTAGAGTACATCATACACCTACAATATTGCACAACTATTACACGAAAAATATTAGCAATATGATGATTTTCACTGTTCGGATTATGCCATTAATAAAGGAAAATGGGAATAGTTTTAAATTTAAATATTTTAGCTTTGTGTCAATGATAGAGATAGAAAATCTTTTACGAAAGTTTTATATATACTACTACTACAAACAACAACAATAAGTCGCTTTGATTTCTTCCAGACTACCCGAGTATGGGAAAATCATTACAATAGTTTTAAACTTGCATAGGTGGGCCACGTGTTCCGCCATAAACACTTTCATCTCCTACAATTAAATATAATGGGTAATATCCAGGATAATCAGTGTGTTGGTAGAAGTAAAACATCATGGCTTCGTAACGTTTGGGAGTGGACAGGTATTGCGACTGCGGAGAGTTGCTGCATCTGGCACAGGACAGGACACTCTTCAAGAGACTGACGGCCAACCTCCAGTAATGGAGAGGCACCAAAAGAAGAAATTTAAATTTGTTAATTTATACGATTAAGTCGTTATAGCAAAGTAATCCAATACATGTCCTAGATAGTTTTAAATACGAATCGAGTAACAGAGAAAAACAAGCGAAATTGGCTTAGGTTGAAAAAACACTGCGCAAGCTCGACAGAATGGGATCTTGAATGCGCTCGGGTTGGCCTATTCCGAAATTATGAGCTTTTTAATAAATTGGAAATTGTTACAACCGCATTGCATACATTCTCTATTCAATAAATAACAAGATGAACTAAAGTTGAACCTCTTTTGTTCATGTTGTGATTTAAACTGGAAATCGTTGTTTTACGTCATATTGGTGTAACGTGGTAGATACATTTATGTCTGTTTACTGATATTATTATTGTCATTTATTTATTTATATTTATTCCACATCATTATTCTACCTTAACAGTGACTACTAATTAGTTAGAACGTCAAAACCCAATCGATTTATCCTACATAAAAGACATTAAAAAAATATAATTATGCCGAAATCTTATAACTAACAATATAGCAAGCAACTCTTGTCAACTCAGCCAGTGTTTAAAATATACTAAATCCATAACTTCGTCGAGAGAACAATTTTTTTTAGTACCTGTTTATCGTCTATCGCCTAATTCTAGTATGTCTTTGTAAATGGACCGTCAATATATGGAGAAACATCTATATTAAGAAAACACTTTTTAAACGGATTGAAGCTATGTATGATTATTAAAAACTTATAGTCACCGTGACCACACACGCTGAAAAAGCACGTCGGTTTTTTTTAAATTATGTAAATAATTATAAGTTTATAATAATAATACATAGCTTCAATCCGTTTAAAAAGGCTATGTTAACAAACGACAAAACTATGAACATCTATATTTCAAATGGAGGTATCCATTGCTTGGGGGCAATTATTGCTTCTCCGCAAATAAGATAAAGATACTGCACCTACATAATAGCCCCAGTTATAATTACACTGTCACAAATAAGTCGGTAAAGTGGGTTAATATATCCCTTCTGACAAACAATGAAGACATAGAACGTATTAAGGTTATAGAAGGTCGATGGTCTTATCTGTTTGTAGAACAATGGCCAAATCGGACGTTACTAAGCGCGGACTATTAACTTTTAGAGCATTTTCGATCATTATTTACGCCACCAGCGACAATGTCATGACCGCAGTTTATTGACGTGGATTTATTGCCTAGTGTCGAGTCTGTAAAATTTGTGAATAAGTTTAAATTTCAAACGTTCTATAATTTAATAAAAGGAAAATTCTGAATTTAAAATATTATATATTTAATTTTACATAGTTCATAAAATAGTTACGATGTTGTTTTGTTTTTATTTAATGTTGAATCATTATCCTTCTAAATATGTATTCAACTGAGTTTTATTCTCATTACGCAGACGTACTAGAATAAGTCACATATTCTTATCTGCCTTGAACTAGTATTCAAGCCTTTGATTCAATCATTCAGATACTAGTAATAATCTATATACGATATGAAATTTACACACAAAAAAAATGAATATACATGTTACTTGTAATTAGATCGATTTATCGTTACAATACTATTTATTAATTATAAATATATTTTTGATTAAGATTATATTTTCATACGTATATCACATTACTGTATCGATTTGGAAAATATAATGCTACCTGAGAAACATATTACGCTATGTCCAAAATATTAAAAACAATAATATCCAAAGGCATTAGTGTTAAATGAACTAGGGAGGTTAAAAAACTCAAATGTTTTATAGCTAATTATGTGTATTAATATTTTTAAAAGTATCATTAAAATTTAATTCTCCGACACTATAAAAAACTTTATATGTTCGCAGAGTGAGTATGTATTGAATATTATATATTTTATTTTCAATTTCGACATGATCGTATTCGATTAGTACTGTAAGGATAGTGTATGTATTTTTTGTGAATGGATAAATAAAATTTACACATATCTGATAGTTACTACAAACAAACATTAATTTAAATAAACAATATTATCACAATAACTATCTCTAATTGTAGATAAAATATTTGTTGTAATGCAAATAAAAGTTAATCACTTTAAAAGCTAAAATAATTTGATAAAATGAAGCAATGGCCAAGCAATGTTGAACCATCATCATCTCTCTGCACTACGAAAATAAACGCTAAACATTAAAACAAATGAAAATGGGTAACAATGGGTATTTCAAGTAGAACTAATGATATATTTAGTGTCGAGACTAGGGAATGCAATCCCCACCATTTTTGAATTGATCTCGACTTCACGATCTCGAATCGGGATTGCATTCCCTAGTTGAGACTTACCGCTACGAGTGAACCCATATTAAAATCGACATACGGAAGTACCTCCTGTTGGAGAATTGACCTAGTGGCTTAAGCCCTCAAAGCGGTAGTGCGTTCGAGTCACGGCTGTGCAACAATTGATTTTCTGTCTCTGCGCTTCTGACACTCATACGGTTAAAGGAAACATCTGATAAACTTGTCTATAAAATAAAAAAATATCGAGGAACACATGCAATCACAGGAAAAGACCCCTTTAGCGTTGTAGCGCCACTGGATTATTATTAGTCCTATTAATTCCACAAGAACAAAAAACCCTTAACAAAGTATTTAAAATAAAAATCTGTTAGTAAAGTCGTTCTTAATTTCGGTTAATTTGCATTTTGATGACGAATTTAATACACAGATTTTGAATAAAGATCGCGTTATTTCAGCGTTATAAAATTATTACGTATTAATTTATTGGTGTTTGTCTTAATGAATACCAAGGTGATTAATCTGTATTTTAATCTAATTATCATAGGTCAGCTGTTTCGTAAATTGACGTTTAGAATTTTAATAGAATCGTATTGCTTTATAGAATAACGTAACTTTACTTGATTTAGTTTTTATTTACACATATTTTTTTATTACTTATCCCACATCATTATTCTATCTTAACAGTTACTACTAATTGGACAGAACGACAAAATAATACCGATTATCCTACAAAAAAAAAAAAAATTAAAAAAATATATTTATATGCCTAAATCTTGTAACTAACAATATAGCAAGCAAGTCTTGTGAACTCAGCCAGTGTACAAACAAATGGGTCTACCTCAATAGAAATTTTGTTTATTATTTGTATTGCTCGCGCTTCGCTAACCAAGTTGGAATATGCGCGCGGTACATCCAAAAGTTTAGACGGAAGCCTCAGGTTTCTACTTGGTACCCGTAGACGGACATTATCTCCATTATATCCAAATTATAAACCCGAACCCTAAGTATCTTAAATAAATACACTAACAAAGCTAGCTCTCTTCTGAGGCGTAGCCGGTTGTCCTGTACACACGTCTCCCAAAAAATCCAAACCGAATCCGCTTAAAGACACACAAATTTCATCAATATCGACCAGCCGTTTTGAGAGTTTCATTACAATCGCACAGAAGATTTATATTCTTAGACTACAATAAATTTATTTCAAATGTTATCATTCGAAAAAGTTTGTGATTGTTTTGATTAAAATGCTTATAATTCACCATCAAAATAAAGACTTAAAATCAAAAGTAACACCAATCACCGTAATCAAATTTAAAAAAAGAAAATAATTTATTTAAAAATAATTCAGCGAAACTTTCTTTGAGACGATAACAAAGTAATAAAATCCACTAAAACACGTGTAAAGATATCAATATGAATTAAATCGCGTCGGTCACACTTTCAGCAGAATTGCACAACACAAATCATTAAAATCAAGATATTACTTACGTGCGTAAAGCTTCTTCCACATAACTAGACGCACGCGCACCGTAGGACAGTAATTCGGCAATGCAAAGAACAAATGACTATCACCGTTTAACTGCGTATATGATATCGGCTCAATGATAACTACGAGGTCGAAACTGCCTCTCGCGAGGTCTCCACGGCGACCTTCGCAAAAATTTGCGATTTACATAACTGTATTTACATTATCTTGAAACTCGGATATAAAAGATAACTAACGTGAGATCGCTAAATAGGAAGTGAATGACAATGCAAATGACCTTGTTGTTTGGCAACTTTAAGGCTGTGTATTTTGCATTAAGAAATAGTAGTTCGTTTGCATTCAAATACATACAAAGTACATGCGAATGTATTATGCGAACATACCTACATTCGCTCTAAATACGCTCCAATACACAACAATAATGATTGGAACCAGACTAGTCAACAACTTATTTCTGTCAAACAGGCGATGTAAGAAAAATAATATCATATTTATATCCTATATTATACATAGTTCCAATGTGAGTGAATTCTGCAGTTAGCTGGTTAATTATAAAGTTGAAAATTAAATATATTCATAACGCCGAAACTGCCGATCCGGGTCAAGAATGCTTGTAACGACAAAGTCTGCAAATAGGGCCCGAACCGAGGAATTAGGTAACAGTATTTGACCCAAAAAAGTAGTATCATAAATCTCTCGGCCGAAATTCGATGAGCTACTTTCATATAATAAATTCGACGAGATAAGATATATAAATTAGGTGATAAGTGCGTTCATTATAAGACAATTAAACTGAAGAGAAAATATATTTTAACGCAAGGCAATGTTTAGCAGCTGAAGTAAGGTCGCTAAGGCTCGTGGATGGTTTGGAAGAAGCCAGGACTTGTAAAGCTGTACTTGTTAAGTTCCCAGATGTATTGGTATGAATTTTTTAATTTCATTTAATTCGTTAATTAAATGGTTAAGTATACGTATACTGTTAACGGGTAATAATGGCAAATGCATGCAATTGAATCTTAGATAAGTGATTTTAGATATTTTTATTTTTAGCTCTTTTATCTATTTATTACAGGTTTTATGCTTTAGGATAATGGCAACAAAATAAATGAATACACAAAGCAATTTTTAACCAATTGGGCCTCAGATTTCTGTATCTGTTTCACCATCATTTGTCAATCTAATTGGCGAGTAGGTGATCAGTTTCCTGTGCCTGACAAACGTCGTCAACTTTTTGGGTCTACGACAAGCCGGTTTCCCTCACGGTATTATCCTTTACCGTTCGAGCGAATGTTAAATGCGTATATAGAAAGAAAGTCCATTGATCCACAGCTAGGGATCGAACCTACGAACTCAGGGATGAGAGTCTCACGCTGATACAAAAATACCAAACTACATATAAAAATCTTAAATATCTGTATAAAAGTCTTCTTAAAACATTAATAAGAGATAATACGTGAATAGAACCTCTAAAGGAAACCATTTCAGTTGCGCTTTATTGAACATTGAGTCAATATAAGAGATTTCTCTCTTTTGTGAGAAATCCAATTTTCAATATCATCTGACGCATCTGGCCCACGCAAAAAACTATTCAGAAATAAAGCGACAATAAACTGTTTATGTGATTGAGGAGAAACATGTATTACTCATTCTTAGTGCGTAGGTGGCAATTAGTACAGAAAGGAGACAGACCAATTTGTTTGAATAATATGAGCTGGTTTCCGTCCTTTTGTACGCCTTTACTAATTATTCCATAGTTTCGTAATTGACATAACACAAATAAACTGTAACTGTGTAATACGATAATGGTAATTGGAAGCATGACCATCTTTTTTCATATAAATCTTTAACTGGGACGTGTTTTGGGACTATTTGATACTTTGTCAAACTATTGGTTTTGGTAAACTAAACACGGTACGTTTAATTTCCGTTTGTTTTGTTCAAGATTTAATATTAGAAATTTAGAATTATTTAATATTAGAAAACAAAATTTAAAGTATATCGTTTTAAAAATAGGAATCTGCGCTATGCAAAAGTAAGATAAAATTATGATATCTGTACATTGTTCATAAGGTATATACGGTTATATAAAAAAAGATGAAATGTGCATAGGAACTAGGAATTTTAGGCAGCGAATTTGGCAACATGGCAGAAACATTTATATTTTTACTTTTTCTATGATTATTTGTTTATATCAAATTAAAAATTAAATTAAAAAATCAAATTAAAAAAAAATTATGGAGTAAATTGCAGATTGACATTGAATGCGGGTGTTCAATGATCCCCATATAAGTAATTTATCAACCGTAGTGTAATTTTCATTTGAAATTGGGTTTAACAGTTATCAGACAAATGCACATGTGAAGCAGTTTTTGTTTTTATAAATATTTTTAGTACTTCTCGGACTTTTTTGAGCACTTAGTCTCTCCTTCAATTATTAAACCTCTCGTAAGATACGTCAGCGCTAAAAATTTGCACGAAACATGAATTTTGAGATTAAAATTTTTCACAAAAACCTATTAAACATCAACGTTACTACCAGTATATAAATAATACCGAAAGACAATAAATTAATCCAAATGCATAAGACAAATTAACGTAGACTTTTATTACATCATAGTTGACTGTATGATACAAATTGTTTTTATTTCACGCCACACGATCACTGGGTCATTAAGAATAGCTCTAAGTATAAACTTTAAAAGCGGTATAATAGTTTTGAAAGTTAAGTGAGACTATGAAAAAAACAATAAATTAAATATGCTTAGAGGATGCTAGCTAAAATTTATGGCATCATAGCGCAGTGACATAAGCGGAAGTGGATAAATCATACATTTAAAATAGCTTAACATGTGCATTATGCAATGCAATTCGCTATTTTTTTTTGTTGTGTTTGTTATTGTCAGGAGAAGGTTCTTATGAAAGAATAAAATGAGAAAAGTGCGCGGAAAATTAGAAAATTTAAGAATACTTAACCACCATATTTAGTAAGCCTGAATTTTTTTCAGTGCCTAGCGCTTTTACTATTCCAACTTTTTTGATGTAACCTTATGGCGTTAGACATAACATTGCCAGAATGCGTCGTCAAAGAGGACGTAAGAAAAATGAATATCTTTAAAAAAATGCTTTGATCGGAGTTATTATATTGGTAATCAATATTCATAGTTAAGACAGGACAACGTCTTTCGGCTCCGCTAGTTACTTATACAAATAACAGATTTTCTGAAAGAAAATGTATTTAAAGGATAATAGAGCAAATTGATTTTTTATTTTATTTTAAGTTTTAGTTCTAAATCTGTCTATCAATTAAGCTGTTTAGTTAAGCATTTGGCTTTCAAAGGTTTTTCCTCGAACAGCTAAATAAAGCTTTTTTTAAATTCGAACGTTTTCCAGAGCTCTTGGGAAATCGGAAAATCGAGTGAAATTTAATTGACGTCAAGAGTTGAAAGCAATTAACGGATTGGTCCAATATTAAGGACATTATAAAAGCAATAATATAAAATTGTTTGATATGGTTACATACCTAAGTACCATAGTCTTACTTACAATCAACTAGTTGGTTGAAAAGCGTAAAATATTACACCGTCTTGTTAATAATTAAATGCATCCCCGGATCAGTTGATCGCCACCATAATGTCATATAATAAAAAGTCAGTTCCTTAATACATTATTCAATACGCAATGTTCCCACACTAAAGCTGCATAAGGGTGGAATGTTTATGAACGCTTTTGGAGCACGTGAATAGTGTATATGTACTGTACATAGTGATTATGTAGTGCGGTGTATGGGAACGATGCGGGCGGAACGACCTGTCGACCTACTGCCCACTTGATTACTGCACTGAATCTAGTATAATACAAACAGTAGGTCAATTGAGAAATAGAGCATGTATATTAGTTTGTCTCTTTGAGATAGGAAGTTATTGACCATTATTTTGATTGATTTGTTTATAATTATTTAATCTGATAAGCCTTAGGAAACATGCTTGATGAGTATATCATTATAGTCTTAGGTGGTTTTTTTTAACATTTATGGGGCGGAAGGCTCTGGAATGTGATTACCGCTTCCCATGGACACCGCCGGTAATTATAATAGGCTGATAAAATCCAGAGAATAAGATATATATACATAATTATAATATTTGTGTCAATTTATAATATTTAATGAAATCAACGAACCTTGTAATTATATCGCGGATATGATTGTAATTTGCAAAGATAACACTAGACTTGAAACGCAAAAAAGTGTTTGAAGGTTACGAACATCCAATTAAAATATACAAATGAAACTAAAATACGTAGTAGAATATTAGTATAGAAAGTATAAGTGTATAATTTACAAAAAAATCATTTATAAACATGATATATTTGTAATTATTACCACTTACCACCATATATAGTGTTATTTTACCAAATTAGATTATTTACGAATAGTTTTTAGGTTCATGGACATTTTACACAGTATTGAAATACTGTTTAAAATTAACTGTGTTGTGTGCTGGATTAAATTGGACAAAGGCTGAACAAGAAAATATAATTATGTCAGTCATTCAGGAACGAAGAACATAGCAATTGCCTTTAGAAGTTTCACTACACAGTAATATAATATTTTTTCGCTTAAGTCTAGTAATAAATTTTGATACGATTTTCCTTTAAGCATTCAAATTTTTTATAAAATGCGAGTTGCCCCCAAATCTGTTTACTTATACTGCGGTAGAAATACCGGAACATAAGTTATAGATATTCCGAAATCGATCAGGAGTTAAAACCACGAAATTAGCTAGACTAAAATTACGTTATGTTAAAAGTATCCAAATCAAAACATTTACAGAAACTTGCCTATGTCTACCGAGTGACGACAACAGATGTGAGTGCCTGCATGTTGCACCACCATATATAAACTGCTGTCAAACTATTTAATCACCTTCCTAGAAGTTATAGATCACTGCCGTGTAATGCTTTCAACGGGATTAATTCGATTTTTAAAGGCAAAAGCGACTTTATAATGTAAATGTAGAACAGTGTTTGGCCTATACATTTTAACGACTATTCTAATAATAACTGATATTATGATTATTAATATGCCATTTGCTTGCATATTTTCTTCTATTCATTCTCAAACTTACCATACGGAAAGCTTGGCCTTTGATCACAGTATGTACACGTTGACGGCTTACCTGTAACAATAAAAGAACATATATAAGATTATATTTGAATATGTATTGCAGTTTCCAGACGCCCATAGTGTCATAAAAATAATGTTGATTAATTATAAAGTTAAAATAAAATTAGCCTCAGTGTCATGTATAATAGTTGTAAAACGCTTTACGCGTCACATTTGGTGTTTTTAAATGATAAGTAAATAAACATACTATTACTATATAATCCAAAATAGTTGGAACTGATGTAGCGTTTTCGTACAGTTTACGAATTACGAAAAAACTTTTCAAATATTTAGTTTCAAATACGCGCTTCTCAACTTTTCCGTTTAAAAACTTATTACGTATCGTGCTCTTCTAATACAAGAATATTAATTAACCATATACAATTATTATACTTACAGATACCTTTTAATGTTTATATGATATTTATTAAATGAATTGAAGTGAGAAATTAATAGGATCGAAATATTGTTGGCACGAATATTGTTATTATGAAAAACATATATCAATTCGATATCAATTCGCAATGAAAACGTGCAAATGAACGTTGTTATTGTCGATAAATAATTCAACACGCGAATTTGACTGCCCAAAACAGTTTATAAGCTATTAATAATATTTTTATCTAGTGAAGTATTTCTGAACTAATTCGATGTTTGGTCCATCAAGAAAAGAGCGTTTCGTTTTTTAATAGGACAGCAACGCAGTTGCGAGCAGTCAGGCAGTGTAAGTGTCAATGAGCGCGTCCTGCCCGTTGGCCTGCTGTTTCTATAAACAAATATGCATACCCATAATTAGTTACTGCAAAATAATAATTGTTTTGGATGAAAACCGGAAAAACCGAATCAGTTTAGTCCATGTGTATTAATGTTTTGAAAGTTCAAGTAAATGCAAATTAATTACAAAATGATGCGTCATTATATGCGATGAAATTAAGTGTAAATTAATAAAATGCGTCATAACATAAATGTGGGGAAAGGTTTCCCTGTACAATAAGGAATGGTAAGAGCTGTGTGAGGTTAAGAGGATGCAGCAGAAGACTGAGAAGATTCAACCACTAAGAAGATTGACTGATCTACAAGGCAACACTAGCAGACCCTATTCATACAATCTTGGACCAGAATGGTCCCAAAACGACCGATATCGATTTATAAATTATAAATGTTGGGAATTTTATTGATATCGCTTTTTAAAGTTACATATAGGTCCTTGATACCGAGATGAGGTACGAAATCAGGATCGTAGTAAATATAAGGAAAACTTATACAAATATAAAGTGTATTTTATCGAAATATACGAAAAGTTTATGGTCCATGATATAATCACTTCTTGGAAGGTTTGTAATATAACTCCTATATAGGGTGAGTTTCTGTGAATTTAATCAATCATGTATAATTTTAAATGAAAGGGGCAAACGACAGGACGACCACCTTATGTCATCGCTACATGTACACGAGTCAAAAGGGTTGTGAGTTCCTTGCTGAAATTTACCTGGAATAATGGGTTGCCTGGAAACTGCCATTAGCAGTAGGGCCCATTTTCATTAATTGCCTTCTTTTAGTATTATTATATTGTTTAGACTAACGTTAAGGTTTATTACTTTGTTGAATTGCCCAGATAGCGGAAGGGAAATGTTAAACAAATACGTTAGGTAAAAGCGATTGTTTCTTATTGGTCAAATGGGAAAACAGATTGTGTATTTATGATTTGACGAATCTATTAAACAAAGGGCAGTATTAGCCTTTAGTGTGCGGCTCTCATCGGTGTGGTCGTCGTTTCGATCCCCGGCTGTGCACCAATGGAAAGTCCATCTATGTGCGCATTTTACATTAGCTCCAATGGTGAAAGCAAACATCGTTAGGAAACTGTCTTGCCTTAGACCCAAAAAAGTGGACGGCGTGTGTCAGGCACAGGCTGATCACCTACTTCCTATATGATTGACAAATTATCATGAAATAGATAGTAAAATTTAATGCCTGGACCTAAAATCATTGTAGCGCCACTGATTTTATTAAACGAACGTGATATTTTTTCTTTAGTTAAATATTCTTATAATCTAGCGTTACTAAGTTACTTTCCCATATATGGCATTTTTACGACAGTAAAAATATTAGTTATTGTACAATATAAACGTAAAGCATATTTTTTAATGTATGTATGCTTCGCTGGTAGGGGTTAAGATCCATGTTTTAATGCCAATAAATACAACAATTTTATTTTATTGGAACGCAAATAGTTCCTGTTTTTATTATTATCATATTTTTATATGCAACTGCAGTACGATGATAAGCATGTTGAAGTTTCTTTTATTTAGTCATACATGAAGTGGCGTTTAATCTTATACGGGTCCGAGATAAATAAGTGTGAAACTGACGTCGCTGGAAATTCGTTACTGAAATGGTTACGCAAAAATCGGCGGCAAAAAGGCGTCCATTGACATTGGACTTTAGAGGCCTTTATATAAAGATAGATAAAGAACGATTGTATAAGCGATTTAGCAAGCGCAGATATATGTTTAAGTCTATGTTTAGTATCAGCTATGTTCACCATTCACCAAAGGCAAAGGCATCATATATTAGGCTTCCTTATTTATTTACACCAGGCCTTACACTTTGTATCTTCTTACGTCTTTTTGTATTAAAAAAATAAAATCTAGTTCATAACCTAAATTATGATGCAGATCAAAATAATTCAACAATTATACTCATATATGGCGAGATAAATTAAGAACTTATTCACAGTGTATTGTACAATTGCTAAGTTTAAAATTATAAAATGCTCATTAACTAAGCAGCAAATCAAGATATAAAAAAGTTACGAATAACATTATTTGATTTTAATTATGTAAATAATTCAAAGATAATTTAATAGACAACTCTGGATATGTATCTAGTCTGTCTATCTACAAGTTTTTAACTTAATTTTACGCCATAGTGCATATAACCTGGTTAAAAATACGAATGTATCCAGTCATAGGAACGAATTAGGGGAGACATCGGTAGGGACTCGCTTCACTTACCAATACTTTAACTTTTTAAAATAGAACAATCAGGAACAATAAACACTTTAGCACTCGATGTTACACAAATCAATCTAGTACATTTATCAAACTACGTAGTTTAATTTTGATATTGGACACATTTCTGTCGGTTTCATTAAGTATTTTGCAGGAAAGTATCGTCTGGTTTGAACAGTCAATAATGATTTGTAACTGTGGTTATGTACACGCTGATTAAATATTTGATATTTAACAGTAGCAATTATTCCTTATAAAAATGTAAATTGAAAGATTATACCGTTAATAGACGAGATTTAAATCCATAAATGATTTATTTTAATATGGAAATACATTATAAACGGCGGTCTTAATCTGGAGCTGTTGCTTGCATTGAAAATGGCCGGTTATTTACTTTTTGTCAGAATTAGAAAATATGTTTCGACCTCGGCATATTAACTAATTTATTGGATGCTTGAACTCTGTGTTTTTTCGATATATTTGGATTCTACAAGAGATCCTACCCGGTTTTGATAATATAAGTGAAGATAGCTTGATTATGATTGGTCAACAGCGAGCGAGTACGTTAACATCTTGGCCCCTTGCCATCCTATAAAAACAATTGAGCCTAAAAGCCAAAAAGCCTTTCTCGGCCTCATTTTAATAGTTTTAAAAGTGAAAAAAATATAAGACGCAAATACTGCGCGCGCGTTTTATCAGTATATCGTAATCATTTTTATATATATAGATAAGAATAAAACAAGCCAATTAATTAGATAGAAACCATTGTGGTGATTAAAAATACATAAAAACCTATAAATAAAATGAAACCACCAAATAATAATATAATACTGACAATTTTAGAGTAAGAGTATAATTTACGCGAAACCTAAGTCCATATTGGTCTCGGTAAGTCGTCATAATATGCTTTGTCTGTAGGCGTACTATATAGGGGGGGGGGGCTAGTTCTAGCCCACCCCACTGTCTAGTATCCTCCCCGGGATGTGCGTTAGCGATTCGAAACTTCTAAGTCCCTTGAATATTTCTTGAGAGAGTCTTTAAGGTATTGAGTGTTTAAAAATTCATTTCCAATAAAAACTGTTCCTAGTTGGGAAATATTTTAATTAAGCAATAAAAAATTGGCACTTGGTTGTCATACATCATAGATGCTCTCAGATTGAGGTCGCATCTCTCACGACTGTTTTAAAATTTTTGTATTAGGTGACACAAATATATGACTTGGTGAACTTAGTTAGTTGGCCATCTAGTTAAGCAAAAATATTGTCCGACATTCGACGTGTGTGCAACACGTCGAATCTTCGTGCTCCCTAACAAATTAATTATTCTAAAAAGAGTTAGTTAAAAGTTTTATTTCAGTGTATTTTCTAAGACCTAACAGATTCTAAATGCTCTTTCATAGTGAATAGTTTTAACTAAATCCATTTCGAAAACAACAAATTATTCCTTCATTACCAACACCTGTTTAAGGCTATCTTGTTCCCATTTAAAGTTGCAATTTAAGACATCGGATTAGCCACTCCATCTCAGAGTTTATTCTAAATGAAAACGGTTTTCCATTTTCCTGTTACACTGCGGATAGGATTTCCTGACTCACTTGAGGTGACGTCATTCTTTATCTTTCTGTAGCGTATCGCTTTAAAGATATAGCGCAAAATAATTATTGTGTTATTAATAAATCTAGTTTGAACGAGTTTAAAAAATTATCGTCACTTTTAGTAATATGAGAGCTATAAAACAAAATTCACTATTAAACATCTAATAACTAGAACGCATTAAGTACAACAGTTTAATAAAGTGTCAATCTTCAAGAAAATTATTGTATTTTGATTTGTAAACAGATTCTGTGTCTACTTCTAGCCACTTTTTTACAACCTCACTTTTGTTTTAAAATTGCGGGTTGGGTTTAGTTAAGCTATAGTTCGTCAACTTACCCCACGACTTAAACAACTAAAGTGATAAATGTTTTATTTTCTGTTTGGACTTACAAGAGGAAGACTACACTACTGAAGTATTAAATAATGCTGCAAAGGCTGGCAACGATGAGGGAAAAAGTGGAAGAAATCGGTATGACACGATTAACAAGATTTTTATAGAAATTTAATTATGGTTGTGATTCATCTATGGGCTGTGCAACACCGAGAGAACTATGGAATTTGGAAGTTATCAAAAACACAAAAACCAGAAACCACCAACCTTGGTAGGGCAACATCATTTAATGAGCAGAATGTGAAAGTCTTTTTTTAGAAGTTAGCGGAAGTAATGGATAGATGTTCATATTTTGTTGATTCAAGTTTCGGTTAATTATTCAAAGAAATTACTTTTAGTTTTGTCAATACTATAAATAAAGAGCTGATTGTCAAACACATATTTTACTTCTAGACATTCTGAGTGCTCAATTTGCCCCCTTGCTCAACTTATCTGACCTATGGGGTACATTGAGCATACTTGACTTTCTGCATTTAAATAGCAGTAGCAATCTAGTATCTATCTAACTAGCCCCGCCCTAGCCCCTCGAACGAAATGGACTGATCAAGTCAAAGACTAGTCCTCAAAATTATACACAGTGATAAGCGCTGGACCGAAATTGTTGGAGGAAAATTATTCGCGCCAGATCTTACTATACCGCTGACCAAGATACTGAGATATGACTTATCAGCCCAGAGAGAATATTAAAGTTTGTGTATCAAAGTGAACCCGACGTTTTGTATGCAATTTCGATGAAGTTCTCTCAATATCCGTAGCGCTGATATCGTAACCTTGGTATCGCGCAGTACCAACTCAATATTGAAGCGATATATGTACACCCAACAAAAATCTAAAGTTAAACTAAACTAAGTCTTAAATAGAATTAAATAGATTCAAAAGAACGGCGAATCTACGGAGTTTAAAGCCTAAGTTGGTTACGACTGTAAAACAATTCATACTTTTTTACACGGTTACGGGTTACGGTTCCGGTGTTAAAAAAGTTGAGGTTATTATTTACTAAAAGGTAACCATTTATTCATAAGGAACGACTCCAAGTGCTGTACACTGATGTTAATATAAACGTGCAATATGAACAAATGCTTTAAATTATTCGGATTATGTGAATTCCTATAGATTATAGAATAATACTTGTAGTATATTTACGTATTTTATCGACTGTCGAATTACAGTGTCCTGCTTATCGTCAAAGCATACCATTATCCATGCATATTTAAGACAGTTTACAGTCTAAAAATACCAGCGTACTATACGTTTTATATTTAACGATGAAAGCGTGTGCGCATCTTGAATTTGTCACACATGTAATAGTAAACTAGTTATTCGATGTGCACAGTAGTTGTTGTACAGCTTTCAGTCAACAATGGCGTAAGTATATCCAATTTGCCTTTAATAATTTAATGGCTAATTAAGTCCAGCCGAGTTAGGAGCTAATAGCAAACTTGAAGCCTATTCAATTAGTTGAATACACTTTATACAAACGAGCAGGCCTCTCTTAGTAAAATAGGTGTTTATCCATAGTCCCTATACTTAACTAACATCAATAACATCACAAGGGTAACAGAATATCAAATCCAGTAGGTTTTCGACGGGAGTCGGAAGTGATAAATATGAGACAGCGTTAAGTCAGACTCTCGTACGTCAAAAAGATATTGTTTCGTTCCTGAATCTCATCCTTTTCTCTATAATCTTACCCTTTTATCGTAGGGCAAAAAGCTTCACTGTTAAATAAAACTGACGACTGCCGCGAATCAAAACCCAGCAATCTTGCATGTATGTATTGTAAACTTGAGCTCTAAGTCGTGTTCCGGAAATATAAAAAAAGGAAAAAACTTTATTTATCAGTATGCAGGTTTTATATCAATATTAGTATTATGTTAAGGTTTTAGTATTAACTTAATGTAATTGGCATTGAAGTGATATTTGGCGTAATTAATGGCAATGGCATATAAGATTAGAATGGAAGCTGAGAATGTTTGCGGATATGTTTGCAAGGTCGATGAAGCTTATGCTTAACTATATTTTAAAAACGGTAAATTAATGTTTTAGCATATATAGGCCTTACTTCCTGTTTGTTTAGAAGAAGTAAAACATATTCCCCGTGTGAGCAAAAGAAAACAACGTGTGGGTTGCAATATGTGTAAAAAAGTAAATAATTACTGTTAACGTAATCACCATGTACCGCGCTCCATGACATCAAAAATATGAAAACCAAAGATCCACTAGGGGATACTGCTGGCGTAATACTTAAATGCCCAAATATGTTTTCTTATATATATTGTGAATTATCCCGCGTAATAATTTCAGTTAATTTAAAGATTGGATTTTTTTTATTTTATATAGCTAAAATTAGTTTAATATTGTTTTTAAACAACCAAAAATTATTGCGACTGACAGAAACAATACATTGGAATAATATTACCAGCCATTTTAAAATGACGCGAATACAAACAATGACCCACGTTACCCAAGTAAACTTACGTAAACTGCTGACGTACTCAATCTTGATACAAATTTTAAATGCTTCAAGCACCACAATTTTAGTTAAATTGTAATAAAAACATGGTCACGGTTAACGCCACGTTTTCTTAATAAACATATAAAGGTTTATATGAACGACGAGTTAATATACTATAAGCAGGTAATGAATGTTTTGTTCTTATCACTCTCGTGTCACTTCGCTAATAAATGCGACAATTTACTTCTTACGAATAAGGAAGACGACGAGGAAAACGATAGACGCAAGACGAAACGTTTCGTTCGATTGTGATTGGTCAAACGTTTTATGACGTATCATGTGGCGTGTCAACTGGAGATGCTTTTGGGTTATCACAGTTGGACGAAACGATCCGTATTTTGTTTTAGACCCCATTACACTTTTTACTAGTATATAATCGTAGATATATGTTATGGATTTTTATATGTCGATAATGCTGTTGAATAGTTTTACTGGTCATGCGTTTACAAGAGTAATAATAATGTAACAATGAATTGCTGTTCGTTTGTCTCGCTAAAACTCAAGAATGGCTGGACCGATTTGGCTAATTTTGTTCTTGAAATATTTTTGGAAGTTTTAAAACGTAGAGAATCATATATGATATTTTATAATAAAAAAATACAAATGTATATCTAAAAACATAAATAGTTTAATTTTCCACTACAACTCCTTTCTTCATCCAAAACCTTTGACGTATTTGTTTTTTAGAATTAAAAAATTATATATTTTAAATCTTCTTCCCGTGTGTAATTAAACTTCTTCTAAACGCTTAGACCGATTTTGTTGATGTTTTTGTGACTTCACGTGGATGGAGAATGGTCTAGATTTAGCATACATGATTATATAGTATTTAAGACATGTGTACAAGACGTCTATTGGGTCCTCTAATAATATAAAAACAGTCAGATAAGGTGCCTAAGGAAGTCCATTAAATAATAACGAATAAAAAATGAATAAAATCAAGCAGCTTATAAATTTGCGATTTAGTAGCTTTTCTCATCATTAAGTAGAATTGCGACCGAATTGACGGTATTTGACCGTCAATGGAATGCTACTCACACGTAATAAAGTGGATAATCATCGTTTAAGATACTTAAACCAACACTTAAATTGGACAATAAAGTCAGCAGTTTCTTACTTCTTAAATTCTTGTTTAATTCTTTGATCTGCGGATTTAGTAAAAGTCCATATATATATATCCATTTGATAGCATTTTTATCAAACACTATAAAGCCGTATTATTTGTAAAGGTACGATTAAAAAATAGCAGTCAAACACCAATAAACATATATAATACACTAATATAAAAAATAATATAGATATGTTCTATTTAGGAGAAAAAATCGAACATGCAGTGAGTATGGTAACGTATGCAAAATTATTTCTACTGTTAGTTTTTGTTAGGTGCAAAAACTACTTGAGTGCACGATACTCACCGACGTTGGAGTGGTAATCGTGAAGCGGATATAATGGATAATCACCTAGTTTCAACAGGTATGTAGATAGCAGTACGGCATCAGGCGGATCCTGGCCGTGATGCTGGGCAGCCGGCCTCATCAGGGAGCTTATAGAAAAGTCAGTGGTTCGACTCTCGCACCATCCGTTGACGTTGCACAACTTACACTCCTTCATTGTAAATAAAACTATCCGTTTTTTTTTGTACTCGGTTTGTACTTGGTAAATCACATAGAAAAATATCCAAATACACACATCACAGGAGATATCACAGCATAGTTCTGCACTGTTCCGGTCTATACACTATAAAGGCACTAAGTATTCAGTCGATAACCTAAAAACGAAACGTCACTGAATTTTTGGCTTCAATGTTTAAACTAATGAAGGCATAGCCGAAAGCGCTTTCGCTTATCCCTTCATGTGTATATATATATATATATATATATATATATATTCTTCATTAGTGTTACGACACGGCTGTCTCGCTCGTATTTTTCTAAAGTACCCATCGTAATAGCTACTTGTAAAAGTTTAAAGACAAAAAACTGCGAAAACCGGCCAATATTCAGAAACAAGTTAACGCGCCAAACCATCTGTCAAACGGTCATGGTAATAGACAACTTAAGCTACTTGTCAATTGTAATAGATTTTAAGGTTCTTATATGTGGCAATACGCTCTGCGTCAAGCTATTTAAAAAAAAAACTTATACCGAGTCTTACGTGGTTGATAGTTGCATAAACTATCATACACACATGGGTAAAAAGTTTACAATTAGAAGGACATGCTTTTTAATTTATTGGTTAAAACGGCAACCTGCGCCCTTAATATGTAACTTCCTAGTTCAACGTAGTTATCTAAATATCCGTAGCGGTGATGTCACAGCCTTTGGGACGCGTCGAACAAGATCTCATTATTGAGATCGACCTCGTCGGTTTCGTCGGTATCGCTACTGGAAGTTACAGAGCAGGCTCTATTTTCTCTTTGGCTAACAATCGTCCCTCGAGTCAAATTCCATGCCTTAGAAAGATCTGTTTCGTTGTATGCATTATATAAGTGACATATGTATTAGCAATAGAACAGCTAGTGTAGGTCTCATCAAAAGACCTTTGTTCCATACAAAACTGAATCCAAACTCGATTGGACAATATAAGCATTTCGATTTATAAATAGATCATCAACATATATGTAAAGTTAGAAATGAAATTGGAAAATCTTGATGTCAGCGTACTGCATTGCGGAGTGTTATTTGCTTTTCAAGCAAGCGATTCGCTATTGTTATTTATATTATGTTAATACCTATTTCATTTTATTCCTTTGCACACAACAGTTCGGAGAAATATGGAGTTTAAAGTTCTAATGCGACGATTTAAGTGTACTAGGATTTTAAATATTTCCTTAATCATATAAACGTTGATATTACTATTACTAAATTTCCAATACATAACACGACATTTTTTTAAATGTTTAGAGCACAATAATGTGGAAATCGTAACAAATATTTATTTAAATGTTTTTGAACATTAATCTTATTTAATGCATAATAGAAAGTTGACTATCTCTAGCATTTGTCAAACGGATTACACATAAGTGTCAAGCGACATATTTTCTACGTCGTCACTATTCATTCATAGTGATTTATTTTCGCTTTTATGCTTGTACCATTATCTGTACTTAGAAATTCATAATATTTACGAGATAAGCTTAATATCACGTCCTTTATGGCATGGCGCAGACGAAATTCTGTATCTACAGTAAGAATTAAATCAATTTCCATACAAAATACTTTTTTTATAAAATGAGCCGTATATAATGCGATCTTGTGACACGGTCTTTATATACGTAGTTTAAATAATAGTTGCTGGTGCTTACGAACATTTGTGAAAAATAGTGAGGCAAATTAAAATAATAATGGAGAGTTTATTGCCAGTTCTTCACGTCCGTTCTACGGTCTTGATTTGATAACTGACAGTAAAAACATTATACTGACGTTCATAAGTGTATATTAATTTTAACCTCCATTTATGAATGTTGATTTTGTAATACCTATCCATAAAATCGTATTGAACCTCGCAGATCATCTATCAACTATAAAAGTAGGAGAAATAGTATAAAAATATAAAGAGTCTCAAATTTTATCAGGCATCGTTATAATTTTAAATACGCGTACAATTTTTTCTGTGTTGCGAACTAACGTCGCAATATGCAAGCGGCCTTGAATCGAAACAAACAAACGTCATGTGCACACTCATGTCAAAACGAATCAAAAACTGTTTACATTATATAACACATTTTAAACGGGATATTTTATTCAGTATTAACTTTAACAACCCTTTTTGAGTTCCTAAATCTAAGTACGAATGTTTTTAGTTTTTAGATTTTATAATCGTAAAAGTGACATGCCTTTAAGTTGTGTTAATCTTATCTCTATTTATGTGTGCGTCAAATAAATTTTTATCTGTAGTCGTATAACACCTAAAACCCAGGAAAAAATCTCCTATTGTATTTAATTATTTTAAACACTCGCATTCTAGAAATTTTGGACAATAGAAAAGATGTTTGGTTCCTTGTAACGAAGGGTTCTATGGGTTCTTCCGTGACATAAAAAATGGTCCAAATAATAGGTATACGCACGTGCGTTGACGCAGGGTATCGACAGCTGGCACGGCAGCTGGCGGAAGATGCCCCCCCGCCCGCACCCCTTACCTGCTTCACTAATTCGTAATGATCAATATTCAGACGATAAATATACCTGTTATACAAATCTATATCTATTTGAATTTTTAAATGTTCCTGATTCTTTGAAATTAGAATATCTTTTTTAAATTATAATAGGGAGCAAACGGGTCGGAGGCTCATCTGATGTTAATGATACCGCTGCTGAATCGCCGCATAGACACTCACATTGTCAGAAGGTTCGTAAGTGCGTTGAAGGTCTTTAAAGCAAGTGTAGAAAGTATAGTATACTTAAAAATGTACTTTAAAAGGACAAATATTCGTATGAGGATAATTTTGCTGACAAATTATTGAACCACATTTATTTCTAAGGTTTGCCTAACTCATATATTGTTCCTGACACGTCACGACATGATTTGAACAGCCACGAAAGGTAAATTTTCCACAACATTCAGTTTCAAAAGGGTCCGCTTAACCACTAGATAAAAACTGTGTAATGATCATAAAATATTGGCAACATTTTAGTAAATCTCCGTCTCTGGTAAAAGATATGCGCAGGTACTTTTTAATGAAAGCAATTGTATAGAAATTTAAGCTTGTTATGTTTGTTAATTTACGTTTACTGTCATAGTTAGAACTCTTTTGGCAGTGGCACTTGGCGGGAGCCCAGGAATACACACCGATGTTCAATGCAGTATATTGTTTTATTAGTATACGTTGCATAATATTACTTATAATATTTTTATTTTAAAATAATAGCAGCAATAAGTGTGCACCACCACTAGGCGACTCGGCTAAGTCGCCTAGTGGTCTAAGCTCGGGCATTCGGATCCCGGCCGCACAAAATTGTATGTTTGATGCCACAGATTTTTTTTTATTTTTACTTCGGCTAGGAAAACCGAAAGAACTTAAGAATTTTATATTTGGAGGAAGCGGCGTGAACGCTAAAGCTTGTTGTTTTTTAAATAAGACCCGTCTGCAATCTAATTTTATAATCTCTTAAGGTAGTATTAGGAATATAAGTATTTTGTGAAACTGTTAAAAAAAATGAATTGCTGTATTTATCTAATAACTCTTCTGATTCTTGTTGTACTTTTTTTTAGTAATGTTATTTACAATAAATTAATAAGCATTTTTAGTATATTTTTTCAAGTGAATTGTAATGTTTTTTATTGAGAAATAAATATCTTAAGCCGTAACTATAATTTTATGTTTTTTTAATCACCAGAAATAAATAAGGTACGTAAACATAAAATTTGAAGCTCCCATTTTTGAAGTTGGTCAAAACCTGTGTTAAAGTGAGAGTTTTATCACAGATTTCAATTATCACCACCGATTACCGTATCAACACTGATAATGCGATAAGAAAAATTTCCTTTCTATTGTAAACTGTTTATTATCATTTTCCTTAGTTTAAAGCCTGATTTTGGTATTATTTTTAATCTTTATTTACTTATTATTTAGTTTAAGTTTGTCAAAACATTGTTTTTAAGAAAATTTAAAATGAACACTTATAATGTATGAGAATTCAGAATGTATATTAGTTCAGATATAACTATTTTAACTGTTTGTTGCGCAAGAGTCGTAAATAACTTACATAAGCAAAGCTTGCACAAACCCACTTAAGAAGCTCAAGTAATTGTAACTGGAAGATATCTTTGAATTTGTGTATTAAAATAGTTGATTTATTACGCACAAAGTTCATAAAAAATCTGATACTACATTCAGAGATAAGTTTTAAATGTTATAAAAAGGGTTTACCTAACAAGCGATTTCTTTCAGGCAATCTTAGGCTAAGACTTACAAAAGTACAAAGGTGTAAACTGGGTTTAATTTTTTTATTAAACACTTCTCCACATGAATACATCGTACATCTACTCAAGATTTTTATTGTTAAGAGAAAATATTTGTACTTTATAATTAAAAACAGAAAGATGGACTGTGTACTACCGATTTTAAAACTTCTTTCGTTATTAGAATGCTTGAGAAATGCTGATGAATACATTAAGTAAACTGACGAGAAATATAATTCTAAAAATATTATTTTGTGTTGGACAACTTGTCCACAACAGGGAAGGGTCCATCTACGAGCAAATCAACGCTAGTGAACTTCGGCTTCGTAGGAACTAATAAAAATAGCTTGTCAAATTCTAAAAGAAGTTAGTACCTTCTTCCGTTAGATATACCCAGTTTTTTTCGTGCCTCACTGTATGTGGGTCATCACGATTCCATTGTTCATCACTGATACTTTTGATTTATTCCTTCCTAATGCTTTCTAATCATGTCTTCCGTTATGTGTTCTCGTTAAGATAATGTATAGAATTAAACTACATAGCGCTTTTAAAGCTCCGACTCGTGATTTCGTACAAATTTTATAAATATTCAATAAAGGTAACGCTTTTATCGTAGCTGACCCTTTTAATGTTCTTTTCTGGGGTTCGTAAAAATATATAAATAATAATGGTTTATATAAACAAATACTGTATTTTGTAATTGAAGTATTACAAATTTTTGCCACGTTGGCATCTTGCTTGCGTTTTTACTAAAGCCCTTTGAGCTCATTATGTTACGAATATTACGATTAAATGTTATGGTCAACTATCGCCCAATATTCATATTAATAATAATTGTAGCTTTCTCTAAGGTACCAATTTTCTAAGTTGTTTATTTGGAAAAATAAATCTAATTAATAAACGAACGTATTTTCTCTTTGGTCATTAAAAACGTTCGTTTAACAACTCTCAATATAACTTAGTTTCAAATAAAGATGTATCATTTAGTACATTTAAACAGAAAACTCATTCTTTAGCTTATCAGTAGCATAATCTATGGTCAATCTATTTATAATCTGTGTAACTGATATTCGTATCTGTGAAATTTTGCCAGCAAAGGGCCGGAGGGCTGGTGAAAGCAGGCCTTTCACTTCGCGTAAACTAATAAGTAGGTATTCAAATGATTATATATCTTGTTTATCTTATGACCACGAAAACTTTCAATACAAATCATCTTTATTTTCTCAACTATCTTTAAAGACTGGGTCAGATTTCTCTAGATGTTTTATTATTTTTGGAAAATACATCGTTATATATTTATGTTATAGTTAGTTACTGGTGTAAATGTCAACTGTCAACAGCCATTGATACTTCATCAGTTGTAGTGAAAAATAATGATAAGTCTACTCTTTTAAAAGTACCAATTATCGAGTAATTCATTACAGATTAATCTTGTGTTTAGAAACAAAACTACAGAGGAATAAAAATAAAACAATTTATCTTTTCCTACCTACAGTTATCGCGAATTGTCTAATCAAACGAATAAATTGATATGGTTCGGCCGAAATTTGCATACGAATACTAAAATGAACGCGCAAAATATGTTAATGTCATTTAAACGAGTCACAGCTTAAAACAATTTCACCAATACAATCCTATCTAATATTACGAAGATCAATGAAATGAACAAGGCTTATATACTGTTTTTAAAAGTATAAATTCCCAAATGACAGCTATTTTGAAACATCACACACGCCTAGTCTTTATCTAGGGCACTAGGTACCGTGGAGATGCCATCAATTGATTATGTTCCAAATCTATAAGTATTTAGTCTACATGCCTGCCAATTTGGTATTAAGTTAATGATCTAAATTCAAAAACATATCTATAATGATGTCTATACCAAAAGACGATTAAAAATCGATATATATTTCAGATAATTAAAAATCAAGGATAATAACAAGTTAATTCAACATTCTAATTTCAAATTTATAGCTAATGAGAATAAGCTAATAGTTGTAGGTAAATGAATATAGATTGTGTATTTAATAGTTTGTTGACATTTAGAGAATATGGTAAATCGTAACATGACACCAGCGACGAGCTGCTTCCATTTACGTCACTTATTTGTTAAATCAAAAGCCGGCCGGCGCGACACAACGAGCGAGAGCCTCAACTCAAATTTATGTAAAGAAATTGTCAAGTGTTATATAAAGCGTATTATAAATCATTAAACTACATGAGATTAATTCACGATTGAGATGTGACATGTCGAATACTAGTTAAAGCTGAACTAACCATAAAACGCAACAGTACTGTTAACATCCATTCATAATAGCAATCCTTGGACACTTATTATAAAACACAGCAAATCCACTTTGTACACATGAACCGGTGTTTCATTGAGGTTATTTCGCGAACGGAAACGCGCGTGTTTACGCTTGGCGGCGCTTTTTAAATTGTACGAGACAACCGCTCGCCTCCGTGGTTGGAAGTCGACTGGCGTAAAGAAAGCTGCGTGGCGGGGAGGGAGGGACACCTGCGGGACGGGAGCTTCGAACTACGCAATAAACGCTCGATAGACTTTCTCATTTGGCGCGCCTAACCGTGTGAACGTAAGCTCGTTTTGCAAATGCAATACAAGTTACCAATTCACACTGGCCCCTTAGATAATATTGTCCTTCAAGGGCGAAAATAAAACGCTAATCGGTCGCCTTGCATTCGCGGGCATTTTCTTCTGACATATGTTTAAAACAAAATTCATTTATTGTCTCGAGTAGATTTTTTATGTAAAGTAGCTATATCATCATGAATTCTAATTAATATAAAGTGACAAATGAAAAATATTTGCGATACGCGGGAAAAGGCTTTTCTCTAAAGCTATTATATTAGGCAATGCTTCTGGTACCGAAAGCTCGGCGCTTGCGCATTGATACGACTGAATATTGCGTAAAATGTTAACGTTACATTACATCACGCTGTGAAATGTCAAAATATTGTAATGTAAGAAAATCGTGTCAATATTGAACAGACGCAACCCAACACACAATGTAAACCATTAATTACAATATTTGTATACAATAATTTAACATTTATATGTACTATTAATATAATTGAAATAATTTGTATATAAAAGCTAAATAATAAGGGGAAAATATATATTAGTTACATAAATATTTAAATAAAAACGAAATAGAAAAAAAAACTTTATTACACATAATAAAGGAGGATTTATAGTTAAGTATATTTTATAGTTAAATAATAGCAACCAAACTAGGGCTTCCCAGTGTCGTCATCTACTCTCTTCCATTTTACATATATATTATAAATGAAATATAGGTTTCACAAATACTGACTGCACATTACGTCTTTTAATACACAACTCCAAATGAGGAAACCGATTAGCTAATGAGATATATAGCGCAAAAATAAAAAAATATCTTGCTTATAATTAAAAAAATATTAATGCTAAGACCGCTTTCATGACTTTATGTTTCCAGGCCAACGATTATGGTGAAACAAGGACTGGTAAGAACTGTATAGCAATAGCGTATATAATAATCGTCCGGTATTTACCTACACAAACATTCAAATAATGTAAAACATTAAATTTGCTTCCACACCTTCTTTGAGTAATAAAATCATAGAAATTCGTTTATCTCCATCTTCTAACTCCATTTTAATATAACGAAAATGATAAACAGAAATGAGCGCCAAAATGAGAAAGCACTGTAAATGTCTTAAGATGCATGACAAATTCCAAATTTAAATACTGTTCAAATCTCTAACGGTATTTATTTAAAAAAAATTGTAGTCCTATGTAAGTTAATTTCTCTAATAACTAAAAAAATAACGACATATTCGTAGTACTTGCCGTAATTACAAGTTAAAGTCACAAATACAATGTTGTTAATGTTATTCCAACAATGAACACACAGTTATTAAAAGTTAATTAACTGAATTTACCATTCCACCAACTCCATAAAGAGTCTTCATATTACGTATATATGTAGCTGTATCTGTAGGGCCTCTAAGTAAGGTCAGAGGGGCACAATAACGGAATGACTCTCTTGGACAGTTTTTGTATTTACTAAAAAAAACAGAAGTTATTTCATATTAATAATTTGTTAGCAATTATACCGTCTGATGCATTGGATAGGAACAATGTCCTATTTGTCCTAATATGCGAAATCAAAAGTTAAGGTAAAGGAAAAAAATGTAATAACAATGATTTTCTTTCTTTAAGTTTGAGATTAAATAAATACTTTATATTTATTATAATAACTCAAACAGCAAAAATATTTAGGTCAGATATTACCGCGTCCTTCGTTAAGAGCTTTCTGAGTTACTCTAGGCAGCTTTCAGTTTAATTCTTGATTATTAAACTAAGATTTGTTTATCAAATTTATTATTATAGTTAAACAATATATATTAAACAGCTAGATAAATTTATTATTGTGTTCCGCAGTTTCACTTCTCAATTTAGTCAACATAATTTTTTTTGTTGAATAACGCGTTGTACATACATATTTAAATTTATGGGCTCGTTATAATATTAAGTATAGATATTTCGCCTTTCGTATATTGAAATTGTATCGTTCAAAAAGAGCTTCATCTCTTTAAACTACCAATTAAAATCTTATCGACCAAAAACGTTGATTGAAAAGAAATGTATGAGACCTATTAGCCGGCGTGGGCCATTGATTTTGACTCCACATACCGAATAAATTAAAGTGCCTTCAAAGACATTTATTGAATTATTTCGTAATTATTGCACATTCTCATGACTCCTGGATTGACTTTGAGACGTGCCTTGCATACGAATGTACTTAATATTTGTTTTTCTCGTGCAGCTTATGATTAATGAAGCATATTTGGACTTTACTTAAGACTTTGCTTACGTCAAACAGGTGAGTTTTTGCTGTGTAGTTTTAGAATTTAAAGTGCTAAGCAAAACACGTGGCAATTCATACAATAAGTAAAATAAGCCTATATACTATATTTACACTTTTGCCTACAAAAAACAACATAAAGAAAATACATATTGTATACATATTTGCTCATACATTGTAATTGGAGTCCTAATGGTCAAATCGTTAATATTTAACAAATTTTAATCAATATACAGTTTACATCTTAATGTATAGTGTTAAGTTTTAAAGATTGATAACTAGTTTCAGTAGACGGTGTCTTTGATGAAGATAAAATATAGCTATTATTTACATACCGTCCCTCCGTTCTATATTGTAAACATATAGCTTTTTTGTTAAGCTATTGCATTAGATAGATACTTCTGAGCCATACTGTTCCTACATAAACTACAATGGTACCTCTGTTTGTGCTGGAATAGTATTTTATTTACAAAAAATATGTTATTTTTGTAATATTATTTATGGAAAGACTTCTTACAATACTAGCACCAAAGCCATGTACCATATAAATATTGACGTAATTATAAAAATTGCCATAGTAAATGACGGTTTAATGTTAAAATCTAAATATAATACTAGTTTTGCGGACGATCAATTAAATTTCGTCTCCTATCTTTATATTGTAAATAGAAAGAAATATAAATACAGAATCTCTATTAAATAAAACGTTATAAAATAATAAACATATGACTAATGCAACATAACACTTGTTTTTTTATACATGTAATAACTAACGCCCATATACTAAGCGTCAAACAAGTGTTAACTATCCAAGATCGTCTAAGGTTATCCAAGGGTATCTACTATTTTGATATTCGAACTGAATTGTATAGCTTAGAAATAAACAGATAAAACACTTATAAACACAGTAATATTTTGACTTCTGTCAACATAAATATAAGCCGCGGAAAATAAAAGCGAGGTATAATGACGGTTTTCATACTTGTTTAATTACCAATTACCAACGGCACAATAGCCTAGTGATTAATTACTTACAAACCTTAATTCCGATAAATTACTGTAATTTAATACACTCATTAACATTTTCCGTTCCCATTACGGAAACGATGCATGTACGAAACCGCGAACCAAACCTTTTTTAAAAAAAACCACAAAAGGTTCCAGCCAGCTGCGTCCGAGCATCCTGTCTCCTATTGATTACGAAATGCATATCTTTCCTTCTCTTTCCTACGGGTGTTGTTCGCGTGAAAAAGGGATGACTATATACGTTAAGATAACGGTATTGCTTGATAACGTATTTTGCCTTGAAGGGCTGAGGCGCCTGAGTGGACAAAAGGTTGTCAACATGACAGTTGTGATTAGCTACTTTGAGTTTTTATAAAAAGACTAGTCATGTTAAAGAGACCGTTGGGTCAACCGCTTATAATAATCAAAAAGTAACATTTACGCCTTATGACTTGATTTTTACATGCAATATAGTTAATTACTTATTAGTGATGATGACACAAATAAAATTAATTTAAAAAACAAGGCACAACTGACAAAAATATTGTTGTATATTAAAAGTTTTCGGAAAGACTATGAACACGAGAAACTCAAAAACGGCACGAATACATAGCTTAGTTCCTGGGATGAAGGTTTATTATTCTTAAACAGATGAGTTTACTTGCCAAAATACACGAAAACGAGGCCGAAGATGCGGGCGGAAGAGCTTTTGAAAAAATATATTGTAATATAACTAGAATGTTATAATTTTATCTAAGACTTACGTACGTATAAATAAATGCATGTTCTATCTAGCGTCTGGTATTCTTCTAGTCGCTAACAAGAATAAAATAACTGTAGAATAAAGTAACTGCTCTTAGGCGACCACCCATTTTCTAATGATTGCTTTCATCTAGCTACTTTTGTTATGTAGATTGAAACCTCAAACCTAATGATATATATACTTTATCTAAAGCAAACATTATACTTAAGCATTGTATTTTAATGGTACAATCTCAGATCTGTACGTAAAACTGTTTTACAAAAACCGATAAAGAGAAAACCTGAACAGTAAATAGTAATTACGGAATTGCAGTTTTACCCGAACAAAGCTAAAATATCACAGTTTCACAGCGTTTTCAACGCCCGAGTATTCCCAACTTTCGTTTTTGATATTGTTTTGTTTATCAATGGAATATTGGGTATTCTGTGGGGAAATTCCATAAACCAAACCCGAGGATGTTTTTACAAATGACTGTTTTTACACGATATGCTTTGTTTAAAGTGATAAACGTTTGGAACTTTTGTATAGCTTTTGCGATACTACATTGGCTAAATAAAAATACTTAAATTTGAAAAGATTGTATATAGTGTAATATATAATGAGGGTACATCAAATATTATGCCATATATGAATATTTTATTTCGAGATATTATTAATAATACTGTCCGCAGGAAACGGCCTTATGTCGTGGAAAACCCCAATTTTAGGAAGATCTACGATCGCGAAAACAGCCCGAATTGAGTTGTCAAAGTCCTTCGGCAAACAAAAAAATGACGATTTTCGCAAGGATACTTTTAGAGAATTAAAACGTTTATGACAATTGGTTGGTGTTTCTTGATGGCAATTTTCAATTGTAAAATTATAAAATTTAAGAGATAAAAATGTTTGTATTTTTACCTCTTAAATTTTGCATTTTAATTTAATGTTACTTGTTCTTACATAATATTAAAAAATATGAATTGCTTAAAATTACGCCATCTATGCTCAGCATTTGGAAACTTGACACATGTCCGCGCCGTATTTTTGTAACCCCAATATGTAATACAAGGTTAGCAATATTGAATTTTGCCACTTATTACCATTATTGAGAGAAACAGATTAAGGTTTACTTCTAGCTGGTGCATGAAAGCCATGATATGAAGCTAAAGGGCAAATTACTTATTTATAGACACAGTGAAAACTTGACAACGCAATGTTATTTTTGTATACTGATAACGCGCGGTTAAGGTCAGTCTTATCTATTACATGACAAATTTGACAAAAACACTCAATCGTTTTTATTGGGCTCTGCGGTGTTAAACTCCTTTTAAGCGACTTTTAAACCCAGAAAGAGGAAGTTTGTTGTGTATTTTCTTGGTATGTTCTAATAACGCTCCTGGGCCGTGGACCGTGGATGATAGTTTCAAATGATTTGGATTTGCAGCGAATTGTTCTCATTGGAGTTTACATATACGTATATATTTATTTTATAGTACATGGGTCAAACGGGCAGGAGGCTCGCCTGATGTTAAGTTATACCGCCGCCCTTGGACACTTACACGGCCAGAAGGCACGCAAGTACATTGTCTTTTAGGAATTGGTAAGCTCTTACCTTGAAGGACCTCTAGTGGATAATACATTAGTGGGCAGCTGATTCCACATAGTGGTGGTGCAACGGTTTTTAGGACACAGCATTGCCTGTGCCTTAAAAACCGTTCATTTGTGAAAGACGGACGTTGAGACGATACGCGAGAATTTTCGTATTCTGCCTCGACGACCGATGATGAAACTCAGCTGCAGGTATTTATCCGAATATCTCCTTCAAACGCTCTCCAACGTAAATGCGGTAAAAGATGATTTGGGACCCAAATCTCTACGTAACGCCAAGGGAGCCGCTTGAAAAGTAATTGGTCGTATACGATTCGAATCGCTCAATCTTGGGTATTTAATATTTTATAAACATTTATATTTGCCACCAACTTCCAAACATAAACTTTATACGATCCTAATAACTTATACGTAAATATACTAACTAAGACTATATTTGAGGCGGCTTTACATAAAGAATTTATGTAAAATTAAAATAATAAATAATCACATCACCTTTAGGCTTCTCTGCAGATTGTTACCGTTTTTTTGATCATTTTTTTATATGCAAGTAACATCAGGCTTTTGTTTTTGACACACGTCGATATTTACGTGTTCACATAGAAAGAAAAAATCTAATTCTCGTTAGAACCAATCGCAAGCTAGTGGCTCAGTCGCTGTACTCACTCCTTAGCTTAAACAAGTTGCGCTGTTTTTTAACCTAAATGATTGAAGTAAATCAGTCATTAAACATAACTTATTTGACATCATTGATTTTAATTGTAAGACATGAATAATACAAAAAAAAATCTAACGTCTGGTGTAATTATTTGCTTAATGTAAGTTATTATTTTTCGACTTACTTAGAGCTAGAAGCTCTAAGTTTTACGACATGTTCGCCACGAAGGCAATCGAGAATGAAGTCTTAAGCGGAAACTAGATCAAAATTATACGACGAATCGAACTTTACAAGCGCACAAGGAAGAGTCAAATGAAGGTTAAAAATAATAAAATATTTCAAGCATGCATCGCCTACCACATCCGGTACATATGTACATTCCTAGTGCATAATGCAATGGCTTATTGCAATAATCGGATTATCACAATGAGATGAATTGTTTAACTAACAGACATATCTAATAATCGTAATCTATACCAATATTATATGTTCTCCTGGTTAACGTAAACTGTATGTTTTTGGATATCTTTAATAATAATGAGTTTAGATTTTAAATTATTAACAATTATTTTTTATTTGTAATTTAATTTAAAGAAAAAAACACTTCACATTCCTCTTATTTTGAGTTATAGGATGTCCTGGAAGAGATCACTAGGGGTAAGTAATTTAATGTAAATAATTTAATAAATAAACTGAGATTTGTACTTGTAGAAGTTTGTAACGATATAACAGAAGAAATTGCTAGACAGCTTTACAAATATTTTAATATTAGAATGGTCCTGATTAAAACAGGCTCTATTTCTGTGAAAATATTGAGAGAGAAAAATGTACAGGACGCCAGGAAACATCTGCTAAAATAAAAATAACTGCTACATTACGACTAAAAGTAAATAGTTAGTATATAGTGATAAAAAAAATACAAATTTAGACAAGAAACATATAAAAAAAGTTAAATACAATGGGTTCGATTTTTAAAGAAAAAAATTCACACTAAAAAGCAAATATCTGTGACAAATTATAAGATAAATAGTTATAATACGACACTTCACATTTTTCACGTAACTGCGCTTTTCTCCTCACATTTTAACAAGAACCACTGAGAATCTTCACGGCTAAGAAAAATCAAAGTTTATTGGAGTAAAATCGAAGTTTCAGCTCTGAGAAATTGGTGTTTGAGAGGATTATAGTATGTTACTCGCAAACTGTATGGCACAAGATCTGAACACTTATTTTATAGGCTGTATCTTTATATATATAATTCTACTGTACGTGTGTATGTCACTGAGCTCCTCTTAAACAGATGGATTTAAGAGGAGCCGATTTGAATGATTTTTTTTCGTATGCGTTTGGGTGGCACCCTGGATGGTTTAGATTCCCAAATCATCCCTGCAGGTGGCGCTGCAGTCGGTACTTTCATACTTTGTTTATCCTAATCGCTGAAATCATACAGAAAAACGTCTGACTGGTCTGATAGTAGACTATATTTCTATTATTAGATCTGCAAATTAGGTCCGAGATCATTGCTGTTTAAAATTTGCCATCTAAAATTCGCAATATGAGCGTGTTTGACAGTTTCAAGGGGGCATTAAAATGCATGTCAGAGGGAACCTAGTGTACTAAAATTGGGACGTGTATCTCGCTCGTATATACATAATATTAAGTTTCTCATGTAAAAGAAATATAATTTTGTAATGAGAAGTAAAGTTCTTTAAACATATTACGCTGACGACTGAACTGGACGACAGTAAACACGTCTAATACTTTAAACTACTAAGTCCTTTTCAATTTTTTACGTTGTGATGATAACACAAAGAATCTACTAAAAACAGGGTAATTTCATTGATTTAATTTACCGGAATGTAGGTTCCACAAATACATGTATATATAAAAGAGGCACGATGATTTTAATACATAATTCGACTCTTATGTATTCCGTGTCGTTTAATATGTAACAACTGTCAAACTTAAGATCTTTTCGGCAGTAAACTGAAGTAGCGTATAAATCGTTGTCCGGATCTTAGACTAGTAAACGCGGAAACTCGACAAATCACCGCCCTACGGGTTTCATATCGGGCATGGTTTTATGGGAACCGGTTTAACGGTTCAACCGGTATCAATTCGTAAGTAAAAATTAATTTCGTCGGAAATCTTTTACTAAGTAATTCATGGCAGAATTTAAAACGCTATATTGGGAGGTTCTGAATTTGTTTTATGGGAATAGAATAATTATTGTTTGAGGGTTGGATAAATTAGTACTTTAGTAAGCTATCATTGGTATTATAATTTATTGATACAGACACAGACGCAGAAATGTGTCCGCTATCAGGAGATCTAATAATTAATTAAGCCTCATTTAAAAATTTACAATATATATATATATATATTTCAAGGACCTCTTATTGAGTATGTACCTCCTTTTTAGAAAAGACATTTCTATAAGGAATCGAACTTATGTTAATTTTGTTGGTCGATTTTAAGGCATTTCTACCGTGGTTGGTGAGGTCTAGTAGGTCTTGTCGTACGTACCTATACCTAATCCCGGACGTACTAGAGAAGGGACAAGTCAAAAGTACTCACAACGGACGTGCATGTATGGTGAATGTTATGAAAGTATGAAGTTTGAGATGTATCTCAGGACTGTAGCAAGTGGAGATCTTTGCTCTTAGATCTGTAAAGAGTGTATGTGTATATAGGTGGACTGAGAAAGGTTTTTAAAAGTTAATAATATGACAATTCAATAGTAAAATATGAACAGTTCAGGCAGACTAACTTACCCCAACAGACATACTGAAATACCTTACTTCAATAACAAACTAATTTTCATTATTATATTATATATACGCAAAGCATAAACCGTATGTTGGTAATATCACATCAACTAAATGAATTTCGATAGTTCAAAGCGGTAATATTGAGATTTGCGACGTGTCTATTACAGTAATGAGTAAACAAGGGGTTTGTCTGAGTCAGAGCTCTGAACAAAGCGAGATGAGTTTTTATTTCTCATTGTGCTCGACAAAAACGTCTGACAATCGAGCATTCACTGTAGGGTTGATACTAAAATAAAAATGTAGAACAGGGCGTCTGCTATATCAATAATATAAGCATAGCAAAATATGACATTATATTTTAACGGATTTAAAATAACTCTGATATGGTAGTTATGCTCGTTTTGACTGACTTAAAATGTACCAACACTATGAGTTACAAATATCTGTTTTGAAGAATTGTTGGTCGTTCAGCGAGGTCGCTTTTTTTCATCCAAATATCTTTTGCTGGCATTTAATGGTTTAACACTACCAGTGTTGGCCTAGTGGCTTATGTCTTTGGCTTTATGTTTAACACTTGCTCGGGCATCCGGAGGAAAATCGGCATGTGTCAAATGTCAATACGGAAAGTTTATTATCACTTACCTAAAAAAAGTATAATGATCAGAAACAGATGCGATTTGAGGCCAAGACATTTAAGATTGTAGAGCAGTTGTATTTTTATTATTACTCATAAGTAAGAGCAGTTCTTACACTAAAGTTATAGTGTGTCATAAAAAGAAGTAGAGGCTACGTATTACTGCTGGATTCTAAACTATCCTCAAACCATATAATACATATAATAAGCTCATTCATTTAATTTAAGATAATATAAGATTAAATAACGACATAAATTTATTTAGTCATGCATAAACTTAAAATATACAAACTGAGTAGCACACTATCAAGGGTGTCAGATAACAATTTGAAATAATACGTTTGAAATGTCAAAATTCATGTTTATCCAACCCTTCACAATGGAAGCACAATCAACAGAGAACGGATTTCCGAACGCCCCTCGTTCACAGGATGAAAACTCCACGTCATATTAAGCACACGCACTCATAGGTTTGATTTTTTCTGATGATTGATTTAGTAACATATAGTATGTTGGCGTATTTGTGCTAAAAGCTACGTTAAACACATACATTAATCATACATACATGCAGTATTTATTCCAGAAAATAAGAACGTACCTGAAACAAAAATACACGTTAATAGGAAGCGTCTTTACTTATGCACACACAGATATAGAACACGACAATAACAGCCGTACTCAGAGTTGTCAACAGTTAACAGATACTTAACCTAAGTCAGTCATAAATAAATTCATCATAAATCCAAACAGAAGGTGGAAAAGGATTGTCAATATCTATGCTTCCTCAACTTCCTCTGTTTACTAGTCGTCATTTCAATATCGCTTTTAAATATATAATTAATACATTTTTAGATACAGTTTAATACATGGGAATAACCGCCCAAAACCGAACTGGCAACGAAGCATCATTGCAAAGGCGAAGGAAGCTGGAATGACGTTGAGTGAAATTAAGAGAGCTGCCCTCGAGCGAACATGCTTTCTACGCTGGATGCCATCTGTCCCACTTGGGGAAGATGACTTTAAGTAATAGATTGGAATAGCAATGAATTTAATTTAAGACGCCATTTGGCGTTATGTATTCTTTCTTTTTTCGTTCCAAAAAATCACTTCCGTCAACGTGAAGAATACGACGGTAATTATTCAGTTTGAGGAACTTATTATTACATATATTTACATATATTGGCCTTTGTATGTTTGTCTAATTAAATCAAAACTGTATCTACCAACTCTTAACTGTATTGAACTAAATTTGTCTCGTATACAATGTTACTGAACTATTATGTACTTTCTAAATTCATATCTTTTAAAACAATCAAAGTTTAATAGAATTCAATTAGTATTTTATGTAAGTTCTCAGAGTTCTGAAGATATTTCTTAAGCTTATAGGAATTATGAATATTGCAGGTGAACTTAAAGCTTCTTCGCGGTATGAATGTGAATTCATTCAAGTAGAGCACTTTCGAGCGATTATATGATATGTACATATATTTTATTTGATGAATTCGTTCTATTTAGATCTGTATGTTACTGTAAAATAATTTAAAAAAGTAAATAAATAAAACTTTGGTTAAGTCTAAATAGGCATGGCAGACATAATTCTGCATCTGCTTTATTGATGCTTTTATTTTTTAGGCATGTAAGCAAGCTTTGTGTGCCATATTAGATTTTTGAGTTTAAGACATTTTACGATATTTTCCTTCACCATATTATCATATTTATAAGGCCCGGCTTTGGCCTTGTTTCCAAAGGGTCCTTAAAGGTAGCACATTTTGCCAGTGGGCTAGTCCTCGAGTCTGAATATAATGATATTGAAAATAAAAAAATGAAAATTTTAATTCATACTGTCATCGCAGCTCGATAGCTGTCTAATTATATAAGTCTTGTCTTTAACAGCAGTCGTTTGTACAAATATTAATAATCTATAGTGGATTAGAGAAACTACAACAGATAAAAAAATGATAATTAAAAAAGCACCGATAATAGCGCATGAAACACGATAATTTGTAAGACATTAGAAATACGATATACATAAGTAACGTTTATATGAGAAAAATTCATGCAAATTTACCTAAACAACCTATAATATGACAACAAACTTCGGTGTACAATGTACAATATATTACAAAGCCAGGCCGTAATTCAACTATGTGTTAATTAACACATAATGCCTGACACTGGTGTGATATTAGGCGCATAGCAAATCATATATGGTTTAACCAATTTGAATTGTTGAGGCTTACGTACAGTTTAGGGTTAAACATTGGCTGTTTGAAAATGGAAGTAATTGAGTATTAATATGCGGCTGACCTGGGTTTTAGGAAAAAACAAAAAACTATCGCATTCAAAACATACGAACACAGTTTTTATGTGTTTTCAGTGTAGAGCTGAAAACGTAAAAGGCTTGGCGTAAGAAATAAGGTAACGTCATTAAAAACAAATGTTTATCTATCAATCTATATACATGCCTTTTTACCAAAGGGTTGAGACCAAGTATTTGCCGCTGTCCATACGGACATACCTTTCGAACTTTTGACGTGTCCTTTATATAGTACGTCCTGTTTTTGGTCCGGATTACAACAAGTATTTGAAATGCAATTGCTTATACATTCACATTTTTTTTTACAAGAATTAAAAATAACTTGTAAGCTATTTTTCTTTTAATTGTTACCATAGTTTATGTTTGTTTATTAACCAGTTCCATCCGTGGCTTTAATGTTACAACGTTATAATTAGCTGTAGAGATACAAAAATCGAAACAAATAACCAAAATGATTCCTTAGTGTTATCTTTCGCCATAAACTAAACTCCTAGCTACATTTGATGTTTATTAAGACACAATGAATTGTGATATTACCACGAACTAGTCGGGATATGCACAAACAAACAGTTGAATCGCAAATAGATTTACAAGAATTGAAAGTGTTCATTGCCCGAATACAAAGTGAATTCAAAAATAACAGCTCAAAAGATATAACAATGGGTAGATCTTTAAGTATTATGTAAGCGTATCCATACTCTGATTAGCTAAATTAGGCAATAAATAAGACCGTTGTAATATAAAAATATATTGTATACTTTTTCAATCTCCACAATAATTGTTTTGAATGGGTATGGTAAATCCCTGATAGATGAATCTGTGTGGAAAGATAACAGGCGTGCAACAGAAGTAATGCTCGTATTATTCTTATTAGCAACGCGATATTTATTCACAAAAAATATGCATTTAATTTCATACAAAAAAAAATAATTTCATACTAAGTTAGATGATTAAGACTGTGTTGTGAACATAACAAAATGGTAATCTAGCACTGCAGCGATCTCTGATCCTGACAATTCCAAAAACAACCAGCAGACAAATATTCCATTCCCATTTGATATTCGGTACGTAAGTTTACGTAACTTTTACAGGTAATCATGTAATCGATGAAACTTCGGTAGTCAGTATAATAATTTGAATTACTGGTACTTGGTATATTTAAAGTATACGCCTTTTAACATGAGTAAACTACATGAGTATATCTAAAAGCTATAAAATTGTGTTGCGTCATCTCTGCTAATATCAAGGACGTTGTTTTAAAATACTCCGTTTGGTCGTAAATCGTGTCAGTGTCATCCTGTTATAGCCAAATTATCTAGCAACGGTAAATCATTATAGTTCCAGTTGAATTTTGTGTATTTATAGGAAATCCTTTTCTTATAGCAGCACCTAGCTATTATTTACATTATTGTAGCATATTTAAATTTATATAATATTATTCGTGCCGTCAAATGAATATACGGAGCTTAGATATATAATTTGTAAATTTGGATTATTCAGCTCTTTTCTTAAAGGATAACCAATAATTACTTAGAAAGGAAGAGTATATTAACAGAACTCAAATAAGGTCTTTGCATGAACAATTCGTAAAACCGCTAATAGCTACCGTAATGGAAAAGTATTTGTATAGGAAACTTAGGGAACCACTCCGCCGCGTATGTGTATATGTATTACATATATATCGTAGGAAAAGTCAATACTTTCAAGTTCGTTATAAGCCAAAATTGTCATATTGATAATAGATATTCGAATTCGTAACAAAAAATCCTACCAACGCTTGTTTCATACTATCCTCTTTCCACCTAAATATATTTCTTTTATATGCTTTTTTGAACTTAAATTTCACATTTAAACTAAAGACAACTTTAACTGACGGAAATCACTTTCATACAGACACTAATTGCCCCACTACTAACATAATTTAATGATCTTCCTTCCTTCTTTAATGATAATGATGACATTGTAATTCTGTGACTGTTAAAGCGATCAAACAAGCAAATAATTTAGAAACTAGACTCAGCCCGCAATGGATTCCGTGTTTTTAGACAAGAATTATTGTGACCGAACTATGCTAATCACTCATAAATAAGTCTAAACCTTTATCAGGAATATTGGTCCCTGTAAACAAAATTCGATGTGTTTTTGAGTTTATCGCGGTCACACATACATACTTTTAAGATATAAGGATGTTTTTAATATGATGGTTCGATCGATATGTGAATTTAATTAACAAGTGTATCGATGTCAAATTGTTTAACCTATTCGGCCTCCAACAGTTTAACGACTTCCGTCCTAGCCGTTAACTGATCAAGTTTACGAACTAATCTTGAAAAATTACGAGATAATGATTGCAAAATATCGAATATTTAAAAAAGTGTATTTCTAGAATTCCCGAAAAACGTAACCTACGTTTGAATATAGGAAGATTTCTTCGAACGAAAATTAATTACGCACCCAGTTCTCATATATGGTGACGTTCTGAAAATAATGATTCAATCATATCAAGTATTTTCAGTTCAGATTGTTTAATGTTGTCTATAGGTGATGGCATTGTTATATTCGTGTCCCACAAGTCGGCCAAGTAATTGTATAAAAATGTGTTTATTAAAAAATCTATATTAATATATTGGGAAAGCTTTCAACACGTAAATATAGAATTAACACTTTTTAATAAGATTACAACCGTGGCTACAAGGAACATCGCGTGCTGTGTTACAATTAATTACTTTATTTATGGAAAAATATGTTATAAAATAACAAGCGTCGTAATATCTTATTTGTAATATTAGACGCGGATATCCGGGAAATTAAATAATTATACTATAGTGTCGTATATATATATCGGTCCTGTTTTGTAAAATGGCCCCATTATTGATAAAGTTAAGTCTTAAACGGCTATTTAATGTTTGACCTTATCATTCTAGTGTAATTGTAGTAATATTAGGTCCACATATGAAATTGGCGTATTTCGTACTGGCCACTTTAATCACGATGTTCTCCTCTTTGGTAAGGAATTCCAAATCCAAATTTGTACAGTTATTTATTCATGTATTTGTGGTTCGATGATCGTCATTCATTTGTTTTTTATCTGTTTGCGTCACTCATTTTACAAAATGGAAAACTTAAAGTATCGCATTATTTACGAGTACGAGTTCCGCCGTGGCACTAGTGCTGCGGAAACGAGTCAAAGGGTAAATGATGTGTATGGCGGTCATGTTGCAAAAGAAAACACAGTTCGTTTTTGGTTCCAACGTTTTCGTTCTGGAAATTTCGACCTGCAGAACAAGCCCCGTGGACGGCCTGAGACTCAAGTTGATAATGAAGTATTGAAGGCTATTGTGGAAGCGGATCCATCGCAAACCACGTCCGAGTTAGCTGCAGGCTGCGGTGTTAGTGTTAAAACTGTTTTAATTCACTTGAAGCAAATTGGGAAGATTAAAAAGCTTGAAAGGTGGGTACCTCACGAATTGACTGAAGCAAACCGGCACACGCGCGTCGACTGCTGCGTTACATTACTGAACCGGCACAATAATAAAGGTATTTTAAACCGAATCATTACCTGTGATGAAAAATTGATCGCCCCAAGCGAAAATTAACCCCAAAAAAGTTACTTGTAAGCGTTTGGTGGACTAGTGCCGGTATTGTTCATTGCAGTTTTCTCAAATCTGGCCAGACTATTACGGCTGATGTCTATTGTCAGCAATTGCAAACCATGATGGAAAAGCTAGCGGCTAAACAACCTAGGCTGGTCAATCGCTCCACGCCACTGCTACTTCACGACAACGCTAGACCACACACTGCACAACAGACGGCTACCAAATTAGAAGAGCTTCAATTGGAATGTCTAAGACATCCTCCGTACTCCCCGGACCTTGCTCCAACAGATTACCATTTTTTTTTAAATTTGGACAACTTCTTGCAAGGGAAAAAAATTAACTCTGATGGGGCAGTCCAAATCGCCTTCACAGATTTTATTGATTCCTGTCCGACTGGTTTTTTTAGTAAAGGGATCAATGAACTACCTATGAGATGGCAAAAGTGCATAGAAAACAATGGTTCATACTTTGATTAATTAAATATATTATATTTAAAAATATTCGACGTTTTGTTCCGCCCATACAAAACGCCAATTTCATATGTGAGGACCTAATATATAAATGCGACAAAAATTTATTGAACTAATTCTAGTTTATCATACTACGTTTGTGATTATAATAAATTTAATAAGGTGAGCGCAAGAAGTGCAAAACTACGTAAGACTTAAATAACTTAAAAAAAAAATGAATAAACATAAAATTATTTACACGTATTTACTACTTTAAGTTTTTTTACTTTAATAACAAAAAAACAATAACGGGAAGAACAATAATTTTCTGAAGATCCCAACGATTTCTTTAACATTTTTCTTTATCTATCGTAACACTGACCTTATAGTTTATTTACGTCTGACCACTGAATGCGATAACTATTTATGATAAGCATTATCTTATCCAGACATACGCAAGTCCTCAATTATTTTATTAATTTGAAAGTTCTGTGCAACTTTTATATAGTAAATGAAAAATTTTGATACTTATTACACTTCGTAGGATAATATAAATCTATATAGATATCTTCAGCAAATAATTTAGTTTAAAAAATTTACAAATAAATTGAAAACTGGCCTTTAAAATTCTTTCACCAATGATTGAATGCAACATTATGATATAATATATATATTAATTTCTAATAAAAAAACGATCCCAGTCATACAGAGTCCGGCAATGCCGATAGTTATATAAACATTAAAGAGTGTATGTAGCAACCTATTTAAATACATTTAATTGCGAGTGGAGTGTGAACTAAATTATTTAAATTTAATCAAGTTAACAAATTGAAAGGTTTAACTGAAAAAACAAACAAACAGATGGAATGAGTACGATGAGCTCAGTTTTAATATAGCGATTTCTACGGACCGGTGCCTTTTAATTTAGCTTTCTATGTATAATTAAAAGTTACGACTGTGCCCATTTAAAATAACAATAGGGGTTTCAAGCTGTAACAAATATAAGCATTTTAAACGATTAAGCTTAAAGCTTAAAGTTTTGGTTAAGGTAAAAGGAGGTGGGCGGTATTGTCGCTGGTGGATTATCATAATAATCCAGTTCTATCTAAGAATAATTTTCCAGCCAGAGCAGTGTTGGTTCAGTTGCTGCAGCAACTGCGACTCAAGGTCGTAGGTTCTAACCCCGGGTGTCCACCTATGGAGGACGGAGTGAGGAAACCAGCTTGCCTTAGACCCAAAAACTCAACGCCGTGTCTCAGGCACAGAAGGCTGATCACCTACTTGCCTATTCGATTTACAAATGATCATGAAACAGATACAGAAATCTGAGGCCCAGAACTAAAAAGGTCGTAGTGCCATTACAGTCCAGCGGTGTAGCTCAATTCATATTAACTACCGGGAAACGTGTGCCCGAAAAAAATTGCCACTGTGTCGGTTCTCATTATTAGGTGTGTCAAGGCGACCAATAAAGAAAATTATCTCTATAAATACAAACTCTCGTGTCACAATATCTGTTCCTATACTCCTCTCAAACGGCTCGACCGATGCTTATGAATTTGTTTATGCATGTTAAGTCTGAGAATCGGATACTATATATCTTTCAAATCCCTAAGTGATAATGGGTGTCAACCCTAATTGTTTTTTTGTTTTTATTTTTATGATACAGCATACAAAAATACATACAACATATTTACTATAATAAAAAATAGGTTATTTTTATTGAACTAAAAAAATGTTTCCTGGAAATAATATACATGGAAAAACGACGTTTGCCGGGTCAGTGATATATATTATTCTTCAAACTAAAGTCTCGTAATAGCAGTAGTTGTACCAAGTTTAAACACGATTAGATTCGGCCAACTTTCTCTTACTTTCCATAAAGCGGATTCATTCGTATTTATTCTCGAGTCAATAAAACATTATTATTTTATTATACTTACCGCCTTATAAGAAACTAAATTCTAATAGAACTGATAACTAGAGTAAACAATTGTCTCTTTATGAAAAATTGTGTTTACGCTGCTAAAACAGTGAAATTACTTTGACGGTGATTTATGATGTATGAATAAGAGTGTATTATAGATTATATTATATATACATAAGGATCAGATTGTTCCCAACTTCAGATACGTTACTTATTATTATTATTCGAGCCTTATTAATAAACCCATAAGAAAATAGGTAAGTTAACATTTCTTAATACGAGTATCAGTTGTGTTAGTATAAGTTGGAAAAAAAAAAAATTGTCAAGTATTGTATGACCTCGGAGGTAAAAGCTTACTCCTTACTCTTCGATTTCTCTGGTATTTTTCAATGCATTGTTCAGATTTAATTGTCTTGTTCTGGATGATTGGCATCTTACGTTGAAAGTGTATAATTTTAATTGTTGTGACGTGGAGCGGCTTCTTTATTTTTATTATTGTCGTGTTCTTCGTTTTCCATATGTAATGGAGGGTATTGTTCGCTTTTCCCACGGGGACCGACCGGATTGGGGTGTATTTTGCTAATGTGATAATTGTTATTGTTATATTTTCTTTGTTTTCCGATATGGTGTGGATTATTTTCTTTATTAGTTGCTTATATCGTAAAGTAAATCGCTAGGATGTATGAGTTTTTATTAGAAGCAAGGTTAATTCGACAATTAAATTTAACCAGTATTTGAAGAACGTTTCAGTTAAGGAATAAAAATCAGATTTCCTTTAAGCACGCTCTAAATAAACCTTCATTTTCTCGGGGCAATTTTCCGGTTTCACTTCGACATAATAAAATAAGTGTTTCGGTCAAAGTACAAAGGTACCGAGTCAATTACAAAATCTTTTTAATCGCCATAGAAAAAGAGTGTTATGAATTTGAGGTCTAATAAAATTGTAATTTGAATCTATGACGGCACTTAAAAGGGGAAAACAACTTGAGCTTTATTAAAACGTGGACTAAAGATAGAAGTGTTAATTACTACAGTAACAAGGTGCATAAGAAAAATTGATAACCATGTTTTTTTTTAATGTAATAGCAGGCAAAGAGGTTCACCTGATGTGAAGCGATACCGCCGCCCATGGACACTAACATTGCCAGAAGGCTCGCAAGTGCGTTGCCGGCATTTCAAGAATTGGTACGCTCTTTTCAGTGGGCAGCTGGTTCCAAAAAGTGGTGGTGCGCGGCTAAAACTGCCTTAGAAAACGCTCAGTTGTGGAACGACGGACGTCGAGGTGATACGGATGGTATTTTGTATTTTGCCTTGATGGTAACTAACTATTTAGTCCATGTTTTACAATATGGCCGCGTCAGTTTAAGTTTTCATTCATTTTTACAAGTCTATTAGAGCGCGTCAAGCAATTTGCTTCATTAGGAATTACTTGTTTGCGATTGTGATTGCATATTTCTGGAGCCGTGTAAACGGGTCAAATAACGATATTGTAACGGCGCTTCTACATGACCTACACAATGCTTTTTAAAAATGTTGGTCAATACAGAATGACGGGCATGACTCGTTTTAAAAGATAATATATTTAATATATTTGATTATACGAGGCTTAGTAGCTTCTGCGTGCGACTCTCTTCCCTGAGTATGTAGGTTCGAGCCCCGGCTGTGCACCAACGATCTATCTATGTGTGCGCATTTAACACTCGCTCGAAAGGTGAAGGAAAACATCGTGAAACTGACATGCCATTTAGACCCAAATAGTCGGCGGTGTGTGTCAGGAAGGTTGATCATCTAAGTGTCTATTAGAAAAACAAATAATCACAAATTAAAGAATTTAAGGCCCAGACCTAGAAGGTTGTAGCGCTTTTGATTTTTTAATTGGCCTCTTCACAATGTTAGATCTTTATAAGTTTACATAATACACGTGTTCGCTAAAGAAAAGAAAGAATTAATTGAAAAATACGAGAATCTTTTAGCCACAAAACTGACAATTTTTTCTCAAGAAATCTATTATAAATAAAGAATACTTAAACCGAACGACTAATATGTTCTATCAACATTTTCCAGCGATTATTTTCTTAAAGAGTAGGACCACGAAAGCACTTTAAAATTATCTCATCCCGCGTCGGGCTAATTAATATTCCTAACTCATGAACTGATTGGAGATGTATTTTAACCTGATCGTGAATTGAAAGGAGAAAGCGAGATATCGCTTTCGATAAATAACTTTTAACTAGAGCTACTGTTAATGGCGTCTTTGTCCTGTCACAGTGGTCACGCGATGTTATTGCTATTATATTTTCCAATTCCAATATAAATATAATTTAAGTATTTACAGGGATATTGGTAATTCAACGTATGCAATAATATTAACTCCAATATGCATAAACGAAGTTTTGAGTTATATTGCTTTATACGTTGTTTCAACTTAAATGTAATATATTTTTTTCATTAAAAACGATTAAATACTGGTTATTAATGAACATTAAAGCAAATGATTCCAAATTTTAAAATGAGAAACCAAAAACGACGTCATTATTTCAATATTTTTCCACGGCCTTATGTCGAGGTTAAAATTATCACAAGTAGTTATCCTATCACATTCTAAAGGAAATACATCGAATAACCAATAACCTTGTATAGTATGATGGTATAGATATATTAATTAATTTAAATAAAGCGATACCCGTAACATATAAGCTGACATTTATTTATTAAAATTTTGTACAAATAGTTACAAAAGAATATGTTTGTTAGATACATATCATTGGAATCTATTGAAATGTATAAAAAGAGTGGAATATTGCTAATACTAATTTCGCGACAATAGATGAAACATCTCATCAATCATAATATCAAATAGTTATCTAACAACTTGATGTGGCTTGCCATTATCCAATAAATTCGCGTTTACAAACGGTAAAGTTATACGTAAATGTACCTAAACTAAGCCATGCCGATTTCCAAACAATGATTATCTTTATTCGTATTAGCAAATGCCCAATGCAAAAATTTATTGAACAGCCGGTAAGAACACAACCTTCTTGAGAATTTTGAAGGCAATGCACTTGCAAGTGAGTACATGGGTGGCTGTTATCAGGTAAGCCCTTTTGCCTCCAGTTATGTATAAAAAAGAAATTGCACGTCTTAGACACTGATTCCTAAGTTTTCTCGCAAAACGCACATAAAACTCGGAATAGATTTAAGAGTTTTAAAAGCCGTTTGGAGGTTTAAACGTTGGTGTTACAGCAAGTATAGAAAAAATACGCCTTCGAAATTCAAAACGTGTTAGCTATTCAACGATGTTATAGCAGCTTTTGGCGGCATCGTAACTGCATTGCGGCAGTTAGTTAATTTTAAAGCACTTCTAGGCAGTGCTTTAGAAACCGAACGAAGACATGAGTGAATAGAATTCATGGAAACCAATTTTCCGTAGAGGAAAACACTTTGATAAATTGACGCGGATTTTGGGTTTCAACCTGGATTTAATTTGACTGTGCATTTTTTGTGCAGTTTATTCACAATTAGCTTTATGACATAATTAATGGGTGTGTATCGAACTTATCCTTTTTACTCCATTCGGCAATAAAATCAAAATTTTGTAGAATTTAAAATTTTCATATATTAGAATCAATGACAATGTAACAATATTTAATAATGGTACTAATATATTACTGGACATAGATTCCTCAACATTAGTGAGCTTCTCAGTCTTATTTTACGTTAAAATTTGCCCATGTCATAACAACGGTAGTGACAATACTGTAAGTTGTATGTCAGAATAATTTGAGATAATAAAAAATTCAGGCAATTACTTGGTAATTTTAACATGTTACCCATTCATGTTAGAGCAAAATTTAAAATGAATACAGCGCTTAGCGTGTAAATGAGTCCTTCTAATGCAGTCGAGTGCAAGGTAAAAAGAAAATAGCATAATTTACGTCAACTTTTATTCGATCATAAATTATGCATAACACCTTCACACTCCGTTGGGACAGCATGGAGCTACTACAAATCTGGGGCAGGAGGTAGACATATATTTGTGTCTAGTATATTTCCGGGGCTTTTTCAAATTAAGTGTGCGAAAACGCAAGATGTTATGTATAATTCATATATAGTCAATTTGTGTAAAATAAATAAAATAAAAAATAATGGCATTGCAACCTTTTTAGGGCCTCAGATTTCTGTTTCATAATCATTTGTCAATCTAATAGGCAAGTAGATGCTATGCCTCCTGTGCCTGACACATGCCATCGACATTTTGGATCTAAAGCGAGCCGGTTTCCTCACGATGTTTTCCTTCGCCGTTCGAGCGAATGTTAAATGCGCACATAAAAAGAGGGTCGCATGCAGAAGCTACTTGGCTTACACTGCTCAATTTATGTTACTTATGTAATAAATAAGCATTTATAAGAAGTTTTATTTAAAATCATGCTGTACGTGTATCTTGTGTTATCAGATTCAATGTCATATAATTTTCTAATTAGGGACACTTATATAAGCAAGTGTAATTTTTTTATTGAATACCGCAACTAAGAAACTAATGAAAATATTAAATACATACGTCTTTTGACTGTATAGTAAATAAATTCTAATTTTAATGAAGTAATTTAATGAAATGTGCATTTATTACCGTAATAAGGAAACGTATATGCTTCGAAATTCGGCAAATTGCCAAGAAACTATCCCCAAACTTGGTTCTAACTTATCAAAGTGATTTGGCAAAACTGCTCGAAGTTCCAACTCTTTAAGTGAATGTCTCGACGAATCAAGTATAATGTAATTTGTAAGTTTCCAAAAAACAGTTGCAAATATATTTTTTAACTGTCAAAGGTTTTCTTCCTGCTAGTAATTTGTGCGGTAAACTGGAAAATTTTAAAAGAGAATAAAAAAATATTTTTACAATATTTAGACAAAAGTATATAAGCGCGATATAAATTAACTTCTCAATAGGACTATGTTTAAAATAAAACTTGTGCCGTTATTTAAGCGAATAAAATTGCTCTCCGTTTAAAGTTACGAGAGTAATCTCAGCGCATTTAAGTTGTAGTAAACAATGATTTCGAGTGTACACTGCGACATTTAAACTAAAGCAAAAAATGCGGTTTTGCCATATATTGTATTGGATTACGGGTATAGCTTCCGTTTAGTTTCTTCCGCGTAATGTCGATCGAGCAATTATGATTGTATAACTTGGTATCACCTGCAATTATATCAGCGTGTAATTGTGATAATTTTTTCAATACATAACTGGACAGACGCTTAACCACATTCCACATGCTTATTGGATTAACAAATGATCATAAAACAGATACAGAAATCTGAGCGCCAATCATTTGTTTTTATTTTATGTAAAAAAAAGATATTAAGGAGGTACCTTCTTATTTCATATAAATATAAATTTTCAAATATTTACAAATAAAATTTTAATAAATTAAGGCGTGAACAGAAGGGCTGAACAAACAATAATAAATTAATATCTAAAATATTAAAATATAGATTGAATAAAATATTGAGAAGGAAACTGGTTTTTAGTATCTTAAATAACATTTGTGACTAGAATATGATACAACTACATAAATAACAAACATTTCTAAATCTCTTTTAATCATTATGTGTCAATTTTCTGTGCACACCCAATTGTAATTAAGCTTCTAAATTGCTGGATTTTGATCGTGTGTGTTCAAGTGGATTCCAGAATTATTTAGATTTACAATTATAGTATTTTTTAAATGAGACGTGTGCACAGGACGTGATTCGGGTACCCTGTATAAATTTATCACAAAACATATATATCTTTCATATTTTATGTTCCTATAAGTAGAGAAGATTAGAAATCTCCGTCAAAGCATAACAGATAGCGAAGTTATTCCAAGTTTATCAAAGTTCCGAAGTTACCGATAACATAACATGTTTGAAAGTCAATTTCTTAGATAAAAACAGGATAAACGATGACTGACAGATTTTTATTATTAAACAGAACTAAACTTTTCGTAAGGAACAAAAGCACCTTTTTTACTGATAACATTATATCTTTACTTCGAAAGGACTGGTATTCGACTTCGACTTAGGGTTCTTCAAGAAAAGAGCGTATCAATTCCTAAAAGGACGGCAATGCACTCGCGAACCCTCTGGCATTGAGACTGTCTATGAGCGGCAGTATCACTTGGCATCAGCCCTCCTGCCCAATTTTCCCCTTTTATATAAAAAAAAGTTAGTTATAAAAAGCAGTGTTGGCCTAGTGGCTTCAGCGTGCGACTCTCATCCCTGAGGTCGTAGATTCGGGCCCCGGTTGTGCACCAATGTACTGTACTTTCTATCTAGGTAGGTAGGTGGACTCAATTTCCGCACTTAGACACGTAGTCGGTCCGTTGTGCGTAGAAGCCCTGGCTAATTTAGCCAGCCCAACTCCTTCCAGAAGCACAGAAGTCTCCCGGGCACTTCACAGGCTTCGCGGAGCGACCTCACTGTTCCGAGGATTTTTTTACTTACTACTACTTTCTATCTATGTGCGCATTTAACATTCGCTCGAACGGTGAAGGAAAACATCGTTAGGAAACCGACATACCTTAGACCCAGTCGACGGCGTGCGTCAGGCACAGGAGGCTGATCATCTACTTATATATGAGATTGAGAAATGTCCATGAAACAGATACAGAAATCTGTGCGCAGATCTAGAAAGGTTGTAGCGCCAATGTTTTTTTTTTATTTTTATACAAAAAAATAAGTACCTTCTTCTTTGTTGAACTATTACAATTTTTCAACGTTTAATTCTCCTACCGAAACAAATATTGGAATCGAACAATGCCAGATAATTATACTAATAGTGCTTTAAAATAAACAATTAAAAGAAAAAATGCTTTGAAATAGGATTTTAAACATAAGTTTTATTAAAAGTACTGATTTATATTATGTCTATTTTGAATTGTTTGTATACTCTTAAGATTACTCCTAATTACGATGTTGTCAATATAATACAGTCTTAATAAATAACAAGATAAAACATTATTTTTCTTATAATAAGCCTTAAAGGCATTTTTGCGTAAACAAAATTAATTAAGTAAACAAGTAAGCTCGACTAAGTAATTCCATTATGCTAGTTTATTTATATATATATACTGTAAACACTGTTTTTTTGTTAACATCTTAATATTGTGTAAAATATATCCATAGCTGGAATCCAAACACATCTTTTACTAAAAAAATATAATGCATGTATTATAATTAGTTCCTTTAAAAAAAATGAAATCTCGCTGTAGGTTTAAGGGCCTTTACTGCTCAACTCAGGCTGTTTTGGTGGAATAGCTTTAGGGGCGTCTCCTGCGAGACTCGAACCTCGGCTTGGGCTATCGCTGGGTAGTCAATCGATTCATTAAGCGAAGTGCGGAGTAAATAATACGGCCTATGTACGGATCGTAAATAAGTACGTTATGCCAAGACTACATGTGAATTAATGTATTAAAGCAGATATATATAGATTGCTTTCAGATCCTTTACTACAGTCTATTTTAAAATACACCACAATTAGGTTTATAAATTATTCATTACATTTCAACACTATTTCTTTCATAATTATTTGCTAAACAATGGCGATATCCAAACGAGGAAAACCATCCTCTTTAGCCAATATAAATATTGAGAATAATGTGTCGAGAGACAATTAGGGTTGTGACGATATAAGTATAGCCAATTTATGTAAGTACAGATTTATTTATACTAGTATTACCAATTACTTTGTACGTTCATGTACACAATTGAAAGTATCGGTTATCGTATATCGATTCAGAACGCGTAGTATAGTAAACAATAGTGCTATTCCCAGGTGTAATGTTGTTATGGGTTATTGATTAAATTGAAACAGAATTTGTGGCTTATAACAGAACTTAATAGTAGAAAGAACTAATGCTAAAATACAATCATATAGTCTTAGAATCAAATACATGCGGGCGAGGATTTTAGGAATATCAAACCAAATCTTTTAATTGCCGATTGTCAGCAATTAAATCACTTATTATTCAACTATCTATCTAGTGCACGTTTGAGGGCGTTTCCAAATCCTTTGACTGTTACACGGATTCCAAAACCGCAACCTTTAAGTTAATTTCCCGAAAAAAACCATAACTTTAACACAGAACTTTCTCATACACTATCCTCAACATTATTGGTAATATAGACTTTATGAAATAATCTCAATACGTAGTTGTAATCTTAATCTTGCTCTCATTTGCGTATATACCAATGGCCCTACAACATTTGAGTTCTGGGCTTCAGATTACTGTATCTGTTACGTGATAATTTCTAATAGGCAAGTAAGTGATTAATCTTTTATGCCTGACACACACATGCCGGTGTCCTCATAATGTTTTCCAATACCAAGCGCACATAGATAGAAAGTCCATTGGTGCACAGTTGGGGATCGTACTTACGACCCCAGGGATAAGAGTCGTATGTCGAAGCCACTTGGCCAACACTGCTCATTTCCTTATACCCCTTAAAATAAGATTATATATTCGATTATGAGGTGTATTTTTAGAATTGATACTCACGGTTTAATGATATAACTAGTATACGAAGTCCGAATATAACATACAGTTACGTAACTGGTATCGCGTATGCATCACTAGACATCTATTTTTAGACGCGTCGTATTGTGTGCGAATATATCCGTCCAGACATATTTATATTGACACTACAATGGTCATACCGATTTATTCAAATCCATTTATGAATATTATTTGAAATATATCAGACGAAAATAACCATATAATGCCATCTATTTATATTTAAAATACAATAGAAAAATGAGGAATATGATTTTGGATGCGACTAAATAAAATATACAAAATATAAGTGTATCTACCACTTCTGTACTAAATAACAGCAAAATAAGTTTCGAAATATTTGAATTTAAATATTTTCTGTTCTCTTACATTATTAACGTTCTTTGTTCTACAAAAGAGGTATTTAAGAAAACAGTTTGTAAAATGAAATAAAAGATTAAGAAAATGAAAATGACAGCGGCTGAAAGTAAGGCTACGGCCTGCAAACAACGTAATTCCCACTAAACAGACGAAAGTAATTACGATTTGAGGTTGATAACATGAACGCAGACGTATAATTTTCATAATTAAAAAAAAACACTGAGGTTATTACTACTTACATTTATGGAATAATGTATTTATTGTAAAATAAATAAATTCAATGGAATACCCAAGTAGAACTTATTACAGTTACTAATTATAAAGCACTAATACTTTAACTACCTGGAGGCACAGTGTTCGATTCCGGGCGATCCAATATGTTTCGGGTTGGTAAGAAGCTGACCAACATAAGATGTCGAAAAAGAATAGGACTTTAAAAAATGTAAGCTAAGCTTTGTATCAAAATTAAGATAAATAATTCAACAAAGAAGGTTCAAGGATTTTTCGTTATATAAGAGACAGTGGGAAGGCTCACAAGTGCGTTGCCGGCCTTTTAAGAATTGGTAGGCTTTATTGAAGGACCTTAAGTGAAATTGGTTCGGGAATACTTCCGTATTATGTACCTATTTACATTATGAGGTCAATTCACACAAGCCGAGTTCGATATTTTGAATAAGGTTCTATTAAAAGTCTTACATTGTTTTAAAGTACGTATTATATTTTGTTTTTAACTAGCTTATCCCTTTGTTTTCTTTTCATGTCTTTGTTAATTTTTTCTCGCGTGTAGTTGCCCAATCTTTTATTTGAAACTGGCATAAAGTTATTTTTAAGTTTATTTTTTATTTTTATACTATTGCCATAATATAAAATAAAAAAAACGTACGTATTAGTCTTGTTCTGTTTATACAATTTGATGAAAAGAGAACAGAATACATATAGAATGAAAAATATTATGTTTAATTTGCACGGAATCTGTAATTAGTTTTGAAGCTTTTAGTAAATATATTCCTATGTTAGAAGCTTAATATAAAGTTTAACGTAGCGATTCCTAGTAATGTGTGCAACTACTGTCTGTAAATAGTCAAAACCTATTCAAGCACTATTCAGATTAAACTAGGTACGATTTGGAATGTATACAGATATACTTAAAAAAATAAAATAGCAGTGGTCTTGGCTTTAGATTTCTGTATTTGTTTTTTGTAATAGCAAAGTAGGTGATCAGACTTATGAACATGACACTCGTCGTTGACTTTTTGGGTTGTTAGTATCAAATGGAAAAAAAAAATTGATTGTTGCACAGCCGGAGTTCGAAGCTAAGTCTTCAGAGATGAGTCGCAAGCTAGACTAACACGGCTAAAGATGATTCACAATTACATCTATTTATTTCTTGTTTATTAAAATATTGAATATTTGCCCTAATCAGTCTTGTCAAGCAAAAAAAAAATCGTGTCAAAATTATTCAACTGATTCAGATAATATGAAGATTTATTATATACAGTATACTGCTATTGTAGAGTGAAAACCCGTTGTTATAGTTCAGTTCAAACACATTCATATATAAAGACCGAAAAGTTTTTCTTTCTGTTTCTATTCTTTAGTTAGGTTTAAGTTTATGAACGAACATTTTAGTGTTCTGTCTTGGGAATATAGCTTAGGCGTAAGGCTGTTACTCAACTACGCTCGACTTTTTCGAGCAATTCGTCAGAACCAGTCATCCGATTACAAAAAAAAATGTTATTATTTTTCAGGAAAAAAAAAACTGTGCTGCCCCAACCCCCTCGAAGAATCTTTGGTTCTGTTTGCGACGACGGTGTTTAGCGTATCGCTACAATGCAGAACTTTATAACATATATAAAGTGCAACAGGCTCAAGTGGGACATGTGCACCGAATGGCGAACGACAGAACCCCAAGGTCCTTACTGAAGTCACAACCCAGTGGCAAGAGAAAATCCGGTAGACCGAGGCGTTAATGGGCTGGAGTTGTCAAGGACCTCGAAACAATAGGGGTTCGCAATTGGACGCGGGAAGCACTGGATAGATTGCGATGGCGAACTATACTTGAGGGGGCTAAGGCTTACTGTATAACCATTGATGATGATGATATTTCTTCAGGCACACTTCGATTTGGTTTCCTTACATTCACACGTGCAATTGCTTCAGCTCCCAATGGAGGTCTTCCCTAGCAAATATAACCTATATATATTTAAAAATGGAACGTCTCTCTCTTTAATCGGCAGCTCATGTCTGAGCGTCGAGGTCAGCAACGAAGCATCTAGAGCGGACCATCTGTTTCCACCGGTTTCTGTCCAGCGGCTCTCTTATGACAGTTACAGTTCTGAGGAAGATAAGTCTTTCATTTGTCATCATCAGTCCATCTGGTTGGTGGCCACGTGATCCTTTGAATATGAATGAATAAAAATAGAACGTACTTCATGCTTAAAAGAAACGCCCTCTCAAGGCACTCCTCCGGGAAACGTATCCACTAAAAAAATCGGTGTCCCATAGGCTGCGGTAGCTGCTTTTAAATGCAGTTTAATATACCGTATAAAAGAAGTAAATGTATACACGAATCCATAAATTGAAATAATCCTTAAATTGAAAAGATTATTCAATATTCAGCGAGATTCGACATTATTAACGCAAGGTCAGAGGGGCTGAATAAATAAAAACAGTCATCTTAGGAGATTTTCGCTAAATCATATTTTCTTCACACAATTTTAGGAATAATTTTCAGTTTACGACTTAGCCGGGTTGGTCATAAAGCAAAATTTTGAAATCCTTATATATACTCTGCGAAAGTGATATTTTGATTAAGATATTTAAGTTTAGATATATATTTACAAAATTAAAGATAATTTAGGGAAACTTCTGAGAGTCAGTTCTCAGTGTATCTTTAATAAGTAGGAGATTTGTTTTGACTAATTATAAAACTGAAGGGGTTTGTATGGTTAAACGCGCTGACCTCTACAGCGGCTTTTAATTATAAGTCTTTTTTGTTTAGTCCATTTATCAAGGCTATAGGGTAGCTATATGACATCCCTTAACAAAAAATAAGAGCAGAGTGTAGAAGAAAAAAGTTGTCAAACGATATATAGCAAGTCTTTTCATGTTTGTTTAAAACATACCTTTATGTTTTAAGGAAAATACTTGAGTTTTCCGAAAATATTTCCAAATATGTATTTTATAGGTACGACCTGCAGGTAATAATCCTCTATCGGAAGGAAACGCCCCCCCACAAATATGGGTGTCTATATGTAATATGGCTGTGGTATGTGGTTTTTATAGCCGTTTTCCGCCCTTTGGGAGAGCAAATGTATTTAAAAAAGAGTGTTTTCTTCTACATAATAATATTATCTTTGATATCTTGAATGTTGCAAATAATTGTATGGATCGCAATACTAATAAAATCTTTATAAAAAATACTCTCAAAGACCTATATTCCTTGAATTTTCATAATGCTTCTCACTAGTGTCAGTTTGTATCGAGTTTGCCCCAAATAAATTACGCCTCGATTGACCTAGATAGCTTCGACCACTATAACAATGGACTTGAGCAAAAGTATTCTTTATGCAGCGGTTAACTACAGTTGGTAGATTATTATCTTTTATATAAAGGATGGACTGTGTATTATAACGAATAAAATATATATTTTGTTACTGAAGTCACGAATAAATAGGGCTTTGAATATTTGCCCTTCTGTTTATACGATGACATGATGTTATATAATACTTATAACGATAAGTTCAAGGCTTCATCCATGGCGTGCGACTCTCATCCTTGAGGTCGTAGGTTCCCCAGCTGTGAATCAATGGACTTTGTGTCTATGTGCGCATTTAACATTCGGAAGGTGAAGGAAAACATCGTGAGGAAACCAGCTTGCCTTAGACACAAAAAGTTGCGTATTAGATTGAGATTGATCATGAAACAGATTGATTAATATGAAGCCCAGACCGAAAAAGGTTGTAGCGGCTGTTTATTTTTCTTTGTTTAATAACGGTAAGTTAACCATTTTTTTTATTCGAGTCAGTAGTTGCCAGCTGTAGGTTTTTTAAATATTTCACGCGTGTATATAATGTAAGTTTTATACATTAGGGACAGAGTTACTGTACAGAAGGTACTGTATATACAAATATATACCTATGAAAAACCTACTCTGTTTTAAAACAACTTCCATTCGCTTTGATCGCTTCCGTCAACACTGACTTTGTGAACTTAATAACATGTCAGTTTTTCCGATCGGTATTTGGTTACTATTTATTAAAAGATTATTATTAATTGATCTTGTTTAGACAATTGTACGATATCCTGTCTAAATGGGATTGAATAGACATATGTATTACTCCGCAGTTCGTCGCGTCAGTTTTTGCTAGTTTTTTAACGACAAGTAGGTGATATATTAGGAAACCGCCTTCAAAGATTTTATTGAATCCCATCCGCGTGCATAGACAGCAATGGGACATTGATTAATTAAATATATAATATTTTTTTAAATCTACTTTTTATCTAAAAAGAACCAATTTCATATGTCAGCACCTTAATATCTGTGCCTGGTCGAATTTGGATCTAATAGGGAGATCTCGGTATATCAAATCCAATACATTTACACATACAGGAGTCATACTTAGCGCTTAATCGCGACTCTGAATTTCACCCTATTGATTTAGAAGAATCTAAAGAATTGTTGGTGCACAGCCTCCGATCACTCGATCTCAGATGGTTAAAAGTCACGCAACACTGGGCTTACACTCACACGTTTTCGCCACACTTCAATAAACTAATCTATTTAAAAATAAAATTCTTCTATACCCACCCTTGTCTTTGTATATTTATTTACTCTGAATAATTGCGTGTCGTATGTTTAAATGTTAGCAACACTGCTTATATAAAAAAGTAAATTTAGGTGAATTAAGTTTGGTGGCGGATTTTTTGTATGGAAATCTTTAAATAAAACTCTTTATATGAGACTTTATGAACAACTAACTTTAATAGTTTAAAATATGAGCTTATAACTAACACAAAATTATCTAAGAGTTCATGAATCAAAATGACACTTATGACTTAACGAGAATGTTAAAATATAATTTATAAGTGTGGTAAAAACTAAAGGGTTCATATTGGCTTCAAGTGTACGATGATTGTTGAGAAATGTAAACAAAAACTTGTCATTTTTAACTAAAATATATACATATACCTATATGTATATATACTTAACGAATGTTGGGTTACACAACTCGTGCAGAATTTAATTTTGTTATGATAGATAATATTGGTCTTAGTAAATAAGTCATAAATTTTTTCCACGTCCTGGTGGATAGAAAAACATTGTCTATTTCCCATTACAATTTAAACTTCTATTGATTTATATGTATTATAAATAAATAAAATAAAGTATTTATAACGATATAATCCATTAGGTCTACTTCCGGGATAACAGTCATGACTCATGATATAAACTCCAAATACTTTTAAAAGTTCTACAAATAGAACCTTTCACGCTTTAGGAAAAGTTTTATGACGTCATAGAACCAGATTTTTTAAAGTCAGAAGGACTTCCCATTATAAAGGGCGTATCGCGGTGGGCGTTTCACGAGTCGGTCGCCCACGTACCGAAAGGTCAGACAACTATTATACAAATTAATTACCAGTCCGGCTAATCAATTACTTTGGTATTGAAAATTGTGATGTATGGTTTACGGTTCGGCTGGTTTTGAATGGACGTAGCGCAAAGTTCAAAGGTCGAACCTAAGTATTTAGTATTTACCATAAATTTTAAATTTAATTGAAAATAGTATGCCTTCTTAGTAGTATATACATTAATACACGTTTAATGAGGAATGCGAAATGCTTAAAAAATGCAGAACAATTGTTTTACAAAGAACATTAAAATAAATTAAAGTTTAATTGTAAAGGTAGATCATAGATTATAATAATAAATTTTTATCATTCTATTGTCTAAATAAGTTAAATATGTAGTACATAAATATAACATTTTTAAACCGCATAAGCTACTAACCAAGAACTTTAAAACAATAAAAAAACTACCGGAAGCAAGCATAGTTTAAAAGAATAGCATGAACTTAATATATTAGACAGGCTTGGCCGGCGCAAGACTTCGGAATATATACCTACAGCCTTTTGGCATTGCAATGCAAGTATAAAGATGGGTATCTAGAAAACTAAAATGTTTCTATAATAACTATTTCTTTATTTGAATCCTTATCTGTTACATTGTGCTCCTGGCTATAACAATTTAATTACTAACATTAATGAAAATATTCATATTTTTACAACAATCTTACCTACCGTAATTTTGCTTATTGCGCTGTTAATGAGTGTGTTAGGAGTAAGAACGAACAGGAATGAAAATCAGAAACAGGGATATCCTTTAAAATATATCTGTTTCTTGTAATTAGGAAATCGTACAGCAATGTTACGTAGAAACCTTTTGTGTAAACACGTACTTATTATGTACTAATAATGAAAGAATCATCTTATAATCTCAAGCCCGTAGGCTGGAAGCTTCGAGAGCAGTGCTCTGTGCCACATCCGATCGAAGGCTTTCGTTATGTCCAAACTAACTGCAAGCGCCTCCCCCTTGGACTCAATTACGTCTGCCGATCTATGTGTAAGGTATACAAGAAGGTCACCAGCCGAAGGACCACGACGAAAGCCGTACTGATAAACGTGAATCTGCTGGTGGCCCTCTAGATACCTCAAGAGCTGGCCATTAATAATGGATATTTTGGAGAACAAGGAGGTTTTAGCTATTGAGCGATAATTGGACGGATCAGAGCGATCGCCTTTTTTAGGGATCGGATGTAGCGAAGCGGTCTACCAGCACTTCGGGACAGTGCCGAGCGAGTACAGGTACCGGAATAGGCGCGTCAGGACCGGAGCCAACTCAGGAGCACAAGTACGGAGCACAAGTACGCAGCACAATTGGAGGGATACCATCCGGCCCGCTCGACTTATGAATGTCCAAGGAAGATAGTGCTTTGCGAACAGCACGTTGCCGGAATGTGATTTCCGGCATTAAATAATCACACCGCGAAATGGTCGATGGTGATCTCCCTTGGTCATCCAAAGTCAAGTTGGACGCGAAGAGACAGCCCAAGAGGTCGGCTTTCTCCTTCGCAGTGTGGGCCAACGAGTCAACCTCCCTGTGCAGTGGTGGAATGGACGGCTGATTTGAAACTAAATGTATCGATAATGCATTGAATAATCTCGTAAGTGCGGTAAAATCGCAAAGGCCCATACGTACATCATCATTTATACATTATAGATATAGAAAATAATTTTTATTTATTGAATTTTGGCCCTGCCCTGAAAACAAAAAAAAAATAAACCTTTATACAAACTAAATCAGTTTTATTATACCGTTTACGGTTTCGAAGGGATTTCTAACGGCATATAACAAGTACAACGAAATAAGTTGGACAAAGCAAAATATATGCCAAATGTTCAAAATGATAAAGCTTTATACAAATAGCAATAAAAATCAATAGACTGAGTGCATTTTCCTGAGGACTTATTCCTAGAACTCCCACTGAATAAAAACAGAGCGGAAAATGAAAAGCTGTTTTTTAGATAAATGTAATTACAATTTACAATTCACGGAATATGCAAAATAATTATCTTATTTGTTTACACGTTAATTTAAGCTCACCAACATATACAAATATATAAATATGCGTGTGTTGAATATATAATGAATAACTTAGGGATTATACTTACTTAACTTTTGCGCTATTTTATATTAAGCCAGCGTTCAGTCTGGCTTCGCAGGGCTGGATATTATTTTTATTTTTATTAAATGTAATAGTTAGACATATGGTATTGTGTCGATAATGATGTCTTCTATAAAACCACATTATCGTTGTTTTCATACAAATCTCTAACTTTTTGAAAATATTCTATAGGAATATTTTGAAAATATCAATTGTCGGCAACGCAGCGCATTGGGTAGTTAGTACGGTAGGATCAAAAGAATACCTATAATCGGGATGTAAATATTATAGCTACGTACATTTGTGTCGAAATCATAACAATTAAGATTAATAGGATACGATTGTTTACTATGTAAATGTTCAGAAGTATCGTATGAATATTTAAATAAATTTAAACTATATATCTAACTAGAGCTCTCGGCGACATCAAAGAATTGTGAGCTTTGTTAAAATAGTATAACCTATCATAACAAATGAGTCGATCTACTTTATATTGCATGTACGATTATTTTGTGTATGGATATTATTATTATTATATTTTATGACGTACGATTACTTGTTAAATAATACGTAAAAGTCTTTAGAATAAAATCAAATACAATGTTAAGGTAAAAGCTTACTGCTGTTTCAAGAAGGTGTTTACTTTTTTGCGGCACTTTACTTTAACGGTTAACTTTTAATGATGGTTAATAATTATTTACATTCATTTGTACCTATAGTTAATTGGCGTTTCTATGCCTAGATTCTTAAGCTACTACCACAGCGATCAAATCACTTAATAATTCATATTGGGTTTTTACAAATCTTCTTCACACGTAAGACTTAACATATTATTATGAGGGATAGGGACCTGCGCTTGGACTTGTCTAACTGAAGGGTCAAAAGGTAAGTAGGGCAGCGCAGGGGATATACATATATTTCCTTTGCGTTGGCGTTACACGAAACGGCAACGTCTCTTGTAAAAAATATCGATGAGATCCATTTTTACTACAATAGGTTTTTATGTAAAAATAAAAAAAAAACATCGTGACCAATCTGCCTAACAGTTTTAATTCAAATTTTGAAAATCATCTAATATGATTGAGCTCTTGTGCGTAATTTTTTTTAATGCGATTGAAAGACTTTCTATACTTAAAATTTTAATTTGTATTTTGTATATTTTTTACTGATTTTTATGAATGAATTAAAATACATTATCAATAACATACATATCACAGTAGAGGAAGGTAAGTGTTATTTAAAAATATATATTGCTTCAAATAATTGTACGGTATTCCTATTACTTCTGACCAAGACGGATGGACCGATAATGTAATTTTTTAGGATTGATTATGAAATGAAAGGGACCGTAACTCCAATCTAAAGTTATAATCTCTAGGAATACTTGCAATAAGCTATTCAAATCCCCCACACTTAATATCATAAGTTAATGTTAAAGCCTCAAAGAATGTTTATAGGGTAATCTTTGGAATTAAGAATTACTCAATAAATGTATATTTAATGTTAAATGTGGTGTAATATAATTTGAGTTAAATTGTTTTTTACGTGAACATATGTTAAGAAATTATTACCATAATGCTTTTGAGAGCACGACCTCATAGACTTTTCATAAAACTCGGCAGGTTATCAAATGTGTGATCGTTGTTTCATTTAGTTTCAAATACGTTAATTAATATTAAATAACCCCCTTGGTCATAGTAACGAAAACAGTCTTATTGCAAATTAACGAATGTAGTTAGTAGTCTTTCTATCAAATTCTATTTGAGCTGTGAAGAAACAGAGACGATTACTTTAGTTATTTAATTTATTTTTTTGTAATCGGTTAAGTAAAACATCTATTAAAATCTTGAAATTTAAACATAGGCATAGTTAAGGAATAATAGCTATATTTATGACTATTTGCTTTGAGAAAATAATAAACGAATGTTTTAATTATTCTATTACCATTTGAGCCAGCGTTGGCTTAGTGTCTTCAGCGTGTGACTCTTGTCTAAGGTTCGATCCCCGGCAATGGACTTCCTTTCTATGCGCGAATTTAACATTTGCACGAACGGTGAAGAAAAACATCGCGAGGAAACCGGCTTGCCTTATACCTATGAGTCGACGGCGTGTGTCAGGCTGATGACCTGTTTGCCTATTATATTGACTAATTATCATTAAACAGATACAGAAATCTCATTTTATTACCATTCGAAATGTACAGCATAACCAACTCTAACTTCAGGCTGGTTTTATGAGAGAACCACGGACCGCACCCATAAAGCTGACCGGACGGCTTCAAATACGTTTTAAATATCGAATCAGCACATATAGACAAAAATTAATAACTCGAAAGATTTGTTACCAGCATAGAGGAATGGAAAATAAAGCCGCACAGGTTTTGAATTTGGGGCAGAGTGCTTTACGGCCGTCGTTAAATTACGTCGCCAGCTAGTCCGTTTTGCAAACATGAAAGTTTTTTCAAACAGTACTTTCGTTGGAATTCACTACTCTACGTGAAAATAATGATGTCGCTATATTGTTACTAAATGTTTTATAACGCAGGATTATTATAGTTATAATAAACATTATTGTAGCGTGTAACTTAATTTCCTATTTTTGATAATGTGTATGTATCTTCACGTGTGATTTAATTTTAAATTTACTGGAAAAGGAATATCCTAAACCAAAACTATTTTTTGTAATAATAATCATATTTAATTTAATATTATCACTTTAGATAAGTATTTGTCTGACCCTCGATGACCCTTGTAGATAAGTATCTGTCTAAAGTAACTAATCCCGGCTGGCAAAATAGATTTTTCGTATTACTTGCGCAATTATACTTAGGTATCAATACAATCGGCAATTGCTTATATTTTTTAAGAAATTTATTTTCTCAGGATTTCATCATATTTAATAATGATTTCCTATGTTACGCCAAATAAGGCCGCAGTGCGAAATTGCGAAATCAGCGCTTCGGATATTGAGGAGTATCCAACATAGCATATGCATACAAGAACGTTGCATTTTTAAAACAATGGCCCTTGATTTTTATGAAATTGACGTATTACGTGGGTTTGGGATTGCTAATGAAGTCCTATATAAAATAGTTTAAGAAAGCAATGGTTTTCGTGATGCCTTTCTCCGACTTTTAATATACCCATAATAGCCATAATAGACGTGGTTACCAACCACACGTCCAGCCACATATGTTGTTGAGAAAACAGGGAATTGTTCCTAAGGGACTATATTAACTTAAGCCAAGTCTTCGGGCGAAATATCCTCATGGAAATTATGGACTGGCCTACGAGACCGCAATATGTCTTGTGCAATTTACTCATATTAAATTTGATAATTTGTGGCTGATTTTTTTCCAACGATCTGTTCTCGAGGATGTCTCGGATGTCATGACAGTTTCATACTCCAGATCAAACTGGGCTCTTTTGAAAGTCGCCAAGTACATTAAACACCGTCCTTCTCCGCCCAATATTATATTAGACGACTTTATAACGCCTGTAATAGGATCCGAATAATTAATGTGTTTAAAAATATATTAGGAATGGGTTGGCTCCTCCCAACAATACTAGTTAAAAATTCAAAGGCTCCTTTGACCTCTGTTAAATCCACATGTCGTCCAGTACCAATACAGTTATATCTTGTAAAAAATAGCTTCGTAGCTATTCTACGTCACACTTAAGCCAAACACATACACATTTATAAAAAATATAGAATTGTACTTTCTAAAACACTCATCTCTTTTCAACACTGCGAAAACACAATTTAACAGAAAGAGACGAAAGAGTACTATAGTTGTAAAATGCAATTAGACTAATTATTTGTATGAATGTTATTTCGATTTGAACAATATCGATCTGAGGATTTGACAGGCGCTGCATTTTAAAGGTCACCTCGACCTGACCTTACTCACCTGTCAAACATATACATCTCAATGTATGTCTCTGTTTGTTTGAAACAATTCAATATTACGACGTAGCTACTGCGGCGTTCAATTTTAAACTTTAGTTTTTTGTTCTTAGTATGTTTTTGCTAATTGTATTAGACAAAAGAAAGTGTATTTTTAATGTTTAACAAATGATTTTAAAGTAAATTTAAAACCTCTAGCGAGACCTGTGGCTTCGCCTGCATTGTTATATTAAAGGTCTCTTAGCCCTATTCACTTATAATAAATTAACAAATTTCTTTTGAATTTTCACATATTTTTTCCTGGCAATGTTGTTTAATGTTGACGTTGACGTTATTATTTAAAAGTATTTAACATTAGTATTATTCCACGAAATATTTTCTTAGTAGAAAAATAGATAGAAAATATCTTCTTAGTAGAAATACATTTAATCATTAAATTATGTAAAGTGGACATAGTACCTAAGCTGCTACAACATCTAAAATAGGAGACGTTTTCTTAAAAGTTACAATTAATTAATTAACATTTGTTCCAACAACAGCGTTCCTTTTCACGGACTATATTTGTTTTGTAAAACAGGACGCAAACAGGAGTCTGCTATGATGTTAAGTGATTACAAATGTCACCTAAATATAACACATATGGTTAGGAAAAAAGTCTTGCCCCTATAGCTGTAAAATAATCCTAAATATATAAGTAAGTCTAGATATTATTTCGCTTTAGCTAAAATAAAATAAATAAATCCCAGTAGTATAATTAAATAGCATTCATTCGCAGCATGGTCAATCGAAATCATTTGTTTTACACATGACTTTACTGAATTTAGCAACTCAAAATTGGATAAATATTGTTGCCGTGTAAACAAAGACAGCTAATAAACTCTATTCATAGTAAATAACAAAGGAAACATGACATTAATTGAATTTATGAATGAATCAGTAAACAGGAAAATGATGCTCCCTTATTGTCAACCCGTCAACGCAACAAGTTGCCACGACCTTACTACGCCATTATGACCTTTAAACTACCCACATCTAAATGCGCAATAACCTCTTAAGTCACATTGTCGGCTTTCCTACGCAGTATATAAAAAAAATGAACTATATTTATCGGCAATAGATAGTGAGGAAACTCGATTATTATATGTAATACTTTTTTGTTTCAAACAAATGCTTGGTTACATCGCAGTTTGAACATCGCAAAAGTATTTGCGCGTTACAGTAATACGCAATGAAATTACTGCAAACAAGTGACTGATGCGACTATAATGCGCAATAACTTTCAAGTAAATTAAATAATATTTTCACTTAAGCCTTAATAATTTTAATTTAAATATCAATTATTTATTAATAGTTAAGCTTTGGCGCCTTTTCAGTGTTAATATATAAAAGCATCGTATAGTACCAAGCGTACCGCGTCTCTCATAAGCCTCCCTTAAGCGCGAAGACTAAAAGCGATAGTCGAAGGTAGCATCTACTTACTACAAGCAATCATTGGGTTAATTCATACAAATCTGAAGTAAATTGTCCCTACCGTTTGGGGACACTCGAAAATCCTGTGAAAAGTCAGCAAGCATCGTTTTGTTATGGTTTCGCAGCGTTACCGGCGGCGCGTTGCGGTGCGCAATAGAGACTGCCGCGCAATACGCGAGAAAAGGACGGAATATGGAGACACGCATGCGCTCACGAACGCGGGAAGTTCTAGAAAAGCGGTGCAGCGCTGGGTGTAGCTTTGATTGCCTAATTGGAAGGACGAACGTTTTAATCAGATGAAAATGGTATTTAGTGCCTGCATGTACACATTTGGAACACCAGATTGCCTAATATATCAGTTAGACTGTATATTTGTGTAACGCATATATAACTACTTACTACAAAGGTGACAACGTCACCTTGTCGTCACCTTTGTAGTAATGTTTTATATAGGTATATTGCCTGTGAAGGAAATTAAATTGAGAGAATTGGGGACGTGCCTCTATAGAAAAATCGTATAGACTCGTCCCGTGATCCTTACAAAATGAAAGGTGATTTAAGTAGAAAATCGGATTCTAGAAAAAAATCAGATATTCGAAAGCATTTTATATGGGAAGAGGAGATTCGTTGCCGTATGTATTTTCCCTACGAATTCATATAACTTTATATTACCTATATCTAATATCAATTTATCATCCGAAGCGTAAAGAACTACAATATAGGGCGCACGTATTACGAATTTCGTATCATACAGTATTAACCTATATTTACTCTTATCGTTTGCGTGACAGAGATCACAGATTATCCCAAGTGTATGTAGATCTTTTATGGGCTAATGAAGAACCTCTATAAGTAAGGATAAGTAAGAATAGGTTCGGCGACAAAATTTGGAATTCGTATTTAATGGTCATTATAAACTAATTAACTGTACATCTCGGTGATACTTGATTCATATTTTTTTCGTGGTAATACTAGTTATCTACTTAAAAGAGCAGTTGACCTTGTGGCTTAAGTGTCCGATTCTGAGGTGGTACGTTCGAATTACATCAATCAATGAATGAATCATTCAATGAACACTTGTTCGGTGAAAGCAAACATCGTGAGAAAACCGGCACGACTTAAAACCTAAATATCAAAGAATCAAGTACAGAAACGCTTATCACCTACTCATCTATAAAAAATAAAATAATCAAGAAAACAAATGCAATCTAAAGTTAAGATAGGGTTGCAGCGCCACTGTCGAATTTCGCGTTCATAACTTGCTTGTTTAAAGAGGTGGCTGGTGTAGTAAAACCTTCAACTGTTCTCATATAAAACTAAAAAGCTTTCAAAATAAAATCACTTCCGTACAAATTACAAAAAACTTAATTGTGAGGTTATTTTTAGATTGTATATTTTTCTCTCTTAGTATTGTCTTTTGTTAACATAGCTTTTACACATTGAAAGAAAACACTTTTTAACCGGATTGAAGCTATCTATTATTATAAATATATTATAATTTTTCCCGACGTTTCGCGTGCTTTACAGCGTGCGTGGTCACGGTGACATAAGTATGTAAAATAATTACAAGTTTATAAGATTACATAACTTAAATCCGGTAAAGACGTGTTTTGTTCTCTCTTGTGATTTACGTGAAATGTCTTAGAAAAGTTTTAGTTATGGATAATTCCAGATACGTTACATTACTCTCTAAAGAGTGAGTAATATCTAACTATAAGTATACAGGATTAAAGTCCACTTGTTTGCTACGATTACTACATATATAAAGCATAAAATATATTCTATATAGAACTTACCCCTAAATCTAGCAACATTCTTACCTGAAAACAAAAACAAAACATTAACATGTGAATCTAACGAACTATGTGGAAAATATTTACAGGAAAACAAATTGTGGTCGAAAACTTTCCACTCCGATTGAGCAGCGAAAATATTCGCTTTTGCATACAATGCGAATAATTGAAAATAGCCATCGTTTTACTATCGTATTCGGCATATTTAAATGTACCAACTATTTTAATGTTTAAAAACTATTCGTAGCGTGGAGTGAAAGGATTATAATTCAATGTATCAACCCAACGTGGTACGGTAAAGAATCAAACAACAATCACGTCCCATGTTTAATTTTAATCAGTCAAAATTGTAAATCCCATGATTATTCATAACAATATATTTAAATTATTCAAAATGAATAAAAAAGTGTTATATATAAAACTATAATAAACTCCCGAAATGGTACCAGTTTCCATGCCTAACCGAGGTGAAAAGGATCAACCCGTATTATTTGAGATAATACCGAGTCTGGCATTCTACGACAGTACGTCTCAAACACTTCTTGTCCAGTATATTGATCAAGCAACCGCATTTCAGATCCCATCTTGCAAGATTCGCTGCAGGTTCCTCACAATTAGCACTTTATCCGAAGTGACCCTGTCTATTGGCTCTAAAAGGGATTTATATTTAAGTCAAATAACAAACACGGAGTGCCATTACCTAAACAGTCTTTACTTCCATTTGATTGAATAAACTGCGTATACAACGAATGAATGGAGTACGTAAAAATATTACAGTATTCATATGGGTATTGGTTTTCTATGATGAAATATTACCTTTGATATTATTGAAAATTCAATATGATTTATACATCTAGATTTGAAAGGATGCTTTGAAGAATACTCGCGTTCTGCAGATTATAAATGACTAGCTACTCCATTGGACTTTGGATTTAAATAAAACATATCTTTAGTATAAAACATGTCAGTTTCTAACTTGACGTCATTGTTAAATCGTATTGATTAACTAGTCTGGCCATAAGTTCTGTTACAAATAAAAAAAAAATTTTCAACTTTTTAATTATTTTGAATTTGGAACATGTATATTTTTTTTTAAACTTGTTACGATTTTGCGCCATTTCACATTATTTTGCGCTAATTATCAAATTATAATATGGATTTGGGTATTAATGAAAATATGTATCAAAGTCAAAGTCAAAATCATTTATTCATATAGGTAATACAATGTACACTTATGAACGTCAAAAAAAAGTACGGAGCCGTCGGTCATATTCTAGACACTTCAAAAACTTGGTATCAGCCAGATGTTCGTATATCGTACTATCAACAGATACCACACCACTTCTTCTGTCGAAGACCAGAAAATATAGGGGCGGCCGCGTGCTGTTAGAACTACAAAAAGCAGTTAATGTTGTTAAAGCCAGAATTCGTCGAAACCCCATTGCGAAGCAAAAAATATTATCACGAGAAATTAAGATTTCAGCTAGGACTCTGTCGCGTATTATAAAGCTAGAAGTGAAGCTCGGTGCTTATCGTCGATATACAGGAGATGCCCTAAACCTATATTTACAATTAAAGAGAGTGGATCGATCAAAACGCCTTCTGTAGCGATACGCAGGTGAAAAGCACACAAATATCCTCTTTACTGATGAAAATTTTTTCACGATTGAAATACCATATATAAAGGCAAAATGATAAAGTGTATGCTCACAGTTCTAAAGAAGCTGCTCAAGTGGTCTTAAGGTACAACATGGTCGTCATCCTGCATCACTGATGGTTTCGTGGAGAGTGTCTTATCAAGTCACAAAACTACATCTTTGTGAAAAAGACGTGAAAACTTCAGCCAAAGTGTATCAAGATACAGTATTGGATCATGTTGTGATAACTCTCAACCTTTAAAAAATATACCTTGGACTTTCCAGCACGATTCTGCATCTGGTCACAAGGCACGAACAACCGAAGCCTAGTTTGAAATCAACGTTCCGGACTTTATAAGAGCTGACGACTGGCCCTCATCTAGCCCAGACCTCAAGACTTCAAATTATGACCCGTTTTAGAGGACGCGGTCTGCTCTATATGACACAGCGACATTGAGTCTCTTAAATAATTTGAGCAAGTATTGTCTAAATTTAGCAAGGAAATAGTGCGTCAATCCATAGATTCATGGCCAAACAGATTATAGGCGTGTATAAAAGCCAAAGGCCATTTCAAAAAGAATATTGTTTTTTGCTGAAACTTTAATAAATATGTAGGTATACATTTTCATATTATACATTACTTCATAAAAAAAATGCAATTTCATTTGTAATAGAGCTTATAGCTGGACTAGGTAGTGTTGGCATAGTGGTATCAGCTTGCGACCCTCATCACTGAGGTCGCAGGTTAGAACCCCACTTGTGCACCAATATGCGTATTTAAAATTCGCTAGTACGGTGAAGGAAAACATCATGAGGAAATCAGTATGAGTTAGACTCTCAAGTCGCCGGCGTGTGTCAGGCATAGAAGGCATAGTAGAACAAAAATAATGATCACGAAATAGATGCTAAATAATAACAGAGATTGTAGTGCCACTGTTATTTTCTGCTTATTATGCATTCGGCTACTTTAATTATACCCTATTACAATAATTAATTAAAGTAGTAAATAAATTTTAGTAAAAAAATTGTATTTTACGCAAGGGGTGACACTTAGCTCGTTAATATAAATTCAGCTCGCGTAACAGAATATTGCCTTCGTAATAAGCCTCGAGGTTGCCAACTGCAATACTATTTATTCCTAACTAAAATTATAAATACGAATATCAGTTTTTTTCCTAAGAACTAAATCTAAATGAAACAAATCAAATTAATAAGATAAATGACTAGATAAATAGCATCTGATAGTAAAAATTACCGTGACTATTGTTGATAAAGTATAGAGTTTTAGGTGCTAAGATACATTCATAAAAAATTGTAAAAGTTGTTCACCAAGTGCGGGTTTCATTTATATATCAAAAAAAAATATATGTTTATTGTGTCTCAAATTTTACATAAAATACATGAGTTGAGACAGCCCCCGTAAGTAGTCAGAGACATTTGTGTTGGGGTAAATAATTATATATTAATATAGTTTTTTTGCCGCTCACCACTACTATGAGGAACTTAATGCCCATCGAGATACTTCCGAACCACCGACATAGGGTCTTATTACATTTCTACATAAACAGTATCACTTAACATAAGAGCCTCCTACCCTAACCCTTTATATATACGGGTACGACTTCTTATATACGTATGTTCATCGCTAAGCTTTGCGCCTTTGTAAATAAAATAATAAATAATTTAAAAAATACAGGTATTCTCGACCAATTCTTAACGCGTTGAAACCCGTTTGTGTACAAATAGACATTTCTTTCCACATGACCAAGTAACACTTTCTCATACGACGTAAGACATCGAAGGAGAAATAAATTTTAACAAATGACTAGCGAGCTATAGTGGGACTTTGTTATAATCTTAATCCTAGCAGTGCGACCTATAAAGTGCCTTTGATTTTGATACTATTATTACCTACGCCCTCCCTAGATCCATAACTACAGTGCAGTAGCTAGTTCTAATTCACAACCAGGCCAAGGATTTTCACAATGAAAAACCCTGAAGTCCGTAATCCTCTTATTCAAGAGTTAATTCCTTTAAAATCTCTATTGTGATTCAAATTACAAAAGGAATTCTCGACTAGTGTTTACTATCTCGTTACGTTCGACATAATCCGATAACTGAGCAAGGAGCGTTAAATTATTATTGACTAGATTCCGGCTGCGGTTTTCGTTCATTTGACATAATTATGTATGTAATATATAGAATATTTATTATTGACAGAAATAAGATCTGGTAAAGTCCGGTGCTTCTAGTTTTAAAGGTTTGTATGATCTGTATTAATTGGATGTCAAGTTGTGGGGTAATGGTATAACGCAGACATCTTGCGTTTGATTTTAGGCGTAAATTTCAACGCCAGCTTTGTTGCCCATAAAAACATATTTTTTCTACAGATTTTTGATAATAATGATAATAATTAATCCTCATTTATTCCTTGAAAGATTTACAAAATAAAATTTCCAAAATATACACACATAATATATATATATATATATTTTTTCAAGGCCACATTTTTCAAGATTTTTGATACGACATCAAATATATTATATAGTAATAAAAAAGCCCGAGGTCGTAGGTTCGACCCAATATATCAATAAATGGATTTAAAATATGTAGTTCATAAACTTCAGCCATATTAGCCTAGTGGCTATAGCTATACTTTCATTCCAGAGGACGTAGCTTCTAAGTCCGGCTGTGCACCAGTAAATGTCAGGCACGGTAGGCCTGCATATTAGAAAAAAACAAATGAACACAAAACAGATACATAAATGTAAGACCCAGACCTTTTGGATGATGCAGCACTGGCTTTTACATTTTAAAACCTTTTATAAAGATGAACAAATGACCTGGCGCGGGTGGAATGTAGTTGAGCGCGGGGAAGCGATCGAATTGGAAGTTTAGGGGAGGGAAGTGGTCGCCAACAACACACAAACTGATATATAACTTTAACATATATTAAAATAGACATGTTGAAAGTAAAAAGTAGAAAAGATATTTCCGGTTGAAACACCCTGTTCAACTACTTAAGCCGTGTGTCTTGAACTGTAGACGTCTCGAACTCGATTTTACAAAAGAATCCGTCTTTAATGAGAGAGCTTAGCGAAAGCCCCACTTCAGTAATGTTACCTGGTATATATTAAATTTTATTCATACAATAGTTGGATTATTTATTTGGCTTTTAGCTACTTTTGAGACGTACATTCCTGTTTATTAAGTACATAATCTAAATAACAATGGAACTCGAAAACACCAATCAGCACCAAAAATTATCTTCGTTAAATCTAAATGGCTAAGGTTCCGTTTACTTGCTTACGTAACTCATAATGAAGAACTCTGAGTACGACTAAGTTACTAATTGTGTTACACAATCATACTATATTGTACCACAAAGAACGGTTCGGTGGCCGTCGATACACAATCTTATACTAGATTAATAAGTCCTGAGTACATACCTCGTTACAATATCTTCTTACCAGGACGAAAGGCACACAATATTATCAGCCGTAAGGATTTAGAGAAATTCTATTAGTTTGGGAACAAAGAGAGGTTAGACTGATGCTAATACCTTGCCTCACAATATTTAAAATATAAAAATGTGTCTAACGTAACCCGAGTAAATCTCAACAATGACTGAACTAATAAATGTGACGATCGGCCAAGAAAAAATATTTGGGATCACCCTCATCAAAAATTATTTAATTGAAATATATATTTATATATTTCGAACATACATTATATATTTTTTAATGGAAAACCACGGAGTTGCTTACTCCATTTGTGGGTTACAAATGTAATAAAAATAGTGGATAAACAGGATTCATCCTTGTCCTATTAAACGGATTAAGGGCACATTATAATCGATACACTTAACCACATCTTCCGGTGTAACTTAAGAATTTCTTAAGACAAATAGACTAGAATCGGTAATTGTAATAAAGTTTTGTCGTTGTTTTACGCTACTTTAAATAAAAACGCAAATTCTTTGAAATTACATTTTCAGTGCGTTTTAGAAATTGTCAGGAGACATATCATTTTATTTAATTAACTGAGTGACTTCAAAGTTCAGCTTATATAGATTGTACTAAATATTTTCACAAATATCACAATGAAATTCCATTGCATACAATGACATAATCATCTTCTTCCGAAATATACGAGGCAGTCGTTATCTTTAACAAGTTAAAAAGGCGTTGCTTAACTACAGCCATGCAGGGAAATCATGAAAATCAATGCAAACACGTTTCCTATCTAACAATCCTTTACGTTGGAAAGCTTGTTATCATGAACATAATTCTCTCGGAAAAGCCTCGATTTTATTGTAGTTTTATACAGAGCTTTTCAAATAATTCTTATGATAGTAATAAATTAATCAATAAGGATAAATCTTAATCAATTTTGTGGCAATACAAAAATATTGACTACGGTAGCCAAACAAAGAATATTTTTTAATATTGATAAAGACTATCACTTAATATCAGATGAGCCGCCTGCCCATTTGCCTATATATATATATATATATATATATATATATATATATATATATATATATATAACTTTGTACTGTAATTTACATGTATTAACGACGACAAGTGGGAGTGCCATGCTGTTGCTTTCGGGCTTCAGCCAATCGGGCAGGCACGACCGGGGCAGTACCACTGTCTCACAGAAAACCGGCGTGAAGTGATGCAATAGGTTCATCTTATTGTACTCGCGTTTCGTGCGGTGAGTGAGACTCCCGGAGCCCATCAATTCCCCCCTCCCCCAGAATATGAAGATGCAGTTTAAACAGAGATTACCCCAGGGGGGTACCACACGTTTCCGCTGTGGAGAATCCCCCTCTGAGCGTCCATCATCGGAACAATCAGTATTCGGTGGTGGATGCACAGGCTGCCCTTCGTATTCTGGGGTGGGCAAAAACTGCTCAAAAAACTATAAGTTTCGATCTCGGGGCAAACGGAAGAATTTACCGAAGGCATCCCCTTCCACGCTCTCAGTGGACTTTACCAATGTTAGGGGGCTCAACTCTAATCTTAACGCGGTTCACTTTCACCTCGAAACTGCGAAGCCGGCCTTATTCTTCCTTACTGAGACTCAGATATCCTTCCCGGCTGATACTTCCTACCTCTCCTACCCGGGGTACAAATTGGAACATTCATTTGTGCCGCGGGCGGGAGTTTGCGTGTACGTCAGAGAGGATATCTGTTCTCGTCGCCTCGGGTCGCTTGAAGGAAGGGACCTATCTAGCCTCTGGCTGCGCGTAGACTGCGATGACCATCCGCGATTCTACGCATGCCTGTATAGGTCCCATAGCGGAAATACCGAAACTGAGCGACTCATTGAGCACATCCAAATGGCTACAGATTCCCTGCTCGAAGGGGTTTCTACCGCTGAAATCGTGATACTTGGCGATTTTAACGCTCACCATGCCGATTGGCTCGGTTCGGAAACCACCGATCACGCGGGAAGATCCTTTCACGACTTTGCTTTAGCTTACGACCTGTCACAAATGGTCCCTGCGATTACGCGAATACCAGATGTGGATGGTCATAAACCCTCTTTGTTGGACCTTCTGCTGACCTCACATCCGGAGACCTATCAAGTCTCTGTTGACCCGCCATTGGGTTCATCGGATCATTGTGTGGTCCGGAGTACTGTGCCTACTACGCGCCCCCCTCGGCCCCGTTTTTCGGGTTGTCGTCGTATTTGGCACTATCGGTCAGCAGATTGGGATGGGATGCGGTCTTTCTTTGCGTCCTACCCTTGGGGGCCTATGTGCTTTTCGTCGGAAGCTCCAGATTCCGTCGCTGCCTCTGTCGCCGAAGTGGTTCTGCAGGGCATGGAACTTTTTATTCCATTCTCTGCGGTGCCGATCGGTGGCAGGTCACAGCCCTGGTTTAAGCGTTCTTGCAAGGCGGCATCGCGTCGAAAGCGAGAATGCTTTAATGCATGGGCGGAAGCGGCGATATCTCGTGATGCCAATACCAGCGAACATAAAAAAGCATATAACTCAGCCTCCAGGTCCTTCAAACGGGAAATCGCTAAGGCAAAGTCAGAGCACATCGCCAGATTTGGCGAGAGATTGGCCCAACTCCCTTCTGGGACCCGAGCCTTCTGGTCTCTCGCCAAAGCTGTACAAGGGAATTTTTGTCAGCCATCGATACCACCGCTGCACAGAGAGGATGACTCGCTCGCCCACACTGCGAAGGAGAAGGCCGACCTCTTGGGCTGTCTCTTTGCGTCCAACTCGACTTTGGATGACCGGGGGAGATCACCACCGGCGATTTCGCGGTGTGATAACTCAATGCCGGAAATCACATTCCAGCAACGTGCTGTTCGCAGAGCACTATCTTCCTTGGACATTCATAAGTCGAGCGGGCCGGATGGTATCCCTCCAATTGTGCTGCGTACATGTGCTCCTGAGTTGGCTCCGGTCCTGACGCGCCTTTTCCGGTACCTGTACTCGCTCGGCACTGTCCCGAAGTGCTGGAAGACCGCTTCGATACATCCGATCCCTAAAAAAGGCGATCGCACTGATCCATCCAACTATCGCCCAATCACAATAACCTCCTTGTTCTCCAAAATAATGGAATCCATTATTAATGGCCAGCTCTTGAGTTATCTAGAGGGCCACCAGCTGATTAGCGATTATCAGTACGGCTTTCGTCGTGGTCGTTCAGCTGGTGACCTTCTAGTATACCTTACTCATAGATGGGCAGAGGCAATTGAGTCCAAGGGGGAGGCACTAGCGGTTAGTTTGGACATAGCGAAAGCCTTCGATCGGGTGTGGCACAAAGCACTGCTCTCGAAGCTACCAGCCTACGGGCTTCCTGAGAAATTATGCGACTGGATCTCCAGCTTTCTAGCCGATCGGAGCATCAAGGTCGTCGTCGACGGAGCATGTTCCGACCTTAAACCCGTGAATGCTGGGGTCCCACAAGGCTGTGTTCTGTCCCCGACCCTGTTTCTTCTGCATATCAATGACATGTTGCAACTTAGCAACATTCATTGCTATGCGGACGACAGCACTGGGGATACTCTTTACACTGGCCGGGCAGGTATTTCTCGGGCAGTTGTCGATGAGTACCGGAACAAACTTGTGTCTGAAGTCGAAACTCTTTTACGTGGAGTCTCGGACTGGGGTAGACTAAACCTAGTCCAATTTAACCCCAAGAAGACACAAGTTTGCGCGTTTTCCGCGAAAAAAATACCCTTTGTCGCTACTCCTCTTTTCGAAAACACTCTTCTTGAAGCCACAGCCAGCATCGGAATACTTGGCGTTGACATATCGAACGACGTTCAGTTTCGCGGTCATTTGGAGGGAAAGGCTAAATTAGCCTCCAAAAAGCTTGGTGTGCTCAGCAAGGCGAGACGGTACTTCACTCCGGGCCACCGCTTGCAACTCTATAAAGCGCAAATACGGCCCCACTGTTCTCACCTCTGGGCGGGGGCTCCCCAGTACCAGCTCCTTCCACTTGACCGTATCCAACGAAGAGCGGTTCGAATCGTCGATGACCAATCCCTCTCCGAGCGGCTCGATCCTTTGGCGTTGCGTAGAGATGTGGGGTCACTCTGCATCTTCTACCGCATTTACCATGGAGAGTGTTCAGAGGAGTTGTTCGGATTAATACCTGCAGCTGAGTTTCAGCATCGGACGTCGAGGCAAAATACAAAATTCCACCCGTATCACCTCGACGTCCGACGTTCCACGACTGAGCGTTTCTCAAGGCAATTTTTGCCGCGCACCACCGCTATGTGGAACCAGCTGCCCACTGAAGTATTTCCGAACCAATTCGACTTAGGGTCCTTCAAGAAAAGAGCGTACAAATTCTTAAAAGGCCGGCAACGCACTCGCGAGCCCTCTGGCATTGAGAGTGTCCATGGGCGGCGGTATCACTTAACATCAGGTGAGCCTCCTGCCCGTTTGCCCTCTATTTTATAAAAAAAAAAAAAAAAAAAAAAAAGACAAAAATCTAATGTTAATTTGTTCCTTTAAGATCATATTCTAAAGCCTAAATAAAAATAGCCTCTATTCGAGTACTACATTCGATTAACATTAAATCCATGTATACACTGTATGTTTTACACGACCTCCGACGGAGTGAAGGCCTCCTAAAATCCACCTACCCAGGCTTCTGGTGGGCGTCCTTTCTTTTTTCTTCCCACTGCCCCATTCCAAGTAAGGTTCTTTTTACCCATCTGTCATGACAAACCGGCCATTTTCACTTTATCTTAATTGTATGTGTTACGTCTCTTATATTTGTAAAGCTTCGTATTACACGAGTTTTAACTTTGTCTGTAAGTTTTAACCGAAGAATAGAACGCTCTATAGCCGTTTGGTGTACTCAAATCTTCTTTATTAGTCCATATAATAATATTACAAAACCCTTTCTATAGGATCTTGAATCATAAACTACTTTGTGATTCCGATTCCAACATAAGCGTTACAGATATAACGAAAATGCCTTCCATCGTTAGATGACGTCAACAGAGTTCTTTGTTAGTAAATGCAATCCAATTGTTAATTTGTTAAGTCAATCATTAAAATCGTAATTGAAGTGACGCTATAAGCTTTTTGAACCGAATAAATCGACACCGTTACGCATCGAATTGTTAACTCTTCATGTTCTTTTCTTTGAAAATATTTACTGATGATAAAGGGTTATTTAAAATCCCTGAAACTAGCAAACAAAGTTATTCTGATCGCTAAGGATGTACGACTTCTTGACCTTAGCCACTGGGGATTTTGTTCTAGTGTATGGTTGGATTGGTTTACAATACTACCATTATAGTATGGTGGAACAGTACCTCCAACCAATCTTCCCACATGAAGATAAACCGCTATTTTATAAGTTGAAAGCATTAATTTACTAGTTATGAAGAGCGAGCTAGATCAACAAAATGCTAATGGAAGAATCATCCATTTTATGTCAGTTTTAGTTAACGGCTAGTTTTCAATTATCGTATAAAGCCTGCGGATACGTCATGCCCAATTTACTGTTATGAATAAATCGCAGGCAGCGCTGTTGGGTTCTAGCTATTAGTTTGCCAAAATCTCCATGTTAGCAGTACGATTTGTGTATGTGAGGTAAAAATTTGTTTTGGCAACATCCAGCTTTATTTACGAGTATTTAAAGGGAAACACGTTTTAGCAATCCGATTATAATCGTGTTTATAACAACTTAGAAATATATTATCAAGTAGCATGCGATTTCGTAATTCAATTGAAATTCACTTATTTGTTAAAAGCTACACATAACATATATATAATTGTAATTAGTTTATTATTATTATAAATATTTGTGATCATTTTATTGTGAAGTGTCAGGTTTATAAACTTAAATCCGAGATCATTCTTGTTTACGTGCATCACAGAAGATTCAATTAATTGCGTTTAACCCTGAATGTGATTTCGAATAAATAAAAACATGACCGTTTAATGTTTATTTGTACTGGGTTTGTATAGACGAGCTGTAACGCGGAAGCACATTTTAGTATGAAATCATAAATATGTCATGTTGGATATCAAAGTCCCGATAAAGGTGTCCAGAATTAATATTAAATATTAATTGCACAATGGCTCATTTATATGGCGTATATAAATGGTTGTGTAATTGAACTGTCGCCCTCAATCGTTTTCATTCACTCCATTACGCGGAGGTCAAAAATAATTACATTTACTGCATCGGTTTTTTGGTATTAAATGCCTATAATATGCCGATTCATCATTTTTAATAATTGTTGATCCAATCTCTTTATTAATCACTAACTCCCTGCGCTGGTCAGGGTAGAACTGTATATTATAAACTCTTGTAGGAAATTTATGTTCTAAGGACTATCAGTTTAATGAAATTTAATTGTTTGACGTAGTCTGTGTACGATATAGATATATAATCGTGTAAATTAACGTACGTGAAGTGAATTGTAGGATACATTTCCTACATACATACTAGGCTGCCTTTACAACCGCTATTCATATGCGTAGTTTTGGCATGAAAGACCAAATCCATAGGTTAGTTTTAATTTTACCTTTGATTTTGATAACATGTACTTGACACATGTAATAAAAGATACCACGTAGCTAATACAACTAATATTCTAAATATATGTTGTGTATTGATTACCGCAAAGGCGGCATAAAGGCCGGCATAAAACATAAGAAGTTTCGCACTTAAACGTAGTTAATGATATTCTTTTATTACTTCACACTATTGTTGAGATTGATTTAAAATTTAAAATACGCTTTATGAAGACAAGTGGTTTATTCCAGCGCAAAAGAATTAATTACCTAACCGAATGCGAGTTGTTTCAAACGAAAACCGTGCAGGGTTGTCAATGCTGAGTAAAAAGTCTCAGCTACGCTATGGTAGACCACAGTTTCAGAATTCTCTTATTCATACTGCAATGGAGATTATCATTAAGACTCTGAAAGAACGCTGAAACAGAAGTATTAGTTGCCCATCCCAGACGCCTTCAATCAAAAGCGTATGAGTAGGAGTTTGAAAGCGTCTCTCAATCGGCCAAATGCTTGTACTGACTGAGCATTTTTCGAGGCAATTTTTGCCGAGCACCACCGCTATGTGCCAACAGCTGCACACTGCAGTATTTCTGAATCGATTCGACTTAGGGTACTTCAAGAAAAGAGCGTACCAAGTCATAAAAGGCCGGCAACGCACATGCGAGCCCTCTGGTATTGAGTGTCCATGGGCGGCGGTATCACTTAACATCAGGCGAACCTCCTGCGTGTTTGCCCCCTGTTCTATAAAAAAAACGCCGAAATAGGTAATGATAGACAAGACAAAGTCGGACGCGAATGAGTATTTTTCTAATACTAATTAAAACAATTTGCTTGATTTGTCAAATATTTTAAAGAAATTAGCAACCCTAGTTTTTCACCTTTTGAACTGAATTCTCATCGCAAACCTAGACGATTTCAATTGTACAATCTGCTTACTACGTCAAAATTAAATTGGTAATTTACGTACCACTTACCTTTTCCTATAAAGAAGTAGTTATATCATTTTGTCTTGTGTCACTTGTGTCAACTCTAGCAATTGGTAAAAGCTTATATTAATTTTGAGAAGTGAGGTCTAAACAGAAAAAAACGCGGTGATAGAGAAAGACGTAACATACAGCGGGTTAACTGTGAAGTCATGAGTATGAAAGGTGTGAATGCAAATTTCTTGAAGTACATAAATAATATGCACCTACCCTATATAATAAAGATATACATATACGAGTACTCTTTATACCTTTATATAAAATGACCTTTTCCTTAACAAATTACTTGATTTTCTAAACTTTGAACTTATCTTTTAATTTGCAATCCTAGTCACGTTGTACTAAAATCCTCTAATTGCTTATTTTAATTTTATAGTTTTGCTATTGTGTTCACTCATAGAATCTTCATATATGATATATATATATATATATATGTAATGAGTGACCGAAATCGAGAGAAGCTTAAATTTACCTGGATCGTGATGTGCAGCTGGTGACGGCGCTGAGAAGGCACTCGAACAGCCAGGACGTCGCGAGAGGCCGCCTATTTCCGGCACTGAAAATCGTACAAAAATTTAAGCTATGCAGAAAGTAACTGTGGTTGCTCTTAAATAACGGACTACCCTCACTTTTCGATATTAAAAGGAATTCTTTCTATTTAGCGAGGTCGAATGCTTGATCTAAACATTTCAAAAACCAGTGGCTCTTTAAGATCTGGGCCTCAGATTTATGTATGTTTCGTCATCATTTGTCAATGTAATAGGCAAAGTGATCAGCCTCCTGTGCCTGACACGCCGTCGACTTTCTAGGTCTAAGGCAAGCCAGTTTTCCTTCACCGTTCGAACGAATGTTAAATGCGCATATAGACAGAAAGTCTTTCGAACTACAGAATCTAAAAATACTGATTTTTATTGATATACAAAACAGTAATATAGCCGAGTTTTCGAATTCTATTTATGTTTGAGTTTTATGCTGTTTTAAATTTTATAAAATATACATAAATCCTTGAACCGGTAACCTCTAAGTGCACAATACAATTCCAAGTTATAAACGTTTGTTTTTTCCGTAAACAGTTTGTCTCATTAAGGTTTCTTTAAGAAGTTTGTGCAATAATTTCACAACTTCTGAGCATTTTATAAATTCAAAGCGGTTGACTTTAAAAAATTCTTTAATATTTTTTAGCCTTTAAGAAATAGGGAAAAACATGTTTGCATTTTATGTATACGAGGTCAATAAATATCATAATTTACATTACAAGATAAATAACTGACAAGTTATTTATTTAAAAATAAAAAATAGTTATATGCGTATTTCAAAGCAGTAGAGCTATATTAGTAATTTAACGCGTTCATGGGTAATATACCAATTCGGAAGTCACTGACCAGACTTATCCCCATTGGGGGACACTCGCCATACAAAAGCTCATAATGTAGAGCGGCGTGTCAACACGTACAACTAACCACTTATGGGAGGGTGAGCCGTTTAGCGATAGAGGCCCTTATGTAACTGTCACAAGCACGTAGAGCCACCATATTCAAGTTTTATAACATTAGGGCATTTCCTAATTCCATTCCCCTTTCTAATGCTAATTTAATTACGTTTATTACCTTGAGTTTGAACTTGACTGGATGTTTATAGTATCTTTACATTGGGATTTTCGTAATCTTGACGAAAACGGGAAAACAACATAACAACGAAATTATATATTTTATTTGTTACTTGTGGTTTTCATGTGTGAAATTTAACTGAGGACGATAAGAAAAGAGTGCTTTGAAAAAAACATTAATTTTTCATCGTTATTTTTATAAATACGTTAAGCGGGGCGTTTTATCGGCAACTAATGACTATTAATGCAAAATGTAACAAGGGTTTGATGACTTTCGAACAAAAGATTAAAGAAGTTAAATTGTAAAAGCATTCATTGCGAATAAGGAATCGCGAGAAGAGAAATAAATATTTTGATATCTCGGCCGTGTCAAACAAAACGATGTGAAAGCTGAGAACTGGTATTAACTCTACATTCATTTACTCCGTTTTATCTTTGTTAACAGGGTTGGCAAAAATACAGCCGCAATGAGCTTTATTCGTAATAGAAATAACATACAACAATAACAATAAAAAAATTGCTTGAATCATGATGTGAATATTGTTTATATAAACTTCTTAAAAAAACTGACTCCAAATTGCACTAAAAGTTAAAATAATAGCGTCAATAGCAAAATCAAATGTATTAATTGCTTATTACATTCTAGACACGGGGCTGGAAGATTTATTGAGGCATCATTTTGGATGTTGGTACCGTACAATTAGATTCGTCGGTTTCATGATCATAAATTACCTCCGAAGATGTCTTATTAATATTGGTCCATGGACAGCTGAACAATGCATATACAAATACATTCAATTTTAACGGTGACAAATATAAAAGATAAATTAAAAGCAGTGGTTGTAATTGATGTATCCTTAACGATAATACCTGGATGTGGCGTATGATGAGCGTGCTCTGTTGGCGGCGGCTGCATTGAGGAAAGGGCTGACAATGGCGTGTACCGAGTACCATCTTCCCGAGAACATCCTTCCTGTTAATATATTAGTATACATTTATATTTAATCATCAAATTTGTCCCTAAAAGCTTTGTATATAAACAGCAGCAATTCAGTACTATTTCAAATAAAACTAAATTTTATTAGTTGAAGTATGGATTTAGAGCTACACATAATAAATAATTAGGAAAGTGAAAACTAATGCGATATTTATCGTTTTAGCTATTTTATTGTATATTTTTAGACTTTAATAACGAACTTTCACCGGCAATTTCTTAACCAATGGTCTGAACAGAGAGTGTGAGGATGTTGAAACGAAATACGGTATGGTGGAGCTTTCCGTTCGATTGTCATTGGTTAAGAGTTCAATACGCGTTGACACGCGACATGATACGTCCGTTGGACCAATCAGTCGCGACATTACACCTTGATTCTTTTGTCCTCCATCCTCCATCCATAGGATGTACACAGAGATAGGAAAGCTCTTAACACAAACAACCCATACCACGAGCAACTCGCTGCATGAAGTGGATTGTAATATAATTTTTTTTACTATTATTTTAACGCTTAAAATATACTTAATATTTTAAGCGTTAAAATCAAATAACACCGTGAAATTGAAGAGTACGGATATTTAACATGTAAGACAAAACAATTACTGTCAAGGACATGCGTAATATCCTGAAGAATCATTATTTTTACGATAAATGAGATTGAATCTTAAGATTATCAAGCGAAGGTTGAAATTGATATTAAATAGTAAAGGATAAAATGGATAAAGTCCCGAGGCATGTTTACGTCGAACTTACTTCATTACCGGGTATTAATGAGATCCAAAACGCCTACGATCTTTATTACGCTCCAGTGTTAGACTTATTATATTTGTTTGCTTTTCATAGGTATTTAGACATTGGAAATAGTTCGACGTGATATTGTATGACATAAACGTACACGTACATAATTGCAATCCGATTAAATAACTTGAAAGGATATTGATATAGCTGGGTGCACCTATCTGTAATATCACATTTTGTAGAAATTTAAGTACTTTAACAACTACTAACAGTAATTAAATGTATTCAACATTATGTGAATTGTAATTACAATTTGCGAGAAGACGCAGTACTTATTTTATTGAAATGAAGAGCGCTTTTGAATATAAATAAAATTCACACCTTTTCACAATTAGCAGTGGCGGTGGTCTGCGTGTGACTTGTAGAGGATATGCGATATTGCATGCCCGAAACGGTGCAGAAACCTTCATGATGGTGTGTTGCATAAACCCCTGTTATTGTAACATCAGTGTCTTGGTTGACGATAACCTCGACTTTCTGTTTTATATCTGGAAGAACACAGTCCTCAATTTCCTTTTTTGGCTCCTCAGTTTTTACTTCCGACTTCACGCCGGAATCAATTACGTTTTTTGGCTTTTGCGAAAATGATTCGTCGCTGCATGAGTCAGAAGTACTATCATCTTTACTTGATTTTGGAGATCGCTTTTCGTAGCTGGCTGCCAAAATCGCCGTGGCATTTAAGCTGGCCATACGTTTCTGGACAACCATGTCTTTTAAATCCATAACGACCTCGTTTCTGTTACGTTTCTTTTTAATAGGAACGCCAGCTGTCTTTTTCATTTTTGGCGAAGGTTTCTCAGTATCAGATTTTGGTGCAGAAGTTTTAATTGCAGTTTTCTTACGTTCAATGTTTTTGGATTTAGACTCCATTTCACTGTCCTCACTAGAAGAAGTAGATGACTTAGGATCCCAATATTTACCAGCACTTCTTATACCTGGTACTCCTCTTAGTGTTCTTTGTGGTGGACTGTCATCAGAACTATCAGAACTATCCTTTTCTTTCTCTTTCTTATTTTCATACTCTGATCCAGATGTACTGTCCTGTTTATCAGAATCTTTTAATTTCACTTCTTTCTTTTTGGGAACTGTGATTTTCGAAGTTCCTGGTATTGGCTGTCTTTCAACTGTTCTCATCAAACCTAACTCTACATGACTCCGACTTTCATTTTCATATAAGCAGTGTACTTTGGCCAAGGCATTCAGGGAAGCCATTCTATGCTTTTTAGGTCCTGACCACATTGATAATAATTTAAGTCGCCGTTTAGTAGGCTTTTCGTTTCCCAATAAGTTAGAAGTATCTTTTAAATCAATCAGCGAATCTTTTGATAGTTCTTTTAACTCTTTAGATGTTTTCTTTTTTAAACTGTCAGTAATGCGTTTATATTTTTTTTGTCTGGGCTTTTTGTTCTTAGAACTACTGGATTCGGAAGAACTCTTAAAATCTTGATCGTCGTTTGATTCACTTACACTCTCTTCTGATGAGCTGTAATGTTTAGTTTTAGTGCTAAACGCAAACTTTGATGAATCAATTTCTTCATCTGATAATGTATGTTTTTTCTGCTGCTTTTTACCTTTCTGTGTTTTCTTCGGCGCAGAATCATTCTCAGTTTTAATAGTTGAAGAGTCCAGAAATTTAGTTGGGCTAAAAGGTTTTCCAGTGACGCTAGATTTTCTGGCAACCATTTTGTAGGATTTACTGACAATAGGTTTAGGTTCATCATTTATATTTGTTGGATTATTGAGCTCACAAGTGCTAGATTTTTCTTGTATAGGCTGGCTAGTGTCTTCAGTTTTCTTGCTGGCTTTCAATTGTTTTACAACTTCTTCTATGGGTCTGTGAGGGGAATACTTTTTTCTTTCTGACTCTCCCTTTTTATCAATTACTGTCCCTTTTACTCGAGCTATTGGTCGAACACGTCCAACAGTCTTATTTACAGAATTTCTGAAATCAGATAAAATGCTTTTCGGTGAGTCAACTTTCTCTGTGAAAGTATACACATCTATTTCTGGGCCTTGAGCTACGAGTGAGCTAGAAGAAGTTTTTTCTTTGATGTCTTCAGTTTTGGTCTCACATTTTAATGGCAAAAAGCGTTCGGATACCGTTAAATTGCCTTTAGAATTTTTAGAACACTTAACATCAATATCTACTGTTCTAGGAGATCTAGCAGATGTAAAAAATTTAGGCGGCCTGTCCATCTCTGATTTTGGTGTCTTCGGGGAAAGCATAACTGTAGTAGATTTCGGACTAACGGCTTCAGTTTTACCCGAGTTACCTTCTTGAGTGTCAGATTCGTGTTCTAATTGAGATACCTGATTTTCTGATATATTCTCTAATTTCTTATCATTATATTTTTCTGATTCTGTTGATACGGTTTCATCGCTGAACTCTTCTTTTGGAACTGATATGTTCTCGGAAAATGATTTGCCCTTACCTGCAGAAACCTCAGATTTGGCATTTCCTTTTTTAGCTTTTGCTTTTGGACTTTTGGAGACTTTTTTGATGCCATCCGGGCTACTTATAGATTCACTATCAAGAACATCTTTAGAAGGCTGTTTTCCCTTTGGAAGGGTTATAACTTTCTTTGCAGCATTAGAGGGTTTCTTTGAAGGTAGGTTTTTGGTGAGGATTTTACTTGTGCTTATAGTTTTCGTCTCCTTCTTGTTTTTCTTAAGGGGGGTTTCATTTTTAACTGTGTTTGGTTTCGTAACAGTTTTAGTACTTTCGTTAGAAGTGGAGGGATTGTCTTGATGAGATTTATTTCCGTCTTCCTTTTTATCAGTGTCGTCATTTTTATTATTTTTGGGATTTTTTAATGATTTTTGAAGCGCTTTAACCTTTTTAGGCGAGGCAACTTTCTTTTTGGTTCGCTTTTTGACGTTTTTCGATTTGACAGATGTTTTATTAGATACTCCCTTCTTTGCAACAACTTTCGAGGCTTGCGACCGCATTGTCCTCAGCAATCATGTGAACTTCCGACATTGACAGCAGATTTTACTTCCTGCAACAAAAAATAACGTATTTTATATCCATATTATAGTAATGAAGAATTTGAAATAAATAAGTAAGAACACAAATTTAATAATAAAAATAACCCCTGATCAATATGTTATATGTTTAAGTTAAGACAAATATTTTTTTTATTAGTTCCATTTAATTTTTTCAGCCAAATAACACAAACTCTTTATAAGCGGTTCAGTCAGCACATTCAAACTAAAAATAAAGTTCTTAAGAATTAAAGTACGTTCTAAAGAGACTATAATGAAGAAGGATGATTTGTTTGCGCAATAATTAAGCAACGAGTCTGCCTTTTGTCAAGTTAATCTAATAATACGGCAGCTGAAAGCAGATTATGAGGGTCATCTTATACTGGTTGGACTTGGCAAGTAGTTTGTACTTTATTAATTGTTTTGAACTTAGAGCGCTACAGGAAGTTGTTATTGTTTAAAAAAAGAGTTAAATATATTTAAGTACCTAATTAAAAACCCAAAGAAAAGTTTATCTTTTACTTGACGAATATGGAGATGAATAATATTAAGTGAGTATTATAAGAGAATATTTTATTTAACGTTTAGATGGAATAATTGGTACCGAGCAGTTATAAAATAATTAGTAGGGCGGCGGCTTTTTTTTTTACAAATAAGTGCCACTACTGCCTATAATTATTTTAGAGTAAATTATATATCACAATGCGATATAAAGAAATTATTAAAAATGCACAGTTGCAATTGATAAAAGGCTAATGAAAAAATACATTAATATATACAAAGTAAAAGAACCGAATTATTTACAAAATACAAAGTATTTTCACTTCCTAAAACTCGAGATTCAGTAAGTTAGTAAAGCGGAACACCGAACAGTGTTAAATCCTCTCTCGCTTGATCTTTTTGCTCGTTATTTCAACATTCTCGAGGAATTTGTGATTTACACCGATTCGTGCTTTACAAAATTACCGGTTATTTTAACGTGAATCGATAAACCACAGATAAACATTTTACGCAAAACCCAGTACACATATTAGGAATATTTTGTTTTTTTTATCAAACTAGCTTTAGCAAAAGCGCCTGACTCAATGTTAGTAAAATATATTATGTACATTGTACAATGATCCGATGATGATGCAGTGTAGCCAAGGAATGTAGGTACTACTATTCATTATGAAGCGAACTTCATTCTCTATAAGAAAAAATAATTTTAAGTTTAATAAAATGATAAATTACAGCTTTCAGCATCTCTTTCGTTACGCTTAAAACACAAATTAATTATTAAGTTCATCAACCTGTACCTAACCGAATTATTCTGAAAACTCAAAATAACTTAATTACACTTATGAACGTTAGAAAATAAGTTAAATTAATTCTAACCTTACATTTCGCAAGGTCAAGTCAAGGGCGTAGAGCGGACAAGAAGAACTGGCAAGAAAATCTCCGCCATTCTTTAATCGCTAAGTCGTACAAATTGTTTGAATTTGAACAAATCAATCCCAAGTATTAGGATCATTTAAATATTCGTCAAATTTAAAAAAAAGCTTTATTGATTATACGTTAACGAGAGGTTCGAATTTATTTCGTGATAATTCTCTAATGTCGCTTGGGAGTAAGTTGTAAAAACGAATACGATATCAAACGGAATTAGTTCTGTTTCGAGTATTATACTGGTGAAAACGACAATTTATATTAAAATGGTTTTATTTTTTGTATATACAAAACAAGGTTTCAAGAATATATTGACTGGATAGAGTCATATATTCTTGAAGCCTAATACATATTTTATTCCTTAAACTGTAAAAAAGTTTATCATACGAATGAAAGTAGTCACAGATATCTAAAGATAACTCGTAGACGATAAAAAGGGACAATGTAAAAACCACATCGGTTGATTGCACATTAAGTATTGCTAACTCTATACAATCGTAAATCTTCTATCTTATCAATTATATTTAAAGAAGTTTCTATCTTACATACCACACTTAAGGCTCATAATCGCGTATATGCATATACCACCCACATAGCATTAACAAGCGTTTACAAACACGCTGAACGCCGTTTGTGTTGGTACTTAGTACATTTTATTTACTTGTTTTCATAGACGCTATATTGATATTTTAAAAGATAATGTAATCTTAAAAAATAAATCAGTGACGATACAACCTTTTTATGTCTGGGCCTCAGATTTCTGTATCTGTTTCATGATCATTTTTCAATCCAATAGGCAAGTATGTGATCAGCGTCCAGTGCCTGACACACTCACACTCTGTCGACTTTCTGGGTCTAAGACAAGCCGGTTTCATCACGATATTTTCCTACTCCGTATGACCGATTATTAAATGCGCACATAGAACAAATTCCATTGCTGCACAGCCGGGGATCGAACCTAAGACTTCAAGGGTGAGAGTCGCCCGCTGAAGTCACTAGGCCAACAATGTAATGGCTAATGTGCTAATGTAATGGCTACTGTTATGGTGATTAACAATCAATATATAGTCTACGGTTAGTCAGATAGAATACAAAAATTCTATGCTTGTCTACGATGTTCATGTGTCTTCCATCTTTAGCGTTCTAAAGGTGTTGGTGTGGCACAACTTCCGCTCTTGCCTTCTGTCTTCGGCAAGTCTTCGGCGGTCTTTTATAAACCAATTTAACTAGCATACATATAGTTAATACACTAAGGCATACTCAGTGTCCAATTAAATTATCCCTAATGTAATGTTACAAATATATATATATATATATATATATATATATATATATGTATCTCTAACTAAAAAACTAACTGTGTAACTCATCTTCTTAATGTAATGCCCGATTAGTTACTTAATATAAAAGTTTATTGATAAAAACAACTCCGCGTTGTAATCCTATAAAATTAATGCGTACATCAAAAAACTTGCCAAATTTCTACTAAGTATTCATGTCAAAAACCATCAAGTGCTTTCCGAAGATAATACGACACGCTACAATGTACGTCAAACTTTTCCTATCACATCGTTGGAGCCTCCATTCGGTTTATAGTCTACGGGCGCCAGCCTTGAATAAAATTTAGGTAGACTGTAAATTTATATATTAAAGTTCAAATCAATAATACAAAATATATGAAAATTATGGCAAACATAAATATTATAAAAAAATATATACATATATAAAATAATGTTTAAATAACTTTATTTCTCAATACAAAAGTATATTTTATTTACATGAGAAACATAATATTATGTATATACGAGTGAGATACACGTCCCAATTTTAGTACACTAGATTCCCTCTGACATGCATTTTTAATGCCCCTTTGAAACTGTCAAACACGCTCATATTGCGAATTTTAGTTGGCAACTGATTAAACAGTTGCACACCCTCATACCCAGTAGACCTCTTCAAATAATTTGGGCGCGGCTTCGGCAAGATAATAAAAATGACTAACAAAGCATCAGATTAGCCTGATCAGATAGGAATTTAACAATGCTTTTTAAATACACACTAAGTGTACTTTAAAGTACACTACCCAATATGTCATAATCAGGGTAAGTAGTGTTAATTCTTTTTCTCTCTTCGAATAATTCGAATGAGAGGTAGAAAAAAACCTATTTTAGCTCAATTTGCCATAACAGTTATAATAATCAGCAGCGAATTTCATATACATAAATTGGATTCATGATTTTAAACAAGGACAAAATAATAGGAATATATATTGCTCTCTTAAGTATTAAGTCCGACGAAAAGCTTTCTTTCGGGTTCATTTCATCAAAACGTGCGTAATGTGAAACCATGAATTCACATATATAGTCCATGATTGTCAATTGGCTGAACACAGAATACGTTTCTATCTTTGTTTTTAATAGGAACGCTTATACGTATCTGTGGGTTTAAAATTTAAGCAAAATATTATATGTGTGCAGTTAAAGTGATTTTGTAATTACTCAAGAACATCTAACATGTTTTTTTTATTATTTATTGTGTTTATTCAACGCTCTTGTATCGAGAGAAGGCAATCCGGTAGGGCGTGTCACGTTTGATAATATTAAATTAAGTTTTGTGTCAAATGCCAAATTATGAATTAAAAATTATAACACGTTTGACTCAAAATTGCGCAAGACTTGACAGTACGACCAGCGTGTAAAATTTTATATTTAGATATTTTGAATACTCTATACAAAAATTCGCTATGAAACTTGACAGTATAAAAACGTTAATATCTATCTTGAAACCCATACAAATACATTAGCTACCGCAAAACTATTACACATAACAAACCTCATATTTTATTTGTAACAGCAAAACTACAAATTTATAAACCATTTTTAGGGTTGACTAAATGTCGACCGCTGACGATGTATATTATACAATTGTCTATGCCTTGCGTAATAAGAGTCTGTTTTTGATAATGCATGTATTTTGTATGCATTATAAATTACGAATAACATTCAAATGAATTGAAAACATATTTAACAAATTACAGTTGTTTTTAAATCTTAACGACATACGATTCGTAGTTTTTATATAAACAACTGTCAAATGCGTTCTATATATTAAAATTGAGAACTCGTATAAACTATGCTTCATATCTAAAAATAGAAACTGACACTGAGATATCAATGCAGATTCGAAATATTTATGTTCCGTTACAAACATTTGAAAAATACTTCTTCCGTTCCACATTTAAAAACATGCCAACGCAAATGTTTTAACATAGCAACCCTACATACCCAAACAAACAATTGCAGAAAACCTACATTTGCGGAAAACGAGCGATATTATTGTACAACTCAAGACAATAAGAGAAATTGTGGAAAAGAAAATTAAGTGAAACATTTTATTTACTTCTTTGATATGATTTGGTTTTCGTGTTTATTCAATTTGTTTCAATCGGAATGTGCGCAGGTAGCTAGCGTTAATTAGTTAATAATGTTTTACAAATGCTTCGACCGCTTATCCCAGGAAATATATTCTGGATATTAGCCAGTGTCTTGAACTCGCACAATAACTGATTGGTACTTTAATCAGTTTAATATTTCAACAATAGTTTACAAAATATGTTTGGAAGAAGAATTACAAAAAGGGCTCCCATATACGAACAATCAGCATTTACAAATAGTTTAACTATCTTAAATTGATTTAAAAAAATAACAAATACTAGACAAAGTGAAAAACCACAAGCTCCAAAAGTTGAAATTATAGAGGTAGGCAAGTACAATCTCAATTCGGACGCCATAAATTTTCGGTAAAGGTTGAAATTTTACGATAAAATTATCAAAATCGTCATGAATGACTTATATATAATTACGATATGTTGATCACGTGATTTAATCATCATTAAGGTATAACAAAATAGAGAAAATGCTTTTCTTAGACAGAAATAGGTCGTTTTCTAACATCTTAGTTTTAGCTAGCAACCTATCTAATCTTTATAATTAATCGACAAAGGCAAACAAACGAACAGTTTAGTTGTAATAATCCAAGCAAATTTAAATAATTAATACAATCATAAAAACTTGAAATTAACTTATTATTTAAAATGGTTTTTATCACATACAAACGCGTTAGCGTATCTGACATAATAGCGAATAAGCTAATTTTTCCTCAGCGTTAAGTGTTTTGGTATTGAATACAATTAGTGCTTTAGTGTTACCTTGCATTTTCCAAAGCAAAAGTTACTACTCTACTAACACATACACAAAATAACTTTATTAATATAGGTAGTAAGTACACTTATGAACGCCAGAAAAGAAGTTAAATTGATTCTAAATTAAAAATTTATTACCAGTTCGCAAGTCAAATGCGTAGAGCGGGCACGAAGAACTGGCAAGAAACTTTCCGCCACTTTTTTAAATCGCTATTTTGAGTCATACAAATTGTTTGAACTGGAGCAAATCAATCCCAAGTATTAGGATCATTTAAATAATTGTCAAATTTATAAAAAAGCTTTATTGATTAATTTCCCTTCAACGAGAGTTTAATTTATTTAGTGATAATTCTCTAAGTTTGGCTTGGGAGGTACTAAGAAGACCAGAGACGCTACAACGGTTTTGGCGTCAGATGTCTGAATCTGTTACGTGTAATTTGTATTTTGGCTAATAGACATCTACATTACACACGCCGTCAACTCCTTGGGGTTTAACGAATGCATCCTCCCGATGTTTTCCTATACCATAGTGTGTGTTAAATGCACACATAGAAATAAAATTCCAAGGGTGCTTAGCCCGGGTTCGAAACTTCGAATAGCTGCGAACAATACATATATATAATACATACTATAATAATATTTAACTAACATATCGAAACGAGAGATTAACTGTATACGTAACAAAAGTCTAACCGTGCGTATTTGATTAATTAAATTAATTAATTTAATTAACGTTTTGATTAAATTAATATTGACTTATATCTAAAGTGACCAAATTCTTTGACTCAAAACGGGACATTGATTTAATTTAGGTCAAATAATAAGTAGTCAAGGAAAAAAAAACACTGAAAATCTGAGACAAATCTGTTTTTAATTTATTTTGTTATTTATTACTTAAGATGTCATGTGGAACATGGCGTCATGGTTGCAGCTACGTTCAAACGTTGTGTAAAACTTGGCGATTAAAAAGAGCGGCAGAGAGTTTATTGCCAGTTCTTCTCTTCCGTTCTACGCCCTTGTTTTGAGAACTGGCAGTAAATGTTAAATAAGAAGCATTTAATGTATATTTTTGACGTTCATAAGTGTACATTATGTTACCTATATGAATAAATTATTTTTGGCTTTAAAGTTATTTATTTTGGAAGAGTTAGTTGGCTTAAAAGTTACGAATCACAAAATGTTAAGTTAGTTGAACAGAAGAACAAATTTGTTTTAATATAGCTAGTGACGATTTCAAATAAGAATGAAACTTTTGGTACGTTTTTTTTTCTGTTCGGTTTACATTCTGCTGCTTAAATTTTGGCGCGGTTTTTCAAAACGCGTCAATTTTGCATCCCACTGTTCATTTCGGGACTCGTAAAAGGACAGTCAGGTCACATTACTTATACCTAAAACTAACACGGTAAAAAAAGAATTAAAACATACTTTTAGTTGTACTATTTTTATATAGACTAGTTTTCATATTAGAAGCTGACATAAAATGGACCAAAAAGTTAGCAGAGTCAACATTTAACAACATTTCGGTGTTTACAGTTATTGTGAACACAACGTTGGAAACAAAATACGAATAGGACTATTTGTTTTGGTATATTCAACTGCACATTTTATTCCCTTGTATAAAGGCATTTATCTTAATATGCTTGGTTCTTCATCGAGAATAATTTTACGTGTCTTTGAATTTTAGGGACATTTAACGGTGTACGGACACGGTTCATAGCGTGGTAGCTTAAAAGAGATACGGTCGAGCGTTTCTCATAATTTAATTGCGAGCCAATTAAGTTGCATTGGCGATGATAATTAAGTTTACGCGTCTATTTATATTCTATTATGCTTTGAGATTGACCTACTATTAAAGGAGCTTTAACGCTAACACCATACAACCTTTAACAGGCTAATAATTTAGCAACAGCTACGTGTACTATCAAAATGTAAAAAAAAAACACTCTACTTGAAATATATCTATACAAAAAAAGCACCAATAATTGTCGATTTCATGATTAAACAAGTGGTAAAAAACGAGTTACCGATGACGTAATGTATTACGTCACAACCCACGACCTCAAATAACATGAAGGCTATTCGTTACAAAATCACGTGCCTATTCATATCTCTATTCAGCGTGTTACATATGCAATAATGGCGCTTATGTTTCATAGAAAATATAAGACATAGTCCAAAGGCTATAACGACCACATCAAGCATGAAAAAAGAAAATGCAATAGGATATCCATTGATTTAAGGTGTTTATATATAAGAATATTGAATGTTTATATAATAGAAAAAATTCGTATCCTCTGCACCAATGAAGGTTGCGGAGACCAGTTACGCTGTTATCCAGAACTATGCCTACTAAAATACGTATGGCAATTAATCAAACTAACAGCGCGTTCAAAACGTACAATTTTATTATAGATTTTACGAAACGTTTAATACTCACAAACTGACATATTAATTGTTACAATTAATTGTTTTATGAAAGAAACAACAACACTTTACATTTTAGTCGGTCACGACAACACTATTTATTTGTGTCTTATCAAAAGTGCTTTTAGTGTCGAAATCTTTCCCGTCAATCGTTTTTGGGTGAAAACATTTTTATAACCATTCGTAAATCATTACTTAACCGACACTTAAAATTTCTGTAACATTTTTTGAAGTGAAACTTCTTTATCGGCGTTGGAAAAAAAATACCGTCACATTTTTCGGTTACGCGTCATATTTTTCTTGTCCCTACCACGGTTGATTCGAAGCCATTAATAACAAAAATATATAATAACCATAACAATGATAGTAATAATTATATTACAATTAATGAAATTTTGTAATAATCTCAGTAGTAACTTATTACTTATTATTATACTATTGTAAAATGAAATAATTGTGTCTTAATTATTTCTGTAAAAACCTTTTACAATATTCGACTGATCTCAGAATTTGCAAATATGGTAAAAATTGTATAAAAATATAAAGAAATTCTGTAATCACTATATCATAATATTAAAATCACTGAGAACTTCTAAAAATAGTAAAATTATTTAAAGTAAATTGCTGATGTAAATACCTTATTATCTTAAATTTTATAAAATTTGTAAAAATATATATTATAACAATTAATATTTATTATTTCTGTAAAAAAAATATTATACATTTAATTAAATGTAAATTTTAAAGTAATGTATAAAATGAATATTAGATTAAAATCAATTATTTCTGTAAAAAATATTCAACTCACCTAAGAATCTCTAAAAAAATGTGAAAATTATAATAAAAATACGAATACTGTAAAGAAGACAAGATTTGATTGTTTGCTTTAAATAGGCTCCGAAACTGTATGGATTGACAGGATCAATTATACAAATTATTTTACGATAATAACCCTACGTTATCTCGGATGAACGTGGGCTAAAGAATATTTTTACAAATTACTTCAGTTCACACCCAAGGCGTGAAAAATACTATATATTATAGTTCACACGCCTCTATATCTAGCTAAATAAACGATTCACTACCCTAATAACCTCTTAAAAATAAATATTATAAACTTACTTATCAAATTTATTTCGACTTCATACAAACGGTGAGTATTATAAAAATATGTAAACGTAAAATGTTCTTTGCGTTCTAAAGGGTTAAAAAGTAATCAGACAATTGAAGATCACATCAACAACTAAACAAGAAATTATACTAGTAGAGGACTCCTTTTCTTTCATATATGTTAGGTAGGTATCAACGCCTTCAGTTGGGAAGCTTTGATTTTTATCGATATAAGTAATACGACAAGACAGTGCCGAGAGGTTATAATTAGTAAAAGCTTTAGAAATCTTGAAACATAGCACAGTTCCACACTTCCTACGCAATAGCACAGTCTTCTTTCTTTTGATAGCATAACAAATGTAACTTATGTACCCTCAAAAGTATTTAAAAAATAGTTCCTTCATCTTTAGGTTACAAAATGGGAAAAATATATACCGCATACCTTGTGGGCGTAAATCCTTTACACCAAGGATATGATATACCGTATCAGTTTCCCTCGATTAGTAGTTGATCTAGTTCTTATGGTAGGAAATTAAACACTTCAATGATGACTTAATTCACTATAATTTACTTCACTGATTTTACGTGAACTGTATAACTTCAAACTTGTACAAAGGAATAGCCCAAGCGCATGTGTCACAACCTCTTTTATAATCACTTCCCTACTCCAACTCGACCATCTTCCCCGAAGTGGGATGGTCGTAAACAACCGAACGAGTCAAATGAATAACTATTGCACATGCGCACTTATATTTATTTTTTATTTATTAAAACTTCGTTACATTACAGAAAATAAAAAAAATTAACATAATTAAATCAAAAGGAGAGCAACTGGCGGCCTTATCGCTTTCGAGCGATCTCTTCCCGGCAAGCACTGTGAGTAAAGAAAAAATGTATATATGTGTTACAGCAAGATTCTTAAGAATATGTTTCATAAAAATGTTTAGAATTTAATTACATAAATATTAGAAGCAAACACAAGTTAATAAAGTTTTTATTTTAGAAAATTTAACGAAGACTGGTAATACCTGGTTGACCGATTATTGAAGTAAAAAGTATAATTTCAAAAAAATGTGTAATTTACATGTAATAAATTGTAATTTACACTTTAACGGGTACTTAAGCATAAGCATAATAATTAACCCTTATAATTAAACACATCACGCCCACTTAGGTTAATTTCGTCCATAAAATGTTATAAATACATGTAATTACACGTTTATGAGTAATAGAACCTGTTTAGATGTACGAAGCGACCAAGGGTCACAAATTTTTCTAGATTTATTTGTTCAGTTTCTGATTTTTCTATCGCTTGTAATAATATAATTACTCACATTTTTTGAATACATTAGCAGATTATAAGCTATTTAGAGATAAAGATTAGATAAAGATTTTTAAAGAAGTTCTCAATTAACATTGCTCTCTAGGCAAACGCAAACTTAAACAAAACATCTACAAGGAATAGGACATTCCTTATAACATATTGCTAGACTGCACGTGTAGCACTTTAATAATAATAATTATTTTAAAATACCTCGAACATTTACGTAGTATGAATAACATAACACATTTTGAGACTTAGTCATTCTGTATAGTAAATACCAGCTCGAGTCGTAGATAAGCCGACGACGAAAGGAACTTGATTCTACAATAACGAATTTTGAGTATAGTAATTTAACAATACTGCAATACTTGCGATACCTATTGGAAATGTAAATGATTATTACTGTAATATATTGCGGAACACGTACGCGCTTTTATTTTTTAAAAATCACTAATTAGATGATTTAAATTAATTGAAAGAAACTTCCACAATTGGTATACAATTATCACTACTACAACAACAAAAATATTATGAAATAAACACAAGCTATTTTTACACTACAGAAAACTTTTAAAATCGAATTATTCTATAGTACTAGACGTCGCAGACTTATAGACGCATTCTATATTAATTGTAGTCACGCTATTTAAATAGGTCAAGGGTATTTCATGAGGTTTTGTAAATTTAATATTCTACAAATAATATATTTTAGTTTATTTATCAATGCATTTGTTATGGGTTTGTAACATTAAATAAAACAAATTAGCACATATTAGGATATTTATAAAAGGAACCTCAAATAATTAAACTAGAATAATACAAAACTAAAATATATTAAACTAAATCGTATCATTAAAGGCGCTACAACCTTTTTAGGTCTGGGCCTCAGATTTCTGAATCTGTTTCATGATCATTTGTTAATCGAATAGGCAAGTAGGTGATCAGCCTTCTGTGCCTGACGCACGCCGTCGACTATTTAAGTTGGGCAAGCCGGTTACCTCACGATGTTTTCCTTCACCGTTCGAGCTAATGTTTAATGCGCACATAGAAAGAAAATCTATTGGTGCACGGGGATTGAACCTACGACCTCAGGGATGACAGTCGCATTCTGAAGCCACTAGGCCAACACTGCTCAAATCTTATCATTAACTTAACTAAATAAATGTCGCCAATAGGATTTTGGTTTATCCCACCAAACCTATTATATGTGGTAACGTTTACCACATAAACAAATTCGTTAATTGATCATTCAATAATGAACATCTAAATTTGAGGGCGTTTCCCAAAGCTAAAAAGGAAGAAAACATTTCAGATAGCTTCACAACAAAATGAAACCAAACCATTAAATAATAATTAGAAAAAACATACCCCTCAACACAGTTTTTTCCGCAATAATTCAAAATTATGCATCACACCAGATACAATTTATGTCTTTAAAGTGTCGAATACACGGCAATCACCGCCCGTGCCTCTCGTTTTCTCCCTACCCTCATCCTATTATACATTGTCCATCCACAATTTTAATAGAAAGAGATCTAATACAATTTTACTTATATTTAATTTATTAAACATCTGTGAAAATATTTTAATTATTATTTTGACACGAATCGAACCCAAATGTGCGTAGCTGAGCTATAAAACGTAATACTATTATCTAGATCTAACTTTTTAAGTATCCTCATTGTATGTAATAAAGTAAATAATTAATTAGAATTAATTAAGGGTCGATCGACATATTTGATCTTGGGTGGTGTATTTACAACAATGCAATGATTATCCTTGAGAGCACATTTCACACGGCTATTTAAACAGTAAGGAAATAAGGATATGACCTAAATGACGACGCTTTGATGCTGTTTCGAGTATAAAGCAAACAAAAGAAACATGCAGTATGTGTAAACGTACGTAACTCGTAGGCTCTGACATTCCCATTCATATGTGTTCCTGTTCTCGAAGACAAACTACAATTAGAAAATTACAGTTTTTGAAACCGTAATTTACTTATTAGTAATTAGTTTGAACACACACTCTATGGGTGTGAAACGTGGAAGGTCACCAAACACATCTCGCACCGACTCCAAGTCTTCGTTAACCGCTGTCTTCGCTGTATTCTGAACATCTACTGGCCTGAAAAGATCTCTAACGAGCAACTTTGGGAGCGCTGTCGAGAAAGCCAGCAGATCAAGCGACGCAAATGGAATTGGATAGGCCATACACTCCGAAGGGATCTCAATCATATTCCCAAGCAGGCGCTTGATTGGAATCCGCAAGGAAAGCGGAAGCGTGGCCGTCCCAAACAAACCTGGCGCCGAACAGTTGCGGACGAGGCAAAGAGAGCCGGAAAGACTTGGAGCGAGGTGAAACACGAGGCTCAAGACCGAACGCGATGGAGACTCACTGTGGACGCCCTCTGCCCCACCTAGGGGTTATAGGACATTAAGTCAAGTAAGTCAATTAGTTTGAGGTTTTAGAATCGTGTGTAAACATGCAGATGCCTATGTGCTTTCAGTAATAGAGAAATATAGCACTAAGGAGTTTTTTCAACGATATTTATAATCGCGATCTCCAAACGCGGAGCTCCTGTCCGCGTGAGTATTATAAGTATTTTTAAATTTGGGGTTTGATTTATTATACTACATATTTATAGCCTTGGATGTTCTGCGCATCTTTCAACGCTCAACAGACACAGCACCTACTCTAAATCTGGATAAATAGGGCACGTTACTCCTAGATAACGGCTCTGTGTCGATTAAAAATTTGATATGATTCGTCCTGTATGTGTTGTGTTCGCATTTACATGTGACGTAAGTTCATCTTACTTAAATAATTGTTAAACGAAATCTATTCAATAATCTTCTTACTATTAAAGAGCAAGATTACATTCACAATACAGACATTCATTATATACGTGAGCCTCTGATATTTATCGTATTAATGCATGCATTAACACTACTTCTTTGAAACTTAAAATACAATGAAATTAAAATACAAACATAAAAGACGTAACACATACAAAAGACTTAAAGCGGTATTGGCCGGACATAAATTGCACGCATTTGTGATGACAGATGCGTGAAGAACACTTTTCCGGTCAAAATAATTTTTAGTTTTAATGTCATGATTTAACCGGAATTAGTGTTTTTTTTATTACTTATATAAAGACAAAAACCGATAAGATTTGTTAATCAGTGGTAGAAATATACCAAGAAGTTTCATGTAATATATTATGTGACACTAATTTATCTTACAATTTAAGTAGTTATAATATTCAAAAATTGATAAAAAGAATAAAATAAATTTTAAAACCTTGGCATTATGTACTGCTATTTTTATATAAACTTTGTCCTCTTTTTATTCATCCGTTCTACGTAGCCAAACCTCCGTAGCATTCTCTTTCGTATCCTTGTCATTAAGTTCTCTTGAAAGATTTATAATTACGAAATATACGTAATTGCTGCGAAAAAGCTTTTTAAACCAATACACATTACATAACATCCACTTATCAACGTAACATCATATTCCCTTGATAATAAATTAAATTAAACCCAAGCCACATAATTCTGAACCGATATTTTCAATCCATTACATATCTCGCTCATGTTAACCACAATTTTATGATTAAATATTAGTTAAATCACATAATAGTTAAAGTTAAATGTACTCTGTTGTGCAATTATACGTGATAGTTAATCGACATTTTGAATGATATTAAAAAAATAATGTTTAAACGCCAGCTTATTTGATAAACATTATACAAAGCGAGCCTTGCGAGCCTTGTAAGTCAGTTTAACTAAACAACTTTAATTAGATGTGTTGCAGGACTATATAATATCGAAACGAAATTCTTTCTCTAACTGTAATTCACTATTTAAGCCGAAATAAAATTAGTTACTAATTAAGAAAATAATTGATGTTACCGTACAGTTAAGGTGCTTTACAAAACGCATTAGAATTACAATTACGAATCACAAATTCTAAGAGGTGAACGAAATACAACCTTAGACTATATTACCAGGCTTGTCGTGTTTATAACAAGTTGTATTTAACATGTTGAACTATTTATTTTATAGATTGAAGAATTGATGATTTTTCAACCAGTTTCGGTCATTGAAACCTTACACTTTAGATGTATACGAACCTCAACTATTATTATATGGAATCATGTTTTGCAATTGAAGCGATCGTTCTTTAGGGCGCACGTGTATAGTGGTATGTCCCGTCCGGTCGATTTCACTTATATTTTTATTACAGTACGTCCATACGCACTGATTATTCAGTAGAGAGTAGCTGTTATGTGAGTACGACTCACTCAGGTCTTGTTACTACCGCCAGATACGCATTAAGGGCAATGGCTAGTAACGGTTGGCCAACCCGAATTATACTTTAGGAATTGAAATTAATTCATTATTCTCAAAAGCATACAGATATATTGTTTCCAAAAAAAAAGATGTCACGATAACAAATATCGTTCTAATATAAGTACATTTTTTTAATACGGTCATAAATTTTGAAATCAACCCCTTCCCCACGTTCATTTCGTTTACATTGTAATCTTTAAGGTGTACAAAGTGCGAAAAAAAAGAAAGTTTACGTTTTACAATTCAAAAATATGTTTTAAAAACGTACTTTCTAAATGAAAGTTCGATTTAGAATTTCCTAATAAACATATTAAAACCCAATAGTCAAAGTGCAGCAAATAGATCCTGATAAAATACAGTTAACGTTTGAGTTTGTCTGGCAAACAGTTCAAAGTGACAAACGAGGTAGATTTGCCGGTTTCAAATAACTGAAAGTTGAAGCCAATTCGAACGCGTTAGTTCATTCAAACTTTTTCTATTGCCCTCCTTATTTTTATTTTACACCGTTGCGCTGCGCTTTACGTTTTGTTTGTAATGACTGACGGAATTAATTATAACATCTTTAATGAGTACTGAATAGTGACAATTTCGAGAACCAAGACTAAACGTTGCGTTTAATCGTGATTGGTCAAATAACATGACGTATTGTGTCGCATATTAACGCGTATTAGACTACAGATCTGTTAAGAGCCTACAGATTAGATCTGTTGACCAATGAGAGTACAATCCGTATGTGTGTGAAACTTACTAACTCAAACTGCAAATTGACCAATACAAGTTTCCTTGCGCTGTAATAGAATAGTTTACAAGTAGTTTAGCGTACGAAAATCATTACCCAAACAGTACTAGATTATTGGCACAAACTTGAATGTTGCCAAACATGAATCAACCGAAAATATTGTCGCTTCGTATAAAATCTAATATTTTTATTTTTCAACAACATCGCATGTTTGCTATGCTTCAGTGTTACAAATGTGAGGTTCGGGAGAAAGCGTTGAATAGACACACAAAACGTGCAATAGATAAACCAAAATTCTACTACGATATTATAATTTCAATTAATTCTTTGTTTTAAAATTTGTTGCACTGAACCATTATTTCTACGAATCTTAATTTAAAAGTTCGTGATTGGGTTGTCTAAAGTAAATCGGGAGATATTTACTTTGATGTGCAATTAATTGCTAAAACTTTGGTACGAAGAAAACTACACGTTATGGAAACATTATACGACATACATTTATGTGGTATATATACTAAACACCACTTAAATGTATAGCCAAAATTTGATTTTTCTTTCTTTTCATTCTTAATATTATTTAAAAACTTCCTTTACCTCCTTCCTTTTTTTGCTTATAGACGTATGTATATATGAAGAGACACATTACACATATAAATTAAGTGACAAAACATTACTTGAGGTATATGGTTTTTAGTAAGTCATTATATTTATAGATATAAGTATTATGAAGTACAAGTAGCAAGTAAACTAAGTACTATAACATATTATTTTTAATAGTATAATTTTTTTTTTGAATGCCTTGTATTTGTCTTTGTTTTACGCGAGTTTATTGCATTATTTACATAACTAAATATTTTTAGTAGGTACTTATCAGCAATCGGCGAGAGGGTAAAAAAATTATTTTATCAAGTATGACGCCATTTATTTGAAACCTAAAGTTAAGTGATTAATCGGGAGATAATCTTAACCCGTCAAGCACTTGATTAACGGCACAAACTTATACCTCTCGAACTTGAAGCCTTTATGAATAAAACGTGTCGAAAACTTGGTGTGAAGTTTTCTTGTTAACTTTTCATTAATTGCCAGCAGCCAATGTGAATTTTATAGCGTAGTTGGTTACGCTTTACGAACATTTTCACGTTAAGGTTTTCCTTGTCATGTGATATTAACCTCTGGCATCAAGAGTTTATACTGTCTTTTATATCGAGTAATTAGAAACGTGTTAAGAAAATTAATCAATTTTTGTAAAAAGACATAGCTAACCTCTTGCATGGTATTGCGGTGGACTGCAACTATCGATATTTTGTAAAGCTGAAAAGGTTTTTCTTGTCATTGTGTATTTAATTCAGTATATTTTTATTATAAAACGACAAATTATAAATGTGCCGATAAAGACAGACATCATCGTATATTAAGCCCCACAACCTTTATAAGGATAATTGGGTGTACAGATCTCTTTCATTGGCATTTATCAAAGTAAAATTAATAATAATATAAATTATAATATAACAAAATTAATAATATTATCTAACTCGCACTCTTCTACTCCTTCTTTTAAGAATAAATTAAAACAATCTTTATACTTTTCATAGGCCTTGTACCTTTTTTCAATTTAAAAATAATTCTAAGTATGTATGCCGTCGAATGTGTGATCTCTTTTAGTATAAACATGGATCTCCTGAAAATATGTGCTAAGCAATGAGCCACAGCGCTTATTTAATATATACAAAACTATTGACTCATAAATACTTGCACGTAAAGAACAAAATTAATATTTTTTTTTGGATTTTTATTATACAATTAAAAACGTGACAGTATTAAGTGCTTGTTTATTATATTATGCATTTTTTGGTATCAGCGCCAATTTTAACAGTACAGCCATTTTTCCGTAACTCGTTCCGGGACTATAGTTTATTAATGCGTTTTCAACTACGCCACGGAGTGACTTTGATTTAAATTGCCTATGATATAATTGCTGTAAACCCTAGATTTTTGTGGAAAGGCCATTTCAGCAATTTTATAACTCTTAAAATGTATTATTTTATAGAATAATACAATCTATATAATGGTATATTACATTTGAAACTGTGATCTGTAGTAATTTAACAATAGTATTCTTGTCAGGAACGCGACAAATTCATATACAAATAATTCAGCTAAATCTACGAATAGTTAAGAATGCTCTTTCATAACCGAAACATTATTAATAGTTAAATATGTATTTATATAATTTAGTTGCTATATCCTAAACCTCAAACTCCTAGTACCACGAAAGCAATAATTAATAAGTTTAATACTTTATAATGGAATGTGGATTTTGTTAAAAGCCAGCCAAACTATTTACTAACTCTGGACGAAATTCCGAAAAGTTTGAAGTTACAAGCTTTATGCTAATAACTTCGACTATTTGCAATGCTTGTAAGCATTTATCACATAAGTTATTTAAATATTTATACAAAATATGTATTTCACGTAAATCAACAATATATGAAAATTATCCTTAATATTTGGTGTTCTAGTAAAATAGTTAAGCCACAATAACTTTATAGAATCGTTATACATACAATGTATTTTAATTAATCAATCTATTACGCAACACATTTAAATTTTAATGCAAATTATATCTCTTTATTTAAAATTACAAATATAATATACAAATTATGAATCGGTGACTACATTTCGTATATATACCTATATGGCGTACCCTTGGCCATGCAGTATTTTTCCTTTAACTTATATTTGTCCTCTAGCGAGTCTCAGAAAGCTCTTTGGACATAATTTTCTATAGTAAATAACGAGTCGAATTTTCATTATTCATGTTTATGAACGTACAAAATATGTCAAATTATATAGGCGTGGTAACTTCATATAAATATACCCGATATAATATCCCATTTAATTTTTAGGTTCAAGAAAGTACCGATCATCAGCAGCTGAACAAAAGTAAACAGTAAAAATAAACTTAAGTGACAACCTTGTTTGACCAATTAACGGCGTTGTGATTTTATTATGTTATCCCTAGTCTTATATTGCAAACACTAAAAGCGTGTTCAAACCAAGCAAACAACACGCTACAAATGAAATTGTTATCATAAAAGGAACGATAAAAGTAGCACGAACGCACACAGCATTGAATTGTTTTAAAATAATACATCAACAAATAGAGATTAAATCTGCAATATCTTAAACTTATACGATTTTTGATAATTATTATTACGACAAATTAATTAAATAATCTATAAAAATTTATGTATTAAATATTTGGTATTTGGTAAACTCCCAAAGCCGATGTGCTAATATTAATATTTGTATTTGAGTATCTCATATATCACTTCAAAAAACCCGTCTTTTGCTGATCGTCATTCAAGTGTGTGTTATTTATTACCGTAAACACTACTACTTATGTTATGTATGGTTTTCTTTGCGTTGACATTTCGAATGACTTTCGGTTTTGCTGTCATTTGGAAGAAAATACTAAGTTAGCCTCTAAGAAGCTTGGTGTGCTCAGCAAGGTGAGACGGTACTTCACTCCGGGCCACAGGTTGCAACTCTATAAAGCGCAAATGCGGCCCCACATTGAGTACTGTTCTCACCTCTGGGCGGGAAGCTCCCCAGTACCAGCTCCTGTCGCACGAGCGATTTGAATCGTCAACGACTGACGAGTCACTTTCCGAGCGGCTTGATCCCTTGGCGTTGTGTTGCGATGTGGGGTCACTCTGCAATTTTTTTCCATGGAGAGTTGTGCGGACACCTGTAGCTGAGTTTTATCATCGGACGTGAAGGCAGAATACGAAATACCATTCGTATCACCTCAACGTCCGTCGTTCCACAGCTGAGCGTCTCTTAAGGCAACTTTTGCCGCGTACCACCAGTATGTGGAGTCGGCTGCCCACTGAAGTATTTTCGAACCAATTCGACTTAGGGCGTTTTCTTAAAAGCCGGCAACGCACTTGCGAGCCAACTGGCAGTATGAGTGTCCAGGGGCGGCGGGTATATATAACATCAGGTAAGCCTCCTAACCATTTGCCTCCTGTTACATAAAAAAATGTTTTCTATAATACAACTTTAAATTATTAATTGTTATTTACGTATCCATCATTTATATTACATTTATCAAAAGCCAATATTCCTAGTAAAACGCAACAGACCTCGAAGTAAACAAGGACGTGTATACATATATATCTATATCGCGTAGAAAAATCAAACGCAGTCAGCTGCAGTTAACGGTTCTATAAACAATACGAGTTGATAATATATATGCCTTTTTAAATAAACATAGGGTTTTAAGTTTATTTAAACGAGTTCATGATAACTATAAGAATAAGAAATATTGAAATAAATTTAGTTTTTTTTTTACAAATGAAATTGTACCTCTCCGCCTTATACTAAATATAAAGCGGTGATAAGCTTTAAATGCGATATTAATAATCAACTGAACTTAATTTGTAACTCTATTATATCGTAATCCTTATCTTAGCTGTTTGATGCTAAAACATGTATAGTAACTGTTTGCCATCAATCACGCGAGAGCAAATCAGTTGAAAAAATACACCAACAGCGCTACAGCCTTGGTCTTGGCCTCAGATTTCTGTTTCCTTAATCATTTTTCCTTATAACTTAAGTAAAGTGATCGTTTTGTTGGTTAAATACACTACCTGATTGTGATAGCGTGGACTTTCGGTTCTTAGATGTGTTAGTTTCCGTTCCTTCACCGTGTAAGGCAGTTATTGCCCAACATAGAAAAATCATTGTTGCAAAGTTTCAGCGCGTTAAGTGATGAAAGACAAAACATTCAAGGCTCAAGCAGAGTCGATACTGAGCGCTGTGTATCTCTCACTTCATTCCACATGTTATTGAATGAGATTTTGAAATATGAGTTTAGATTTTAAATCTTAAATCTGCGATACGATGTGGCGTCTCTGTGCATTGTCTACCGCATTTTCAATGGGAGTGTGTAGAGGTGTCATTCGGATTAATACATGCAGCTGGGTTTCATCATAGGACAAAATTCCACCCGTATCACCTCGACGTCCGACGTTCCACGACTGAGCGTTTTTCAAGGCAACTTTTGCCGCGCACCACCGCTATGTGGAACCAGCTGCCCACTGAAGTATTTCCGAACCAATTCGACTTAGGGTCCTTCAAGAAAAGAGCGTACAAATTCTTAAAAGGCCGGCAACGCACTCGCGCGCCCTCTGGCTTTGAGAGTGTCCATGGGCGGCGGTATCACTTAACATCAGGTGAGCCTCCTGCCCGTTTGCCCCCTATTTTATAAAAAAAAGGGTCGTCAAGGCAGAATACGTTCGAGAACTGAGCGTTTCTTAAGGCAATATCTGCCGCACACCATCACTATGCTACCCACTACAATATTTAGGAACCAATTTAAGTTAGGATTCATCAATGAAACTCTTAAAATAGGATAACGCACTGGCGAGCCTACTGGCAATAAAAAGCTTCTCAATTCCTGTAACATTATAGTGGCCTGTAAGGATTTTATAGGGTTCGATGAGATTTCCTCTTAATTGCCTACTTTCTAAATCAGTAACATTTATGCTTTCAGACGTTTATTACAAGGTTTGTTCCTAAGTGCTCTGGCCATATTCGTGGCTAGTCTTTGAACCTTTTCAAGCATATGAATATCCTTTATGAAATAAGGATCCCACATACTATAGGCATACTCTTATAGTGGTCTCATGTAACATTTATATCTATATCTTGAAGTGTTCTTGGTGTGAGGAATTTAAATGATTTTCTCACTAAATGGAGCATAGAATTGCTCCGTCAACGTTAATATATTCCGTATACGTTATTGCTACATTGATAATTATATTCATACAAAACCACAGGTAGCAGCTAGTATTAGTGCATAGACTTGCAACTTCAATAGACGAAGTCCTCAGGCATTCAGCCAAGTAACAAACTTACTCCTTATATTAATTTACTTGCCAACAGCTTTATTTAATTAACACATCTTGGCTACATTTATTACGGCGTTTACATACGTGAGAAACTGTATGTGTGATTAACTGGAAACTGTGTTTTGAAGAATTGGGTGGGTTGATTCCTGCTGCCTCGTTTCAATACCGTACGAGCCGATCAATTCAAAGTTTTATCAAAATCAATATGATGGCTGGTCTTTGTTCTCCGGCTCACAAGCCACTTTCTTTTGCCAACTAGCGAACTGTGGAATCGACTCCCGGTGGGTGTCTTCCCTGAGTGATACGACTTCCAAGATTTCTAAGTGTAAACGGCCGGCAACGCACCCATTTAAAATAGGTGTCAAGAGGATGACTGCCCTTTTTGGGAGTCCCGTAGGCCAGTTTGCCCCCCCCCTTTATATAAAAAAAACTCAAGAAAGCAAAACTCGGTTACGTAAAGTAAGTAAACATGTTTCGCACTGCAGTACAAAACCCCATGTTGTAAATTATGTGTTTTTATTTAATCTCTGATATTGTGCATACATATTATTGATGTCCATGTATTGTGTGTCTATATGTATATTGTAAATCCCTTATAAATAAATAATGTAACACTGCGCACTACAAAATCTTTTTTGTATTTTACCTAATCTTAAAGAAAATTTTTTTTACCGTATTGAAGCTTTGTATTATTATAAACTTATAATTATTTTACATATTTTTAAATTGAAAATTTTCAGACGTTTCGCGTGCTTTACAGCGTGCGTGGTCACGGTGACTGAAGACAAAAGGTGTTGAATGTTAAAAATATCACAGCTGTAGAGAAAGTTGTATTATCTGTATTTATTTTCCCGGAGTTGATATCGACTAAAAGATGACGGGTTTTTGCAGACATGACTAACTGTGTCTTTTGGCGGATTGGAATTAAATTTATGTAAAATAATTATAACTTATAATAATACATAGCTTTAATCCGGTAAAAAAGTGTTTTCTTTAAATGTGCAAAAGCTATGTTAACAAAAGACAATAACCTAATAGATCCTCTTTGTTATTTATTTGTTAATAAATTTTTCATTCTTTCCTAATATCCCACAAGAACCGTGTATCCAATTGCAGGCCAGCGAAAATAATTTGGTTTCAATAAGACCAGATGAAGTTTAATCTTACATCTTCGAAAGGAGAACGTTTTAATCTGTGTCAAGAAATGCTATATATGTGGATTACTGGAAAGATCAGTGTTGGTCTAGTCGCGTTCAGTATTGCACATATATATGTGACTCGTCCGTGAGAGTCCAATTCCCGACAGAATATACTTTCTGTCTTTTATTATTATTATTTAATCGTTCAGATAATAATCCATCTATGTGCGCCTTTAGACTCGCTCGAACGGTGAAGGAAAACATCGTGAAAAAGGGCAGCGTGTGTTAGGAACTTAAAGCTTATCACCTAGTAGAAAAAACACACATAGGTTGTAGCGCCACCGTTCTGTTATTTTTTTTTAAATTAAGTAGTAGGTCTAGGAAAAAAATTGGTGTGAAAACAACGTAGTGGGTAAAAAGTGCCAATTTCAAATGTTAAAATAAATTCACTGAACCACGAATATCAATGTGAAGGATAAAAGTTATTGATATGAATCTCGCAAAACGAATGTCCGCTAGTCAGATCCGATAAAATATTGAGTAAATCCGATCTCAGCCCAGAGTGTTTCGAACAGTTAAGCCACAAAAAACGCAAGATACCCATTTTTTTATTACTATAATTTAATTTGGAATATACTATGTTATAGTTTACTTATACGTTTCATAAAATAGCAAACTTCTTGCTTAAAGATTAGTTTTCACTTAGCTTTACTGACGCTCAATAATCGCCAATAATTTAAATACATTTAAAAATAAATACCTACACCTTTAATTAACAATATAGTCAGAAATCCAATCAATGGTATAAAGTCAAAAGTCAAAAATCATTTATTCATATAAATACATTGACACTTATGAACGTTAAAAAAAGAAATATACATTAAATGCTTCTAATTTTACATTTACTGCCAGTTCTCAAATCAAGTCTGAATGTGAAACGAAGCCCTAAAAATTTCTTAAATCCATTTTTAATTATATTTATAACATACGTCGTTTATGGCGTGCTACTGAATGAATAAGTCTATGGCGAAGGCAGTTTTAAAACGTGCAGATAAATTTCATTTGATAAATCGTCTGTTACAAGAGATCGACTTGAGAAAGTAAATTGCTTTCTATTAAGTCAATTAAAAAATTTAGAATCCGTTCGATTCCATAATATTAGATTACCCCTGGGCATGTTATCAAATTAATCTACATATTGAACAGACATATTAAAACCTAAATAAAAATTCTAGAGTAGAAAACTACAGCGAATATAAACCCCTTTGAGCTCAAACCAAGCCGACAACATAAACCTTCTTTGTTTCATTTTGGTTTTATTTTTAATTGCACTAATGTGTGAAGCATTGACACACTATTAGAAAGATTATTTAATGTAATGTTGTATGTCTCGCTTCGGTGGTCAAAATCTAAAGTATACACGCGAATGCAACGTTTTCGAGTGTTATTAAAAATACACCCTCGGAGCACAGTTTTCCTTACAAATGCATGTACGTGGATATTGGGACATTATCGTGCTATATATATTATTACTATTATTATTATATATAATTAAAATATATGACTTAATCTAATACAAAAAGAACTTATCATAAAATTGTTTTAATATCGATCGCATAGGAAGAAGTTTTTTACAAAGGAAACTTTTGTTATACTTCATACTAATTCTGTGTTGTTAATATCATTTGTTCTACTGATTTTTGTGTAGTAAATGACAAATCCTTTGTGCTTGTGCCCAACCCAAAAAAACAATTGTCGCGGGAACTTTATATAAAAAGTTTATACGTGAGATTTATGATTCAGAATACGCGGTAAAAGTATATTTTGTATGTTAAGGGGTACAAATGAGAAGCGATTATGAATACTAAAATTGCCTACTTACGGTTTTATTCATAAGCGTTTACAATCTTATATTTACTAAAGTTTGAGCTAAAAATTACTTGACAATTATTTTATACAATACTAGCTGACCCGGCAAACGTTGTTTTGCCATGTAAATAATGTCTAGTGTAGAATTTTAAAAATTTAGGGTTGTATGTATTTTTAATGCCACATAATAAAAAAATATTTCTTGTTTTATTCTGATTTTTTCTTTGGGACGCCCCTATCTCGTTTGAAATATAGATAGTAGCCGATTCTCAGACTTACTGAATGCATTAACAATTTCATAAGAATCGGTCGAGCCGTTTCGGAGGAGTATGGGAACTAACATGAGAATTTTATATATATATATAGATTACACGCGCTCATTTCGATTTTCTCACGGTGCAAATGTAAATGTTAGAAAGAAAAATTCATTGAATTTAAATACAGGGTTATAAGACTCACGAGCAAACAGTAGGCAAAAGTTATTATTTGTCATATAAAAAAATATTATGGAAACTTGTAATTCAGTAGAAGGCAGGATGTGAAACGGAATTGTATGCATTTACTTCACATAACCAGTGTAATCTCCAAATGGTTAGCGACAAATGGAAGTGTAAATTACTAATTGCTGACCTGATAACACAATTTAACGTCCAGATTACGAGTTTGCCTTTCCACATGAATTCTGACAGTAAATTAATGATACTATAGTTAAAGTTTAATTAATTGTTTTGTGTATTAGGGTATTGCTATTGCCAAGTTTAGGCTTTAAGCTACGTATATGTTATTTTATTTTGGCATATATATTTTTTACTACTACTATGTATCTTACACATACAGCGGAACACACATGGTCGTTTGATTTGATACGTAAAGATCACTTAATGGCCATTTTGATGCTTTAAAAAATAGTCTAATTGAGAGCAATCACTATAAAACATGGCTTGAAAAATCGTTATAGTAAAACTGAATTAAATATGTTGATTTTGATACGTTGGTCACGTGACACAAAACAGTCACTGATTGGTCGACAAGAATCGACAATGACGTACCTACCATACCAATAAATAATCAGAAATAGTTTTTAGCCTGTCCATTAAACATATAAAAATGAGTTCATGTGTTTTTATACTCTATAAAAGGCCAGAAAAGCATTGCGAGTAATCTTTCTGGTAATGGAAGTGTTCATGGGCGGCTGCATCACTTAAAATGTGATGAGTCGTCTGTCCGTCTACGTCCTGTTATAATAGTAATCTGTTTAAAAGTTACGTATTAATTATATGTAATTTACAAATTACATATTAAATCCCGTTAAATTCGTGTTTTACTATCCGTTTGTTAATTAAAATTGTTTTCATACAAATTGTCTTTGTAGAGGCATTGACTTTACATAGAATACATATTTCTATGCAAATAATTGTTGATGGAGACTCTCCGGGCAAATGTTGGAATATTTGAAATGGACGTAGAAATTCATATTAGACATTGCATTAAATAAAACAAGTATATAGTACGTTACATAGTTCTGTTTCATATTAATACTGAATACTTTGTTATTGTATTTTTTTGTCATCTTACGCGTAGTAAAATTATATTCGTTTCAGTTTAAGACTTTCCAATGGTAGCTAAGGTTTTCAACTTAGTTATTTAACGTACGGCTGCCAGACTTGGGCATTATCACAGAAACCTCTTTTAATGTTGAGAACATGCCAAAGAGAAGAAGAAGCATGGTGGGTGTAACACTGAGACATTACAAAAGAGCAGAAGAGATAAGATTAACGGCCAAAGTAGAGAGCATTATAAAAAATAAGGCAATTGAAATGGCGCTGGATACATTATGGGAACGCCGGGCACATTACGGGAGATAGCAGATTGAAATGGACAAAAATTATTACAGAATATCAACCACGAAATGGAAAAAGAACTTTTCCATTTCCTGTTGAAGATAGAGAAAGAGAAAGGCAGACAATTTAAAGAGAGAAGAGAAGGTACGACTTGGCCAAGACAAGCTAACATTAGAAAATTATGGAAGCAACTGGAAGAGGCCTATGTGACATAGGACACGCTCACCACCAAATACGCCACATCTGATGTATTAAATTAAGATCAAACAAGTGTTTATATTTATTTTACTGGGTGTCAGCAATAATGGCTTGATAATGATAAGAACGATTTTGTATTCAAGACGCAGAGCTCAATTCAAAGACAAAATACTTTAATACGGAGATACGTTGTGTATTTACTTAGTTTCGTTTTCATGTTTTATTATTTTATTAATCGGTTCGTTTGATTACAGAATGACACGGCCTTACGATAGAAGATAAGATCGAAAGATTAATAGATTTTTTTTTACAATTGTTTTCATTTCTTCATAAGCTTTTAATTTATATTATAACCCGTAATTTTTTAAATACATATTTTTGCTTAGGCTAATTCCGCGACTATATTGTAATGCAATATTTTTAGTACCTTATATGCATATAGATATTATCATAAGCAAAAAAGCAATTGTAGGTAACTTTTACTTTTCTTTCAGGTTCGTTGTAACTAAATGTACTGTAACTGTATTTTAATTATTTTAGAGTATTATACAATCTGCTCTATTTAGGAGCTAGGAAAAAGCTTTACCCTGTTAGACCTTTACTCTGACATTAGTATTAAGTTTTTTGTTGCTTGATTTAAGAAACGATTTCCCTTTTGCAGGTTGCAGACAAGAAAATTTGCACGGAAATCAATTGTTATTTATATCCATAAATAAACGTTTTGATATTGCTAAAAGCAATTGTTTGTTTCATTCCAAAGCTTGAAGCCATTAAAAAACAAAAATCAGAATGAAACATCGCCCACACCAACCCACGTGTGTCTAAAACCAACATTTGCTTGCGCGATTCAGATGCGCAGTAACTCCAATAAACCTACGGGTCCTAAACAAAGAAATCCCAATCAATTGAGGTCAAAGTGTCCCGTTTCTAGTCCTAGTCCTACAATTACATGCACTTCAATACTTTAGAAGCACTAACAGCGCTTGTGGTTGTGGTGACGCGGCAAAAGAAAAACGCGCAATACTTATACGGCAAAAAAAGGACAGACATATTACAAAATAACTAGCCAGAAAGGGATAAACTGAGTCATTTTGTAAGCTGATAAAGAACAGAGGGGAACCATATTATGGCGCGACTCCGAACATAAATTAAGCTTTAATTTATAAAAATCTACAGTGCTTATGAAAAAGCTTTATGCCATTGTTCTGTCATAAAAGGCGTTACAGTATTAGAAAGTCTCATTGGATGTCTATTGTAATTCTAATTAAGCGTAAGTTATCTAATGAAATCTACGTGTAAAACTTACTAAATGAACCGCAGATTTCGTAAGATGTCTCAAGGTTTTGGCCTCGAACAATGAAACTAATAAAATCTCAAAGCTTAATGAAGCTTACGTTGAAATTTTATTAAGACAGGGTCTCGTAGAATGAATGAAAATATGTTAAATTGCTGTATATATGAAACATAGACATGCAATATGAGAACGAGTCTTGTGCGTTCCTTTCTTTATGTACCTTTTGTTAAATTAAAAATTATAATATTTTTACCTATAGGTCCAAGTAAGTGCAATGCAATCCATCATCGAATCCTTATCCAATTGCGGCACGCACACAAATTGGCCGAACGCACACTGGCGCAATCCTTATACGAAGGGAAAATCTTCACACACGACACAGATAAACATGTCAACTGCTAGACATTGTTACCCTAATGTCTTACGTTATTCACCACTAAATCACTCATATGCACATTTTATAACACAAACAATACACAAGAACACAGAAACACACAATTATTTCACAATATCACTCGCGTCCGAGTCACGAACAGGCGTTTCGATTAAAATACGCGTATATGTTGTAAAGTCGATTCGGCGACTGTACTCCCCGCCCTGTTCCAGAGGCGAATGGCGACGCCATATTGAATGCAGTGTTGCCAACTCTTTGAGGAAAAAACGCGCTGCCAAAGATTTTCAAAAGCTTATGAATTAAAATGTATATATTTTGGGACATAAAATTTAGTGTTGGCGTTGAGCATATTTTTTGATTTAAATGTACATAGCAAAATATAGAATGATGAAAATCAGTTGAAAATGAGAAACTTAGAATTTTAGCCTTAGCTAAAGAATTGACGAAATTTCTAAGATTATTCTTTGAAAAATGCTAATGCTTTGTTGATTCAGAGTTAGCAAGTTAACGATGTGAAAAAGTGTGACTTAAATTAAATAAAGATGATTAGGACCTCAAAATACTATTATACGAGAATAGCCATTATAGAATAGTATATGCTTTAACAAGCGCTTAAAGCGCTGCTTTGGCAATACGAAGTAGCTCAAGCATCTATCGGAAAGTATTGGAACAAATATTACCTAACTTATATTTTTATCAATAACATTACTTGAAGTAACATAAGACCATTGTTAATATATTAAGTTGTACACTATACTTGACTTTAGATTAATTTGCGACTTTAAATAACGTTTTATAAGATATTTATTAAGTTACAAGTTAACCGCATCGTGTACAGTTCGGTTCAACTTCAAGTGATTATCTAGACAACCGGTAGAGTGCGTTGTAAACCATTTTAAGTCAAGTCCCAAATATACATTCTATTATATTTTATAGCCTGTAACTTTGTATGTGGAATTATGATGTTTTAGGTTTCCTTAATGCGACATGGGGCAATATTTCTGCGTCCGTATTAAAGATATATTCTTAAGATAAGTAAGAAAATAAAATTCTGTGCTGGCAAAAAATAATCAGTCACTGCGATTAAAAATTAGTAGGTACATCAGTGTCATGTGCGTAAGCCACCAAAAAACAGCGCTATGAAATTATTATAGAAGAAGTAAGTTCCTGTAATGTTAAAGGTCAAGTCAACAAATTTCATCTGATTCTCCTATTGAGGATGACTTGTTAAGCGTAATAGCGCATTTACCACAATCAAATAAAAGCTCCTTGTAAGAATTAGATTTTCTAATTCATAAATTCAACTCAATGTCAAAAGATTACAGAAACAGTAATAGCCGTGTTTTATTACTTATTGTTGAGACCTTCCTTTCAACGTAGCGTGGTTGTGTGTAATTATTGAACTCAATATGGTTCAATGTCATATTTCAATCAAATAACTTAATAATTGTATTACGAATTGTTTCGGACGGAAACTATTAATTTACCGCCTTTTTTGTTTTTATTTTAAAAACGGATTGAAAATAATTAAAAAAAAATGTATACTATTAACAATTACAAATACAAATTTTAATTAATTTAAATTAGGTGAAATGCGAAAGTAGACGAAAGTTTGCAATTTTTTAAATTAAATAATTGCATCAATTTTGTTAACAATGTTTAGTTTGGAAATAAAAATTTCGTAATTGAGAGAACTCAAGAATTTAATAGAAACGTTTAATTTAAAACATGCATTTGCTACATTAACCATTTTCTTTCAGACAGTTAATTGATCATCCTGACTGATGAACTTACGGTTTTAGAGTTAAAAATCCCTTGTTCAGCTAGGCTTACACCATTTTCACCACAATCCTTTTACAATACATTTTTGCGTTATTTTTTATTTAAAATATGTTGCTACTCATTAGTGATTAAAAATATTGAAAAAATGAAACTAATTTAATATTTACTTTCTAGATCATCGCATTTCTTGTTTATTGCCCAGACTTGTCAAATCCTAATCTTGTTTTCAATATTGTATCGCAAAAAAATTCAAATGCGGTAATATTTTTATACCGTAAGCATTTCTAATATCAAATAAGGTCCTGCATATGCGGAATTAACGGAGTCATATCCAGTTTTAGCCATAGAGAAAAATAAAGCTGAGGTTGCAGTGCAGCATTCCTGACAAGGCAAAGAAATAAGAATCTTCGTTAGTTCGAAAGTAAACGTGCGATCGTCCGGACGCTTACGGCTCCGGTACTTTTTATTTTATAAGTGGACAGTGCCATTCAACCTTTGTGAATAAAAACCTCTTTGGAAACCTTTTTGGATACATTTGGATTTTTTATTATCGCATTGGTATGTATACCACTATATTGTATGTATGTACATATATATGTATATATTCGTATCACATTGCCTTTTTTAAGTTTAATATTGTATAAGTTTCATAAATTTCTATATTTTCACAGAATGTGCACTTAAAAATTATGATAATACTTTTAGATTTTTAATTATAACATAAAAGTTATATCAATTTGTCGCACGTTGTGTATACTTTGCCAAATGAGCATCAGTTATCTAATGACTATTTTATTTTTAACTTATCTTATTAACGGGATCGGCAATTAAGACGATGTTATATGATTTAAATAATACTAGATTATACAATAGATATATACAATATAAGTATAGAACTAGAATTAATATACACTACACAAATCTTCAACAATTTTATCGTAAAGTAATATTAAATATTACCTAACAAATTCAGTATGAATGACTGTTGAATGAACTAAAGCTATGTCTAAAAAATACTAAACTTTTTAAACATTGTTTAATTGAATCGACGCGGTTAGGTAAATGCTTTACGTAATATTAGATTCATTAGGTATTAAGTTTAAAACATATTTAATATAAATTCATTTATTAATAATTACCTCATCGAAAATAACCATTAATATAAGCCTCAAAAGAATTCTGTCCTTTTCGCACTCGTGACACTTTGGCATTGTAAAACTGTTTAACTCCTATAGAACGCAAAAACCAGAAACAACCTATTAGTGATTGTTGTAAATTGTAATGTACATAAGATGAACTTATTTATATGTACACACTAAATAGGTATTTCTAAAACTGTCTAGCTGTATACGATAGAAAGCATGTTAAATTTTGGACCCATCAAACGGTCATAGTAAGGCTGTTATAACATTGTACAAGTTAATATGAAAACGATATAATAATAATAAGCCTTTATTCCATACATTTGATTAAAATAAAAAGATAAATTTATAGTTTTACTAAGATGCGGCCCCTGTGCGGGAGAAGGCCTCCTCCATCTTTTTCCACCCTACTTTATTTTTTGCCATCGTCATCCAATTTCTGCCAGCTACCCTCTCTATCCCGTCGGCCCATCGCTCTATTGGTCTTCCTTTCGGACCCGTCCATTCTGTTACTGCTCTAGACCATCTATCTGTACAACGGGCTACGTGGCCTTCCCATCTCCATTTAAGTTTTAAGTTTAAGTCACACGAGTGAAAACGATATAACAATAACTAAATAATCTTGCTCACAGACTCATGGTTTCGAACCAATACTTTAAGAATTTCATAATTGGTTTAATTTCTGGCATATAATAATTTTGGTATTTTGGTATTATATCTTATAAACCATATACCTAAACCTTCCTCATTTAACATTCTATATGTTGATGAAAACCACAAGAAATTGCGTGCAGTAGCTCCCTACCAGACTTATAGATATGACTATGTTTTTATAAAATACCAGTACACTTATGAATTGATTCTAAATTTACATTTACTACCAGTTCGCAAGTCAAAGTCAAGTCCTTTTGTAGATATACATATACGTTCTATAACACTGTTCACTGTTTTTTTGTTCTATCATCAATAGTATCCACAGCGCACGCGATGACGGATTTTTATGGATAACCTAAATTTTTCATTTTTATTAGGGATTACTTTTATTATTGAAAATGTCATATAGCCTATCATCATGGCAATGTCAATCAGTGCAGCTTTCTAAGATCTAAGATTTTTGAAAATCGGTCCAGTAGGTTTGTGTGAAAACATTACAAACAAACATGCAATAACACAAATGTTGCTCTTTATAATATTAGTATAGACTAGCGGATCCGGAAGACGTTGTCCTGTACACACGTCTAACATACCAAAAAATCTAATAATGTAAATCACTGTCGACTCCACACGAACACACAAAAAGTTCATTAAAATTTGTCCAGCCGTGGGTTTGGGTTTAATTACGAGCACATGCCCAGAAGATTTATAAATATACCAGTTGTTTACTACCTAGATACCAACTGCAGCGTCATTTGCCGGTCTGATTTGTGAATCTAAATCAAGCAGGTCGCCATTAGAACGCATACAAAAAGCTTCATTTAAATCGGTCCAGCCGTTTTAGAGGAGTTCAGTAACATATACGCGTAGAGTAGAATTATATATACAAAAATAAAAGGCATTATCAAGCTCTACAACTTTTCTCGACAACTCAATCGTATATCTCATAGTTAAGGTATCGTTCATTCGACTGTAAAGTAGCAATTCCTACTACCACGACAACCTATTTTTATTTAGCAGTGGCTTTCTATTATTCTATTCTATGTTACATATAGACTGCCTGCATGCTATTCGGATCAAGTTTGTTTATTTGCTCACAATCAGCATTTGTATTACTCTCTTTTATCGTGTATTGAAACGACCCAACCACTCTCTGCATTCCAAAACGTTTGTACAGTGTTTACAAAGTGATTTCTCGGGCGTCGTACATATTGCACTGGAAATGTAACGTGAAAATTGTGAATATACGAACGATTTTGTGTGAATAACCTACATTTAATGTTTACCTGTAGAATTCAATTCAAATCGTTATTTTGGGTTCTGAATTTGAATTTCGAAAGGATTTAAAAAGATTTCAAACTTTGTCGTAACCCGTATCTGGCATATGATACGTGTCTTTGTCAAAACTTAGTAGAAGTTTGTTTCCCCGGGTACTCTATAGTGTCACCCAGTCCTTGGTTTTTAGTTTTTGACAAACTAAATGAAACAGCTATAATGGTGATTTTATTGCCATCATTACAATTTGTAAATCGGTTTCGAATTCGATTAGATATAGTAAAAGTAGGTTATACTCGCAATATTTACTAACAATTTATACAATTTAATTGATATATATATTTTAAAGTAACCAGGAAAAAGATATTTATTTAACTTTCTAACTCCAGTAGTACGGTTTCCAATCAAGTTATGCGGAACGAGTGTTGGTTATCTATCACGAAATACTATGTTAGATTACGACTCACGCGTGCTTACTATTTTCTTATGTACTTTCTTTGTAAATATGAAATGATTTTTTTTTATAACATCTTCTTATCACTCATTAGTAAATTCCTATTGAATTCTTGTGGTGTGAAACCTCCAAATACGCGTATGGAGTTATCCTTCGAAAAATCATTTTGGTCAATGTTAAATATGACAGATATAATAAGGTTTTTGGAGTTTATTGGAGTTTACTCCTTAAGAAACGATTTGAGTTATAAGGCCCGGTACGGAAATTTTATGAGGAGTAAAATCAAGTGTAACACGAAAAGTTGAGGCGTTACGTAGAAAGAGACAAACATATATATCTGTAGGATTGAACGTGTAAAATTCTTCTCATTCTCTCTCTAAAATTGGATTTGTATAAATTGAACACAATTATTATTGTTATTATTATTATTTATATTGTTTTGTAACATACTTTATGTTATACGCTTTATTGAAGTAATATAAATAATCCGAATAATTACAGATATATGTTTGTTTCTCTTATCATTTTAGCAGATGCGTTCATTTACCCTTTTTTTCTATTCGATAAATATCATAATTATCGTTCGTAAGGAGTAAACTCCAATCGTGCGTCGTAGCTGACACACATTTTTTTTTGTGAATAAAGGTGTCTAGGAAAGTTTGACATTTTATAATTCGTAAAATATATCAAATTCTGATCGGTCTGTTATTGCTTAATATTCTTTGAGAGTAACAGAATGTTTCACACCTTGCATCGTAAAGGAATACGTTGTTTTAAATATTTTGTATGGTACCTTATCGAACCATTAAGATCATTAATCGGCTATTAATTATGTCACGATATAATCGTGTTGCAATGATGTCATTCCATTAAACAGCGGAGGTGACCTCAACTTGTTGACATTATCTTTATTTTGGGATCACTGTGGAATTAGGCAAATGTTGCAGTAGGATGTTGCAGGAATTCAACAGCTAGATTTTACCTAAATAACCCAAAGTCAACTTAAAATTATATACAAATATCGTAAATCTTAAATTAGTAGTATGAAAATTTGTTGTATTAGTATATAAACAACCAACTAGGACTGATAGGGTTACATTGACAAAAACTGACTCAATCAAAAAATATAAAAGGCTCGTTTAGGTTAGTATGTGTTAGTATATGTCTCTAACACATACATTAAATACATCAGACGACATGTAAGCGGAACATATAGGTTTAGTAATCTAAACTGGTCGTTTTTATATTCTACCCTTACGAGGCTGTTAAATAATCTAGAATGCAGCGTATATACAAAAAGGCGTCTTTTTATGGAGTTACGATCGCATTCAACAAAAGTAAAAACTTGTTTTGCTATCGTGTCCATTTGGATGTTTACCGCATGCTACGTTCTATGTGTTATGTAAATAAAAAATATACATTATGAGCGTTATTGCTTCGTGGCATTTTATATAAATATTTAAAAAACGAAAATTACGAGTGCACAATTTCAACATATTAAGCATGACCGTAGTATCTATAGACATGAAAAATTTAGAGTTTTTTTTTGTAATAGAGGCAAAAAGGGCTCACCTGATGTCAAGTGATACCGCAGCCCATAGAAATAGGCATTTCCAGAGGGCTTGCTGGTGTGTTGATGACCAATAACTTGCTGATACCCGCGATACAAACGTATGCAACACAACGCTAATTACCGACCAATCTTGTACCTTGTTACATTACGTAAAGCATTTTCTATATCCATTCTTCTACCTTGTATTTTTATGTAATAGAAATTAAGAAATCCGGTCAAGCAGATCATCGTTATACAACTTTTATGCTGCTATGTAAATTAAGGTTGCATATAGATTTATAAAACTCGTTCCTTTATACTTTTTACTTAATTTTTACCAGTATTCGCCACAAAAATATTAAGTTAATTCCATATTAGCCTTGCTTACTTGTCATTCTTTGGAATTCTCGATAAAATCGTTTTCAATTGATTAAATTAGCATTAGTATTAATCATAGTCGTACTATAGAATTATCGGTAAGTTGGATACATTTAGGACTATGTAGAATTTAACTTGCTTTTTTTAAAGATCGCTTGTTAGTGATAATTCCACCCGTTGTCTAATAACTTATGTAACCTGCTTTTTATAACTATATGTGTCTTTGTAAAGATACAAATAGTAAAAACGTAAAAAAAATATGAATGGTTTATTTGTTTTTAAGTGAATAATACTTATTAACATACAACAATGGAGAGCAACTGCTTAGTTCATCCTAGCGTGAACCCTGGCCCCTTATGTATCAACGCGACAACATAAAGAAATGGACATATTAGACAAATTACCAATAAAATTAGACACAGAAATATTGTAGAAGGACACACACACACAAACATTAAATACAAAGAAACATCCCATTTGCCTTTTTTACGTGCTCATTAAGAAAATGTCCCTAAATGTTACTTTCACTAAAAACACAATTTCCCAAGTTTTTATGTTCGCGCTAATAGTTTCAAAACTTTGTACCATTCATTAGGAGTGCACGGTTCATTAAAACCCGAAGTCACGGACGTTGTGTTAACCTGAATAGGGCGTGACTTGGATAACAAAAAATACATCCTTTTTGTACTAAGTAGCAGTATTTGTTTGATGAGGCACTGTAGGTGGTGACTTTTTATCTAACGGGGCATGTGGGTGGTAAGTAAAAAAACATAGGATGAGTAAATCGCTTTGTCATAGCTGGATTATTTATATCTTATGTGTCAGATATAACGCACTTATTGATGATACCAATAAAGTCGTAATTTTTTTAGAACATACAAAGCATTCTTTACGTCTAGTAACTAAAACGAGAATTTCAAGGAAATATATCAAGTTAAATCTCATCTTTTTTTTTTTTTTTTTGAAGAAGGAATCTCGCTGTTGGCCTTAAGGGCCTTTACAGCTCAGCTCGGGCTGTTTTGGCGAGCGTAGCTCGGCCAGAATGGCGTTTTGTCCCGCGGTTAGCGCAAGGGCGTCTCCTGTGAGACTCGAACCTCGGCTTGGGCCGTCGCGGGGTGGTCAATCGCCTGAAGGGCAGGACGGAAGCTCACTGGAGTGAGCGAAATGCGAAGTAAAGGTCCTCGCCTTCCCCGGTGAAGGCGGTTTTTTACCCTAGTCTGTGAATTTCTATTTTTATTATTGGCCGCGCGGGCGGCATTTAATTTATTGTTTGCTACAGTAATTGGATCGTCCGGATCCGTTAGTATGTGTCGGGGCCTCCTACGAGCCCTTTTTGTCGGGAAGGGGTAATAGTTGATGCTATTACGCACCAGCGGATTGGGATGGTGTTTAGCCTTGTCAAAGTGGCGTGTGGACGCCAACTTCATCCATTGGGCTATGGTAGGGAGCTCCAGGTCGTGGTGGAGATCGACGTTTCTCACATAGAAGGGCGCACCGGTCGCGATTCTCATGAATCGCGACTGGAGCACCTGTAGCCGGTGAATATAGGAGGGGGCACAATGTGCAAAGACTACGCTAGCGTATGTCATGCACGGTCGGATGCATTAAATCTCATCGCGAGCACTGTCAAAATATGTATACCATATTCAGTAGAATTACGGTTTAAGTTATTTCTTTTTTCTCGTTAAGAACATTACAATACCCACTTACATGACAAAATATATATACGTTACGCTTATTAATAAATTGTATATTACAACAGTAATAAAAGTACAAAATAGAATACCTATTCGATAAAAATACAGCATTTATGTTGTCAACATAAAATACAAAAAAACAACAACAATGTAACAAAAAGTAATTTTACAAATAGCACACACATCTACAAGTCTTGATTGACGTACTGAAATATGGGCCTAACTTTATCTGTCAATGCAATGGCATTTAGCACTTAGTTTAGCTACTTTGGTCATATTGCCAGCAGATAACCGAATAGTCTCGACAAGATGGTAAGGAGGAGTGGTGGAAGGAGAAAGCAAAGACCGACATCCCTATTACCCTGAGACAAGCGGAGTAGTGTGGAGGCAGAAAGTCGACGTATCGATTAGGGCTTTTCAAGACAGATAATACAACGAATCCGTAATACTACCTTTAGTAATACTACGTAGAAGAAGTAGTATCATAATTTTAAAATATAAGCTTTTCTGATATTATTATATATTAATATATATAAATTGATAGTAAATGAAATACTAAATTCTCGTAGGAATACGTAGTAAACACATAAAATGAGTTTTTCA